>NC_138353.1:35867225-36559725 GCF_046562875.1 Panthera onca | reverse complement strand
AGCAAATTCAGGTGAACAATGCTTTTTGGTTTTTGCTGTTCTTTGGGCATGGGCAATAATTTCTGTGGTGTGTAATGAGAAAGAACAATGTGCTCAACATTGTTTCAGCTAGCATCACTTTGGGCACTTTTCTCAAATGAAAGCAATTTATTTCTCTATGTTTTTATTTTACTTTTATTTTATTTTTTTTTTAATTTTTTAACATTTACTTATTTCTGAGACAGAGAGAGAGCATGAACAGGGGAGGGTCAGAGAAAGAGGGAGACACAGAATCCGAAACAGGCTCCAGGCTCTGAGCTGTCAGCACAGAGCCCGACGCGGGGCTCGAACTCACGGACCGTGAGATCATGATCTGAGCCGAAGTCGGACGCTTAACCGACTGAGCCACCCAGGCGCCCCTCTATGTCTTGTATTTTAATTAAAAGTTATGATTTGGCTTTCTTTCCTTCCTTCCTCCCTTCCTTTCTTCCTCCTTACTTTATAATTCTGCCCAACAGCCATTAGATGGGATTGAATAAGCTTAGGAGGGTCAGAGCCTGTGTGGGTGCAAGGGATACTCATTTGGAGGTGAGTAGTGCACAAGCATGGAGGGGGAATGAGTGGCCACAGTAGCCTGGCACAGGGATGCGAAATTCATATGGGTAGGGGAGGAATTTGCGCAGGAGTGTTGTGAGTGAGAGCTGAAGCCCACGCAGGGTGTTGGAGCACAAAAAGCGTGAATAAGACCCACAGATACCACTTTAATCAGGTGATCAACATTCTTACCTTCAAAATTGGGACAAATTGTAACTATAGCCCCTGACTGGAGTCAACGACAAGAACACGGCAATATTTCTGTCACATGCATGCCCGTGAATCTAATCATGGGGAAATATCAGATAAACCCAAACTGAGGGAGATTCTATAAAACAACCGACTTATCATCTTCAAAAGTGACAAGGTCATGAAAGCCAAACCAAGAATGAGGAATTCTACAAATTGAAGGAGACTCAACAGACATGACAACGAAATACAATGTATAATCTTGGACTGAATCCCTTTACTATAAAGACATTACTGGCACTAGAAGTTAAACTTAAACAGAGTCTTGAATTAGAAAACAGGTATCAATTTTTCTTTTCCAGTATTAATAGTTGTATTGTTGTAAGGGAAGAGAATGTCTAGGTTGTAGATATCATTTGGTAAGGCTTTCAGGGGTGGTAATGCATCATATCAACAACTTTACCTCAAGAAAAAGAAACTGTGCTATTCTTACAATGTTTGGGTAAGTTGTAAACAACTTCATAATAATAATAAAAAAGTTTTAATCTGTCATTAAGCTGAGCATTTAAAGTTGAATCTCTAAAGTGTCCTAGGACTCTTGGTTCAAATTCAAGTCCATCCATGACTAGCTGTGTGATACTGGTAAGTAATGTAACCTCCATACATACGTATGATGGGGATAATGTTATTTTGCACCAAGAGTAAAATACCACACAGTTTTCACACGAGGATTAAGTTTTTTTGTGCATGAAAAGCGATTAGAAGAATGTTTGACATCGAAGAACCAAATCACTTTAGCTACTGTAATTATTATTATTACTAAGTTTCATCATTATGTTACTGAATGCCTCAATTCTAGGACCTCATAATACGTAAGGTACATAATACATAAGCTGGGATTTGCAGTCATAGAAACCTGGTGTCAAAGGATCACTAATTAACTAGGTGGCCCAGAGAAAGTTTCTTAACTTTGAAAGTTTCTTTAGCTTCCTTGTTTTCTGGCACCTTCTGTGATCTCTCCCTGAGGTATAACTCATCTTTGCTTACTATGTCCAATCTATACCCGCCTCTGTCAGTTCCTCAAAAACATCAAGTTGTTTCCAGCTCTAGAGAAGAATGCGTTCTCTTCTCCCTTCCTGGAAAACAGCTTTGCCCTTTTCCTGGACAAGTTGCTTCTAGTACTTCCGAGTCCTCCGTATAAAATTAAGCCCTCATAGTCTCTGATCATTAAGCAATTCGCTTTCATTGTCTCAATTTTTATAGCACTTACTGAAATTCATATTTTTTACACTCCTATTGCCTGCATCCTACCCTAGACAAAAATATCTTTGAGATCAGAGTTTAGGTCTGTTGATTTCTGTTGTAGTCACCATTGTGTACCCAGGATATAGTACAGGGCCCAATATATAGTATGTTTTTTCCCAAAATCACTGTACAAGGAGTTCACACGCAAAAGAGCAGAGCACTGCACCAGGCACTGGGGATTCATTGTATCAACTCTGCAGCACTCCTACAAGGCTGAAAACAAGTACCTGTTACACCATTAATATGAATACAATCTTGCTCCTTATCCCAGGCAAAAATAAAAAGTGCCAGTAGATCTTGACAATTCTCAAATAAAAACTAATTATTTTCAGGTATTAAACATCCAGGCAATTGAGTAAAGCAGCCTCACCCAAATTATGTAAGGAGACCATGCTGAATGCAAATTTCCAGTTCCCACTAAGAAATGAATGATTACTTCAGAAGAAAATAATTGCTTTGGCACTAAATGCAGCTGTTATTTATGTCACATTATTTATAAGACTGATGTGCATAATATTCTTCCAGTTCTACTATAAATTAAAACAATCCAGGAACATACTATCTACAGACACTTATGAGAAGATATGCTTACACTTGCTATGCTGCTGATTCTAATAAGAACAGGGTATTTTCTCAGAGGAAAAAAAAGACGTTTCAGGTTTAAAATGAATAGGGGCACCTGTGTGGCTCCATTGGTTGAGTGTCAGACTCTTGATCTCGGCTCAGGTCATGATCTCACAGTTGATGAGTTTGAGCCCCACATCGGGCTCTGTGCTGACAGTGCAGAGCCTGCTTGGGATTTTCTCTTTACCTCTCTCTCTCTCTCTTCCCCTCCATTGCTCATACTATAGCATATGGACACCCTTGCTCACTCTTTCTCTCTCTCTCAAAATAAATAACTCTCAAAATAAATTCTCTCAAAATGAATAAACTTAAAAAAAAAAAAAAGGACAAATAACCTCATCATTGTCACACTGGAGTGATGGCCAATCAGTGGCCAAGTTATGCCGTACAAAAATTTCCTCATGATTTTAAGCCACTTATTTTTAGTCACTTGACCTTAGATGAGAGAATCATACAAAGAACTATAAATGGACATTACAACCAGAAAACATGGCTCAAACTCCAGCCTCTTCTGTATTAGCTCTAGAACTTGGGGCATATTATTTACCCAAATAAGCTGCATCTTCTCCATCTATAAAATGGTAATAATAATAATACTTACCTTGTAAAGTTGTTTTAGGGATTAAATGAGATAATGTGTGTAACACAGCCCAATGACGCCCATGTTAGTCTGTTCAGGCTGCTATAACAAAACACTGAAGACTGGGTAGCTCACAAACAACAGAAATGTGTTTCTCGCAGTTTTAGAGGCTAGAAGTTTGAGATCAAGGCACCTGCATGGTTAGGTTCTGGTGAAGGCCTTCTTCTGGATGGCACACGCCTACTTCTTACTGTGTCCTCACATGATGGAAGGAGTAGGGAACTCTGTGACACCTCTCTTATAAGAGCAGAAATCCCAAACATGATGGCTCCCACCTTCATAACCTAATTACCTTCCAAAGGCCTCACCTCCAAATACTATCAGCTTGGGAATTAAGATTTCAACATAGGAGTTGGGGGGAGGGGGAGACACAAACTTTCAGACTTTAGCAATAGCCATATAGAGAACATGTGACAAGTGATCATTATGACAATGAAGGTTTTGGATGAAACCATTTAACCCCTCCTTAATGAGTTCAGAGGTAGGGTTTTTAACGGCAGCTAATGACAGCAGTTTCAATGCACTGGCTTATTATTTAGTATTAAGAGGAAGGAATAGAACTTGATATTACTTCGTGACCATGATGCAGAACATAGTGAAAATGGAAGCAAGATGAAGAAGATGATAGGGGCTCGGATACCATCTCAGGTTCACCCTGTCACGGATGAGATCTTGCTAGCGGGGGCTGGAGCGGCTGAGACACCTCCCCTAAAAAGACCCTGTGACAGGCACTTGATGTGCGGATAGAAATGGCACACAGTATCCCTGTCTATCAGGTTTCACTGTCGGCTCCATATTACCAAGGAGGGAACTGAAACGTAGAGAGTTTCAGCAATTTACCTATAAAAACCCAGAGCCCTTTCAATGATGAACATGAGGAACTGTTAAATAGCTTCTTCTCTGATAAAACCAACAGGGAAACTTGATTTCTATTCCTCTTCTGGCAGAGGCTAGTGATGCTGGCAGGGATTATCTGCTTTTAAGTGAGTCTAATGGTGTGCTTGCATGAAACAAGGGGTCTCTGAGTGGAAATGTCTTCTTGCGGTATCCTATAAAACAGAGAACTAAAATAACCTGAAGCACAAGCGTCTATCTTCATGTCTCATCAGAGCCTTGGCCAGACCTCACTCAACCAGCCAGAATCTAGACCCACGTCCGTCCACTATCTATGCTTCACTGCCACCCTTGCCTCTGGCCCCTTTAGAGGTGCACAGACACTGTTTTACTTCTAAAGAAACTCATTCTCTCTTTTTATGATGGAAATTTCTTGAAATAAGGACTAGAATATTGAATATCTATTGTGTCTGCCACCATGCTACATGCTTTAGATACACTATCTCTAACTCTGGAAATGCAAATTGTTATCCATATCTTATAGAAGTAAAGTGCATTGCCCAATGCCATGGAGCTGTAAGAATGAAACCATAGGGTTAATTAAGTCTGTCTGACTTCAAACCCATGCTTAAACAACTATAGCACAATACACACAGATTTATAATTGTCCTAGTACTTTCTACTACTATTATTATATACATTTTTAAGCTTATTTATTTATTTTGAGCGAGAAAGAGTGTGTGAGCAAGAGTGTGAGTAGGGAAGGGGAAAAGAGAGGGGAAGAGAGAGAATCCCAAGCAGGCTCTGTGCTCTCAGTGCAGAGCCCAATGTGGGACTTGAACTCACAAACTGTGAGATCATGACCTGAGCTGAAGTCAGACGCTTAACTGACTGAGCCACCCAGGGGCCCCTTTACTACTACTGTTATTAGTATTAGAGGAATTAAAATCTAATAAATATTTTGGGGATTCACGGTGAATCATTATTCTGTTAATCTAATGGCGCCTTAGATTTATATTATGCAATATAACTTACACATGCCTTTTAGGTGATTTACTTCCTTGGTCCTCACACCAGTCTTGTGTTTTTCACATATAACCTTGTCTTCCCCCAACACTTCGAGGACCATCCAGATGGAGTTAGATACTGGGAACTGAAGTTGTTGCTGTTTAGCACTATTATCTACCTTGTATCAGGGCATTGGCTGATGGGATTACTAAAAGATTCAACCTAAGGAGGCCTGAGGTAAAGAAGTAGAAAAGCTTATACATATTCTTTCTTTCCTTTGTTAAGTTACTATTTCCCACAGCTGAATATCAATTAAGATCCCATATTAAAATCTAATTGAAATCGCTGAGCTAGCATTTGGAGTTTCCCTCACTTAAAGGGATTTTATGCCAATTTTGGGAAACTGGCTTGTCCAGCTACTAATAGATGTTAAGTTGTAGCTTTCTACTAGCCTATTCAACTTCCCTGTTACCTTTCTAATGTTAAAAACAAACAAACAAACAAACAAACAAACAAAAACCTAAAAAAGAGAGAGAGAGAGGGAAGCAAACCATAGAGACTCTTAACGATAGAGAACAAACTGAGGGTTGCTGGAGGGGAGTTGGGTGGGAAATGGGCTACATGGGAGATGGGTATTAAGGAGGGCACTTATGGTGAGCACTGGGTGTTATATGTGAGTGATGAATCAATAAATTTTACTCCTGAAACCAATTATACACTATATGTTATCTAACCAGAATTTAAATAAAAATTTTGGGGAAAAAAATCTACCTTTTCTTGTAACCAGGCAAAAACATTTTTACATGCATTAGATCAGAAATGATCAACAGATTCCAGGCACAGTCTCAGAACTGAGTTCTATCATAGGGGAGAGATCAGCTTGCCTGGTGGGAGAGAAAAACAGAATGTGTGAAAGAAAGAAGAAATGAAGAGAGACGTGTTGACTCCAGAGATCATGAGGTATGCACATACATTACTTGGAGAATTTCAAATTTAAAAATACATAACTATTACCTAACATAAAATGCCCATGATTATATGGTTCAAATCATCCACCTTTACCCTTTGCTACTCTTAATTTTTTAAATGATGGCTTAATGAAAGAAATGCAAACATTTGAATTGCTCAATAATGAGAATAAAACTGGCACCCATTATCTGGATTCTTCTGTGGCATCGAGATGCTAATGAACAGTCAGTGTTCACAAAAGCCTCACCTTAGTATAATGAGAGATTAGTAAACTAGATTGCATTGCCCCTTGAAATTGTGCATTTGAATCATCTCTCCCTACAATGAAGCTCTTTCCAAATGACACATTCTATAGCAGGCCAATAACTCATTTCTGCTTCCCTGAAGGTTTCTCTCCCTATCTCTGAACCCAAAATGCATTACTCATAAATATTAACATTTTGTTAGTGCGGGATCTTAGGCCAATTTGAATTGTTGAGATTGGAATGTGATTTGACTTGAAAAGAGTAATGAAGCTATTGTGAGTCCAAGGATAAGGATGAGTTTTGCAGAAGAAAACAGTGCATAAAATAAGTGACAACCTTTGGCTTCTTTAATTAAACTTCAAATAAGGAAAATCACAATGAAGATATTAGGTCCATTTTTACAGCCTTAAAATTGGATAGTGAACCTTCAAGCTCCTTTATTTTCCCTCCTCCATAAACCATGAGAACAGCCTTTTTAAAATAAAAGAATGCTTAACACATACTAGCTGTTACTATTAATATTTCTATATGGATCGTTTCCTGACATCTTCATAAAAATTTAGCTGGATGATTATTATTATTCTTCCTGAGACTTACTGTCCTGTTACTTAACTTCCCTACAAGCTGTAGAGGCGAGATTTGAACCCAGAACCGTTGAAATCCGAAGCCTGGGATCAGAACTACTAAATGTATATACTGCTTAAAGTGAATGTGGCGTGGGTGAGAACAGGGCAAGGATGAGATTGCTCTGTTCCGTGCTTTGTAAAGCTCTTCCTTGCTGTTTAGAGGATCATTTTGAATTCACATTTCTCCCAGCTTAATGATGGCACACATCATTAGGCTCAAATAGGTAAACTTAAACTATTTTTACATGCTTTTTTGGCAAAATAAGATTCTGTATTAGACACCTTCAAGGCGGTATTTGTGAGCAGTGCACATTTGATATCTCTAAATGTATCTATATTGATGGGCTCTTTGACTACTTAATGTTTTAAGGTAATTAAACCACAAAAACTCATTGGAATAATGTTTAGGGCTGACTTAAACCCTTAAAAGCCATTAGCAGTTAACTGCCAAGTTGCTCTGAGTCTCTGTCTGCATGAAATTGAATCATATTTGAAAGGTTTTCTGGCTAGTGGCAAGATTCATAAAACCCCGACAGCTTTACATCCTTCATCACAAACCGGGAAATCAGAGGGAGGGGAAGCAGTACTTAATTTTTCATCAAATCTTTCTCTAGAATCTTCAACTAATTAACCCCATTTTGCCTTCATATGGTAAAATTGCAAATATTCATTTGCCATTTGTTTCGTTCAATCCAAATCAAAGAGCCTCGGTGCTACACCTATAGGGATTGGTACAGGGGACAGAGAGATTAAATAAAGCATTGGCCCTGCCCTCAAGCAGCTTTAGAGTCAAGAGATACCTGCAGATGAATACACCGAATACAAACGTTTAGTGTTGTGGTAAACACACCGACAGAGTTATGCACAGAGCAAAAAGGGAGGATTGTGAGTGGTGTCAAGGAAAGCTAATGGGAGTTGCCAGGCAGAAAAAGTGGCAGTCTTTCAGATCGAAACAAACAAACAAAACAATCAAAAACACACAGGGAAAAAAGTAGTGGTCGTTTTCACTCAATTTAAGATTGCAGACAGAGTCCCTCACACACACACACACACACACACACAAGTAAGTATTTGACTTTCGAACACCTGGCATTCTGATAAAGATTATGAGACCACTGACTGACCTGGCTCACCCATGACCTTCTGTGGGCCTGAAAATGCTTTTGGCACTCAAGACTGTGGCATGCTCACAACCCTATTCTCCCGGCCTCTACCCATGTCCACTGCCAGGGCTGCTGGTGCAAACCCTTCCACCTGTCTTCCCTCTCTGTGTCTGCAAAGCTCTCTCTAAGCATGGACACTCCCACAGCCTCTCCTCTGATCACCGCATACTCCAAAGAGCCAGGAGAGGCTGAGAGTTTTGAGTTCCCTGTTCAGATAGAGATGGTAAAGCCCATTTAGATTTCAAACAGATTCTCCATCATTTCAGCTGTAAGATAGGGTAATACAGCAAAGAGCATAACTACCATTCATGGTACCAGTTCAATGGGAAAGCATACTCATTTCAATCAATGTGGTCAGAACTTCGTATATATAATATAAGGAACTGAGGTGTGGGTGAAAGCTTTTATGTCTGGACTGAAATACAGGTTCCCCTAAATTGTTTCATATTTCTCTCAGAGACTTAGTTGGTGCGTCTTCATCTGTAAAGTAGTGATATTAATGTTTACTTCCTGTGGCTATTAAGTGGATTAATAAGGTAATGTATATATAATACCTCTAATACAGGCAATGCTTATAAGAGCTTCACAGTAAATACTTCTTTTAGTTAACACTCTGGGTTATTAGGAGATGGTCCAAATGATTTGATGGCTTTCCTTTGTATACAGAAAAAAAAAGTGACCCAAATCTATCACACGGCTCTAATTTTCTACCTAGAAAGTTCTGATGACCATGTGACTACATCCTCCTTCCTCAAATATATGTTACAGCTCATCAAAGGTGGATGAACTAAACTTTCTTGAACATGTGACTGCATCTACTCTCATTCCGTCCCCCATAATTCTGTTAAGAAATACTGAAGAAAGCACCGGACAAGTTGTTTTGCCATTAGTGCTATTGCACTTAACCAAAATGTCAGGCCAAGGTCCTTTGGTTGTTGTCTTGTTCTATGACTGCTTCCCATCTGCCAACAGTCTATGATAGAAGACAGTCTTTTTTATTTTACTATTTCTTTTTACTAACTTCCTCAAGTCTTTGCTCCTCAAGGAAGTAAATAAATTCTTTGTGAATTCCAATAACCTTTTTAAAGTATGTTCCAGGGATATTCCTGGGGCCCTTCAAGGTTAAACAGGGCCACCTTGGTTGCCCAACCCCACAGCCCTTATTGACATTTTACATTTTAGGATAATGTTACCCATGTGGAATACAGTTCCAGTAGCCCACCATCAAAATTCAGTAGCAAATTACCCCTTAACCTGCATTATGTGACCTCTTTTATTACCTAAAGAATCCTCACCATAATATACAATCATCAACTTTATGTATTGATTTACCATCGGGTTCTCATCCAGAATGTAAGTTCTTTGAAATTATTCATGTGGTCAATATTGTCTAACATTTAAATTCTTACTATGTTCCAGCTACTGTGCTAGGAAGAACGGCTAAATAAATAATTGGAGAATGTATGACCGAGGATTAAATGGAATTATACATTTAAAATACTTTTTAAAGTCCAAAATTCCATGAAATATCACATTTTTGTTAATGCACAAAATGGCTCCCAATGGTTGTCAACTGCACAATGTCTCTCAAACTTACATACAGCCACTATGCCTCCCACCACTGTACCCCAGCTGCTATTTACTGAATATTTATTTATGCTTACCAATTTATAGACATTATCCCATTAACCCTCATACAATCTATGACAAATGGTTATTATCTCCTCCCTCCTTTCCATTTTACAGGTAGAAAAACAGGTGCATAGAACCTAAGATATTTTAAAGGGAGAAGTAGTGGAAACACCTCTGGAGGAAAGTGTCAGCTCATGAAAGTTTCTCTATTCAGAGTTTTGATTCTGTCTTTAGGTAACAGAACAACATTGAATGTTACTTTTTTTTTTAAGTATTCTCAGATTATGTGAAAGACAAAGACAAAAGGAATGCACACACACACACACACACACACACACACACACACACACATTCACATGGTGTTCAGGACCACAAATTTTAGCACATGATCATCTACAGCAGGATTCAGCAAACTACAGCTTGTGGACCAAATCTAGCTTTCTGCCTACTTTTATAAATATAGAATATAGATAGTCTTTCCCAATTGTTTGCATTGTCTATAGCTGCTTTGGGGCTACCACAGCAGAGCTGAGAACTTTCAACAGAGATCTTAGGGTCTGCAAAGGCTAAAACATTTCACTATCTGGCCCTTTAAGGAAAAAGGTTGCCATGCTCAGTTCAGAGGACACAATTGCCAGAACTTACTGGTCAAGTAGAAGCAATAAATAACATGGATTGAGCATACTTCAAAAACTCAAATTCTTACTGCGGCCGAACAGGAAATATCAATAAGTGAGGTGGAGGAGGTATGAAATGATAAAGAACAGTAGAGGCTAGCAAAAGAACAAAGTAGACTTGAATTAAAGGGGGCAGTACTTGTCAGCCAAAGCCAATTGTTGCCAAATCTACTAATTTTTCCACCACAAAAAAATGACAATTTTTATATTTTTCTAAACTATTCTGATTGTTTTTTTTTTTAATTTTGTGGCTAAAGAAAATACAACTGTATATGAGTACAGCCAATCAATGCCAATTTGAAATCTCTAGTCTAAAGAGAACTGTAGATTATTGGCTTGTTTAATTAGGTGGTGCTGATGCTTTCACTAAATGCAATTATGTCTATTGAGGAAATTCCAAGTATTTGCCGTGTATTCTCCAAATGTGTAAAAACAACAACTACTACTACTATTTCTGCTACTACCAACAGCAATAACAAGCATGATTTGAGAGTAGTTTTCTACTTTCTTGAGAGGTGAGCAGGGCATGGGAAGGAACACTTAGCTGAGGTTGTAATATGCTGATATTTTTGGAGTCATGAGAAGAACAATGTTTTTCTAGACATAAATCAGAAAAAAAAAATGCCTAAAATGGAGAGCAAGGAAAGCCCAGGTTTTCAGCAAAAGTAGTTGGCCAGAAAAAAGTGTGGGGGGGTGTGGAAGGAGTTCAATCTGAAAAGCTGGCCATATGGGAGAAAGTCAAAAGAAAAATAAGCAATTAAGAAATAAGACAAGAATAAGGCAAAGAAATGGAGAGGATAAAGAAATGGCAGGACACGGTAAATCTGAAACCATTATAGTACCCAAAGCTACGGGCTGGCAGGAATATTGCCAGGCATCCTTCAAAAAGAAAATATATTTTTTTCAATGAATAACTGACAACTAAGACTTCAAAATGTCCAGCTGGAAGTGCAAATAAATAACAAGGCCTTGCTAACCTATGGTACTTTATTGGTAAATTTTTTATTAGAATTAAAATGCAGCTAGTATCAGGTAGGAAAGAAGCTTTCCAAATGAAGAATCTGCTTAGTAATAATGAGATCAGGTGTTTGAAAACAATTAAATCTTCATGGATTCTTTAAAGGATTCACATAAACACACATACAAACACACACACACGTGCATGCACACACACACAGACACACACCATATATAAATACATACATATACATATCTACATACACATGTAGTTATTATTTTTGAGAGAGAGATTGAGAGAGGAGAAATACAGTCACTATGGTGCATGCAAGGGGTACATAAGCAAAGAAGAACATTCTGGTTGAAATGCAACCTTCTCCATGAACATTTATTGAGCCCAACTCTACCCATGGAGAAGTAGAGAATTTAGTGTACTTTATAAGTGGCTTTAAAAACGAAAATGAAATAATGTTGGCCAACCACTTTTTTTAATCAAATTTTAAAAATGTTCATGCTAATTGCAAATGCAACCTGCCAAATGAAGCCAAGCTGCTATGGCAGTGCTAGATACTTCAGCTTTCACCTTGGGGTTGATGAATGGCACGAACCCTCAGAATAATGTTGCTGGCATTATGTCCCTATATTCATAATTGGACTTTCATCTAGCAAGATGGCTAATATTTTTGCAATTGGTGTTTGTTTTTTTTTTTTTTTTTTTCTAACTGAAGTGGTAGCTAATCTTATCCCAAATTGAACTTAGGCAGGTGACTCCTACCAGACAGCAGGCATGCTTTTACTCCTGGACATGATATCCACAAACACTAATGATACATCTGTTTTCTCCTTAATTCATTTGAATAGAACCCAAATTTGTATAAATCCACAAATGCAATGAAAATGTTTAAAATGTAAATTGTTTTAATAAAGTTTGAATGTAATTCTCACAGCTAAGATGGATTTAAATAAACATGTTACTAACAGACTTTGCCTAAGCACAATTTCATTGCATTTTAATTTGGGATACCACAAAATCTGGAAAGACAATTACTTCAGTTCTTGCATATCAAGGTTGAACATATCAAGATTATTACCTTCATAAACTGGGTTTTAAATCTTTTGATAACAAAGGTCTTAACCATGTATTGTAAAATTTGGCCAAGTAATAAGTTTCAAAAATTCTTTTCCATTAATGCATTTTTCCCCAGTGTGACATCTTTCAAGAGAAGAAAATCCTATCATCACCACTAAATCCTTCTTAAAGTTCTCATTGATCATAGCCTTAGAACAAGATTATAAAAAATAGTCCTACACTGAGATAATGTGTAAGAGATTTTGGAAAATCTCAACACTCCATTTTAGATTAAATCTAGCTGGTTTTCAAGCTCATGTTCCAATCCATTGATAAAGATGGATTATCAGTGTTCGCCTCTTAATTAAAGACAGACAATACCTATTGCTTCTTATAGTTGTAGCACAAATACCATAACCTTTCCATTCTGTATTAAAAATCCCATATTTGATCTATTCGTCATTTAAGTGAATAATCCAACTATTGTGCCTTTAAAGAATCAGGTATTGACTTAGGAAGGAGCAATCTACCTTGGAGTAAGATTGTGTTTTTATCATGATTGGATTTAAAACACTGCTACTATTCCTACTAGTTCAAAACTAATGAAAGAGAATAGTTGAATTTTGAGTCAGCTTTTGATGGTAATAATGGACATATAACTTTGTTTAATTAAATTGTTTTTCAATTTGGAAAACAAGAAGCCAATTAGGAAGATTTCATGCTTTACTCCAAAATTATATAAGTAGTTCTGGATCAGAAGTGTTAATGATGGCAAATCTTCAAAGATACTTTTTTTGTTGTTGTTATGTTGCAATATGTTGGTATCCATGAGCCAAAAATCAAAGCAATATTTACTCTTTGATAAAACAATATTTGTTCTTAGATCAAAGAATAATTTACACATGGAATAACCATTTAGCACCACTATGATCTCACACTGAAATATAAGAAACACTGTGCTAATCCACATTATAGCCAGCATTTGATAACTCTAGAATCATAAAATGAAAGCAATTAATAGAGTTGTCTGTTATAACCCTGTCTTTTTTCAGTTTAGCAAAAGAAAACAGAGAGAGAGAGAGAGAAAATGAGACACCCAAAAATACATGAATTGTTCAAAGATCATGTTAACTGGGGATGGGAATCCAGATGTTGGGAAATTGTGTTTGTTAGAAGCAGAGTCAGTGTGAGGAAAATATTGGGAGCGGGAGCCTGGATGCACCATGAGACCTCAGTTCAGGTTTAACAAAGAATGCAGGATGCAAAGAATGCCTAGAAGAAGTTTCAGACTGCAGTACTGTTGTAACACAGTTTCACCAAACCCAGTAATTCCTAGAGCCAAGGCATGGATCCTCCTGTCAGAGGGCCCCACGTCTCCCAGCAAGCAGCCTGCTTTAGTGTCTGCCAGTCTCCTGGGCTTGGAGCAGCCAGTGGGAAGCCCAGTTCCATGTGCAAAAACTGTGAGGGAACTTCAGGGTGCAGGACTTGGGTATGATTCCTGCAGTTGGAGTTCTGAGAACAGCATCTTCATGGCCGCCACATTCCCTAACTTACTGAACGCTACTTTTCTCATACATCTTTTAATTTTTTTTTTACATTTATTTATTTTTGATAGACAGAGCACAAGTGGGGGAGGGGCAGAGAGAGAAGGAGACACAGAACCAAAGCAGGCTCCACGCTCTGACCTGTCGCACAGAGCCCGATGCAGGGCTCGAACTCACAAACCGTAAGATCATTACCTGAGCCAAAGCCGGATGCTTAACCGACTGAGCCACCCAGGTGCCCCAACTTTTCTCATACATCTAAAGATTGTCCTCTGACATTCTCCACCCATGCTGGCAATGCTTCCTGCCTTCTAGAGAGAGATTTTATTTTACAGTGGGTGATGATTCACTGTTGCAGAGAAACAAGGGCCACGTTGTTAGGAGACCTTCCTAAAATGAAGCAAATAGAGCAGCAGATTTAGGTGCTAGTGATGGTGATAATAAACAGGAACTGTGATCATTAGCAAGTATCTTCTATTCACTAGTTACGCTAACAGCCATTTTGTGTGAACTGACTTGAAAGCTCACATTAGTTAATAATAATTCCGCAGGGGGTTGTTTTTTCTCCATTTTAAAACGATAGTGCCAACCCAGGCTCTTTGCAAGGTCGCTCAGTCAGTCAGTGTTGAGTCGCTTACCTTCTCTAAATCTGACTTCCTAGTCTGCAAAATAAGATAATAAAACTACTCTCAAGCAGATATTATGAGGATTCAATGATACAATAACTTGGCCTAAACACCTACTATATCTGCCAGCTGCTTTTACACACGTCTCACTCCCTATTTCCTGTTAGATTACTATGCTGTAGCTCCTTTTCCTCACTCAGTGTTTTCTGAGCATCTACCTTGCAAAAGCCCCCCCCCCCCCCCCCCAGCCTTGTAAGTCTCGGCTATTTGTGGATAAGTCTACTGTTTTCTCTGACTAGAGAGCAGTACCACAGCCCAGCAGTGAAGATGATACATTTTGGAGTTGTGGAGTCAGAAAGTCAACTTTATCCAATTTCCCTCTTTTTAACCTCTAATTAACCTCCTTCTAATTGACACAAGCTAGCTGTGAATTTTTTGACTTAACTTTTCAAGCCTCAGTTTCCTCTTTTCATATAAATAAGACCAATAATCCTAATTTTGTAAGGTTCTGAGAAGTAAAAACAGCCAATTTATACAAAATGCCTGAATGGTAGGAAAGTGGGAACTATTACTGTAATTATTATTATTATTATTATCATATTTTTTAAAAATACAGTATAAAATGGTAATTCTCTGGTTCATAGTCTACAACTAACTTTGAATTCTAGCCTTTTCCTTTTTGTCTCTTTCTGGTCATGATAAATATGAACATGCTGGTCAAGAAAGTCACTAGAGAGACAGGACCTACTCAAAGGCTAATTCACCAAAATAACTAGAAACTATCCTCAAAACCTGTCTTACTCATTGCAGGGTTAATGTAATGTTTCCTAACTGTAAAGGGTCAGACTCCTACTTTGGAAAAATTAAAATACTTCCTGGAAATAAATTTTAACAAAAACATCCAAGGTTAATACATTCCATGAAAGCATGGATGAAAGAAAATGATGGTCCAGAGTCATAAAGTCCACAAATTCAACCCATAATATGGTTGGTTTCTGCAAATTTCTCCTATTGTGGAATAAGAAGAACAGTATCAATTTATTTGGAAAGTGGACCATTGACTGCTTCATAGATGTTGTGTGTGTGTGTGTGTGTGTGTGAGAGAGAGAGAGAGAGACAGAAAGAGAGAGACAGAGAGGCAGAGAGAGAGAAAAATCAAGTAGGTTTACATTTTAAAGTTGTTGACAGCTACTCTATTTGCTTTTACATAAAAGCATCACATTTTGAATAGCTAAATAGAAATATAAGGGAACCAAGGCCTAAGTAGAAAATGCACAACCATAAACCCATTTACTTTCCTTCCTAGACCCAATTTCAACACCATATAATAAGAATAAATATTGAAATGAGATATGATGCCCCAAATTACTCCAGCTTTTGAAGGAGCCTTCCACTGCTTCCGGTATGAATTCATACAATTTAAGAAATATGTTCCCTATGAATATAGCTCTTACTCCACCCTACTTGTCTTATATACTCTCTCTGTATCCCTTGATTATTTTCATTATAGCACTAATCATAAACTCTACTCATTTTATTTTTAATCTAATTTTTCTTATATGTTCTTTACTAAAATGTATGCTCCAGGACGTCAGAAACCATGCATTCTTTTTTACTCTAAATGCCTACAGCCTAGCAGAGGCTCCACACCTAGGAGATAGTCAAACACTTTCTGAGAAGGAAGGGAGAAGGAGAGATAATAAGCAAGAGGGGCTGATGGCAGGAAGGAAAAGAAAGCTACAGAAGAGAGAGGAAAGCAAAGAGAGGGATAAAAAAAAATGGAAGAAACAGAGAAAAGGAAAAGGTGAATATCTCAGAGAATATCTCTTCTCTCATGTGTTGAGAGACTTAACTATTTCCTTACGGGGCCCCATTACTACTTGCTTTATCATTTTCTAACAATCCAAGCTTTCTCTCTTCATCCTGCCATCCTATCGCAATGGCCTGTCAAGTCTCACTGTGGAAACTATCATTTCTCTGTGTCCTACCAATTCCAGGCTGTTATGGTAGCAAGGTTTACCAAAGGTTTGCTGTGGTAGAGGGACATTCTTAAAGGCAAACAAACCCATTTATTGAACCTAAGATTTCTCTGGTCCCACAAACTGATGGACGGTTCCCACACAGAATTTCTCCGTGGCAACCGTAATTATTTTCCACCTTGCCCATCGCCTCACATTTCTTTACTCTCCTTGTTCCCAGGAAATGCCACCTCACCCTAGTCTAGTTTGTCATGCACAGTAATTTTGATCTCCTTCTTCCTAGTCCTGCTTCTGTATTCATTTTTCTTCCTGCTCCAAAGTTATTGCTTACTTACTCGTAATTTATTTATACCTTGCCTCATTCCACAAAGGATTTGTTGTACTACAGGATCACCTGCAATAAAAAAAAAAGAAAGAAAAGAAAACGTAAGTACAATATGAACACAGGATTATGATTAATCTAGTTCTATTCAACTGGAATCAAAAACAGGAACAGATCAAATGAGTTAAAATAAGAGATGAGGGCCAGGAAAGGTATATGTTAGAATGTAAACTCTAGACCTGGCCTGGGTGGTGAACAAAACACCAAAAAAGATACTTACCATGAGTCTTTGGACTCTTGATTCATGTACATAGTTGGCCTTGAGCCCCAGGCAGTGAAAATTTAAAGGGAAACATGGCTAGTTTTATAATTTTTAAAAATTTTTCCACATGCAGTAAACATACTAGCTTCTTGGGGAGAAGTGAAGCTTTGCTAACACTTAACTCTAAAATAACATTTCATGTGCACAGATACTGAGGCATAATAAATGGAGGGCAGAGAAATTAGCTCAGAAAGAGGATTTCAGGTCTGAACTAGTAAACTCGTCTATGAATGAGTGCGTGAAGAGCTAATGGAAACAAAGGTCTGGTGGGTATGAGATGGGCGAATGGGCAGGAAATGAGTGTCTTGTGGACACAGGTACTTGAAGGAGTTTGAGTGAGAAGGCATCTTGCTCCTTCTGATCCTTCCCGGCCCCCACCTTCCCCAAGCTTCAGCCTTGTGGCTAGATTCCTCTGTATTTACACCCTGAGATGGTAGGAATGCAACCTCCTCACTGAGCCACGATCACTTATATTGGAACCAGGGGCAGACAGAGCTCTGGGCTAGAACTTTAATATGCCACTCACTGAAATAGCTATTTCCCTTAATGGTCTCTATCCAAAGAACAGCCCAGTGAAGGTGACATTGGCTATTAACCTATTCTGAATGTGGGAGGCCCCCACAAATAATGCCTGAATTGTTCTTCAAGAACAATTTGGGTGTGAATAGAAACTGCAAAATAGGCTCTGTCACCCACGAATAAAAGATCCCTATCATACATGCAGAAGTTATTCTTCAAGATTCCCTAGTTAAGTAAGCAGGCATATAACCATGAGTAGATATATATGAGGATGATTTTTCAAACCAGTAAAACAAAAGTTAACAGGCTTTACCACTGATTGTGTTTATTAAATTGCTCAGCATGACATTGTTAATAGTCTCAAAAAAACAATTTGGGTGTACAAAGTGACCCAGAATAGAGCCTATTATGATGCCTAAACTGTTTTAAATATCCACTGAGTGTTTTTTTATGAGGTGCCCTTCAAGGAAGGAGATTTTAAAGGCATAGGAGGTAGCTTTTCTCCTGTCTCCATCACTGGCTAATCTCAGACTAATCATGGAGACATTCACGGCTTGCCAGTGAATATAGGTCAGAAAGACATAGCTCAGTCTTGTCTTAAGTCTATAAGCCTGAGGGGAAAATTATGTGCGTGTATGTGTGTGTATACATATATGGTATATGTGTGACACATAGATATAGATATAAATGGATGCATATATTATGATGTATGGACATATCTTTATTAGTATACACATTTATGTATATACGTGTGTGTGCGCGCGTGTGTGTGTTATTTGCACCCAAACCACCCTCACCAGATTCTGCAATCATTACTGACTCCGAAAAGGGATAACAATGATGACTGTGTTGCAGGATTTTATTATCTCAATACCAGGGATTCGTTGTCTCGCCGCTTTGAAGAATGGAGAGGAGGACACCAAACGAGCAGCAGGAAAAAGTTTATTAGAGTTTAAGATCAGAAAGGAAGAACAGTATGAAAGCTCTCTTTACAGAAAGGTGGCGTTCGAAAGTGAATGCCTGCAACTAGAGGCAAGGGTCCTTGTTTTATATGGTTCTGGTCAGCACCCCCGTCCCTTTCCCCTCGTTCCTTGTCAGGTCCTACCCTTACTGGCTGGATCACTCTAGGCGCTGGGTTGTCCATTCCTGCTTGGCTCGACTCCATTGTGTGAGGAATCAGACCGGTCATACTGTCCCATGTATAAGTTTTATGGTTTAGCTAGGTATTTTGATCGTCAAATTCCTGAGGGGACCTGAGGGGGAGCAGGTGGTATCTGTTAAATTCTTAAGAGGGACCTCATACCCCAGGGGGTTTGCTGTGGTCAGCTGCTCCCAGCACTGTTCCAAAATATGTGTTTTTCCCCACCCAGGGACCTCAAGTCCTAACCTTTCCCTCTCTGCCTACTGAATCCTATCTTTTCCCTATCATAACTATACTTGGAAAAATCTTTGTTAGGGAATATTCCTAGTGAATTAGACTTAACCCATTCACTTTATTGCCAGAGGCATCTTCAAATAATAACATGTCAGGAAGTAGGAAAGTCATAGAAAGGGAAGTGTAGGATGAGGGAAAAGAGAGGAGAAGGCTTAGGGAATGGCAGAAATCTTGCAGAGGAAACGCTATTTGGAATTCCAATGCCCTGTGTGAACTCATGCTGAAATGCACGGCTTTCCCACAGAGAGGCTTTCTGCATTGAAGCCCACATCTCCAGGGAAGCTAGAAATGGGCTGTTATATTAGGGGGGAGAAGAAGAACCAAGGTCAAGGAGGGATGAGCACTTAATATGCACCCAGGATATAGCCAGATGTTTGCCAGGCATTTAAAATATATTACCACCTGTAAGATATATGATAAACTTGCATTGTGAAATTCTGAATCTCTTAATAATACATTTTTGTCGCTTGTTCATGCAAAATCTGACCTGACCTACACTCATTGTGTGGCAGGACCTGACCCGAAAGGATGTAAGTCAATTGTAGTATTTTAAAAATCTGTCTTAATATTCAAAAAATATTGAATTATTAATATGCCAGTGATATATAATATGGAATATACACTCACTATTATCTTTCTAAAATCTGAGAAAAAATCTGAATCCTGAAATGTTTGACATCAAGAGTTTAGACTGGAGATTTTGGTCCTTTTCACTAATGGTAGGACCTCAATATGTGATATCTATTTTTATGCCTTTTAAAGTATTTGCTCATTTAACACTCATTACACCCCTTTCAAGTGGATGCAATGACCCTTATACAAAAATAAAGATATATAAATCTTATTAAGGATTATTTGCTTGCTCAAGTTGACACAGTTCACAAATATCAAGAATGTCATTCTGACTTTAAATGTCATCCTAAACCCTATGATTCCTATCAGAAAAGTGTCTACATAAGCATACATGCAGGAGAAAATAAATCAAGAATAATGTTTTAAAAAATAGTTTATTTCTGTGATATCAGTACTCAAGAACAATGATCCAGTCAGCCCCAAATCTGTTTTATATTTTAAGGTAACAGACAAACAAGTAATTAATAGTATTAGAAAATGAAATACTGTTCAAGATCTGATTAAGTCACTATTCTAGAAACACTAAAAGCTCATATCTGAGGTTCTTTAATCAGTTTTGCAAATATAGCACCTCTCTTTGCTCTGCGGTCCAGCAGTTTTCAAGCCTTAATGGAAACAAAATCAATGATGAATGAAACTCACATGTTCCTACCTTCCTAATATATTTTGACAAATGTAAAATTATCAGCACCCTGGGTAAAACTCCCCATTCATGTTGAAGGTACTCAATAAATATATATATTGAACATGTCACTGCTATTTAATTAATAAGATATTTGTTTGGCTATATTTTTTTTTTTTTTAATTTTTTTTTTTTAACATTTATTTATTTTTGAGACAGAGAGAGACAGAGCATGAACGGGGAAGGGTCAGAGAGAGAGGGAGACAATGAATCCGAAACAGGCTCCGGGCTCTGAGCCATCAGCACAGAGCCCGACGCGGGGCTCGAACTCACAGACCGCGAGATCGTGACCTGAGCCGAAGTCGGATGTTTAACCGACTGAGCCACCCAGGCGCCCCTGGCTATATTTTTTAAAGTGCATCATCAGGCTTCAAAACTGTATTAATGGTAATACATTGCAGAAAGACCTGACAAAGTGGATGGAAAATACCACTACAACCTATCACTTCTAGATCTGCTTCTTCAAGGATTAAAACAGGACTTGCTTGGGTAGCAGCCTCAAAGTAGCATCTCATTAAAAGAGTTTAAGGATATGTATGGAGTGGTAGAAGAGGCATATCAAAACTTTTAAGAATTTATTTGAGCAAAACTCCATTCAAATGGGGCAGCACCAAACCACAAGTAGTTAGGAGCCAGGGGAAAGACCCATATAGAGAAAGTGTAGAAACAAAGAAAGGGAATTATTTGGTGGGCTATCGCTTAAAACATAATTGGCTGTTTGTGATTAGTTGTCCTCAGAGTTCCAATTTTGTAATCTTGAAGCATTTATAGGGTTAAATTTTGGTTTGCTTATGTAGGCTGCCATGGTATTGGAGCCACCAAAGTCTGCCTCCTGGTTTAATTAATTTTACAGGAAAAATACACTCCCTGTATCTATAAAAGAACTATAACACACACATATGTCTGTGTGTGTGCGTATACCCCCTCTCCCCCCACCCCACACAAAGTAGAAATGGTCCATTTCTGTCTTTAAATAGAAATAAAATGATACTTTTCCACAAGGAAATCAAATGCTTAACAAGTTGATATTTAGCAGAACACAAAGCTTTTGGCAGTCAACAATTGTGCTAAATACATGGCATTAAATTAACTGGAAGTTATGTAGCATCTTTATAGGCTATGTGTTCAAATGCTAGATTCAGAGACTTCCTTCTATATACCAATGGTTTGGTTGGCCATTTAGTCTAATTAAACACAGAGCATTCAGCCTAGAAAAACACCCACATTTAGCAATCTAAAATCAAAGGGTTGTGGTGATCACCCTCCCACGTACAGTGAGATGTGACAATTTAGAAAGACAATGGGTATGTTAATCTATTCAATGGAGTTTCAAAGTTAGTAACATTCAAAAGAATAAATAAAAGCATAAAGTCTACAGCTGTTTAGACAGATGAGCCTGCAAGGGAACCAGTTATCCATTCATTCCTTATTAGCATAGAACAATTCCTTTGCCAGTGGGTTAGATCTTCCATTTTGTCTTATTTACGTTGACTTGCAATCTTGTCATTATTTCATCAGTATATAATACAGATCATGCATTATGGGACTATGCTAAAAGTTATGTGCTATTGGAATTTGTCACTCTGTCAAGGAAAATTTGCATGAGAATTTTGAAAAGCTTAGTTAAGATGCCTATAGTTTCAGGCACCTGTTAGAAATATCAATTAATAAAGTTTATTTTAATCAGATAAATATTAATGACATAATTTCTGCTTTTTAATTTATATTAATGTTTTCTCTGACCTAGCATATTGTCATATATTTAAATGTTCAACTGATATCTGGAAAACTAGCACCAAATCTGTGGAGTGCTTGTGCTAATCACTTTATTAAGTGAGCATGTACCTTATCTCTTTTAATTCTCAGAAAAAAACTGATGTTTGGGTACCAAGACTATCCAATTTACAGATCAGAAGCTGAATCATATAGCCGTTAAATAACTTACTGTAGCCACACAGCTATAAAGATTAGGGTTGCTGGATTACATATATTACAGGTTTAAAATTACAGTTTAATTTGAATTTCATATAAACAAACAAAAATACCTTTCTTTTTAATACAAGTAGGCCTCATGTAGTATTTGAGACTTAATGATACCAAAAGGAAAGTATTTTTATTGTTTATATGGAATTCAAATTTAACTGGGCATCCTGTACTATTATTTGCTATAACTGCCAACTTTGTTAAAGAAAGTAAACTGGCCACAGATCAGTCTGACACTAAAGCTAATAATGTTCATCACTGCCTCTTTTCAGAAGACATCTAATGTCTACATAGTGATTCAAACTTTTTAAAAAATATTCTACTTCTTATATCCTAATTTACTTTTGCTTTCTTTTTCTGTCAGAGAATCGTAACAGTAAGGAAATATATCTCAGTACTTTTTTTTAAAGTTTTTTTTACAATTATTATTCTTAAATAACCTCTACACCTAACATAGAGCTCAAACTCACAACCCCAAGATCAAGAGTCATATGCTCCTCTGACTGAGCCAGGCTGGTGCCCCCTCTTTTTTTTTTTTTTTAAATTATTTCATGTTCTAGCTCTAAGGGAGGAGAGAACTCAACAGGGTAATATGGATGGTTGAATAGAAAAGATCAAGACCTGTTTTCATTATAAATGTCTTTACTTTTTCCCCCTACTCAAAAGTGAACAGGAACATATAGAACATTCTGGAGTATACAAACAGAAGAGAGCCACAACGCCTGCTTAAGGACTCTTATGGAGGACACTATTCTGACATTGTCCTAAAATCCCCCAACAAACCTAAAATTCTGGAGTTATTCTTTGCTTTAAAAATGGGTTTATTGAAACTGAGGGAGGTGGGCTGAGTAATTTTCCCTAAACATCAATATTGTTTAATCGAGTTAGAGCTCAAATCTATGGTTTCTTAACCCTAACAGCTATGCTTATGCATGCTTTTCATTCATTGCATGGATATTATGAGTAAACTGACTGCCTATTATGTGCTGTGCACCTCTCTAAGGCCTGGAAACCCCAGAGTTAACAAGGTAAACAAGGAAATGTGAGAGGGGCTGTGTGAGTTTTCTATTGCTGATGTAACAAATTACCACACATTGAGTAGCTTAAAACAACACAAATATACAACCTTACTATTCTGAAAGGTGAAAAGTCTAAAAGGGATTATATGAGGCTAAAATCAAAATGTCAGCAGGACTATGTTCCTTCAGGAAACTCTAGGGAAGAGTCCATCTACTTGCTTTTAACATCTTCTACAAGCTTCTGGTATTCTTTGGTTGGAAGCCCCTTTACATCAAAAAGTCAACAAAGGCCAGCCAAATTTTTCTCATATCACATCATTCTGATACTGACTCTCCTGCCTCCCTCTTCCATTTGTAAAGACCCTTGTGATTACATTGGACCACCTGGATAATCCAGGATAACCTCATCTCAAGGTCAGATGATGAGCAATCTCAATACCATCTGTAACCTTAATTCTTCTCTTCTACGTAAACAAACGTATCCACAGGTAGAATGTGTGTACCTTTGGAGAACCATTTTCTGCCTACTCCATAGGCTTTCATTATGAAGTATGGGAATAGGGATATCATTTTTACCATTTTCTAAAAATTATATTAAAAAAATTTAATGCTTATTTTTGAGAGACAGAGAGAGAGAGAGAGAGAGAGAGAGAGTGGGGGAGGGGTAGTGAGAGAGGGAGACACAGAACCTGAAGCATATTCCAGGCTCTGAATTGTCAGCACAGAGTCTGAGGCTGGGCTCAAACCCACCAACTGGGAGGTCATGACCTGAGCCGAAGTTGGACGCTTAACCAACTGAGCCACCCAGGTGTCCCTAAAAATCATATTTTAGATAATACTCTACATGAAGATAAAAAAACAAGATAAATTTAACATATATGAATGTAAATATAAATAAGATAGAGGATGAATAGAAAGTGAGAGGACAGGAAGGTGTGGGCAATTTCAAAGTAGACAGAAAGATCTCTTTGAGAACTGAATGACAAGAAGTGAATTAAGTAAATATCCACAGAAAGGGCACTTCAGACAGAGGGATTAAAAAGTACCAAAGCCATAAACCAGAATGAGTTTGGAATATTCTTTTTCTTTTTAACGTTTGTTTGTTTGTGTGTTTGTTTAATTGAGAGAGAGAGAGAGTGAGCATGAGAACAAGCAGGGGAGAGGGGCAGAGGTAGAAAAAGGATCTTAAGCAGGCTCCACATCCAGCATGGAGCCCACCTAGGGGCTTGATCTCACCACCCAGAGATCATGACTTGAGCCAAAATCAAGAGTTGGAGGCTTAATACACTGAGCCAACTAGGCGCCCCTGGGATATTTTTCAAATAGAAGGAAGATGACAAAAAGACAATGAGCTAAGGAAAGAGAATAGTGTGAGAGTAATACCCAAATTCCTTAACTTGGTTTCCATGGTTTTATGTGATCTGGTCCTTGCCTATTTCCCAACCTCTCCCTAAGTGTGATAGTAAACTATTAGACAGGCTTAAGCTGTATTTACACAATAGTGTTTTATTTTTCTAAAAGCTCACTTGGCCACTTTATGGAGAATGGGTTATAGGGGACAGGAATGGAGTGAGTGAATAACACCAATGAAGAAGCGACCGAAACAGATCATGAAAGAAAGGACAGTATGGTTGATGATAGGGAACAGTGGGCATGTATGGAGTATTCTTTGGAGGCAAATTCTGCAGTGGGGTTTAACAACCTTGAAATGATTAACATCTTGAGGCAGATAATTTTTTGTTGACAGATAACTTTTCTGTGCATTGTTGAGAAACACTGATGTCCAGGATATGGCAAAAACATAAATGAAGAATGAGGGTGGAAGGGAGGGAAGAAGAGGAAGCCAGGATGACTCCTGCATGTCTAGCTTTCTTAAGTGGGACTCTATGGTCTTTTTCCCATTGTTCTCAGTAAACTTAATGCTGCTTTTTATATTAATTAGAACATTAGTGACACTGAAGTCTGTAAGAGAAGCTAAAGGAGAACAGTTTGTAAGAAAGGCTTAAAACATTTAAAAAAAAATACTTCCTCTAGTAATAAAATAGCACACTTGACTCTCTGGAAGTGAAATTTTATGGGCTTCTTTTCTCAGACACAAAATAACCAGTTTGGGTTATATTATGTCTAAGGTGATTCTATTTCTAACCTTTTATCTCTAAGCTCCAAATCCATTTAAAAGAGAATTCGCTTTAATTGATCTATAGAAGAGATGGGGTAGGAATCTAGGAAGGAAAATGTCAATATATATATTTGCTAAAATTTACTACACACAGAACAAGAAAATCAGTGAGTTATGCTCTTCTGAATCACAAGACTCTAATACTTGTTTTGCATTTAAATTTTATTGATAATTATTTACTTATAATGATATGACCTGACACCATAACTTGATTGGGAATTCCTCTGGGCATAGGCAACATTTTATTCTCCTTTTCATCTATACTTCCTGGCACATAGGTAGTCATCATGGATATTCATTGATTTTGTGTGCAGAAAAGCTCAGACCCACCCAACCACCTTCAGCTTCTATGAAATTCCCTTTCAATTCATGTTGTTTCACAGGAGCTGGCTAACCAAGGCATGGAGACCCAGAAGTGAGCCCATCATCCTCTTCTGAGCAGCATGACTGGCCCAACTTAGAGCACTTGTCTTTTCTTGGACCAATCAGCAACTTCTCTTGATTCTTTTTACACTGATTTTCAATTTGAGATTCAGTATCGATTGTGCAGAAAGGATAATGCTGAGCTTTAAACCCCTGTATAAAGGATTCCTATACTGTGAAAAAGTTGGTCTGAAGAAGAATCACATTCAAAAAGAAGAGAAAACAAAGAGCTATAAAGGTCTGTACTTTTCTGGAATCATTGCTAAGACTAGGTGTTTTCTAGGCTGGATCAACCAAAAAATTCTTCATGGTTAAATTTGTTTGAGTCAGGCTACCATCTCTTGCCAAAAAAGAGCCTTGCCTGGTAAGGTAGGTAAAAAAACAAATTATTGATGAAAACATTGATATCAGTAAGAGTTTTGCATGTAACATATACTTTTTCCTCTCTTTCCGAGCTGGAGGGAAAAAATGGAATAAAATTATTTGAAAGAAATATTTCACAATACATCTCCTTTATAAGGACAATATAAAGAGGAGTTTGTTTATTTTTTTTAAAGGAGATATGCCAAGGAGATAAGAAATACAGGGGACTGAATGGGAGTGGATTGGCTCTCCAGAGTTTATTTGGAATCCATTCATTCGTCAGAATATTGATAAATGGCTCCCTGTGGAGAACAAAGCTGGCAATCCATTTGCTGTTTGCTGGCAAACAGTTTGCCATCTGACATCAAAGCTAGAGAGAGGACTTTGTCCTAATTATACAGAGCTTAGAGTATGACTGTTTATTGATTAATAATTAAATTTTTCATTCATGCATTCATTCATTCATTCATTCATTCATCATTCATTCATTCAATAGTGTTCATACAGTGTTCCAAGAACAATGACATACACTATGGATGTGAAAACCAACAAAAAAATGTCCTTATCTTCAAGGGTCACAGGTGTCAGATATAAATCCCACAGAGGCTGGTAAGTAATGCAAACCGGGGATGCCAGCCATTTACAAAACAAGAAGGACCAGTGACAGATCAGGAGAATTTTGAGCCCAAACTCTTATAATATTCAACATTATTTTTTTTTTTATTTTGTATGTTTGTTTTTACCAAAAAATATGCCTGTGGCTGGATAGAGTCTATATATACTGTGGGTTCTCTGGTGTCCAACTTCTGGTCTTAACATTTAAGCAAATGATTTAATATCATAAAAAAAGTTCTATGGGAAGAGGAAATGATTGAATTCTCTGAATCACTTATTAATGGCATCATGGAAGACCTGATATATCAGTTCTAAAGAGTGTGTATGCTTTACCCAGGTAAACAGAGAGAAGAATCCCAGGCAGAGAGAAGAGTATGGTTTTTCTTCCCAATATATGAAGTTTATTGTCAAATTGGTTTCCATACAACACCCAGTGCTCATCCCAAAAGGTGCCCTCCTCAATACCCATCACCCACCCTCCCCCCCTCCCACCCCCCATCAACCCTCAGTTTGTTCTCAGTTTTTAAGAGTCTCTTATGCTTTGGCTCTCCAGAAGAGTATGTTTTAAGGTTTGGAGGTTAGGAGAGGTCTTGGAACACTGGCACTATGCAAAAGTTTTCATTTGACTGGAACATAGAGCTTCAATGGGTAATGAAAAATGAGGCTGCAGAAGCAGCTTATTAACAAGGTTATATCTAAATCTGTACTCTCTTTGGTGAAACAGTTTAATCTCAAATATGGCACATTTAAAATAAACAATAAAACAAAGAAAACCAAGGTATGTCTTATAATACTCAGCTGAAGCTTGCAACACACTGCTGTCTCAAGAGATTTTTATTGTGCTGGCTAAGCCTCTTATATTTGGTATAAAACAACATTGTCAAATATAAGCTTGATTCCAGCAGGAAAAATTAAGATACTCTAGTCCCAGTTATTTACTACAACTGTGCTGAAATCCAGATACCTGCTTACCTGATAATACATACAGAGAATGTCCTTAGGTTTTCCTATAAAACGCACTATTTGAGCTAAGCACATTAATAAAATTGAAAGAGACCAAAAGGAAAGGGCTAAAGAGAGACAAAGAAAAAAAGGGGGGTTGGGGCATGGGATATTCATTGACTAGATTTCTTCTTTTTTACTTTCTATTTATACAAATCCTGATTTATATCCAATAGTTCAGAAGCTCTTTGAGGGCAGAAACAATTTCTAATTCTTCTTTCTGCTCTCACCGTACTAAACAGTAGTACTGAAAGCCTATTCTTTATATGCTTTCAATAAATATTTAGTCAATTAAATGGAACATTGTATTACCTATCTACGGCTACATAACAAATTACTCCCCAAAATTAAGAGCTTGAAACAACAAACATTAATTATTCTACAATTTCTGGAGGCTAGGAATCTGAGAGTGGTTTGGCTGGTGGATTTGGCTCAGGATGTCCCATTAGGAAGCAATCAATGTTGACGGGGCCTGCGGTCATCTCAAGGTTAACCTGAGGAGGACCCATATTCAAGTCCATTCATGTGGTATTTTTATGCCTGACAACATACATTCCCAAACTCACCCATATGGACTTCTCCACAGGACTCACTTAGCTAACTTCCCCAGAGCAAGCAGTTTGAGAGAGAATATAAGAAAATATCCAACATGGAAGTCATACTTCTTTATAACCTAATCTCAGAATTGACAGTGTATCCATTTCTGCCATATTCTATTCATTACCAGTAAGTCAATAACTCCAGTCCACACTCAGAGGTGGGAAATTATACATGGGCTTGAATACCTGGAAGTGGGTTTCATGGTGGGCCATCTTGGAGACTGCCTATCACAGACATCTAAAAGACAAGCTGGGTTGGGCACCTGGCTGACTCGGTCAATAGAGAATGGGACTCTTGATCTTCAGGTTGTGAGTTTGAGCCCCACATTGGGCACTGAGCTACTTAAAAAAATAAAACAAAATAAAGAAATAAAAGAGAAGTTTGGAAACAGAGCACATTGCTACTCTGAATAAAACTGGGATACTCTTATTGAGGAAGAAGCTGAAAGATATGGGAAAGTAAATTATTGTAGATGGCGCGACTCTGCAGAAGAAGGTCATGCCCTCTGAGATGTGACCTTACCTTATGACTCATAAAACTGTCAGCAAAATCAACCTCAAATGGCTAGGAGCTAACAGATTTTTTTGGTGGAAATCAGTGAAACAACTGACTTTTATGCATAGTTCTTTCATAATGTGGAAGCAAGCCAGATAAGAGAACATAGAAGTATAGAGGTGGAGGCAAGAATAAGGTAGGATGTCCTGGGAACTCACAGAAATTTGGGGGAGATAAAGGAGATCATACACCTGTGGAATTTGAGTGGAAGTTCACTGTAACCACATCTGAGGTACACAGAGATTTCCAATATTTTCTCAGGTGCCTATTTATTTGTGAGATTCTATTTCGGTATCCATTTCTCCTGCTGGAGAAAGGAGGCTCCCTGGTGTTATGAGCTATATTTTATGAACCAATTCAATGGAATTGAGAATAAGAATTTTAAAACAGAAAAAAAAATAATGGAAATAATCAAGGACATCCTTGTTTTTTTCTAGGTATTAGAACACTGTGTGATGCAGATATCTTCATTTATTTTATTTTATATTTTTGGTCTGAAAGAAGGAATGAAAGAATGTGTTTACACATCTTGTCTTTGCAATGTAGAGATCTATTGTTCTATGACTGCCCTCCCTTCTGAAAGAAGTAGCTGCAGGCTATTGCATTAGACATCATCACCTTCCATTGCCACAGCACACATTGCCTTCTGACAAATTGCACAGAAGCCTATAAGAGACTTGGCATAATAGGCTTACTCAAAAGGATGATTTGCAGCCCAATCATCCTCCCACAATAAAAGTTATACAGAGAAGCAATTAGTTGAAGTCAGCAAAGTATAGAAGCAGAAGAGACAGTGACTAAGCTGCCTTAATGGAAAAACACTAGAGTAGGTACTGCAAGGAGACCAGATGACTAAACACTCAATGTATAAATAATTATAAGAGAGACTCTAACTTTTGGAAAGACATTCCAATTCTTACTGAGAATTGACTATGGTTATCAAGGGTTTGTTTCATTCCTGTTTTTTTTTTTTTCTTTTTAACTCTTTTGATCCTACGGACATTAAATTCCCATTATCTAAGCTAAAAGAGCATATCTGTGGCTCTTGGCATTTGTATGTAGTATTGTATATTGCATTTGTCTTGTATATTATTCAATATTATTATTGAAGTCCTATATTTCTTAAGAGCAAAAATCATATTTGATTTTCTGGGAGACCTTTATTTAACCTTCTTGTTCCCAGCAAGCTGTTCACATGGTAATTTCTTTGTACTCCACACTAGATAGTAATCTCCACACGGGAAGGAAGTATATTTGTGTAATTCACTAATGTTTCCTACATAGCAAAATTCCTGGAATATAGTAAGTTCTTGATAAATATTCATCAAGTGACTGTTTAATGAATTGGCCTCATTTTCAAAGCCTCGTTATAAACAGGATATGAATTTTCATTCTCTCTTGCCCTGATTTAATAGCTCAAATTCCTTTAATAAATCATGCATTGCATAAAAATCCTGTCACTAAAGACAAAGACACATCGTATTTTGTTTACTTCCTTCTTTTTTTTCTTTCTTTTGAGCCATTGATGCTTTTCTGTGTAAACAATTATGATGTCCAGAATGGTACTTTCACTTACACTTTCAGTGGAATTGAGAATCAGATTTTTGGGGAAGAAAAAAATTACTGAAATAAGCAAGGAAATTATGATTTTTTAAAATGTTTATTTATTTATATATTTTTGAGAGAGAGACAGAGTGTGAGTGGGGGAGGGCCAGAGAGAGAAGGAGACACAGAATCTGAAACAGGCTCCAGGCTCTGAGTTGTCAGCATAGAGCCCGACATGGGGCTTGAACTCATGAACTGTGAGATCATGACCTGAGCCAAAGTCAGATGCTTAACCATCTGAGCCACCCAGAATATTTCAATGCTGTAAATGAAGATGAAAGAGTATTTGTGAGTTGCTTAACTTTAACTTAAAAACTATATAACTTTTCTTTATAAGTAAATGTGTCAAATGCCTTTTGTGCCCCATTTCACATCCTCTCCACCTAATTTCGAATCCAACTATTGTTGCAGCCACCGGGCTTCCCACAGATGTGACCTGATGGTACTTTTACCTGAATGGTATCACTTCCTTCTCCATGTCTGCCCTAGATCTTTTCTAAAAAGACATCTGCATGTGTCTGCCAAGGACTCAGAAAACTTCTAGTCTAGAAGAAAGTTTTCCTCCACAGAAAGAGAACAGAATTTATGTGTGTGTAGTTGTGTGTGTGTGTGAATATATCCAGTATATATGTGTGTGTGTATATATACTATATATTGTATATATATACAATAGTGCATGTACATATACATATATACATGAACATATACATATGTACACATGTATACATATATACTATTTTACATATATCATATACATATTAAAAGGTTTATTATAAGGAATTAATTGACATGATTATGGAGCTGGCAAGTCTAAAATTTGTAGAGCTGATGTTCCAGTTGGTATCTGAAGCAGCCAGTACCTGCTGCAGAACCAGGAAGACCAACGTCCCTGTCTAAGGTCTTCATGTTGCCTTTCCCTCATTGCCTGTTTTACCCTTTTCAGTAGTCTACTCTTCCCTATGTACCTCCTTCCCTTTCTAAAAGAAATAATTTATCCTCAATATCTTAGTCTCTCCTTTCGTGGGGGATGGGGACAGGCTAATGCAATATCACCGAAACATTCTTTTTTCCCCCAGCCTTACTGAGGTATGATGGACAAAGAAAACTATATACTTCAACTGTTCAAAAAAAAAAAAAGTAACTATGTGCAGTGATAGACGTGTTAGTTAACTTGATTGTGGTGACCATTCCACAATGTATATGGGCATTAAATCAGTGCATTGTGCACCATAAAAATTTATTCTTCCATATATATCCTGTTAACAATGCAAAATTATCTTTGATAAACAATACATTTTGGTCTCCCAGATGCTCATACCCAAGCAGTGTCTTTGGGATTCATTTTCAAATATCTGCAAAAGAAGATTTATATAGAGAAGTGATAACTTCTATGGTTAAGTTACACAAACAGAACCTTAAGAAATAGATTGTATAATTATTCCTTAAACTATAAGCTTACTCAAAGCAAAGGATGCATCCATTTTGTTCAGGGCTAATCCCTAAATGTCAGACATGTTGAATGCAAGACCACAGATATAGTAAAGTGAGCTATAGTACTAGAAATCAGAATGTTCTGAAGTTTAAAGTCCAAGTTTACCCCTCCTACCTCTATTGTGTTTGATGCATCCTATATGAAACTATTCTTTGGCTTCTTTGATTCCACCCTTAGGTTTGTTTAGCCCATAAACTTAAGATTTAGATTAGATCACAAGGGGTACATGGGTGGCTCATTCAGTTGGGCATCCAGCTTCAGCTCAGGTCATGATCTCGCAGCTCGTAATTTTGAGCCCTGCATTGGGCTCTGTGTTGACAGCTCGGAGCCTAGAGCCTGCTTCAGATTCTGTGTCTCCCTCTCTCTGTGCCCCTCCCCTGCTCATGCTCTGTCTGTCTGTCTTTCTCTCAAAAATAAATAAGGATTTAAAAAAAAATTTAAAGATTAGATCACAAAAGCAGAATTATGGTGCTAATGAATACATATATTTATCCTATTAAAATTAATTAGACAGGGGTGCCTGGGTGGCTCAGTTGGTTAAGCATCCGACCGGCTCAGGTCATAATCTCGCAGCCCGTGAGTTCAAGTCCCGCATCGGGCTCTGTGCTGACAGCTCAGAGCCTGGAGCCTGTTTCAGATTCTGTGTCTCCCTCTGTCTCTCACCCTCCCCTGTTCATGCTCTGTCTCTCTCTGTCTCAAAAAATAAAGAAAACATTAAAAAAAATTAAAAAAATTAATTAGACATATAAAACTGACCCTCAAGTATAAAATGGAAAGCAAAAGTAATACTGCATGCTCTAAAGTAGCTGAGAATTCAAAATGGCAGGCTATTTTAAGTCACACTCAGACCCATGGCCTAATAAATAATAAATAAGAATACTAAGTTAACATATAAACCCTCAGTGTTATCCCCTATTTTTAGAAGTATCATATTGGTTGTACTTCTAGCAGGAGTTTATTGCTTATTAGTACACAGATAGACCAGGTTCAATTACCTGTGAGAAATTTCTCTGATTTCAAGAAAAGTCAATCAGAGCCTATTAGCAGGATTCAATAATTAGTGTCACTGCACCAAATTAATGTGACTTTAACTCAAAGCAAAGACAAAAGGCTTCAGAGAATTGTTAACAAATTTGGCTAGGCCTTTTGAACCATTTTTTAAAAATAACAAATCTTAATTATAATTTTATGAATGCTTAAAGTCTGGGGGCTTGATGTTTGGGAAAGCTGACTATCAAGTCTGTGGTCAATATGCTAAAAGAGTAAATATATTCCTCTGACAGAACACATTGAAGGAAGATCATTTTGAGATTATAATTCCATACAAATTTTGATCCCTGTGTTTATTTCCTCCAATCCTACTTACTAAGACATCAAAAAGGCTACACTGTACATTCATTAAGAGTAAGGATTTTGGACTCTGACTCTATGGGTTTCCATACTGGTTTCCTGACTTATTAGCTATTTGGCCATGATGAGGATACTTGGCCTCTCTGTGCCTATTATGAATGAATGCGGGTGTCCCCAGCACTCATATACTAAAGCTCTAACTCCGGATATGATAGCATTTGGGAGGTAATTAGGGTTAGATGAGAGGCGGGCACTATGATGGGGTCAATGCCCTCATAAGAAGAGACACCAGATAGTTTGCTTTTTCTCCCTACATGCCTGCTCAAAAAGGTGGTGTGAGCACAGTGTGAAAGCTGCCATCTACAAACCAAGGAGAAAGCCCTCACAAGAACCCAACCATACCAGTACACTGATCTCAAGCTTTTAGCCTCTAGACTGTGAGCGAATAAATTTCTGTTGTTTAAGCCACCAAGTCTAAAGTAGTTTGTAATCACAGTCCGAGCAAACCGACACCTCAGATTCCTCAACGGAAGAATGAAGATAACAATAGCATGTGTTTAGCCTACAGTATTACCACCAGTATTAAATAAGTGAGAACAGTACCTAATATGAAGCAAAAGGTAGAATATAAGTTGCTCTTGTTATTGTTTCCTTACTTAGTAATAGACTTGAAGTTAATTTCTGTGTTTGAAATTTAGATCAGTTTAAAAAAGGAAGACAGTCTCAGAATTGGGGTCTATTGAAAGCTTTCATTTGTCTCATGCAGGGGAGGACACACAATCACTGGCTTCATGTTTTTCAAATTCCGAAAGATTTGAGAATACTCAGGTCTATAAACGAAATCCCTTGAGTTAAGGCCTCATATATGACTTCTAATTGGATGTCCCTGTTCACAGTGTTCCAGCAGGTCAAACATGTCATATCAGAAAAAAACATTCCAGGGGCGCCTGGGTGGCTCATTCGGTTAAGCGGCCGACTTCGGCTCAGGTCATGATCTCGCGGTCCGTGAGTTCGAGCCCCGCGTCGGGCTCTGTGCTGACAGCTCAGAGCCTGGAGCCTGTTTCAGATTCTGTGTCTCCCTCTCTCTGACCCTCCCCCGTTCATGGTCTGTCTCTCTCTGTCTCAAAAATAAATAAAGGTTAAAAAAAATTTTAAGAAAAAAACATTCCAATAACAAGGAGATGTAGTTTAATGGCATCAGCAGACTGAGGATGATTTTTCTTGGCATTGTGTATGTTTTCGGATGAGAACTTAGAGATGCACCATGCTCAACCCAAGCAGGAAGACATGCAGGGAGCTTATATGGTTTGAGCCAACTTATTCTGGAACATCAAATCTGAAACTCCTGACAAAGTGGCATCAGGCACTAAGTTATATTCTGGAGACGGGATGCCATTGCATATACCTTGACAGTCCATCTGGTAAATGTGAATGTCATTTAGTGGTCTATTTCCCAATGAGTGGCGTGGTAACATCTCAATAAAATAAGAATGCAGACTGAGTGTCAATCATCCCATGCCTTCTCAGTTTCCAAGGGATGTGTCTCATCTCTAATAGCATGGAAAAATGGTTCTTTCTCTTAAGATGAAAATATTAGAGCATCTAGTAACACAGCCCAGAATACCATCAATAAATTCTGTCAAGAAGGTGGAACATAGGAAAGAATAGCTGACTTTTTCTTAACAAATATATATATTCATAACCTCCTTCTTATATTTAATCCTCTGTAGTATATCTGGGGCAGACAGAGAGACAGCCCAATAGCTATCACCCATTCCCTTCTCCCTTGCTAGTCTTTTACTGTGGAAGCTGGGGAATACAATTTACTTACTTCTGTGGCCTCTCTTAAAACGGTAGCCATGTACCAGTTTGGGCTAGTAAAACATAATAGGAAGTCTGCTGAGGTAGGGGATAAAGAAGAGACTCACTCCAGGAAAAGGGCATTTTCCTTCAGCTTCCTGAACACGCATGCCTTCCTGCCTTTAAAAGTAGACATGATGTCTAAAGCTGCAGCAGCCATCTTGTGACCATGAGGCAACATGCCTGACAATTGTAGAAACTGGACTTCACCAGTAAAGCTAAGAACGGTCCACCTCTCAAAAGGAGACTCCTGTGGTTGACAGGAATTTGACGTCCATGAATTTTAACCTTTGCTCTCATAGCTGTGGATGTGTAACTTAACATATCAAAAGACACTTCAGTGATAAAATTAGTTGTGGTCTTTAAAATAAGGAGATTCTCCTGGTGGGCCCAATCTAATCACTTGAGTCTTTCAGAGCAGAGAAGTTTCTCTGGCTGGAGTCATAAAGATGCAGTGGAAGAGGAAGACAATGGAGAGACAAAGCAGACAGATTAGAAGGTGAGAAGGATTTGATCTGCTGTGCTAGCTTTGAGTCAAGAAATGCAGTTGACCTCTAGAAGCTGGGCTTTGCAGGATCCCTGGCTAACAATTAGCAAGACAAGGGGGACCTCAGTCCTAGAGTCATGTGGAGCTGAATTCAGCCCACAGCCTGAATGAGAATGGAAGCAGATTCTTCCTGAGAGCCTCTAGACCAGAAAGTAGACTGGCCCATACCTTGGTTTCATCCTTGTGAGACTCAGCGCTGAGAAATTAGCTAAGCCAACTAGACTTACCTACCATATTGTGTCTATATCAGGCTATCTATAGTACTGCTAAAAATGACTAAAAATGCCTGCGGACACTCACCTGGACCCTGGTAAGCTTCTCATAGACATGCCCCCTTTCCGAACCAATGTTACCACGGACAGACCCTTGTGGTTCTTATGACTGAAAGAGTCCCTCCAGCAACAACCATTGGGAGACTTAAAAAGAAATGTTTTTAATTTTTAAAATTTATTTATTTTGAGCAAGAGTGAGAGAGAGAGTCAGAGAGACAGGGAGAGAGAAAATCCCAAGCAGGCTCCGTGTTGTTAGCACAGAGCCCAACACGGAGCTCAAACCCACATTTGAGATGGGATCATGACCTGAGGCAAAATCAAGAGGTAGACACTTAACCAATTGAACCACTCAGGTGCCCAACAACCATCAGGAAACCTTGAAAAAACAAAAGTCCATTACTTATAAGACCTGGAAATTACCTAGCACACCTGTGGCTACAGAGCAAGGTCACAGGTAGAGAGAGAGAGCACTCGAGCATATGCGCCTGAGGTTCTGCTTTTATTGTGGTCAAGAGTAGAGCCCTAGGGTTTCCTTGGCTCATTCTTCACTGGTGCATTTATTTTTTTCATTTTTTATTTTTTTAACGTTATTCATTTTTGAGAGACAGAGACAGGGTGTGAGCAGGGGAGGAGTAGAGAAAGAGGGACACACAGATTCTGAAGCAGGCTCCAGACTCTGAGCTGTCAGCACAGAGCCCAATGCCGGGCTCGAACTCAATGACTGTGAGATCATGACTTGAGCTAAAGTCAGACGCTCAGCTGACTGAGCCACCCAGGAGCCCCTTCATTGGTGCATTTAAAACATTAGAATGGGAATTTAGCACAAGAAGAGAAAAGTCAAGTGGCCCGAATGGTCAATTATTGAAACCAACCCAAATCTCTAGAACAGGAACTTCTTTGTAAGGGGAGACTGTGGGGGAGCTGTTGCTTTTTCTGGTCCTGTGCCTAGCAATATGTTTATTCCAGACGGCCATCTTTGAATGGATGTCTTGGTAATCAAAGTTTAAGTCAAGTACTTGTAAGAAAGAAAGAAAGAAAGAAAGAAAGAAAGAAAGAAAGAAAGAAAGAAAGAAAAAAGAAGCAACACAAAATGAAACCAGAGTCAGGGCTTACATTATCCCTATAGAAGTATGAGATACTATATTTGTGGGTGTTTTGTTTCAAGCTGCTAGGTTTGTAGTCATTTGTTATAGCAGCAATAGAAAACTAATACACTACCCAAAACCAATTTATTCACTAATATATTATAGAACACAGGCTATTCTAGGAAGTCAGATAATAAAAATAATGACAATGACAACAATGGTAATAATAACAACCAAGAATGAATGATTCTTATTATTATGTGTCAGGCTCTGTTCCAGGTCAAACAGAACATACTAAAGTACCTTTCCCTTGGAGTTTGTGTCTTAGTAAGAACAAAGTGGGGTGCCTAGGTGGCTCAGTCAGTTAAGTGTCCGACTCTTGATTTCAGCTCAGGTCATGATCTCACAGCTTTGTGAGGTCAGGCTCAGTGCTGACAGAGTGGAGCCTGCTTGGTATTCTCTCTCTCCCTCTGTCTCTGTCCCTCTCTCACATATGCTAGGTTTCTCTCTAAATAAATGAATAAACATTAAAAAAAATAAGGAAGTGGGACACCTGGGTGTCTCAATTGGTTAAGCAACTGACTTCGGCTCAGGTCATGATCTCACGATTTGTGAGTTCGAGCCCCATGTCTGACTCTGTGTGGACAGCTCCGAGCCAGGAGTCTGCTTCGGATTCTGTGTCTCCCTCTCTCTCTGCACTTTTCCCACTTGTGCTTTCTCTCTCTCAAAAATAAATAAACTTAAAAAAAAGTTTGCAGTTTAAAAAAAAACAAATAAGAAATAGTAAATAAACAAACAAACAGGAAAAAAATATTAGTAAGTATTGTGTAGATAATTTAAATCATGTATTTTAAGGCAAATTACTCAGATAATTTAGACGGTATGGTCAGGAAAAGCCTCTTTGCGAAGGTAATTCGTATCTAGGTGCAATCTGGATAAAAAGCAACAAGCTAACAAATTATTGTGAGGCGGGTAATATAGACAGCTACAAAGTCTCAGTGACAGAAATAAGCTTGGAGTGTTTGAGACAAAGGGAAGAACCATGGTGGATGAGGAAAGGCATAAAGTCTGAGAGCAAGGCAGGGGAAAGATTCAGGAGGACCTCACAGGCCATGAGTTTATATTCTATTCTTTGGATAATGGGAATTCAGTGGAAGGAAATGATCTGAATTATGTAAAAATGGTCACTGATGATAGGACACACAGTATAGAGGCTGGTGGGTACCAATGGAAATAGAGAACAGGTTGCATGAGATGATTAAGGTTTAGACTACGGTGGCGATAGGGGAGCTGGATAGTTTCCAGATGATGGATAGTTCCAGATTGTTTTGGAGACAGATTAAACAGGACTTTCTGAAGCACGTGTTGTGAAGATGAGGATTAGAGCAGACTCAAGAATAACTTTTAAGTCTTTAGTTGAAGAAGGTGCATGGGTAATTCAGATTAAGGAGGGGAAGAATGGAGAAAACTTAGCAGGTGGGGTGGATACGTTGAAAACTTAATTCTGCTTTGGCTATTTTAATTTTCAGATGACTATTAGCTATTCTTTTTTTTTATCTTTATTTCTTTTTGAGAGAGAGATACAGAGTGTGAGTGGTGGAGGGACAGAGAGAGGAAGACAGAATCTGAAGCAGGCTCCAGGCTCTGAGCTATCTGCACAGAGCCTGACCTGGGGCTTGAACTCATGAGCTGTGAGATCATGACCTGAGCCAAAGTCGGACGCTCAACTGACTAAGGCACCCAGGCACCCTATTTGCTATTCTAAAGAATAATTTTAATATCTGTTGGCTAATAGCCCCAAACTTCATTTTTCTACATTGCTCATATTTTTTATGATTCCTTTAAACTACATGCATAGTTGCCTATTTAATTTTTTCTTTAAACAAAAATCAATTTTCACTGATAAAACTATTTTAAAAGAAAATGTTAAGGCAAATACCCACTGTATTCATTTTATTTTTGCAGCAGTCATAGCAAAGGAAGATAATCATAAAAATAAATGCAGTGTTGGTAGACGGGAGGCCCACAGAAGAGGGTAGGAAATGCAGAGAGGCAGTGCGCTACACAGTCTGGCAGGAGGGAGCCGGGGTGGAGGGGCAGCCCGCCGACAAAGCAGAGCCCCCTAGTCTGGCTTGCAAAAGCAGAGGGGCCGGACGGAGTGTGTTCGGACAGCAAGCGGGACTTAACATCTGGAAGGTTATAAGCTAACAGCTCTGCTTAGAGAGCGGGAGGCCTGGAGGACAATGGAAGGGAGAGTTGTTGAGCCCCGGACAGAGCTCAGCTTGGCAGGGAACAAAGGCGCTCGCCAGCACCATCTCCCTCACCCATCCCCCAGCCAAAATCCCAAAGGGAACCAGTTCCTGCCATGGAACTTGCTTGCACATTGCAAACACCCAACACTGTGCTTCTATGGATCCATCCCTCCGGCGGGTCTGACTCCCTCCCGGTGCTGCAGGGTCCCCTCCCGAAGCTGATCACCGAAGGAAAAGCGAGTGGAGCCTGCCCCTCCCGCCCCTGTGCACCTTGCAGATCCACCCCAGCTAATACGCCAGATCCCCAGCACCACAAGCCTAGCAGTGTGCAAGTAGCCCAGATGGGCCACGCCACCCCACAGTGAATCCCACCCCTAGGAGAGGGGAAGAGAAGGCACATACCAGTGTGACTGTGGCCCCAGCGGTGGGCTGGGGGCAGACATCAGGTCTGACTGCGGCCCTGCCCACCAACACAAGTTATTCAAGACAGCACAGGGGAAGTGCCCTGCAGTCCCGCACCACTCCAGGGACTATCCAAAATGACGAAACGGAAGAATTCCCCTCAAAAAACCTTCAGGAAATAGCGACAGCTAATGAACTGACCAAAAACGATTTAAACAATATAAGAGAAAGTGAATTTAGAATAATAGTTATAAAATTAATTGCTGGGCTTGAAAACAGTATAAAGGACAGCAGAGAATCTTTTGCTACAGAGATCAAGGGACTAAGGAACAGCCAGGAGGAGCTAAAAAATTATATTAATGAGCTGCAAAATAAAATGGAGATGACCACAGCTCGGATTGAAGACGCAGAGGAGAGAATAGGTGAACTAGAAGATAAAATTATGGAAAAAGAAGAAGCTGAGAAAAAGAGAGATAAAAAAATCCAGGAGTATGAGGGGAAAATTAGAGAACTAAGTGATGCACTAAAGAGAAATAATATATGCATAATTGGTATTCCAGAGGAGGAAGAGAGAGGGAAAGGTGCTGAAGGGGTACTTGAAGAAATAATAGCTTAGAACTTCCCCGAACTGGGGAAGGAAAAAGGCATTGAAATCCAATAGGCACAGAGAACTCCCTTCAGACGTAACTTGAATCGATCTTCTGCACCACATATCACAGTGAAAGTGGCAAAATACAAGGATAAAGAGAAAATTCTGAAAGCAGCTAGGGATAAACGTACTCTAACATATAAAGGGAGACCGATAAGACTCGTGACGGATCTCTCTACTGAAACTTGGCAGGCCAGAAAGGAATGGCAGGAAATCTTCAATGTGATGAACAGAAAAAATATGCAGCTGAGAACCCTTTATCCAGCAAGTCTGTCATTTTGAATAGAAGGAGAGATAAAGGTCTTCCCAAACAAACAAAAACTGAAGGAATTCGTCACCACTAAACCAGCCCTATAAGAGATCCTAAGGGGAATCCTGTGAGACAAAGTACCAGAGATATTGCTACAAGCATGAAACCTACAGACATCACAATGACTGTAAACCCATATCTTTCTATAATAACACTGAACTTAAATGGACTAAATGTGCCAATCAAAAGACATAAGGTATCAGAATGGATAAAAAAACAAGACCCATCTCTTTGCTGTCTACAAGAGACTAATTTTAGACCTGAGGACACCTTCAGATTGAAAGTGAGGGGATGGAGAACTATTTATCATGCTACTGGAAGTCAAAAGAAAGCTGGAGTAGCCATACTTATATCAGACAAACTAGACTTTAAATTAAAGGCTGTAACAAGAGATGAAAAAGGGCATTATATAATAATTACAGGGTCTATCTATCAGGAAGAGCTAACAATTATAAATGTCTATGCGCTGAATATGGGAGCCCCCAAATTTATAAAACAATTACTCACAAACATAAACAACCTTATTGATAAGAATGTGGTAATCACAGGGGACTTTAACACTCCACTTACAGAAATGGATAGATCATCTAGACATACGGTCAATAAAGAAACAAGGGCCGTGAATGATAGGTACATTGGATCAGATGGACTTGACAGATATATTTAGAACTCTGCATCCCAAAGCAACAGAATATACTTTCCTCTTGAGTACACATGGAACATTCTCCAAGATAGATCACTTACTGGGTCACAAAACAGCCTTTCATAAGTATACAAGAATTGAGATCATACCGTGCGTACTTTCGGACCACATGCTATGAAACTTGAATTCAACCACAGGAAAACGTCTGGAAAACCTCCAAAAGCATGGAGGTTAAAGAACACCCTACTAAAGAATGAATGGGTCAACCAGGCAATTAGAGAAGAAATTTAAAAATATATGGAAAAAAAACGAAAATGAAAATACAACAATCCAAATGCTTTGGGATGCAGCGAAGGCGGTCCTGAGAGGAAAATACATTGCAATCCAGGCCTATCTCGAGAAACAAGAAAAATCCCAAATACAAAATCTGACAGCACACCTAAAGGAAATAGAAGCAGAACAACAAAGGCAGCCTAAACCCAGCAGAAGAAGAGAAATAATAAAGATCAGAGCAGAAATAAACAATATGGAATCTAAAAAAATTGTAGAGCAGATCAACGAAACCAAGAGTTGGTTTTTTGAAAAAATAAACAAAATTGACAAACCTCTAGCCAGGCTTCTCAAAAAGAAAAGGGAGATGACCCAAATAGATAAAATCATGAATGAAAATGGAATGATTACAACCAATCCCTCAGAGATACAAGCAATTATCAGGGAATACTATGAAAAATTATATGCCACCAAACTAGACAACCTGGAAGAAATGGACAAATTCCTAAACACCCACACTCTTCCAAAACTCAAACAGGAGGAAATAGAAAGCTTGAACAGACCCATAACCAGCGAAGAAATTGAATCAGTTATCAAAAATCTCCCAACAAACAAGAGTCCAGGACAAGATGGCTTCCCTGGGGAATTCTACCAGACATTTAAAGCAGAGATAACACCTGTCCTTCTCAAGCTATTCCAAAAAATAGAAAGGGAAGGAAAACTTCCAGACGCATTCTATGAAGCCAGTATTACTTTGATTCTTAAACCAGACAGAGACCCAGTAAAAAAAGAACTACAGGCCAATATCCCTGATGAATATGGATGCAAAAGTTCTCAATAAGATACTAGCAAATCGAATTCAACAGCTTATAAAAAGAATTATTCACCACGATCAAGTGGGATCCATTCCTGGGATGCAGGGCTGGTTCAACATTCGCAAATCAATCAACGTGATACATTACATTAATAAAAGAAAAGATAAGAACCATATAATCCTGTCAATCGATGCAGAAAAAGCATTTGACAAAATTCAGCATCCTTTCTTAATAAAACCCTCGAGAAAGTCGGGATTGAAGGAACGTACTTAAACATCATAAAAGCCATTTATGAAAAGCCCACAGCTAACATCATCCTCAACGGGGAAAAACTGAGAGCTTTCCCCCTGAGATCAGGAACACAACAGGGATGTCCACTCAAACCGCTGTTGTTTAACATAGTGTTGGAAGTGCTAGCATCAGCAATCAGACAACAAAAGGAAATCAAAGGCATCAAAATTGGCAAAGATGAAGTCAAGCTTTCACTTTTTGCAGATGACATGATACTATACATGGAAAATTCGATAGACTCCACCAAAAGTCTGCTAGAACTGATACATGAATTCAGCAACGTTGCAGGATACAAAATCAATGTACAGAAATCAGTTGCATTCTTATACACTAATAACGAAGCAACAGAAAGACAAATAAAGAAACTGATCCCATTCACAATTGCACCAAGAAACATAAAATACCTAGGGATAAACCTAACCAAAGATGTACAAGATCTGTATGCTGAAAACTATAGAAAGCTTATGAAGGTAATTGAAGAAGATATAAAGAAATGGAAAGACATTCCCTGCTCATGGATTGGAAGAATAAATATTGTTAAAATGTCAATACTACCCAAAGCTATCTACACATTGAATGCAATCCCAATCAAAATTGCACCAGCATTCTTCTCGAAGCTAGAACAAGCAATCCTAAAATTCATATGGAACCACACAAGGCCCCGAATAGCCAAAGTAATTTTGAAGAAGGAGACCAAAGCAGGAGGCATCACAATCCCAGACTTTAGCCTCTACTACAAAGCTGTAATCATCAAGACAGCATGGTATTGGCACAAAAACAGACACATAGACCAATGGAATAGAATGGAAACCCCAGAACTAGACCTACAAAATTATGGCCAACTAAGCTTTGACAAAGCAGGAAAGAATATCCAGTGGACAAAAGACAGTCTCTTTAACAAATGGTGCTGGGAGAACTGGACAGCAACATGCAGAAGAATGAAACTAGACCACTTTCTTACACCATTCACAAAAATAAACTCAAAATGGATAAAGGACCTGAATGTGAGACAGGAAACCATCAAAACCCTAGAGGAGAAAGCAGGAAAAGACCTCTCTGACCTCAGCCATAGCAATTTCTTACTTGACACATCCCCAAAGGCAAGGGAATTAAAAGCAAAAATGAAGTATTGGGACTTCATGAAGATAAAAAGCTTCTGAACAGCAGAGGAAACAATCAACAAAACTAAAAGGCAACCAACGGAATGGGAAAAGATATTTGCAAATGACATATCGGACAAAGGGCTAGTATCCAAAATCTATAAAGAGCTCACCAAACATCACACCCAAAAAACAAATAATCCAGTGAAGAAATGGGAAGAAAACATGAATAGACACTTCTCTAAAGAAGACATCCAGATGGCCAACAGGCACATGAAAAGATGCTCAACATCACTCCTTATCAGGGAAATACAAATCAAAACCACACTCAGATATCATCTCATGCCAGTCAGAGTGGCCAAAATGAACAAATCAGGAGACTATAGATGCTGGAGAGGATGTGGAGAAATGGGAACCCTCTTGCACTGTTGGTGGGAATGCAAACTGGTGCAGCCACTCTGGAAAACAGTGTGGAGATTCCTCAAAAAATTAAAAATAGACCTACCCTATGACCCAGCAATAGCACTGCTAGGAATTTACCCAAGGGATACAGGAGTACTGATGCATAGGGGCACTTGTACCCCAATGTTTATAGCAGCACTCTCAACAATAGCCAAATTGTGGAAAGAGCCTAAATGTCCATCAACTGATGAATGGATAAAGAAATTGTGGTTTATATACACAATGGAGTACTATGTGGCAATGAGAAAGAATGAAATATGGCCCTGTGTAGCAACGTGCATGGAACTGGAGTGTGATGCTAAGTGAAATAAGCCACATAGAGAAAGACAGAAACCATATGTTTTCACTCTTATGTGGATCATGAGAAACTTAACAGCAACCCATGGGGGAGGGGAAGGAAAAAAAAAAAGAGGTTAGAGAGGGAGAGAGCCAAAGCATAAGAGACTTGAAAACTGAGAACAAACTGAGAGTTGATGTGGGGGGGGAGGGTGGGAGGGAGGGGAGGGTAGGTGATGGGCATTGAAGAGGGCATCTTTTGGGATGAGCACTGGGTGTTGTATGGAAACCAATTTGACAATAAATTTCATCTATTAAAAATAAAAAAAATAAATGCAGTGTTTAAAAAGATGTTGTTTGATTTTGTTTCTCTTGCCTAAGGATCTGAACACGTAGTCAGATCACTTGGTTGAGATGTGTGTGTGTGTGTGTGTGTGTGTGTGTGTACATATATCACTGGGTTGAGAATACATATATGTCATGTATTTATGTCATATATGTCACGTGAGAGAGAGACACAGAGACAAGTATTCATTAGATGTGAAAGTCACAGTAGCTAGAAAATATGACATGTCCTTTCAGTTTCTTTAATTCCTTTTGATTATCTCAAAAACATTTTTCCCTTGTAAGCGATTCAAAGTATATCATGCCATATCTATGTGTCACTTAAATTCCTCTCACTTAGTGCCTAAATCCACTGGGTGTCACCTGACCCACACTTTGGCGATAGTGCTTATAGACCTAGTAGATATAAATCAGTACATGATGAGAGGGGGAGGCATAATTATAACTCACAGGGCACTTATTTTCCTGATTCTCAAGCATTTGAAGGACATTGCACGTATTGTCTCCATAAATGTTGTTTTAAACGGGGATAAAAATTTTATCACATGCCAAGCACTGAAATGATACTTGATGCTGTCGTTTACACTGAGAACAATTTTAATGAAGCTTTCCAACTACCTTTTTCCCTTACCAGGTTGCCATGCATCTCCTACCCCCCTGCCAGTTTGTAAATCAGATTGGGTTTAGGCCAAGCTAAAAATATTTTCCTTGCACAAAGCACTTTCCTAGCACATCAGTGATTAAATCACAGACATGCTTTGTCCACGATTTGGTTCTTCATATATAGACAGGCTTGGGTGAAAATTTGTTTGTGGGATGTACCAAAAAATTCTCCTTCCACCAGCTGGACCCATACCACCCCCACTCCTATTCAGAAAGCTCTTCACATGTTTTCTTTTCCAAGGGCATTTTGTACAAACGTATAATATCAGGCAATCTTGATTTTGTTTTAATATAAAGATGCTGAATAAACTTTGTTAGAAGAGTTAAAATTTGCATCTGCTTTCTAGACATAATTGTGCACTTGTGTAAATGTGGGGTTGGGGTGGGGAGACTGGGTGCTGGTAATTTCTGCTCTTTGAATATTTCTCCAAAGGACAATGAGAAAGAGAATAATTTCATCCAGTATTTGGATGTTCTGCACTCTCTGGTATCTGCCCATTTGTCCAGGTATGAGGATTTGATAAACTAATTGGCTAAACAGAACTGATGGAAACAACTAATGGGAGGGATTAACAAAGTATAAACAGTAGGGGACAAAGCCTTGCTCACTCTTCCCTTTCTTGAACACTTGCACAGCAAATGCTTTTTAAGCTTCTGGCAATGATGTGGTATACTAACCCACTGATCCTGTCTTAACAAGTCCAGCCATCATTCTCCAGGATCCAATTCCTTCTCAATGATTAGGTTAATAAATCAGGCAGAGCTTGTGCAGGCATCTGAAAATTGAAGGAGTAGAGAGTTGGAAGTCCTGTTCCCTTGTAGACCTAAGTCTGGTTTCTAATTCAATTCTATCAGAGAAGCCCTCTATCTTTAGAAGAGGGTTGGGCAGGGTGGTGGTAGAATATGTAAGAGGTAGAGTAACATATACACCATGTGAATTGGATATTTGGCTACGAAACTTACCATTCCATGCCCTCCAGGATTCTCTTCTTAGAGAGTGCTATACATGAAGACAAAAGCGAATTCAGTAACACTATCAGATGTTATATTTGCAACACACGCACGTGCTTTGTTTTTCCCTTTGCAACTGCACACAGAGCCAACCACTTTAAGCCCATCGTGCATGTAACACGGGCTAAATAGTCTCTTTTGACACTCCTAATTATTTCCACTTTTGTCTCCAGTATATTTCTTTCTTCATAGACCTATACCTCTTATTGCTAGTATCTGCACTATTTTTGTCATTCCCTATCCAAACCCTAATGCCATGAAATATATGCAAGCTTGTACACATTTTGCTTTATATAAAAAAATATACTTGTCTAGCAATCACAATTGGTAACAAAGCTGAAAATTAGCTGTGCTTCTCAGTCAGCACCATCATAAGCCAACTCAACATGTTTATTCAGCAGCATACAAATTTGGTGTGCAAAAGGCAAGAGAAAAATATCAAAGTATAAAGGATGAACACTTGTTCTTTTATTTAAAAATTTTTTAAATATTTATTTATTTTTTAGAGACAGAGAGAGGCAGAGCATGAGCAGGGGAGGGGGAGAGAGAGAAAGACAAAGAATCTGAAGGAGGCTCCAGGCTCTGAGCTGTTAGCACAAAACCCAAGGCGGTGTGGGGTGGGGGGGCGGGGAGGCGAACTCACGAACTGCCAAGACCATGACCTGAGTCGAAGTCGGACACTCAACCGACTGAGCCACCCAGGAGCCCTGACACTTGTTTTGTTTTTAAGTCAATGACCCGTGACACAAGAATGTTCTCCCAAACCCTAGACACCTCGGTATCTTTGCAATGGATTCACGATTCATAAGTCACATAAGTATTTTCTCAAACAATAAATGTTAACATAATGACTAGTCATTCAAATGGGTTAAGGTTGTCCACGTTTGAAAACATATATCAAAGTGTTTCTCAAAATGTGGACCCTGGATCAGCAGCATTAGTACCTCCTAGGAAATTAGATACTCACACTCTCTAGATCTCTAGTATTAAAAACTCAAGAACTCTGGGTAGAGCCCAGCACCTGTGTTTTTATAAGGCTACTGGTAGATTCTGATGGTCACTAAAGTTTAGGAAGCATCAATTTATAAAAGGCATAAAAATTGGGTGCCTGGGTGACTCAGTCGGTTGGGCAGCCGACTTGGGCTTGGGCCATGATCTCACGGTTTGCAGGTTTGAGCCCCGCATTGGGCTCCGTGATGGCGGCTTGGAGCCTGCTTCAGATTCTCTGTCTCTGCCCTTCCCCCACTCAAACTCTGTCTCTCTCTCTCTCAAAAAGTAAACATTAAAAAGTTTTTTTTAAAGGGTATAAAAAAGAAGCATTCCTTTTGCATCAATGCTAATTATAGAAATTTATTCTAATGACATAATTATGGAACATGGGAATGTCTAAAGATGCATCCAATAGGATATTCACCACAGAACTGTTTATAATTGTGCTAAGCTGGAAAACAATGAACATTCTATATAAAGAATAATTATATGAGGAATATTAATAATTTGTGCCTAAGATTATCCTAATTTTCTCAAAATCACTCAAATGACTACATTCAAATATCAAGACTACTCACCAAAATAAGCAAAATATCTAGAAAGCTTATCTATTTATAGAATCATGAATGTTCATAAGTTTCACCTTTATAAGGGTTTTGACCAAATTTCTATTACTTTATATATATGTGGGTGTGTGCATTCATTATATATATATATATATATATATATATATATATATATATATAATGCATATATAAACATATATAAACATATATAAACATATAAACATATATCTAGATAGATGGATGGATGGATGGATAGGTAGATAGATAGATAGATAGACAGACAGATAGATATGTTTGTTTTCAATTGCAAACGTTTGTAAAACTTCTGTTTAGATCATTCTCTTCATGGCTTTGCCCATCTGAACTGTTACCACCAATAGCCTTTTTCCTGATCCTAAGAGTGCGAAAAATATTTTTCCTTAATATGAAAATAAAATTAAAGTTTACAACTCATTCGTGTATTACATACACCACTTTTTGTTTTATATTTTACACCCTATTTACTAGAGAATAATTTTGATAACATAGTTATAATTTAGTACCTATGGAACATGAAAATTCTACTGGAATTATCCTTTATGGAATGTAAAATTGTGCTTTATAAATCAGGTGTGTATCTGAGGAAGAGGATGCCAATATAGAATATGTTCCTGAGTTTGATGATTTATTTTGTCTGGTAAGCCTAGGTTTTCATTAAAATAATGCTAATTTGACAACTAAAATTCCCACAGTCCCCTCCCCATGTTTCTTTGGTTTTTCTCTTATTTATGTGCTCTAAGAAAGAGAAATAGACTTGGCAGAGACCAATATGTGGAACTGGGGTCTCGAGGTTTTTCTCTTTACAGTAAGTAATCATTACCATCATATCTTCAGATACTTTTAATTATCCATCTGCTTTTTGTTTAATGGAAGAATTGTTTGGAATATGAAATGCCTCTTTGAATGCCAGTTCCATTTTAAGAAAAACTATAGTTTAAAGACTTTTTGTTCCATCCTTAAATTCATCTTAGGACCAGGAAGAGTGATCTAGGGATGTAACTTCAAATGAATGGATGTCCTGGAGGTTCTTCACAAATAACAAATTTTATTCTTAGGTGCCAGATATATAGCTATGTGTTTCTTTTGCAGCAAATAAAAGCAAGCCACAGTTTCTAAAACTTGAAATAAAAAATGGAAATAAACAAGGAAGTGCTTTCAAAGTGAAGAAAATGGTTAAAATTCAGAGGAATGATTTGAAGTTTCTCATCTCTACCCCTGTCAGACATTCACATTCTCTAGGATATTTTCCTTTACTGGTCCTTATTGTTAAGGACAGGTTCCAAATGTTCTTTTACAAAAGCCAAACTACTTGATAGTCTCATACAAGATGTATGAAAAACAAAACAAAATAAAAAAGTCATTTGTTTTTGACATTTTGGCTTAATTTGAAACTAAGACCATGTTTTCTTGTTTTTTAAGTAGAAGAGACTGTTAAAAAATAAATAATTTAAAAATAGAAGAAGAATACAGTGGATCATAATCATTATATTGGTCACCAGTACCATAAGAAGACTAAAACTGTCAATGTAGTATAATATTTAGCAGAGCAACTAATCATTTCCTTTAAAAAAAAAATTGATTTGAGAGACAACCTTCCTCCCCTTACCCAACAGGTATAGGATACATGGATACAAAATAAACAGAAAATGCTCAGGGTTACCAGCTACTCTGGTTTGGCCAGGTATGAGGGATTTCCTTGAAAGTGGGCCCTTCAGGACTAATATCTGGACAGTCTCAGAAAAACCTGCCCTGGTGACCACCCTAGATGAGATGGAAAATGGGAATTGAAATGGGGATTAGTCCACGAGTTTCCAGCCTCAAGAATATGGCTACCATGCAAGCAAATGAGTAAAATAACATTTTAGAGGTACTTTCCAGAAATAACAAGAAGAGTACGTAGAATTAGCAAATATGATGAACAGCAGGGCTGGATCTGAGGTTCTTCACTGAACAGAGTTAAGAGTTCAAGCAAAACACAGCAAACACTGGGAGATCCTGAACCTCTGCAGACCTGGATATCTTTGCTTTATGTTCCTACTGGTAGGTGGCAGGGCTTTTCCCAAAAGATTGCAGGTAATGAAGTCTCTCTCTCTCTCTCTCTCTCTCTCTTTTTGTTATTTTATAGTATAAAGGATAAGAGTCTTTTTTTTCATTCCTTAACTTTGATGTCTTAAATCTCCCTATACCCAAAACCATACTTTTTACCTGCTGTAACATGCTGATAAGTGGGATTTCAAGGGGAGAAAAATCCACACTTTCGAATTATGATATCTAAGGGAGCATTTTAACCTATTTCAAAGGTTTACCTGCTGCAAATATGAGAGTGGTTTTAATTCCCCTCTTATTATAGTCTAGTGTTCATATACTAATCCTTATTATATTGCCATGAAATTACAAAAATAATATCATAACAATTTTGTGTTTGTTCTAAATACGCTAGATAAGCCGTTAGCATTAATGTGGCTGAGATTTTATTATTTTTTGTCCCAGAAAGAATGGAAATGAGTTTACTTAATATGGAATGATGGTTTCATATAACTGTTAGGATTAGGCAATGTTGAAAATAAGAAATCTTAATAGAAAAAAATTGCTAGATTTTTATTCAGTGGAAATATGTGGACTTCAATAATAAGGTTGGAGCAGCTGGTCTGATCTAGTCTTTTGTGGTAATTAATTGATAGAATGCTACATTCTGTCATCATCCTCTCCAGACCCCACTTGAGTTTATAACGTTCACAGTCTCTGACTGTTCCTTCTGGAATCTCATACAGAGACTTTCTGTAATTAAACTTGTTTAGCCTTTTCACTAGAGAACCTTACAGCATATTATGTGTAAGCTGGCTGAAAATGTCCACTTATAGAGCCACTCAAATATACAGATAAGGAGAAACTTGGTATACGCTAACATACCTCAAAAAATAGTTTTTCTTTATTCCTTGATAAAGAGTAAAATGAATTGCTTGATGTTTACATAATTCGTGGATTTCATCGGAAGCATCTAGGTTGGAATCCTTATTCTACCCTTGTACTGTGGGGCCTTAGATGCTTCTCTAATTCTTCTGGAAAATAGGGATAGCAAATGTCTCTCTTATACTATGGCTGGACAATTGGTAAATTCTTTTAAAATTCCAAAGGCGAAGACACTTTCATTATGTAACACCCCTTCATATTGAAACATATCATGATGCATAATAACGTTTTCCAAAGTGACAAACATAGTCTTGTAATTCTACCTCTTTGTCACCTACAGCTGACAGTCTTCATGAGGCTGATGTGGTAGGAATAGAGGAAGAAGGTAAGGTTACCAAATATCCTATACTTCAGTGCTGCAATTGAGCTACAGTATAACAAGTTTTAACTTGAATATAGCCCTTAGGAAAAATACTAAGACAAACCCTCCCCTATTTTAATTGAAAACTCTTGTTTACCCTGCTGTACTCTAGATAGTTATATCTGCCCTCTCCTCTCCAATTATTAGTTCTTATGTTCTTTCTTCCATATGTATTTTTGTGAACATATATCTTCATTTCTTTGGTGGGTAAAAACCTAAGAGTGAAGGGCTGGGTCATTGGGCTGTGACACCTGTTTAACTTTATGATAAACTTACAAGCAGTTTGAAGGAAAAAGAGCCAACCTTTTCTGAGTGTTCAGTGAGGGTCAGATACCAGGCTATGCACTTTACCCCGATTATCTCATCTGATCTGTTTTGAACAGTGCAAGCTAGATTCTATTTTTACCTCTCATTTATACAACCATAAACAAGCTTACAGAGGTTAAGAAGTGTGACCCAAATCACTGTTAGTAAGTAGCTGTAGGTATTTGAAGCCACTGTGTCTTAGGTAGACATTAGTATGGGATCTCATTTTTGCCCTACATATGTTCATGAAGTTCAAGAGTTTCTTTTAGGACCAATGATGCAGCCTAACTTGTTCTTAGTAAAATAACTCGGTGGATCAGAAAAATGGTGTTTTTTATATACCTAGAGACACATTTGCATTTCTTCCGAGTTACCCTTGACCAGTGACATGCTCAAACCAAAGGAAGTGGTCGCCACAGCATTATTATATTCTGGAGGCAGCCTCTCAGTCTCTCCTCTGCTATTTCACACAGCCCAGCACGCATCACCACTACCCTACAATTAACCTATCTGAATTAGGCTTCCAATTACTATCTAAGGAAGCTGGCAGTGCCCTTTGGGTATTCTCCATCAGGGGCTGAGTTAAGCATACATTTACATGTAAATGGTCTCCTTTTCTCCTTCTTCTTAGGCTGCTAATGAAATATTCTGTACTGCTGCTCATGCTGTGTTACATACACTTTTGGAATAATAAAAAAAAAAAAACGCTTGTGATGAAAAGGAAAATTAAAGCAAAACTATACATAAAAAATAGTCCCTGGAGATAGCCATTTACCATTGGCTTTCCATTTATTCCATTATTCGGGGACTATCTGAGTGCCTACCCAGTGCCAGAGGCTGGGCTAGGCACTGGAGAAATACTGCTGATCAGGAACGCGAGACCTACCTTCAGGGAGCTCGCTGCTGTATCCTGAGGAGCTGATCATTAAATTAACACGTATACCAATACTTTTTTTGAGTTTTAAATTGTGGTGAATATAGGGAAAGATAAACACAAGTAACGGTGAGAGCAGTTAACAGGGAAATCTGACATATTCTAAAGGGCAGGAGATCTCCCTGAGGAAAATGCAAGGCAGGTACTGCTTAAAGCTGTCAGGATCCTGCTACTAGTCAACATTAGCTTTTGCCAAGTGCTCACTACATGCCAGGCACTGCTCCGAACATATTACCTGTACTATCTCCACAGATTTCTCAGGTTGGTACTGTTCTTGTCACCATTTCGCAGACGGGGATGTGGAGCCAGGACTCAAACCCAGGCTACCCGAACCGGAACTGTGCGCACTCAACCGCCAAATACCACACGGCTCTGGTGGCTGTCGTTTTTGCTTTTTAAAATTCCTTCTTTCTGGGGTGCCTGGGTGGCTCAGTCGGTTAAACACCTGACTTCGGCTTAGGTCATGATCTCACAGTTCGCGGGTTCGAACCCCCTGTTTGGCTCTGTGCTGACAGCTCAGAGCCTGGAGCCTGCTTTAGATTCTGTGTCTCCCCCTCTGTGTCTCCCCCTCTCTCTGCCCTTCCCCTGCTCATGCATTCTCTCTCTCTCTCTCTCTCTCTCTCTCTCTCTCTCTCCCCCCCCCTCTCTCTCAGAAATACATAAAAACATTAAAAAGAAATTTAAAATTTCTTCTTTCTGTAAAGTATATTTTCCCTCCACTTTAAATTGGCCTAATTGCTATTTCATTAAAACACTTAATTTGTTCCTTGATCCAAGCCTATATTAAAATATTTCTGATATGCACCATTTGTTACTTTATAAACAAGGAAAGGTGACTTTTGGTTTCATCTATCAGCCACTAACATGCACCAGGTACTGTAGGAAGGGTTTTCTCCCAGCCCTTTTTGGACATCTTTTAGCATACCTGTCCCATAGGTGAGAAATTTAAGTAAAGAGAAATTTAGTGGCTTGCCTGCCATCCCACGGGTAGAAAGCCCAGAGGAGCCTGGAGTGGAAGACAGATCCGCCCACTCTGTTACAAACACTGGGTGGCTTCTTGGATTTATTATTAGTGGTTGACTGGTTTCAAAATAAGCCTGTGCAGATACTGGGAGACAGGTGCATTTCTACTTCTTGGGTATCCCCGACAATGAGCAGCACAGTCTTATGCTTATGTTATGAAATAAACAAATTCTGATTAAATGAATGAATGATCCAAGAAATGCTTCCAGTTTCTTTGCCTTGATCATCAGTACACTCATCAATATTCTGATGGTTGATTTTTTCCCTGTTATTTTGATATCAGGAATGTTGTCCTGAGTGCCTGAGAAAACATACTTAGTTGGTATGGTTGAATACTTTGCACTGCAAATGTACGTAATTACTTTCACATGCAGTTCAGTTTCCTGAGAAACTGGATGGGGTGAGATTTCCAGACACTCGATATGAAGGTCACAATGTTCTGGTCATTATTTTTTTCTTGACCTATTCCAAAAGCTCTCTTTGTTTTCTCTCTATGCTTAACATTTCTCTGTCTCCAAATCTTATTCACATTTTCCTACTCATCCCTTTCTGAGAGAACCTTTTGATCTCCGGAAATTGTAAGGTAATACAGTATTACATGGTGGTCCCTATTTCAAATACTCAGAGCCACTGTCTGCACAAATACCCTCACACCTGTCAGACCACACATCCTGATGCTGGACGCAGACAATAGATCTCTAGCAGCTCACGCTGACATCTTTCTAGAAGCAGTCAGCGTTCACAGCCAGTCTCCAGGGAGGTTTAAAAAAAATGCAGATAGCATTGCTGGTGTTTTGGTATTCTGCCTTGAGTTCCTCAGACGTCCTGCCTATTCTTCTACAAAGTGTAATTTCAACTCCACAGACTTCTCTTAAGTGCTCTCTTTTGCTTGGCCTCACATCAGATCACCATCTAATCTGGCCCAGAGATTTTTCATTAGGTTTCATTACAGGACGTTACAGTTTTCATTGCATTGCTGTGCTTTCCACAGAGACTTTTCACTGACACGATTTCAAGAAATTAAGTGATCTGAACGACAGCAACAGCAGCACCTGTGACAGTGAGATTTTTAAGCCCCCCAAAGATGGAAGAGATCAAGTTTGGAATGCTGAGTGTGCCAAAAAGGTCCAGAGACACTTCGTTACGATAATAATGATGATAATAATTATATTAAACAAGAGCAAAAACTACGTTTAAAAAAAATCCATTTGTACATTCCTTCCTTCAACAAGGATTATGTTGTGTACCTGCTTTGTTCTAGTCCCTGATACAAAGCAAAATACATTGTTTTTGTACTTTTACTGTCAGATACACACTAGTGATAGAGATGCTTGATGATATTTGCCTAATCTGAATATCCAAAGTTTATATAAGGGTGAGTATTTATGTCTCTGGAGTGGTACCTACATAACTTAACTAGAATTTTAGTACCTAGGCCCTTGTGGTGACCCCGGCTGTTCTCTGGACCTTCCTCAGAAGTCTCAGAATATTTTCATATCCAGAGACCATGGATTCAATTCCACAAGTAGTGCTAACGTAAAATGTACCAAAGTTGTTCTGAGTAAATAAGTAATACCACACACCATTCGTCAAGTGAAACTACTTAAGTATTCCACCTCACCCCTTTGATTCTCATAATTTCTTCTTCTTAGCAGCTATGTTTTGGATTCTCATTCATGCTTTCTCTGTCTCTCTGCCTCTTTTTCTCTGTCTCTGTCTCTTTCTCTGTCCCTCTCTGCCCTGCCTCTCTCTCTTTCTCTCTCTCTCTTGCTTCCCACCCCCTCTACCCATACCTGCTCCATTCCCCTTCTTTTCCTGTCTCATCTATCCTTTTTAGAGCCCTGCTGCTGGAAATCCTCTTCTTTATATGGAGCAGCATGTTCTGCATTCTGGTCCTCAACTCAGCCTCTGGAGCCCCAGATAGCTTCCTCATTCAGCACAACAAAGCATCTCTTTTGTACCCCCGAAGTCCTCAGAAGGCAGAGAAGGGACTCTCCTGGTAGTAGATATTGCTTTTTCTTGTGGTTGTTGTCTCTTTTTGTTCATTTTTGCCATAGTTGTTTTCATCACCTCCATTTTTAAAAACAAAGAGAATTTCAGTATACCCACAGAATTCGATGAGTAACTTTTCTTAAAGATGGGAGCATAATATTATTAAAATTTTTTTTTAATGTTTTATTTATTTTTGAGACAGAGGGAGACAGAGCATGAGCAGGGGAGGCAGCAGAGGACCAGAGCTAAAGATGGACGCTTAACCTACTGAGCCACCCAGGTGCCCCAGATAGGAGCATAATTTTAAAAATTCAGAGTAAAGGGGCACCTAGGTGGCTCAGTAGGTTAAGCGTCCAGCTTTAGCTCAGGTCATGATCTCCTGGTTCATGGGCTAGAGGCCCATGTCGGTCAGGCTCTGTGCTGAAAGCTTGGAGCCTAGAGCCTGCTTCAGATTTTGTGTCTCCTTCTCTCTCTTCCCCTCCCCCACTCATGTTCTCTCTCTCTCTCTCTCTCTCTCTCTCTCTCTCTCTCTCTCTCTGTCTCTCAAAAATAAATCAACATTAAAAAATAAAAAACTAAGGGGCGCCTGGGTGGCTCAGTCAGTTGAGTGTCCAACTTCGGCTCAGGTCATGATCTCACTGTCTGTGAGTTTGAGCCCCGTGTGGGGCTCTGTGCTGACAGCTCAGAGCCTGGATCCTGCTTCGGATTCTGTGTGTGTGTGTGTGTGTGTGTGTGTGTGTGTGTGTCTCTGCCCCTCCCCCACTCATGCTCTGTCTCTCTCTCTCTCTCTCTCTCTGTCAAAAATAAATAAACATTAAAAAGATTTAAAAAAAAATAAAAAATAAAAAATCATAATAAAAAGAAGTAGTAAATTTGAAACCTATGGTGCCCATTTATGAAAATTTAGTTATTATTCACTAATAACACCATCACTGTAAGAATACGATGGCAGATCTACAAAAATTTCTCGATTGGCCTGATTTAGTGCTTACAGTCAAGAATGTAAGTGGATTTCTCTACAAACACTTTCCTCATAAATGACAAGTTGATATTTTTTGTTAATAAAGTATCAACCCAGGAAGGCAGCATTGATCGCAAAAATACGTTTTTGTAAACGCTGGTGCTTGACAACGCCTATTTTCCATTTACCTCAGAAGTAACAGCCCAAATTTTCCATTTGGTCTGAAGTAATCTTTACAATTTCTGAAACCGTACAAAAACTCTAACACATCGAGCCACTAAGTAAACGTGTACTAAATTGAACACTGTAATCTAATACAACAAAGTTATTTTTATTTCCCTAAAGACATGCCTTTCTCATTTCCTAAGACATGTTTTGGGATTTAACAAACTTCTGGTGTGGATAGAAACAAGACAGTTTCATTGTACTGTAAAGTTTAAAAAAAAAACTGTAAAGAACTCTAACCAAGCTGTGTGGCATTTTTTTTTCACAGCTGGAATACTAGTTTTTATTACAGCTCAACTGGCATTGCAAATTAAAATTCATCTCTGTTTGTTAAACTGCTACTTAAAATGGCTTCCACCAACTGTTACAGTTGGATATTACGTTGTCATTTATGCATTTAGTGGGAATGGTTCAATAGCATGAATATTTAAAAACAAGCACACAGAAAGTGCTTTCTCCCCCCCCAATGGTTTTCAACAGTTTGCCAACTGAATTATGTGTCGAGTTTTGGGTCAAACTTGGCTTCATTTTCACTGGTGATAAGGCAGCTGTCGGCTGAATTAATTAAATAGTCTTTATAGGTACAGGATAGCTGTAGTCTCTGATTATAGCCAGACAACTCTGATTTGTTAGTATTTCTCTGTTACATTTCTGTGCAGATTTGCCACTTACAGAAACCAAAGGATTCTCAGTGACACATCCACCTCCTCCACACAAATGACACATGGTTAAAACAGACCCTTTCCTTTTGCTTTGTGCATTTTACATTTATTTTTATTGGACATAAAGGCTTGCAGGCCATCTTGAGTGAGTTACATATCTAGCATTTGAATGTGGACTATTCTGGGTTATGTGTGTGTTTACAACTATCTTTACTGCATGTATTAACAAAATAAAGAAAAGCACTGAATGCCATGATACATCTGCATATCCAATTAGCCTATTAGTCCTTCCTTTAATACGGTAATCCTAAATACCTGCTCTGGGAAATCTTTCCTGATACTCCAGACAGAGTAAATCGTGCTCTTTTCTGAGTTACTCTGTATCTCCTGAATCATTCTGTTGTCTTTCTTACTAGAATTTTTGTTTTGACTTTTTGTTTATATGCCTATCACAGAGGTAAGATCTTGGAATGTATCCTATCCTTCATTATATATGGGAAGGCCCATCCGTTTGCCTTACTCAAGAGGCCCCCTCACTACTAAAATACCAAAGTAAGATTTTCATGGCTTGTCTGAACCATAAGGAAAAATGGTAAAAATTCAGCTGAATTATTCTAGCTAAAACTCCCCTGTTCTTACCCGGTCTTGAAGTCATGATTTAAGTTTGTATATTTTATCATATTTCCCACTTAAAAAGCCTCTCTTTTCCTGAAAAAGAAAAAAAAAAAAGAATTCCATAGATGATAGATTATTTAAAAGTAAATGTAACTTCATGTTCATTTTTTTGTCTTTTAGTTTTCATACATTAGCTTCAAATGAAAAGAAAACAATAGCTTATTAGAAATCCTAAATTGGGAAAAGGGACTTAGGTTCAAAGACATAAGGTCATAATTTTACTTCAGAAAATAAAGGTATGGTTACAATTAACCATTATTTTTGCAGGGTCATCAAAACTGCCATTCATCTACTGTTTTATAGAACAAAGAAATTCCACCTCATTATGTAGATTGTTTCTTAAAGGATCAGATTCTTCATAAGCATTTAACACTGAGAAAGGTACAATACATGTCTAATTTATAATCCATTCATTTTCAAGTCTTTTATCCTAAGACACACCAAAAAGGGTGACAAAAAAGGAGGAGAAAACTTGGTGATAGCTTTATAGCCACCAGTAAGAAAAATGTTAACCTTTTCTTCTTTAATATCTTGCTAGGACAACACTTTTACCAGGCATTTATCCTTTTAGCCATCTTAATCATATCATACATTATGAATTCCCAGAGAAATGTGTATTTGATGTCCTTAGTAAAATGTCATCTGCCTGGCAACTAGCTTGTGACTTACCACTCAGACCTTGAATAATTTGATGCATTCTACTTGTCCTATGACTTAATGTTAGGAAACAGAGGAACACAAAAGTTGTATGATAAATAGAAGTTTAGAAAGAAATAGCAGCAATAAAGCCCTTTTGGTGACTTTGAAACCGTATTTGATAGATCCAAGAAGTGAACCTTAAGTTAATTCGTTAAGGAATGCTTATATGCTTTATATAATATTCTTTTAAAGAATACTTATGTTCTGGGGCACCTGAGTGGCTCAGTCAGTTAAATGTCTCACTTTTGATTTCAGCTCAGGTCATGATCTCACAGTTGGTGAGTTCGAGCCTCACATTGGGCTCTGTGCTGACAGTGCAGAGCCTGCTTGGGATTCCCTCTCTTCCTCTCTCCCTACCCCTCTCCCACTCCCACTCTCTCTCTCAAAATAAATAAACTTTAAAAATTTTTTAAAAGAAGAACACTTATGTTCTATGAAGTAGAAAAGGACAGTTAGCACTAATGGTATTTCATTTTTTTGAAAGACTAACATATTCCTTTAGCTTTGAACAAAGGAATTCTTCAGCATTAGTGTTTTTCTACTAGAAGGTAAATAACTGCCCATCCATCATATTTCATCAAATATAAAGGGGGTGGCAGTTTTGCTGCTTACCGAGACTGGGAAATCTATGTCCAACCTACAGAGGTTTTTTCTTCCTCTTTTTTGAAGTTTGATATAAAGTATTCTGAGGAACTAGTTGCTACTTTGTAACTTCATAAAGTCAGATAATCATGTCATATCTGAAAGTTAAAAATAAAGATCATTCTATAGTTGGGACAAAAGGAAAATCATTGCTTTATTAAGCAATATAATAAGCATAGTTTGAATCCTAGGTGGGATTTTTATCTGATTATCTTTATGGTATATTAGATAAGCATCCACAAGTCTGTCCTTTGAAGTATCTTCTCTAATCTCAGTATGAATTCCTAACAAGAACTTCCCAATGTTGTTGTTTTAACATTACTGAAAAAAAATGTCTGTCTGCATAGAGAAGGTCGTCACACACACACACACACACACACACACACACACGCACAATCTCTTGTGAAAATGATGCCCAAATGGCACAGTTCTAGACCAGACATGCCACACTGGTTGGGTGTGAGGTGAAGAGCACCAAGCATTGTACGGTGACAGGAGTCACCACCCCAAAATAGGCCAGTTGGGCATAAGCATGATTTTGAGCTGAAGGCAACTGAGAAGAAGCAGATACAAAAATAGCTCTCTGCCCTCCCTTCATTTGCCTCAAACTGGAACATAAATTTAAGAAGGTGTGTCCCTCTCCTTCCTACTAGGAAGGACAAAAGTTAGTCCTTCAAGACAGTTTTAGACCTGTATCAGCTGGCAGATAGCACCAGAAGAATCTGCATAATACATTTTACTGATTAGCTTCTCTTTACCATTAGTTCCCATATTTTTGCCTTCTCACAATTTACTGCTCTGGAAACTTAAAATCCTTGTCCCTTATCCTGCCACTTTTCTAAAAATGCATTGTTCCTTTGCTACAAGGCTGCATAAACCCAAGTTCTAACCACTCCTTTGTTGCTCACCCCCCTCCCCTCACTGCTCCCAGGTGTAAGAGTAATACACATGCTAATAAACTTCTATTTGTGTTTCTCTTGTTAATCTGTCTTTTGTCAGTCCAATTTATAAGGCCTCAGCTAAAGAACCTAGAAGGATAGTAAGAAAGAGAAAGTCAGAAAATGCTTTCTGACAGCATCCACTTATTAAGGAGTACAAACAGTTTCACTTAATAAAATTGTGGGGGTGCCTGGGTGGCTCAGTAGGATGAATGTCTGAATGTCTGACTCTTGCTTTTGGCTCAGGTCATGATCCCAGGGTCCTAGGATCAAGCCCCATGTCAGGCTCTGTGCTGAGAGTGGAGCCTGCTTAAGATTTTCTCTCTGTCTCTCTCCCTCTCTCTCCCTCCCTCTGCCCCTATCCCCTTGCTCTCTTTCTCACTAAAATTAAAAAAAATAAATAAATAAAATAAAATAAAATAAAATAAAATACAATTGTGATGTCTTATTCCTGTTTAAGTTCTTCTCTACCCTCCACATCCCTTCTGGTATTCTGTGGACTTTTTCCCAAGTCATAATGTCTACCATTTCATCCACTCATCTATTAAAAAAAATTGTAGAATCTTTCTGCTGTGATAGTACTTTGCCTAATGGGCCTTAGAGCAGTGAAGATTTGGTTACTAATACAAATCAGCGTGCATGTGCAAATTATGGTAAGGATTTGAAAGAAAGGAAGAGCAGTCTTAAGAAAGTAGAGAACAAGGGGATGTGACCCAGGGTAAATGAAGACAGGGAAGAGCAGGTCAGAATTAGCATATCTAATGAGATGAAGTAACTGAGTTCTGTGTCTTGTGTTGTGTTCAACATGGTAGCCACTAGCTACATGGTTACTGACCACTTGAAAGACAGCCTGGAGTGAGTAAAAAGTTGCGCGTTTTAATTTTATTCAAATGCACTTAAATAGTCATATGGAGACAGTATAGTTCTAGGCATACTACAAAACTCATCTGGTCCCATACATATGATGCTCCCCTATGTCTCGGTGTTGCACATGCAATAGTTTTTTCCCCAAATACAAATTTCTCTGGTTAGAAACATAGCTTAGGAAACTACTAATGAATAAAAGGATGTAGGACAAGAATTATAATTTAAGACCACGTAGGCCTTTGCATCTCACCATTTAACCAGAGGTACCTCAATTGCCATCTGAGAGAGAAAATAAAAGGAAGGAGGAGGAGAGAGTAGAGGAGCAGGGACAAGAGAGAAAGAAAAATCAGAATCCTTTTGGTTATCTCCTGATATTTTACAGAACCTTGTTTCCACTCTGGGTAAGAGACTCACTGATATAGACTATTGATCTAACTCACATGTATAAATGTAACTTAGAAATGAAGTCAGAGGACACAAAGGCTATGGGACTCTGATAATGTTGGATCTTCTTTTCAAGGAGACCTGGGAGGTAGACTTTCTTACATAGTTGTAATGTCATCCTGAAAGGAGGTATCCTTACAGATGTTTTGAATTATAATCTTGTCTAGGGAAACAGCGATTTGTAAAGGTCCTACCTCTTTCCTGTTTGAGGTATAACTTATTGTCTAAATTAAAGCCTCAATTGTACTTTTGCAAAAACAGCAACTAAATCTTTCTACAAATTGCAAAAAAATTAGAATAAGAAAACTATAAGTAAAAGTTAGCTCAGGGAGGGGCACCTGGGTGCCTCAATCAGTTGAGTGTCTAACTCTTGATTTCAGCTCAGGTCATGATCTCAGGGTCATGGGGTCGAGCCCTGACTAAAATCAAGAGTCAGACACTTAACCAATTAGTCACCCAAGCACTCCTGATGTTTATCTTAAAAGAACTAGGTAGAGGTTATCTTAATTTTTGACATCATAGCAGCATTTCTTCTAGAAAATGCTTCATTATCCATCCCATGGAATGTTGCTAACACCATGATTAACACTTATAATTCTCTCTCTCACTCTCTTTCTCTTTCTCTGCCCTCTTCCCTGCTTGAGCTCTCTCTCTAAAAAAATAAAAATAAATTCTAAAATAAAAAATAAATAAACAGCTCAGGGATACTCTAATGTACACAGAGTTGGATGTAACATTCTGATCTTCTCTTTCAGTTTTGGGACTCAGCAAATTTCATAGGGTCTAGGAGCTATTATTAAATGAGTGTGTTTAAATGAGTGGCATTAAGTTGTTGTGTGTTAGTTCAGAAGTAGTAGGGAGAGGCAGGGATGAGGAAAGGTAGAGTTAATAAAGCTTCATTCAGTCCTTGCTTGGAAGGATCCATAATAATAATTAGTTTATTTATTAATATAGTAAGAATATATTATGTGAGGTATTATTAATTATTTGTTACCCATTTAATCCACCATTAATTAACTTATTCAGGTTTGTGGTTGATACAGAATATTCAGGGGTGGTGAAGCTCAGGGATTATCATAGAAAAATCCATGTGAAGAGTGAAATAGCATGTGATCACTGAGAAGCACCGAGGATGGTCTCTCGCAATAGACTGAGAAGTAGGGAAGCCACTCACAGTGGTTGTACCTGAGGACATGAGACCGGAACCAAACTCAGAAAGTACCTGGGAAGATGGGGGAGAAGAGAGTGGAGTTTTCTAAGTATAATAAATAAGTTATGCAAAAGCAAAGAGGAAATAGATATTGCATTTGATTCAGATCCTGGTAAATGGTCCATTATGGCTACAGTATAGAATATGAAGGAAGAAAAAGGAGAGGGATGAATTTGAAAATGTAGGCAGCAAATAGATAATGAAAAACCTCATAAAACTAAAGGGCTTGATGTTTGTCTTTTTTCTTTTTTAAATGTTTATTTATTTATTTTGAGATAAAGAGAAAGAGAGAGTAAGCAAACGCAAGCAGGGGAGGGGCAGAGATAGAGGGAGACAAAATCCCAAGCAGGTTCTGTGCTGTCAGCCAGAGTGTGATGTGGGACTCATTCTCACAAACCATGAGATCACAACCTGAGCCAAAATCAGGAGTCAGATGCTTAACCAACTGAGCCACCCAGGCACCCCTGATGCTTATCTTAAAAGTACTGTGTAGAGGTTATTTTAATTTTTGACATCCTAGTAGGATTTCTTTTAGAAAGTGTTTCATTATCCATCCCATGGAATGTTGTTAACACCATGAGCTATGAGACATGAGAATTTTAGACATTCATTTTGTGATCCATTGGGACCCTGCCCTTGGAGGCCTCCAATAGTTTTCTATGTGACCTTGACTAAAATATTTGACTACTACCAAGGTGTTTAGTAATTCTGACAAGTATAACTGTCAGATTTGTAAACAAAAGTATGCAGATGGAAAAAAAGAATATGACTTTATAGTATGTACTATGAGATATAAAGAAAGCTCTTCTCAGAGTTGCATAGGATGAAGCAAATAGTTTTGCTTGATGGGGATGGGGGCAGTCACAGCCTTACAGGTAAGGTGCCATCTAGTTGGACCTTGATGGAAGTAAACTATCTATCTGCCTATTATCCATCCATCCATCTATCTATCTATCCATCCATCCATCCACCCATCCACCCACTCCCCCACCAAAACACACATACTTTTTTTCAAAACAGAGAGAGTGAATCATTCCAAAGAAGCTTCACATACAATGGCATCTAGTCATAAAAGAGACTGGTGTCTAAAGATGTTATCCACTAGGAAATGAGGAGATTATATAAATGTTTCTAAAAGGAATGACATATATAGATTTGTGTTTTCCAAAAGTAGCTCCCATGGAAGTATGGGAATTAGTTGTAAACAAGAGAAACTATTGATAAGGCATATATTTTTTAGAGTAAAAGTGAAATATAATGGCAGAGTTGTCTATTGGTTCTTTAAACGTTTTGTTTTCTTTCTCTCCTAAAAAGTATTTGGGCATATACCCACTACTGAACATAGATGTTCAGACCTCACTCAGAAATTCTATTAAGTTTAATGTCATAGATTAATTCTTAGCAGATAAAAGCAGAGGCAGATTTAATGATAGAAATGGCTAAATTAACGACATTTTCATTTGCTGTGTTGAGCATTCATTCATTTTTCTAATATTTTAATCACTTACTATGTATAAAACATTTTCCCAAAAGCTGAGGATACAAATATAATGTCATAAACTGGTCCCCCCGAAGTTTATGATCTAAATGTTATTTTTCTCACAATATGGTCTATAGACAACTTATATCATAATGACCTGAGGAGCTTGATAAAAATACATGTTCCTGTACCGCCACCCAGTCCAAATTAATCAAAATTTTGGTAGAGGGAGAAAAAAAATTGAAGTCTACAGGTGCCCCAAGTAAGTCTAATGTGTGTTATGTTTGAGAATAATTGATCTAATGTGATGAGAGATAGAATTTAGGGGTGAATATTGAGATGTATCAAGGTTGTTACAAGTGGTACTTAGAGAAAATAGGTGGATGGCAATTCTATTAACTGAAATTGAGATTACAGGAGACCATGCCACTACTGGGAGAAGATAAAATATTCTGAAGTATTCTCAATTAGATGAATCCAGGAGACTCTTGGAAATAGATACTTGTCACTTAGGAAAATATCAATAAATATTTGGGCACCATCAGTACAAAGATTATCATTGAAACCATGGAGATTGGTAATATTACCCAAGAAGAACATTTTTGAGTACCGCAAGATGGTTTTTAAACATTTTTAAAGAATAAAAAAGAGATGCTAAGGAAAACTCATACTCCGAAGCAGAGGATGTAATCATCAAAGGAAGAAAGGCAAGTGAGGCTTTTCGAAATTACTAAGTTAACATTTGAAGAGTTGGTCTGTCCTCAACCCTTGTCACACTAAGAGATTCCCATGATTACATTAAGACAGGATACTCCACTGCTTATTCCATGGTCTTTGTTGGCTTCATTATCTACCATGTTGTCCTCTGTGGCCCCATTAACACTGTAGCACCTACAGACCTCATATTCTCTCAGATCCATAAACTTTAATGCTGAGAGAGGTTACTCTCTCCCAGTGGATAAAACAAGTTCTGGCCCTTTCTCTCAATGGTCCAAGTGTGTAACATGCCCGCACATCAACAAATCACTTGGAAAGGGAAATCAAATACACTGATTGTCTTAAGTCACTCAGAATCCATCTACAGGAGTGGAGGTAGAGTTAAATTTCATCACAACCACCACTAAAACCACCAAATCATGTGATCTGAGACTCAGAAAAAGGAGAGACTTGAAAGGAAGTGTGTAATAGCCTTAGGAAGTAGGAATATAGATTAAGCAGTCATATTTGACAAAAATGTCAACTTCATTGGGTGTTAATGTCATGCTCACAGCTCATTGTTTAAGGAATATAACTTTCTTGTGTTTTTGAAAATCAGGATATCACTTTTCTGCCCTCAGTCTCCTGTTCCTCTTCCACTCCCTATTATTCTTCAAAGATCAGTGGTGTGGCAATCTAATTTCATACTTATTTCAGTACCCTGGGAAGTCATAAATCCTGACTAGGATCCTTGAACTTACTGAAGACCTCTATTTTGGTGTCATTATAATGTATACACACGTCTAACTGTGAGATGCATTTAAATATAACTACTCATTTCCATGATCATTCAAGGTTTTGCATTGTACTAAATAATACTCACTGATTTTTTTTAAACTTCTCTTTGTGCTTTGTCCATGGAAGAATGGTGTTTAAAGGGCAGCCTTAGATAATTCACATAGCTAAAGGTCATGAAGTTGGAAAGGGAAAAATGATAGAATTGCTCATAAAAGAAGGCAAGTAATATTAAGTTGAGGTTATTTGAGTGTAAAGAATTCATTGAATAATGAATAAGAAAAGAAAGTTTGATTGCAAATATATCTATCTTAAATGCTGGTATATTAAAGTTATTAAAAAATAAACATTATTAAAGAAAAAATAGATTTATAGTCATGGGAAAAATTAGAGAACAAAGTACTAAAATTATAATAAAATTATATGGCATAATTACTTTATTCCTTATACTTTCCTCTATTTTCCAAACTATCTAAGCACATATTATAAGATCCCATTAAAAGAAGATACATATGTTTGGTCTTTATTCTTTATTACTCCTATCAAAAAAATTAAATTTGGGGCACCTGGGTGACTCAGTCAGTTAAGCGTCTGACTTTAGCTCAGGTCATGATCTCACTGTTCATGAGTTCAAGCCCCATGTCGGGCTCTGTGCTGACAGCTCAGAGCCAGGAGCCTGCTTTGGATTCTGTCTCTCTCTCTCTCTCTCTGCCCCTCCCCCACTCGCTCTGTCTCTCCCTCCCTCTCACTCTCTCTCTCTCTCTCTCTCTCTCTCAAAAATAAATAAATAAAACATTAAAAAATTACATTTTATTTGTCTAACCCTCAGATTTTTCTTTTAAAAGAAAAAAGCACAACATCTTTTTTTTTTTTTTTTTTTTTGCACAACATCTTAAAGCTGTATCTCAAGGCATCTGTCTGAGTTAACCCAGAAAAAGAGTCAAAAAATGTATAATGGTCACTGCATTGTTTTCCAGAGTCCAGTGACTCAGAACTTTAGCTATCTAGATAATGTCTGAAAAGCTACAGGGAAATTACAACAAAAACATGGAAAAGTATGAGAAATTTCATTATACATTAGCAGTGCATTTCAAAATTGCATTGGCTTTGGAAAAATATATCAAATGAAACACAATTTGTTATTTTTCCCTGTAATATTTTTAATAATTTCATGCTGCATTCTGAGTGACTGTAATTTTTTAAAAGGTAGTAATACAAAAATCACATACAAATCAATTCTAAACAAAAAGAAACAAGGTCTTCATTTATGTCCATAATATGCCTGATCAGGAGGTCAATGGAAGTATCATGCTCTCGGCTACCCCTGCTCCTCCTTGCCCTGTGTCTCCTCTTGTACAGTTCAACACATTTACCACTCTTTGACTAGACCAATATTTCTCTACCATTTTTTCCCCATCATCAACCCCCTAAGAATACTTTTTAGACATATTTTTCCTAATCATCCTCCATGAAAATTTTTTAATGTTTTAATTTTTGAGAGAGAGATAGAGACAGAGTGTGAGTGGGGAAGGGGCAGAGAGAGAGGAAGACACAGAATCTGAAGCAGGCTCCAGGCTTTGAGCTGTCAGCATGGAGCCCAATATGGGGCTCGAACCCACAAACCATGAGAACATGACTTGAGCTGAAGTTGGATGCTTAACGGACTAAGCCACCCAGGCACCCCCATGAAATTTTAATACTACAGAAACACCATATATCTATTCATTTATTGTTTGAGTATCTGTGCTTTATAATACATAGCAAGAGAAAGATTTTTTCTGCCCCCAGAACCAATTTTCACATCCTTGGACATAACATCACTCCCATTGAGAATGCATGTACTAGACTACTTCTCGAAGGAGAGGCTATTGGTTTTTAGAAACATACAATTTTTCATTGTACAGGAATAACCCACAGATTGCAGGATCCTTAGCTTCCCTGGATCCTGCTCAATAAATATCAGCAATATCTCTAGACATTGTGATAATAAAAAATGCTTCCAAAGAAAAGAGACAGTTTCCTCACAGAAGAATTCCAAATAATATATGTAGATATTCTTTATCCAGGAAGTGGGGCTTCATCCCTTCTCTACTTCTGTTGGACTATATTTATGATTGTTTTCCAATGAATTGAGTAAGAAGGAAAAATATATCAACTTTATGGTAAAAGAACCTGGCACACACCATCTTAACCATGTGATAAAACATATTATTCACCAGCGCTGTCATTTGGATATCATGTATCCCTAATATAGTCTGATGAGAAGGACACTTAGTCTCTCTGATATTTTCTCAAAAAAAGACATAACTCTGATGTATTCATGAAAAAAACATTAGAAAAACCCAAACTGAGGGGCATTCTACATAATATCTGATCAGTCAGTACTACTAAAACTATCAAGGTCACAAATAATAAAGAAAAGTGGAATAATTTTACAGACCAGAGGACACAAAAATGACATGACCATTTAAGGCAAGTAATATACTAATTTAGATCCTGGAACAAAAAGAGGGCATAAATGGAAAAACTGGTGACATCCTAATGAAGTCTGAAATTTAGTTAATAGTAATGCACCAGCATTAGGTCTGATAAATGTACTATAGTAATATAAGATATTAACAATAAGGGAAATTAGGTGAGAAACACATGGAATTCTCTGTACTTACTTTACAGATCTTTTTGTAAAGCTAAATTTATTCAAAAATAGAAAGGTTTATTTTTTTAATTCCCCCCCCCGACACACACAGAAAACACTTCCAAACACCCCCTCCCCCCGAGCAATAGTGCCCTGAAATGAGAAGACTATTAGACTAACCTTTTAAAAAATGCGCATCCAGTTCTGTCACTTTCTTGCCAAAATCCTTAAATGACCATTTCCCCTTATTTTTCATGTTAGACCCACATTACATGGCTTCTGACGACATTTTCAAACTCATCTCTCTCGAGTTCACCTCAGGTGCCCTTTCCTTACCTCACTACCCCTGTCTCTTTGCATTTCCCCAAGTGCATTTGCTGTTTCATGCTTCCATACCTTCACACTACCCGTATCAGGCTAGTAGACGTGATTTCGAAATAGATTAAAATGAAGGTTTGTCTGAGTTTAAGAAAGATTCAATGGGCCAAGGAGAATGGCTGTTTGTGTTCATTTTAGTTATTCCCTGCTACCTACAATAGTCATCCTGTCTGACAGCATCCTTTGATCAACGATCTAGTCACGTAGATTATTGCTTGCTTGAAAAATGGCCTGTGGTGCCCCAGGAATGAACTGGAGATGAAGCAGCCCATAGTACGTGTGGTATCAGGCCTCACAATTCTACAGCTCAGCTATGTTCAGAGGAAAACGTTGACAGATGGCTCTCAGAAATAATACATTTAATGTAAGCATTTGTTTGTTGTGATAATGAGAGGACAGTCATGATTAAAACACAGGTTTAACCTCCCAGGAGATGGGAAGTAAAACATCACTTGTGTAAGAAACAACAGAAGGGTTTTTTTTGTTTGTTGAAAAGACGTTATTTAGTAAGATATATCGGTTTATTATCTTTGCATCCTCTCTGATCCATAAAGAATTGGGATCTTTGTGGATTCCATGAAAGACTCACAACAAAAGAGTATCAAAACAGGACTGATTGTGTGGCCATCATTTTTTGAAGCAGAATTTATGAATGGGTCCTATGGCTTTAATAAATAATGCTTTTGCACTCTTACTCTCGAGTCCCTCAGAGTTCCATTTAAATAAATACCTATTTAAGTAAAAGTTAACGTTCAGAGATCCAGAGATTATTTGTTTTTTGCAAACACTACTATGCATCTCTATGAAATATTCAAACTTAATTTTTGAAGTATGTCCATACCTTTCCTTCTCAAAGTGCCAAATGTGTACAATTATTGAGTATAGATGTTTAGCTATGGAGAAGTCCTTTTCAGGGATGCTAAAACACAAAAGGCAGAAAGCTATGCAGTATGAGTGTGTGCTGACTCACTCTTCCTGGAAAAGGTGAAGATGTGGCATGATTAAATAATTAGTTTGGTTTCAGACATGAAAGTCCAATGATTTTAACCAGTATTAAGGTTGTTCATAGCTGTAAACAATCACTAAACAAGATATATGTAAAAGAACAGCAAAGAAACAAGCTTCAGATTAGTGGGGAAGCAGTAAAATTCATACCTCCCAGTACTGGTAGACTCACATCTGTCACTATGGGTAGAAATCTAGCCTGACCACCCAGTGTCACCGAAACTAAAAACCTCACTAGAGACCAATGAACTAGAAAAGCTATTTTATAATATACTGCACTGCTAATTCTCTACATATTCTCTTTCTAGCCATTAACATTCTATATTATTGGCTAAATTAGCTAGGAACGTTCAGTTCTGCTAGTCTGTAGCCATAATGCCGCTATATCAGAAAAAGATAGGGAAAAAAAAAGAAAACTCGTGGCAGAAATACTTCATTAGAAGTAGCTTTAATTAGAAAAAATGAAGACTAAAACTTTAGTAGAAGAAAGAGTTCCTCTTTTAGTAATGACAAAGTAGCTTGTATTAGACTAATCACCTCACACATAGCAATTATAAAATCTTGACCAAAGTAAAATAAAATAAAATAAAATAAAATAAAATAAAATAAAATAAAATAAAATACAAAAAACCCCAAGGAACATGTATGAACATATTGGAATAAGAGAAAAGTGGTCAGAAACTAAAGAAAAAAGGAAGCTTCACTGAGTAAATTTCATATTCATGTGACCTGAGTGCACATTCCAGTTTACCAGGACTGTGTGGCTAGAATTTAAGCACAAATCCACAGACTTACTATCTTTAGAAATGAAAGGAGCGAGTCTGAGTCTGCCACAGTGTGTGCAGTATGAGAGAGAAACCCCAGATTGTAGGAACCACAGAGGAGAATTTTCGAAATCTGCTCAACAACTGACCCAGATCCCTGGCTAAGCCCTGAAACTAGGCATACTAATGCATGAGAGGTGCCACATTTTCCAGAAAAGAAGTACCTGGAGACTGTGAAGAGGAAGGAAGGAAGGAAGGAAGGAAGGGAGGGCAAACCTCAGCTATCTCATCTACCTCCCACTTCAGAGGACATATAATCTGGAGTTTGAGTATAGTCATGAATTTTCTTTTTCTAAACTACCAGACAAAAAAATCAACATTGTTCAGAAAAAGAGAACAGAATCTGGAGCCTCTCCAAAATACATCACCTATAAAGGCTTGTAAACAATTAAAAAATACCAGACTTGCACAGACCCACAAAAATGTAACCCACAGTCAAGGGGAAAAAATAAAGAATAAAAACTGACCACTGGAAGGTCCAGATGTTGTTATTCGCAGATAAGGACTTTAAAGTACTTATTATAAATATGTGCAATAACTCAAAGATGAGTTGTTTAAAATGAATAGATAGATGGGAATAATAAGAGAAAAACAAACAATAAAAAGTACTAAAGGATAATTCTAGACCTATACAATATCTGAATTAGAAATAAATCCTTCTCATGGGCTTAAGGTCAATTTTTGAGATGGTAGAAGGAAGGTCAGTGGACCTTAAGATAGATCAATACAAATATAAATTATCCAAGCTAAAAAACATGAAAAAAAAGTATTTTTACAAAAAAAAAAGCAATGGAACATCACTGAATACAAGAACATATGAAGCTGTCTAAAATATATGAAATGTGAGTCCCAAAAGAAGAGAAGAAAAATAATGAAACTTAAATAACAAACAAAAAACCCTCTTGAAGAACAATGGCTTTAAAATTCCAAAATTTTGTGAGACACACTAACTTCAAAAAAATAAATAAATAAAACAAAACACAAAGCTCATCAAACACCAAGCAAGAGAAGAACAAAGACAATTATATCTGGGTACACCTGAGTCAAACAAAGAGTGAATACCAAAGCTAAAGGGTACATGACCAAAGAAAATGCTCAGTTATACTTACATAATGAAAGACACAAAGGGCCCAGATAGAGGCTCTCATAATTAGAGATACTGATGTTCTTACCAATTCTTTAAGACATAAATAGAACTCTCACAGCATATAGCATTTTCACTTTATTATTTTCATATAAAATGGACAGGTCTGTCCAGATGTAAAAAGTGAAATCACATTATATATATGCAAACAACTATATGAAATATGACTAACTTCCCATCAGAATGGGAATGGCCCACAATGGCCCCTGGTTGTGAAGAACACAACATCTTCACAGTGTTAAAATGGTTAATACCTGTCATGTCAAAATTCTAGATCTTGAAACTATAGTCTTCAAAAGTAAAAGGAAATCAAGGCCACGTTATAATAGAGAATTCATCACAGCAAACTCACACTACAAGAAACACTAAAGAACCATTTTCTGGCTGAAGGGAAATGATACCACATAGAAGCATGGATCTAAAGGGGAAAAAATGAAGAATATCAGGAATGGTGAATATGTATGTAATGTAAGAGATACTATACGTTTTCTTCTTCTAATTGTTATATGAGATATATGCCTACCGATTACTCCTATAAGAAATATAAAGCCCACAATATCATAGGGATTATAAACTATTAGATCTGCTATGCTGTCTATGACAATAACAGCACAAAGAATGAAGGACAGGACTATACAGTTACAATGTCTTTTGTGTTTCGTGCGACGTAACACAATATTAACTCTCAGTGGACTGTGATTAGTTAAGAATAAGTATTTTAAGCAGCCACTTAAATAATTATGCAAAGCTATGCACCGACAGTGCCCTCAAATAATAAAAACAAAATTAAAGCTAAGTTTTTATCCAAAATTCTGATATATAATAAGTAGTAACTATGCAACAGATATTGCGCTAGATATCTGCACATTAGATATCCTTTTTAAAATGAGCAGAAAGAGGGGTGCCTGAGTGTCTCAGTTGCTTAAGCGTTCGACTTCAGCTCCAGTCATGATCTCACGGTTTGTGAGTTCAAGCCCCACACCGGGCTCTGTGCTGACAGCTCAGAGCCTAGTGCCTGCTTCAGAGTCTGTGTCTCCCTCTCTCCCTTCCCCTCCCCCACTCGCACTCTGTCTCTCAAAAATAAATAAACATTATTTTTTTTTAAATGAGCAGAAAGAAAAGCAAATAGTAAGAAAGGAGAAGGAAGAATATGGTAGAGAAGAGGTGGTTGCTCTCTTTCTGAAACAGTTACTCAGGACATACGAAAGGTCTGCCAGATTCATTTAATCTACGGGCTCCTGTGGTAGTTAATAAAACCAAGAAGACACCAATGATGCCATTATTTATGTCGTGGGAAGGAAATTGACGAGAGAAAAGTGTCACTTCTTTCTTCCAGGACCTGGGAATTTGGAAGAAAAAAAATTAATTCTGGAGTAGGAAAAGGATAGCGAGGGAGAGTTCAACTAATTTGATTCAGATTTCTGAATATGGCCTCAGACTCTTGGCAATAATAAGTTGTGAAAGGATGTGGTAAATCTTATTCCAGAATGGAAAGAATATATTTGAGCATAGCCTTACTGACATGACATGAAATTTATAAAGTAAATATAAAGCCACATATCATGGAATAACCAGAATGACATGTAAAAAATGCAGTGCAGAATAGAGATGATTATTTACATAATAAAACCATTAAGGAAAAAAATAGGAAGGCAGGCAAAAACAAGACATAACCTGAACTAGTACTATATCAACATTGAATACTGAATAAGGCAGACCTGACATGTTAGTACAAGATGGGAACTGAACATGGCATGTCTCTCTCCCTCTCCATCTCTCCTTCTCTCTCTCTTTATAAGACACCAACTGTAACTTTGAAGAAGTGACTTGCCGTATTCCACAGTCAATTCATTAGTTTGTGCAGATAACTGTTTTGAAGATCTAACAAAGAAGTCATGTTAAACAACTTAGCATAGTGCATGAATATCATATTAAGCAAACAAAGGGTTTTTGTTAATGTTGTATCATAATCACTGTCATACTCCTCCTCCCCCTCATCATCATCCGTAACAGCAGCTGCAGTCTTGGTATAGGAGAGAACACACCCAATTAATCAACTATAGACACAGGAATATCTTTATTCACTAACAACATTTATCAAGGGCCTACTACAAGTCCCCTACTACCAGTCCCATCCTGTCTGAAAAGTGTTGTGAAGGCAAGTATGGTTGGGGCAACAAACATAGTCAGTTATACTCAACTAATGAAAGGCAACAAGAACCCAGACATCTCATAATTAGAGATACTAAAGTTCTCGCCAATTTTTAAGAAATAAATAGAGCTATCATACCACACAGCACTTCAACTTTATTATCTTCATAACACTTGGCCAGATCCAGAGAGACTATTTACCATTCCCAGTCAGTAGTCTACCCTTCTCTTCAAATTCTGGTGGCAGTCTAAACTTAATTCTTCATCCAACATTAGAATCACCCAAAACGCTTCCTGAACATCCAAACCATATTTGGAATCAAATGGGTTTGAGAGGAAGCATAGGAATAACAACTACAGCTGACCCTGGAGCAATCTGATGGTTAGGGGCACCGACCCTCACGCAGTAGAAACTCTCTGCATAACTACTGACTCACCCACGATGTAACTCTTAATAACCTGTTGACTGGAAGCCTTACAGATAACAAACACAGATGATTAACATATATTTTGTATGTTACATGTATTATATACTATATTCTTACAATAAAGCTAGAGAAAAGTTATTAAGAAAACCATGAGGAAGAGAAATACATTTATAGTACTGTATTGTACTTACCCTGCCAAAAAAAATCTGTGTATAAGTGGACCCATGCAGTTCAAATCCATGTTTTAAGAGTAAACTGTACTGGGGTGCCTGGGCAGCTTAGTCGGTTAAGTGTCCAACTGCAGCTCATGTCATGATCTCACAGTCCGTGAGTTCGAGCCCCATGTTGGGCTCTGTGCTGACAGCTCAGAGCCTGCAGCCCCCTTCAGATTCTGTGTCTCCCCATCTGTCTGCCCCTTCCCCACTCTCACTCTGTCTCTCTCTCTCTCTCTCTCAAAAATAAATAAACATTTTTTAAAAAAAATTTTTTAAAAAGAGTAAACTGTCCTTAAATTCCAGTCAGTTTAGGGAATTTTTTTGTAGATACTGTTTATCATCTTAATCATCTCAAGACTTAGAGGTAGAATTGAATATCCTTATTTTACAGGTAAGGAAATTAGAAATCAGAGAGGTTCAGAATCTTGCTCAAGGACACAGAGCTAATAGGCTAAGGGATGAAATGAAACTCTAGTCTGTGTAACAATCTGATTTTCACTCTAGCACCGTTGCCTCTCTAACCCATAAGAGATGCCATGATCATGATCCATTACATGGAATTATTGAGTCATGTAGGTGGTTAAATATTTAAACCCTTACAGCAAAGTTCACTTGATGCATCATAATTAGCAACAGAGATTAGCTAATCAAAGTACTAATGATAACCTAATTGGTGCAGTGTTTTACTGCTTACAAAGCGCTTTCAGGTAATTATATAATTTGATTCTTATAATGATGATGTGTGGCAGAGAGTTTCCTCCTAACTTTACAGGTTGAGAAATTAAGGCTCAAACAAATGTATTGACTTTCCCCCAAATCATTAAACTTCTAACGAAGGAAAGTTGGGGAATGAATGAATTCTACCTCATTAGCTTGTGTTTCAAATGCCACCATCCCACATGACAAGATGGTCAAGAGCAGTGTTCTTAGGAGTCCTTCCCCTGTTCAGAAGTAACATGTGGTACATTCTTTTAGTGGGTAATTACCCTTCCACCTGCAATCTTGGATCCTTGTTATGATTCTGATCTGTTCTCCATGGAAAACATTTTTGAAAGACCATGGCATTGCTCTGTGAATACAGATTTGGCTCTGACTTCTTTCATGCCATATACAACCTGAGAAAACTTTTGTGAACTTAAAGAAAATACAACGCAGGGGTGCCTGGGTGGCTCAGTTGGTCAGGCGGCCGACTTTTGATTTTGGCTCAAGTCGTGATCCCACGGTTTGTGGGATCAAGCCCCCTACCAGGCTCCACAGACAGCCCAGAGCCTGCTTGGGATTCTCTCTCTCCCCCCCTCTCTCTGCCCCTTCCCCAGGGGTGTGATCTTTCTCTCTGAAAATAAGTAAACATTGAAAAAAAATAAGAAAGAAAACACTGAAAGCATTCTCCGCTATCATCTCCCATCCATAGTTTCTGTAAGTTACCATAAAAGGAAATTTTTTTTGTTTCACTAAAAAAGCTTTGCATTTTAGCTATTGAGCAATTGTACTTTATATGTTTTCCATACTTTAAGTAGGCTTCCATTGTTCAATAAAACAACACACATAGAGCTAAGCATTTTATTGTAGTTTGATTTCTAAGATTGGTTTCAAATAATTGATGTATTATTAGAGTATTAAAATGCTAGGAGACTGAGACAGAATTAAATCAAATAATAAAGAAAATTTGGTATCTACTTCCTTGACTTCTTTACCTGTCCAAACAAAATTTTCAATTGGTGGATTTGAATTTTGGTAACAGATAAGTCCTAGCTGAGCAAAATATGATTTATTAACCTTATTTCTTGAAAAAGGAGAGGGAAGGAAGGAAGTAAAGAAGGAAGGGAGAGAGGGAGGGAGGAAGGAAGGAGGGAAGGACAGATGATAATTTATATTTTGGAATTTTTTTTAGAATTTTATTTAATATCATTTAGAATTAAAATGCTCTGTAACATTTTGTGTTTAAAAACGGTTCACAGGGTGCCTGGGTGGCTCAGTCATTAAGCATCTGACTTTGGCCAGGGCTCAGGTCATGATCTCATGGTTTGTGAATTAAGTCTCACATCAGGTGAGCTCAAGCTCTGATTCAGGTGAGCAGGAACCCTGCTTCGGTTACAACATGAACACTGCTTCAGGTGAGCTCTGCTTCTCTCTCTCTCCCTCCCTCTCTGCCTCACTCTCTCTCTCTCTGCCCCTCCTGGGATTCTCTCTCTCTCTCTCTCTCTCTCTTTCTCTCTCTCTCTCTCTCCGGCCCTCACTCACTTGCATCCTTTCTCTCTCTCAAAAAAAAAAAAAAATCACAAAATGCTATGGCCTGGTACTTAACTCTCTTGAGAGGAGTAAAGGTCAAAATAGTAAATGAAGTAGACTGATTTTAGATTTGGTCTATCTTAATAATTGGGTGGAGTCGCATAAAGCCATAAATGCTCTAGACCCTCATGTGCTTCTACAAATGAAGAAAATCTCACCTTCTTTGTACCACTGCTTTTAAGATTAGATATAATAAATGATATATTCTATTATTTATTAGACTCTGTATTTATTCAGTACATTCTCTCATTACGTGTGATGGTTAAAGAATCGTTATCTGTTTTGGAACACATACAACAAAGGATTTATACTAGAATATACGAACAATTCCTACAGATGTATAAAAAGACAACTGATTTTTAAAAGTGCAAACTAGGGGTCCCTGGGTGGTTCGGTCGGTTGAGTGTCTGACTCTTGATTTCAGCTCAGGTCATGATCCCAGGGTCATGGGATCAAGCCCCACACTGGGCTCTGCACTGAGGATGGAACCTACTTAAGATTCTCTCTCCCTCCGCCCCTTTCCCCCTCTCACATTCCCTCACTCTCTCTCTAAAATAAAAATTAAAAAAATTGTGTTAATTAAAAATAATTAAAATGTGAAAATACATGAGTAGATATTTAACAGAAAAGATGTACATACATATATATATTCCCTCACTCTAATCAAGGAAACACAAATTAAACTATGATGAAGGTACTTTGGTTAGAGTTGATCAACTCAACACATGCATGCAAATTTTCTTCCTCAAAGACTTATATAATAAAACTAAAGGGACAAGAATAACAAAAGGCACAATACTCATTTTTTTGTTTGTTTGGGGCTTGAACCCATGAACCATGAGATCATGACCTGAAAAAGGCACATACTCATAAAGACAAAGAGAACGTATAAAAAGAGCAACCAGTATACTACTAATGGAGGGAGAAATGAAGTAAAAGATTCCATGTTGAATTCTAACAATTTCCCAAGCTTTTCCCTTAATTGTTCTCAAGATACCAGCAAAAGGCTTCATATGCCAACTTGGAAAATGGAAATGTCTTCTCAGAAACCTAGCCAGCTCAAGTAAAATCTAAAACTAAAACTACTAGTGTCCAACATTAATTACCCAGGGAAATGGACTAGCCAGATCGCCTTTACGGTACAGTCTCCACTAAACAAGTCCCTTTCAGAGCTTCCCATCACCTTGCCTGACTACTAATATGAGAAAAAAAGTCAACAATCACAGACTTGTGAAAATTCTCTAACATGAGTAATGGAAGCCAAAACAAGTAAAGCAGATAAAGCTAGGATAGAGGACAAACAGACAAAAGCAACCTGGAGGGAACAAGCTATGGAAAGAGAAGAAAACTTTAAAACAACCATTATTAATGTCTTTGGGGAGAGAGAGAGGAAGAGATTACAGACTTACAGAACTATCCTTTCCTCTGTAGTAGAGAGAAGCAAATAGAGGGTCATCAAGGAAACTGATAATGTTCAGTTTCTGAAGCTAAAGGTGATTCTTTCCACTTTAAGGAGTTGAAGGTTCTCTTTACAATTCCACTATGTGGCACGCAGAATGGCAATACTGGTAGAGACAGAAGGTAAATGAAGGGCATCTTCTAAGTTAGAACTAGAAATAAATACCCACATATATAGACACACACACAATTCTCTAGAGTCTATAAATGCAGAGAAAATAAAAAGTGAAGTTAAAACAGAAGCCAGGGGCTAGTGCACTATACACATTCTTCTTTATATTGTAATGTAAGAGGGTGAAGGCTTTGAGGTTGGAAAGATCTGGAATCAGATTGTGGCTCTGCCATTTGACACCTGGGAGAAATTGGGCAAGCCAACATCACCAAGGTTTACTCACTTCACACATGAAATGGAACAATAAAATACATTCTATAAGATTACTGTGAGTGTTCAAGATAATGAATACACAGTTTGCAGCAAAGTGCTTGGTTCAAAGTATAAATTAAGTCAATATCAGTTTTTCATTATACTAAGATATACAGAGTTCTCATTACACTTGATTGTTCAGCTATTCTCATCAAATATTCTTCTTGTTTTATTACTTTGTTAATTAAATAACCTCCTCAGTTTTCTATCTACATCTATCAACAGATCAAGAGATATATATGTATACACATAATCTACACATATATATCTATATACACACAGATGAATATTTGTGTCTATTGAAATCTATTATGTATATATATATATATATATATATATATATATATATATTAGATATATCAGTCTTCATGGACCCCATATTACTATGGAAGCTTCTGTTTCCCAGAAAAAACTAAACAAATAATTCCCCTTATAGAGTTCTGCCTTTATAATTGATTCTAATGTAAGTGTTCATATCTTATAGTGAGTTTAAAAGCTTTTTTCGGCTTTGTTTTTCTATCTAACATTTGCTAAATGGCCTTCAATCATGTATGCCTATCTTAGGATGTTTAAGATGTTCTATGTGTGATTAGGAAACCTAATAATTGATTGCGTGGGAAGGAAGGATATCAAAAAGAAGAGGAAGAGAAGCTGAATTATACAAACAAAAACATTCCAAGAGCAAAGATTGCTCTGCTGTGCCAGATCAAAATGTGTCTTGCAAACATTCACTTCTACTTGAAATTGCCAGGGGAAATGTGCCTGCATTTTATATCATTCAATTGAACCAAGATTACATTTTGAAAACTCAGGATGATCTGTGGTTACAGTCATTTGGTTTCTTGTGGATGCTGTGTCTTTTTTGTTTCTTCATTCAGCAGCTGGATACCTGAAGCTGGTGGCAAAGTCATAAACCACAAAGCTGAATGAAAAGGCAGTTGGACTATAATTCAGTTCAGTTTTAATGGTGTCTAGAGCAATTAGGCCCGGTGACAACCACTTTATCAAAGAGTACAATTTGAATCCATTCTTCCTCATCCCAGGAGTTCTAGACAAACTCCTATTTGAACATGAGCAAGAGATCACCAGACTTCCTTTAAACATTGGACGTCGAGACTTTTTGCTTGTTTTTTTAATGGAAGCCTTTTGAAGCACTGAATTCCTTTGAACCTTTGCTGCTGTGAATCCTATATCCACGCATTAACTACACTCAGTAAAGGTGCTTCTGACTGTTTCCTAGAAATGATAATATAGTGATGGCAGACATTTATTGAGCATTTATATTACATAAGGAATAATGTGAAAGCTTTACATTGATTAGTACATCTAATGCTCATAAACCCCTGAGGAAAGTATTAATCTCTTTATCATACAGGGAGGAAAAGTGAGGGCTTAGGAAAAGAAATGACTTGCTCACTTCAACGAAATCAGTATGACTGAGCGACTTGTGAGTTAATCAGAATCCCAATTGCTTCATTTATGGGGTGCTAGCCTACATTTTCCATCTTTCCCTGCAATTAGGTGTAGCAATGCAATTAACTTCTGGGCAATGGGTGTGAGCAGAAATAGAGTGAACTCTTCCAGGTGAACATGTTTAGAAGCAGGTGGTCTTCCATATGGGTCCTTTCCTTTCCTTACTTGTGGTTGACTGGAGAACACACAAAGTCCATTTGCAAATGGTGGACCCACCAAAGAGTAAGAGAATGGGTCTTGGATTGATAAAAGAAAGCACATCCGACAAACTTAGCCACTCATGAGACATTAACAATAAATGTCAGAGGCTTAATACAATAAGATTTATTGGCTACTAGCTATAATATTTACATAAATGTTAGCTGCCATCAGGGGCATAGGTGAGTGTTTAACTCATATTTTGTGATTCTGAAGAACAATATATTAACCCCTGTGTTATACCACTTCTAAGCCTGTTGAATAAATCCTCCTCATTAGAACTCTGAACACTTGCATTATTCCATCTTACTTGACAAGTGTCTTGTTATTGTGTTGACTGGGGAAATCAATTAGTAATTTACCTTGACTGTATCTCTAGTAAAAATATAGATGTATATCCACTATTTGAAAAATCATAAATATGATATGTTCAAGGCAAAGAAATAGGGAGATCATCTTTTTTGAGCCCATGTTTTCAGTCTTGGATACTTGGAGATTAATGACTCAAGCAATCTGACAATTCTGATAAGGTTTATGTGTACTTGAGTCCCCCAAATGCATATAAACATAATATTTTGCATAAAATCCTTGAGTATAGAAATGGATTTTGGACCCCTGACACATGTGATTTCATATAATTCACACAGAAGTTTTGCCTGACAGTAGTTTTATTATCCTCATTTTACAGATGACAAAACATAAGATACAAGTGGTAAGTGACTTGTCTAAGCTCAGACATTTGGTAGATGGCAGAATCAGGATTTAAATTCAAGACAGTTTTACTCCATGGTTCATGTCTTTTTGACTTATGATTGCTTAGTCCCTGTGCTCTAGTCCCTGTGTTATTACCTAGTTTCTCACAACTAACTTAAAACCACTCTTCTAATATTAAATTTTGTAAAATATGCCAGCCTTTACCATTCAAAATATCTACTCTTTGTACAATTGTGCAAATTCAGTATGTGTGTTTAAAAGACTAATGGAAATATTGAGATTGAGAGATTAAGAAAGAACGAGAAAACTAACACCTTCATAAATTATTATGTGAGGCATTATCTACAAGTGACATTTTTTATCCAAAAAATCTTACAGAAATCTACTGGTAAAGGTAACATAAAATAGTCTCCTGTACTTATTCCCAAAGTTCACCTAACTTCCAGCCATAAGGAGCTAGAATTACCATATGGTGCCTGGCTATCTTTGGTGTCAGGTGGTCTTTACTGAGAAATTTCTTCTATCACAAATTCTTTTCCCTCTTTGCGTTCAAAAATCCCACCATATTATTTAACACATTCTCCAGCCAATGACAAATTTCTCTCCTTAAAACAAAACAAAATAAATAAACCCACTATTTTCTAGTTTGTGTAGGAGTAAGAACAATGTGAGGTATCAAAGTCTAGTTTGTATATCCAGGTTGTGATGAGTAATTGCACATCCCTTAATAGCAATTATTTATTTGAAATTGTTTCGCTTATTGTCCCTTCCCACAATAGATTATTTTCTAAAAAGACAGTGATTCTCACCTCCCTTTTTCTCTATTACATTCTCTACACCAGTACAGCTCCTAATACAGAGTACATACATGATATTTGTGGAATGACTGGAAGGTGGATGCTTTTCCCCAGTTCAGGGATTTGAGGAAATCTCTAATGATGGCAGACAGAGCAAGTTCTCTAGTTTGCATTTTTCCTGAATGGCTTCAGCACACCTCACAGAATTATATTTCTGAGAATGTGACTAATGAAACCAGCTTAGTGGGTCTCAGGCTAATGAGAAACATTTCAACTGCCTAGCTGGACTAGACCACACAAACATTTTAAATTGCTTTTCCTCCCTGCTCAAGAACAGCTGAGCTGGGGACTTGCAGAAGGAAGGGCAGATGGCGTCCCTCTGCCACATTCTAGAGGTGCCTGCCTCAGTTCCACACCAAGAACATCTGCTTCTCACCACCCCTGACCATGGCAATCTCTCCCCTGAGCCTCAGTAGATGCCAGGAGGCACTTTCTTCTAGTTCAGAGAGATGTCACAGGGAGCTGGCAGACGAACCCAGTAGTGTGCACACCCTGAGGCAAAGTACCATGGTAAGCTGCTGCTGGACCAGCAATGTGCCTTTATTTCCACATCTAAAATAAAATAAAAAAATAGCTAGAACAGCTATCTAGTCTTTATCTCAGTGCCTTAATTAAAGCCTATTTCATAGACACCTAGAAAGAACCATTAAATCTTTGAGTTAGGAAGACTTGGCTTTGAAGCAAGTGTTCTCCATTCCTTGACACTATTACCTAAGATTCCTTATTATCTCACATCTCAGAGGCAGTTTCCTTGTTTATAAAATGGCAATAAGTAGATCTTACATCATAGGCTGCTATGAAGATTCCTGTTTCTCCTTTACCTATCTCATTGATCCACTACAGGGATTACTCTTGTATGCACGTCTTAAAATGTCTACAGATCTCCTGCATCAGAATCACTGCTCAGGCGATCCCAAAGCATACTAAAGGTTGCTATAAACAACTTGATTACATCAAAATCCAGATTGCACTGACTTGGTTGCAGGCAAAAGTATCTCTTTCTTAATCAGGTAGTTATCTACCTTAAAACTTTATGTAGAGTATTTTTATGATCAAGAATTTTAGGACCTTATATATTTAAAAAAAACAGTTTAGGAGTGACTGAGTAGCTCAGTCGGTTAAGTGTCCAACTCTTGATGTCAGCTCAGGTCATGATCTGATGGTCATGAGATCAAGCCCCATGTGGGGCTCCACACACAGTGTGGATTCATTCTCTCTCTTCCTCTCCCTCTGTCCCTTCACAATTCACATGACGGCACACACTCAATAAAGAAAAAAAAAACTAGTTTGGAAAATGTATGCTCTGAATAATGCCCCCCACAGAAGTCTTCACAGATTTTTGATATGAACATAAACGTGTTCCATATGAACAGCACACATTAAATATCACATTAACAACAAAATTTCACACATCTTGAGACATCTTGATGGTGGTATTCTTTTTTTTAAGTAACAATTCAATGGTTTTTATTACACTCATACAGCTGTGTCACCATCATCATTACCTAATTCCAGAAGTTTCATCACCCCATAAAGAATATGTTTTCAATTCTGTTAGGTATACACCTGGGAGTGGAAGAACTGAGTCCTATGATAACTCTCTGTTTAACATTTTGAAGAACTACCAAACTGTATTCCAAAGTGCCCTCATCAATTTACATTCCGACCAGCAAAGAATGAGGCTTCCATGTTTTTCACATTTTTGCCAACACATATTATTGATCATCGTTTCATTTTAGCCATACCAGTGGGTGTGAAGTGATAGCACATTTGGAGTTTGATGGTGGTATTCTCCATATGCATTTGTCATTGATTGTTTTGTATGTACGTAGAGATACCCTTTTCCTACTTTTTTTTAAGAAACGGTAAATCTATCTGGCTTTGTAGCAAACAGCTCATGATGTGATGCCTCTTTGTAGTGTTTCATATGATTATTATTTTTAAATAAGATTAGAGTTTGTAGAATTTAATGTTAACTAACAATTACGTATATTCAATCTAACATTCACATGGTTGCAGAAAGGATAAACATTGGTTTCATTTTCATGAATGCCCAGTAGTTTGCAGCTGGGAAAGATCACTATCTCAGGCCAAATCCAAAACACACACACACACACACACACACACACACACACACACACACACAGGATTAGCTGACAAGCAGTATGATGGTAAGCAATAGATTTAGAGCAACTGGAAAACTGCAGTCTGGGGATTAAAACCAGATCTAGGACAGGGGGCCAAAGCTGGAGAAGGAAAGGGGGACAGGGGAAAGAGAAAAAGCAGCAGCAACTATCATTTACTAATTTCCCCCTTAATTATTTTACCCCAAGCCTAGAGGAGAGGTACTATTAGCAATTCCTTTTTGTAGGAAAGGAACCCGGGTCTTAAGCTATATCATACATTAGCTAGGTTAAGAAGGAAAACAATTATTAAAATCTGTTCTGTTTTGTTTTCACTTCCAGAGTAAACCTATATTACTGTAATGAGCCACGAACCCATCTCAACTTTAACAGGAGTAGGGAGAAAAAAGCACCTCTTCAAAGAATAAGGTAAACACACTTATAAAATGAAACACAATGCTAAACAAAGTATAATTTTTTTCAGATTCAACAGCTAAAAGTGACTCGACAGATTCACCCAAATGGAAAAATGTCTAGCTATACATGGAATTTAAAGGATCTATTCAAATAGCTGTACAATAACAATAGCTGAGAAACTAGAATTGCTTAAGGATCACCACTGCTTTAATAAAAAAAAAACAAATAAAGCAACAAACCTTCATTGTAATTTATAGTTTTGAAATAATCAATGTTATAAGTTGGGTAAATACAAATGAAAACATGAATAAAGAGTCTTAACTTGCAGACACAGTATCTTTTATATTGCATTAATTCAAACTGAACATTTATTTCACATTTTTATGTCTCTGAAATCAAGATGAGTCACATAATAGATGGCTCCATACAGTCACTCTTAACAAGATGAAAACTGTCTGATTCCAAGGTTAAGAATCTTTTTTTCCCATTGTACGTATAGTTGCCTATAGATGAGCTTTTTTTGATTATAGCTCCTAATGGCATAACTCAATAATAGCAACCCCTATATATTTCAGTCAACAAACCAAAAATAACAAACTATTTCAGAAAATAATTTGAATCTGAGTCATCTGACAACATTCCACTGACATTTTCCAGTAAAATCAAGAAAGTGCAAGCAAACAGACAAAACAAAACCCTGAGACCGATGTAACAGAAAGTGTTGCAATAGAAAGCTTCAAGAATTGCTCCTTCCACTGAAGCAACTATTACATTGAAAACACTAATAGAATCAACATTTTTGAAAACTCTGGAATCTAAACAAAATCTTACAGAAACCAAGGTGCTTAATGACAAAAGAGGCTACTAAGTTTTGGTAAGGAAGCATTGTGGTGATTTTGCCTACTCACCTATTATACCCTATTCCCCAAGTCAATGATGGCCATAGGAATGATGGATCACATTCCTGAAGCACTGAAACTTGCCTTTGCTTTGCCCTCGTCAGGTGGGAGCAGCTTACCAGGCCTATGGAAACATCTAAAGACATATATTATTTATCTGTAGCTGCCTGGGACAAGGGTGAAGAGTGTGGCAAGCGAAGCAAGAAGCAGATAGATTAAAAATCCTGAGAATAAGGTTGAGAAGGAAAGAACTTGGGGAGAAAGAAGTTTTTAGGGCTATTAAGTATACCATGATGCTCAGGGTCATGTACATTCTTAGAGAAGATGTTTAAAAGGACCCTAGGCTTGACCTATGGTTGACATTTGAGTTCTGTGCAAGCAGGGGGTGAAGTAAGTAAAAGTCTCAGGTGTCCTGGCTAAATATTTCACAAATTCCCCAGCTCAGAGCTAATCTGCAAAGGCCAGGAGGATTTTTCTTTTCTTCTTTGCTCCAAGTGTTAAAGGAAATCTCTGTCAGGTCACTGGCTGACCACTAAGAAAAAACAAGAGACTTTGGTGACCACACATAACAAAAAATACAGCCTTTATATACACACACACACACACATATATATATGAATATATATATATGTGTGTGTGTGTGTGTACATATATGTATACATATACATATGTGTGTGTATATATATGTGTGTGTATACACACACACACACACACACACATATATATATATATATATATATATATATATATATATATATATATATATGAAAAGGCATTAAATAAATTGATGACTATAACACCATAACACTTAACAAGCAACAACAGAATATTCTGGGGAGGAGACAGAGAGAATTTCCAGATATACCACATTGGTTTCCAAATGTAGCACATAATATTTTAAATTTCCAGTTTTCAACCAAAAAGTAGAAGCATCCCAAAAAATAGGAAAAAAGGGTCCAAACACAGGGAAAAAAAAAGAATGGACAGAAACCGTTTCTGATAAAGTCCAGATATTGGACTTATTAGACATAGACTAAATCAAATGTCTTAAATATACTCAAATAACTAATGGAAACTAGGAGAAATAAACTAACGGAAACCAGGAGAACAATGTATGAACAAATAGAGAAGAGCTATAAAAAGATAGAAATTACAAAAAAGAATAAAATAAAATCTTAGCAATGTAAATAGGTGAAAAAAGTCAATGGCTGAAATTAAAATTTTACTACAGTGGTTCAACAACAGATTGGACCAGGAAGAAGAAATATTCAGTAAATATGAAAGTGATACAATCAAAATCACTCATTCCGAGGACCAAGACAAAAAATCTTTAAAAAACAAATAAGTAAACAGAGCTTAGGTTACCTATCAGACACCATCAAGTATAGCAATGTATGCATTATGGGATTCCCAGAAAGAGGAGACAGAGAAGGCAGAAAGAATATTTAAAGAAATAATAGATGAAAATCTCCCAAATCTGGTAAAATATATGAATCTACACATTCAAGAAACTCAACAGACAAGTAAGATAAATTCAAAGATTCATATCAACACACATTATAATCAAACTACTGAGAACCAAAGAAAAAATCTTGAAAGCAATGAGAAAACCAACTCTTCACATAAAATGGATCCTATTAAGATTAACAGCTAATTTCTCATCAGAAATATTGGAAGTCAGAAGGCAGTGGGAAGACAGATTTAAAGTGCTGACAGAAAAAAAAAAGTCAAGCAAGAATTCTTTAACTGTCAAAATTAACCTTCAAAAATGGAGAAATAAGATATTCCCAGATAAACAAAACCTAAGGTAGTCTCTTTACTGGTAGTGACTCCCTATAAAAAATGCTAAAAGGAGTCCTGAAATGAAAGGACACTTGACAATAACCAGATGCCACATGAAGAAATAAATAACTTCAGGAAAAGTATCTATAAGGAAAATATAAAAGCCATTATTATTGTGTTTGGGGGTTGTAACTCCTCTTTTTATTTACCATATGATTTTAAAAACAAATGCACAAAACAATAACTATAAATATATGTTAATGGGAACACAATACATAAAAAAATTACTTGTGACAATAACAATATAAAGTGGAAGCACAGCTATATAGGAGAGATTTTTGCATGCTATTTAGGTAGGTTGATAACAATTCAAACTAAAGTGCTATAAATCAGGATATTATTTTAACCCCATGGTAATCAGAAAGAAAATAACTAAAGGATATGCAGACAAAGATATGATGAAGGAGTCAAAATGGCACAGTATGAAAAAAATTTAAAAAAAGAAGAAAGCAGTATTGGAGGAATTAAGGAAACTAACATAAGACATAGAAAACAAATAGCAAAATGGCATTAGAAATTCCTTCTTCATTAGAAACTAGTATAAATGTAAATACTAAGTCACCATTTACATAACACAGAATGGGTTAAAAAAACATGTTACAGCTATATGCTGTCTTCAAGAGATTCACTTTAGATTCAAAGACACAAACTGGTTGAAAGTGAAAGCATGAAATAAGATATTCTATGCAAATAGTGACTATAATAATAAAATAGTAAAAATGATTATAGTATAAAATGATTAGGGACAAAGATCATTATATACCAATAAAAGGGTCAATTCATCAAGAAGACAAAACAATTATAAACATATTTGCACCAAATAACAGAGTCCAAATATATAATAAAGAAAACATTGACAGAATTAAAGAGAGAGAAAGGGATGGCTGGGTGGCTCAGTCAGTTAAGCACCCAACTTTTAATTTCAGCCCAGGTCAGGATCTCATGGTTCATGAGTTTGAGCCCACACCAAGCTTTCCAGTGGCAGCATGAAGCCTGCCTGGGATTCTCCTTTTCCTCTCTTTGACCCTTCTCAGCTCATGCTCACTCGCTCTCTCTTTCTCTCTCTCTCTCTCAAAATAAATAAACTTTAAGAGAGAGAGAGTTCTACAGTAATAGTGAGAGACTTCAACAATCCACTTTCAGTAATGAGTAGAATATCTAGACAGAAGGTCTATAAATAAATACAGGACTTGAACAACGCTATAAACCAACCAAACCTAACATATATAGAATATTCCACTGTAAAACAAGAAAAGACATATTATTCTCAGGTGGTCAGGTGCACATGGAATAGTGACTAGGTTAGACCATATACCAGGCTGCCAAAGCAGCTTGAAATAATTTTTTTAAATCGAAATCATGAAAAGTATCTTCTCCTACCACAATGGAAGAAATCTGGAGATATAGAAAGAAAAAAACTTGGAAAATTCACAGATACGTACAAATCAAATAACACAGCCTTAAGCAAAAAAATAGGTCAAAGGAAAGATCAAAGTGAAATTAAAAAAAATATTTGGAGAGGAATGCAAACAAAGAACACAACATGCCAGAACTTATGAAAGGTATGAGCTCACTGCATAGAGGGATATATATACAGCTGTAACTATTAATACTAACAAAGAAGAAAGATTTCAAATCAACAGCCTAACTTTATACATTAAGGAAGAAGAAGAGCAAACTAAATCCAGAGCTAGAAAAAGAAAGAAACAATAATAATTAGAATAGAAAATATAAAGAATAGAAAAATATTACCCAGGATCAATTTACCAAAAAAGCTGGTTCTTTTTTTTTATAATTTTTTTTAAAGTTTATTTATTTTTGAGAAAGAGAGAGACAGAGCATGAACAGGGGAGGGGCAGAGAGAGAGGGAGACACAGAATTGGAAGCAGTCTCCAGGCTCTGAGCCATCAGCCCAGAGCCTGACGCGGGGCTCTAACTCACGGACCAGACCGCGAGATTGTGACCTGAGCTGAAGTCGGACGCTTAACCGACTGAGCCACCCAGGCATCCCCAAAAGTTGGTTCTTTAAAAAGATCAACAAAATCATCACTTTAACCAAGCTGACTGAGGAAAAAAAGAGAGAAGTGATAGATTTTGGGTACTAACTTATCAAACTCAACACCCCAAAACCAAATAATTAATTAAGAAATGGGCAGAAGATATTAATAGACAGTTTTCCAAAGACATCCAGATGGCTAACAGACACATGAAAAGATGCTCAACATCAATCATCATCAGGGAAATATAAATCAAAACCATGATGAGATACCACCTCATACCTGTCAGAATGGCTAGAATAACAACACAAGAAACAACAGGTGTTGGTGAGGATGCAGAGAAACGGGAACCCTTTGCACTATTGCAAACTGGTGCAGCCATTTTGGAGAACAGTGTGGAGGTTCCTCAAGAAACTAAAAATAGAACTACCCTACGATCCACCAATTGCACCATTTGGTATTTACCCAAAGAATACAAAAATACAGATTTGAAGTGGTACATGAACCCCAATGTTTATAGCAGCATTATCAACAATAGCCAAATTATGGAGGGAGTCCAAACATCCAATGATTGATGAATGGATAAAGAAGATTGGTATATGTACACACACACACACACACACACACACACACACTGAAATATTACTCAACCATCAAAAAGTGAAATCTTGCCATTTGCAGTGATGTGGATGGAGCTAGAATGTATTATACTAAGCAAAATAAGTCAATCAGAGAAAGACAAATACCATATGATTTCACTCGAAGGTGGATTTTAAGAAACAAAACAGATGAACATATGGCAAGGGGGAAAAGGAGAAGAGAGGGAAACAAACTACAGGAGACTCTTAATGATAGAGAACAAACTATGGGTTGATGGAGAGAGGCTAGATGGGTGATGGGTACTAAGGAGGGCACATGTTGCAATGAGCTCTGGGTGGTATATGTAAATAATGAATCACTGAATTCTACTCCTGAAACCAATATTGCACTGTTTGTTAACTATCTAAAATTTAAATAAAATAAAATAAAATATAATATAATAAATAAAATATTAAAAAATGTTTTCCAAGTTTATCTATATTGTGGAATATATCAGTACTTTATTCCTTTTTATTGATGAATAATATTCTATTCTATATACATATCATAATTTGTTTACCAATCTATTGGTTGATAGATATTTGGGTTGTTTTTACATTTTGGCTACTGTAAATAATGCTGCTAAAAAAGTGTATACAAATTTTTGTTTGAGTACTTTAGTTCTTTGGAAATAAGAATGGAATTTCTGGGGCATATGGTAATTTGATGTCTAATTTTTTGAAGAATCATGAAATTATTTTCATCTTTGTTTGCACCAGTTTAGATTCCACCAGCAATGTACAAGGGTTAAAATTGTTCCACATCTATGTCAATACTTATTGTCCCTTTTATTTCTTCAATTATAGTCATCTTAGTGGGTGTGAATTGATATCTCATTGTGGATTCGATTTGCATTTCCCCAGCGACTAGTGATATTAAACACCTTTTAGTGTACTTGCTGACCATTTTTATATCTTCTTGGGAGAAACTGGTATTCAAATCTTATGCTTATTTTAAAATTCTGTTGTGTTTGTTGTTGTTGCTGTTGTTGTTGTTGTTGTTATTGAGCTATAAGTGTTCTTAAAATATTCTGGATTTTCATGAGGTCCCAGTAGTTCATTTTTGCTATTAATTCCCTTGCCTTTGGAGATGTGTCAAGTATGAAATTGCTGTGGCTAAGGTCAGAGAGGTTTTTTTCTGCTTTCTCCTCTAGGGTTTTGATGGTTTCCTGTCTCACATTCAGGTCCTTTATCCATTTTGAGTTTATTTTTGTGAATGGTGTAAGAAAGTGGTCTAGTTTCATTCTTCTGCATGTTGCTGTCCAGTTCTCCCAGCACCATTTGTTAAAGAGACTGTCTTTTGTCCATTGGATATTCTTTCCTGCTTTGTCAATGATTAGTTGGTCATACTTTTGTAAGTCCAATTCTGGAGCCTCTATTCTATTCCATTGGTCTATGTGTCTGTTTTTGTGCCAATACCATGCTGTCTTAATGATTACAGCTTTGTAGTAGAGGCTAAAGTCTGGGATTGTGATGCCTCCCGCTTTGGTCTTCTTCTTCAATATTACTTTGGCTATTCGGGGTTTTTGTGGTTCCATACAAATTTTAGGATTGCTTGTTCTAGCTTTGAGAAGAATGCTGGTGCAATTTGATTGGGATTGCATTGAATGTGTAGATAGCTTTGGGTAGTATGGAAATTTTAACAATATTTATTCTTCCAATCCATGAGCACTCACTGTAAAGGAAACAATCAACAAAACTAAATGGAATGGGAAAAGATATTTGCAAATGACATATCGGACAAAGGGCTAGTATCCAAAATCTATAAAGAACTCACCAAACTCCACACCCAAAAAACAAATCCATTGAAGAAATGCTCAGAAAACATGAATAGACACTTCTCTAAAGAAGACATCCAGATGGCCAACAGGCACATGAAAAGATGCTCAACGTCGCTCTTCATCAGGGAAATACAAATCAAAACCACACTGAGATACCACCTCACACCAGTCAGAGTGGCCAAAATGAACAAATCAGGAGACTATAGATGCTGGCAAGGATGTGGAGAAATGGGAACCCTCTTACACTGTTGGTGGGAATGCAAACTGTTGCAGCTGCTCTGGAAAACAGTGTGGAGGTTCCTCAAAAAATTAAAAATAGACCTACCTTATGACCCAGCAATAGCACTGCTAGGAATTTGCCCACGGGATACAGGATGCTGAGGCATAGGGGCACTTGTACCCCAATGTTTATAGCAGCACTCTCAACAATAGCCAAATGATGGAAAGAGCCTAAATGTCCATCAACTGATGAATGGATAAAGAAATGGTGGTTTATATACACAATGGAATACTATGTGGCAATGAGAAAGAATGAAATATGGCCTTTTGTAGCAACATGGATGGAACTGGAGAGTGTTATGCTGAGTGAAATAAGTCATACAGAGAAAGACAGATACCATGTGTTTTTACTCTTATGTGGATCCTGAGAAACTTAACAGAAGACCATGGGGGAGAGGAAGGGAAAAAAAAAGAGAGGGAGGGAGCCAAACCATAAGAGATTCTTAAAAACTTAGAACAATCTGAGGGTTGATGGGGGGTGGGAGGGAGGGGAGGGGAGGTGATGGGTATTGAGGAGGGCAAGTTGGGATGAGCACTGGGTGTTGTATGGAAACCAATTTGACAATAAATTTCATATTAAAAAATAATAAATAAATAATCATTTAAAAATTGAAAAAAATATTCTGGATTATGTACTCTTATTAGATAAATGATTTGCCAACATTTCTCCCATTCTACAGGTTGTCTTCAATTTCTTGATAATGTTATTTGAAAAATGAATAGTTTAAATTTAATGAAGAACTATTCATCTATTTCGTTGCTGTTGGTGGTGGTGCTGTGCATGTTTTTGGTATCATACTAAGAATCCATTGCCAGAATCTAAGATACAGTGTGAGGTAGGGGTCCAACTTTATTATTTTGCATGTGGATATCCAGTTTCTCCAGCACCATTTGTTGAAGACACTGTTCTTTCCCCATTGGCATCCTTGTTGAAATCAATTTTCCATAAGTATATTGGTTTATGTATGGACTCTCAATTATTCTTTATTGGTTTATATGTCTATCCTTCTCATGCCAGTACCATGTTATTTTGATTACTATAGTTTAGTAGTAAGTTGTAAAATTGAGAAGAGTGTGACTTCCACTCTGATGTCCTTTTCAATGTTGTTTTGGCTATTAAGGACTCCCTTGTAATTCCACATGAACCTGAGGATTAGTTTTAACTTTTGTGCAAAAAACAAAAAGTGTGTGCTTGGAGGGGTGGGGAATGCACTGGACTTGAGACAGACATTATATTGAATCTCTGGATGACTTTAGGTAGTATTGCACCTTAACAATAGTAAGTCTTTCAATTCATAAACATGGGATATCTTTTTTATGTATTTAGGTCTTCTTTAATATCTTTCAGCACTGTGTTATGGGTTTCAGTATACAAGTTTTTCACCTTCTAGGTCAAATTATTCCTCAGTATTTTTTATTTTGGGGTGTTATAAACAGAATTGCTTTCTTCATTTTCTTCTTAGTATAGAAGCACAACTGGCTTCTGCATGATGATTTTGTACCCTTGAACTTTGCTGAACTCAATTGGGATTTCTATACATAAGATCCTGTCAATTGCAAATAAAGGTAGTTTTACCTGCTCTTTTCCAATTTAAATGCATTTTATTTCCCTTTGCATTTTTTAGGATAAATCACACTTGGTCATGGTATGTAATTCTTTTAACATACTGTTGAACTCAGTGCACTACTATTTGTGAATTATAGGGGGTATTGGTTTTTTGTTTTGTTTTGTTTTGTTTTCTATTTTCTGATGTCTATCTGGCTTTGATATCAGGATGATGCTCACCTCACTGAATAAAGAACTGCTTTCTCTACTATTTTTAGATGAGTTTTAGATGGAGTGTTTTTCACTCTTTATTCAATATTTGGTGTTTATTTGGTGTCCATTTTTAAATTTTTTTTTAATTTTTAAATTTTGTCTGAATAAAGTTAGCTAACATATAGTGTAATGATATCAGAAGTTGAATTTAGTGATTCATCACTTACATATAATAGCCAGAGCTCATTCCAACAAGTGCTCTCCTTAATGCCCATCATCCGTTTAGCCCATCTCCCCATCCAACACCCTTCCAGCAACCCTCACTTTGTTCTATGTATTTAAATAATCTCTTATGGTTTTCTTCCCTCTCTCTTTTTATCTTATTTTTCTTTCCCTTCCCCAATATTAATCTGTTTTATTGCTTAAATTCCACATATGGGTGACATCATATTTTTATCTTTCTCTGACTGACTTATTTTGCTTAGCATAATACATTCTAATTCCATCCAAGTTGTTGCAAATGGCAAGATTTCACTCTTTTTGATTGCCAAGAAATATTCTATTGTATATACATACATACATACATACATACATACAGAATATCCATTTATCAGTCGATGGTGTCCATTCCTTATCAAATATTTGGTGGAATTTATCATTGAAGCCACCTGATTGTAGACTCATCTTTATAGGAGATTTTTGATTATTGATTCAATCTCTTTACTTTTTGCAGATCTGTTCCAATTCTCTATTTCTTCTTGAGTCATTTTGGGTCATTTGTGTGTTTCTAGGAGTTTGTTCATTTTATCTAGTTGATCTAATTTTGTATGGAATCATTCATGGGCTTCTTTTATAATTATTTTTATTTCTGTAAGGTGAATAATTCAAACTTTATTTATTTCATATTAAGATTTTTCAAAAGAACTAGAAGCATTATTGTAAACTATGAACTACTAAATAGGCAGTTATCAGGTACAATGTGGGTAAACAACAATACTGTCCCTTCCTGGAGATTTATAGGAGGCTTTATAGAAGCAATAATGTTTCAGTAGCACCTTATAGGACACACAGGAGTTTTGAGTTTACCTCAACAGAAAAAGAGAAGAAGGCCATTCCAGGTGAAGGAAATTACAATGAAGAGGAAAAGGTATGAAGCAATTTGTGAAGAGAATGGAGGAGGGAAGGGGATAGGAAGAAGGTGACGGAGCAGGAGACAAGGCCAGAAGCCAAGCCAAGATTCTTTTAAAACATTACATTTCTGGATATCACATTAGTAATCATTTCCTTATCTAGCCCTCTCAACAGAAAGTTAAATGCATTAGGCCATGTCATTAATCTTTAGCGATCTCTTTGATAAACCAAATTTGATAAACCAGGACCAAAAAATGTTTAGATTTGGCCTGTATCCATGCCACAGTATCTTTGCAATCTCTAATTCTCTATTAAAAAAGAAAAAGTCAAACCGTTCACCCTATATAAGAATTCCCAATTATGGAGTACAATCTAACACACACAGGTGCATGCATGCACACATACGTATATACATACAAGGTTTTTTCAAGCAATATATTCAGATGCTCACTTAAAAGATTAAGAAATGGAGCCTCTTAGACATTGTTTTTCTAATCTCCATGAGCCAACAATTGATTAAAGCCAGATATTCCATTACCCCATGATCTCAACCTTAAATTACCTTGATTATTTGTGTGTGTGAGAACATGTGTGTATGTGCGTGTGTGTGTGTGTGCGTGTGTGGTGTATATGAGTGGTTAATCTAGAAAAATGGGGAATGAAACATCTTCTACTTTTTTATAATTTGCCTTCAGTAATGGCATAGAATATACTCCAGGAAATATTGGCTCATATCAGAATTAGAAACAATGCCATCTTTGACATAAGCATGTCATATTTGTTTTTGAGAGTTCAGAAAACAATAAATGATTACACCTATTACTTCTTTGGAAATAAATTATTTAGCCCTGCAAGTATATCCTTTCCTTGGAAAGTAGAGATTCACTGAAAGCTGTGGTTAAATTATCAAAGAAAAATAAATTATCCGTGACATATGTGTTCTTGTCCTTGATATTGATATTGACTTTTGTCCAAACATATTTAATTTATCTTGGAATCAATGCTATTATTTCTTTTATCATCTGCTCTGCAAATTTGGCGTACTGCACATTTCAATTTACTTCACTCACCTCCCTTCCCTTTACACCATGAGTTGCTTGAAAGCAAGAACCATTTGGATTAACCTTTTTCTCCCTAGACCCGAGCATTCTCCCAAGCCTGGAGTAGCCTCTTGCTAATTGTTTGAATTGGTGAAAAGAGAATGAGAGAGTGAATGTATCAGTGAGTGACTGACTGAACATGTCAATCAATAAATAACTGACTGGGCAACTGTCCTTGGAGAACTTACCTAATTCTAAAAGGTCAGTTGCATTATTATTCCCATCTAACAAATTAAGAGTTGCAACCTTGGGGAATTTGAGTGATTAAATATTACACACCACTGTTATTGTCAAGAAATTGCTATGCACTGGGCACTCTGCTAAATACTTTGTAGGTGAGATTTTTAAGGTTTTGGAGTTCAGATTTTAGATTTCAGTTCCTCGAAATCTAAATAAGATGGACTTAAATCCAGGGTAGAAATTGTTTATTGTACAAACTGCAACAAATGTGAAGGACTACAGAATTAAACCAGGATTGTCCCAGGAAAACTGGGATATAATATCCACATAGCTTAAATCTCTATTTCATAAGAATTTCCAAAAACCTCCATGTGGTGCATTAGAATCACCATGCTCATGTCTGCCTGTGTTCTGGACTTCTTCTATGTGAGGAAGGAACTAAGTATAAATTTTGGGCAAATTTAAAAAGGAATAATATCTCTATGAAGTATTTGCTAGCAAAGTAGACTAAGTAATGATTTGGGGAAAAACTGAAAGAGAATTTTAGCAAATCATAACACAGACATCTGAGTTGAACATCAAGCATTGAGGATAAAATTAATCCACCAGCAAATTTATACTGGCTACTTTCCCATACAGATTCAACCTCAAAGAACCTTTCTTACTCATTCTTCTCCCTTCCCTTTTCCTCCTTCAACTCTATAGATATAAAAATACACACCCCTCTTTTTTTTTATGCATGTCGCTTTATCACCCTTTAGTTTCTTGAATTTGTTAAGCAATTCCATGATCTCATCATGATCTTTCTTCTCAAGAAATATCTAGCATTTCTTGCCTCTAAGACTTAATAATCCCTCTCTTCTAGAAACAACACAGAATCATTAGTAAATATCAGTGTTAGCAGGATGGAAAATATTTGTGACAATAACTTGTAAATACCTGCCACTTCTAATGTATCTTAGCTGTATGCCCCACCTAAGCCCTTGCTTAAGATCCCAACAGAGTACCTGGGGGTCTATTTCTTTCCTGTTCCTTAAGGTTCATGGATTGGGGTGTTTTTATTTGCAGGCTGTTTCCTGGAGGGACCTGCACTCCCTGACTTCTACTTTCATTCTACTTTTACAATGCAAGTCTGAAACTAAGCTTCAGACCATCTTTTGGAACTTGCCTGGAACTGGTCTGGGTTTATTATCTTTTTGTTGGATTTTCATTCTCTCTATATAAAATACTTATCTGTTAGTTAGTTAGTTGAAACTGGGAGAAAGTCAACCTAAACTAGATTAAATAAGGCAAAGCAAAAAAAATGTACTCCCATTGGGATTAAAAAGTTCATGTTTTTTTTAAATGTTTATTTATTTTTGAGAGACAGAGCACAACCAGCAGGGTGGGGGACAGAGAGAAAGGGAGACACAGAATCTGAAACAGACTCCAGGCTCTGAGCTCTCAGCACAGAGCCTGAGGCAGGATTCACACCCACGAACCATGAGATCATGACCTGAGCCAAAGTTGGATGCTTAACCACCTGAGCCACCCAGGGGTCCCAGAAAGATCAGGGTTAGGGTTACATTCAGGATGATGGTATTAGGAACTGCTCTATGTCCATATTTGGTTCACTCTCCTCTCTTCCTTGTGTTGACTTCCTTCTTGGGTGTAAATGATGTTAAGATGACTGCAGAAACAGTATCTTCAAATTGTCTTCAGATTCAAATTCAAATTCTCCCAGGTAGAAGAACCTCTCAGAAAGGAGATCCTTTTTCTATTAATTCCTCCAAAAGTCATGAATTTCACTGTATTTTGTTGGCTTGGGCTATGTGTATACCAATCACTGACTTAATTTCTGTGGTCAGCAAAGTTTGGGTCTCTGATATGCCTGGACTGGTCACACGTTCAGACCTGAAGCTCTACAGAACAGCATGGGATGGACATAGAAGAACGTGGATAATTATACAAAGGAAATAGATGGCAGAAGGCACACAGTAAATGTATTCTCCACTCTCATTTTGGGAAGATTATTTTATTCTCCTTTTTTTTTTTTTTTTTTTTTTTTTAACATTCCTGTTCATGTCCCTTCCCTGTGGATTGCTTCTCTTCTTTCTTTCTATCAAGCCACAGGGCCACGTTCTGGAAGTCATTAATCCTGAGCACTATGGAGAACATGGTGTATAGAATAAAAAATTCTAAGTTTAATAATAAAAATTTGCTAATTTCTAATAAACAAATCTCTTCCCATAATCCCTCTCTATAACACGTACAAATAATGCAGCAGTACAGGAAGAATTTTGCAAGATGTTCACAAGGCAATATGTTACAAAGTAGGCACTCAATAAATATTTGCTGATAGATTTTAAGTCCCACTAAAGCACTTTCTCAGAGCCCCTTTGGCCCAATTAATATCTCTACAAGAAAAGACAAATCCACAGAGAAATGCTGAAAAAAATAGATTGATTTTGTATATAGCTTAGTCCATAATCTTCAAGATATATATTGCTTGGAGAGGTACTCGAGGTGGTTTGTCATTCCCATCTTGTCTCTTTAGCATCAATAAGGGATATGATGGCAAAAAGAACAGAATTTTCTACCAAATATTATAGCAACAAATACTGAGATTCACTAGAAAAACTACAAATATCAATTTGTTTTCTATTTTAAGACCCTTAGTCAAAGCAAGTTGGGTTTGTGAAGAAGGAGAGGGTGTTTTTATTCTTTTGTTTTTGTTTTTGTTTGATGGAGGAAGTCAGACATAAAAGAAAAAAATATATATATATTTTGCAGTCAGGAATAGAATGTCACAAGACAGTCGCATTTGAGTCCACACAGAAGTGTGCCTGTAGTCCAGGTTCACCATATATTGACCATATAAACTGAGGAGTTTATTTCCCCAGGATGAGTCTCAAATTCTTCATTTATAGATGGCGGGGGGGGGGGGTGGGCAACCATAGTTACTTAGACACAATTATTATGAGGATCACATGCAAGGTATTCTTTCCTTTTACTTCTATTTATAATAGGCTCACATAGTAATTAAAGACACAGGCTTGAGTGTTAGGTTTTCCTGATTACAAGTCTCTGCTCCATATCCTACTAACTGTGTGACCTTTGGGAAATCACTTAAGAAGTGTATACAACATGGGGCGCCTGGGTGCAGTTGGTTAAGTGTCCGACTTTGGCTCAGGTCATGATCTCGTGGTTTGTGGGTTCGAGCCCTGCACGGGGCTCTGTGCTGATAGTTGAGAGCCTGGAGCCTGCTTCAGCTTCTGTGTCCCCCACTCCCACTCTGTGTCCCCCACAGAGGGGCTTCTGTGTCCCCCACTCACACTCTGTCTCTCAAAAATGAATTAAAGTTAAAAAAATTTTTTAAAAACTATGTACAATATGTTTCCATTTGTGTAAAAATAGTTACTGACATATATGCCTGTACATGCTTAGGCTATTTCTGAAGGGACACAGAAGAATCTGTCAAATGTTGTAGCTTCTAGGGAAGGGGACTAAAAGAAAAAAAAAAACTATGTCAAAAAAATTCAAAGAAATAAATTTAAAACTATTTATAACTAAATCAAATAATAGTAACAATAAAGACACAATAGAGTGGAAACTTGATAATGATTCTTTATGAAATGTACAAGGCTATTTTCTTATGTTCTTTGTCTTCCAGAAGAGGAGTCAGACAGAATTAGGTTTTGTTTTGCCTTCACTATTACTTGCTATAACCTGCGCTAAATATCCATCTCTTTATGTAGAAATGGTAATAATACCTGCATCCTGAGATGATTTCAGAAAGTCAATGATGAAATCCTTATAAAATTTTAGCATAATGACTAATGAACATCAACATTATTTTACTCTTAACATCTACCATTATAATCAACAGGCCAAGATCATAAATTGATGATCTAGGAAGGTAAACTACATCATCTCCCTAGCTTCCCTGCACTGGAAGTCCTGAGCATCCCTGCAATTTACTCAATAAAATGTAAGGAGAGCTGTTCCTAAGGAACATCTGCTGCCCGTCCTCTCCGAGGACACTGAGAGACGTTTCTAACTCAGGCTGGAACTTTCTGTCCCATCAGCATTTAAAGCTATTTAGCACTCAATGACTAGTTAGTGGAAAAGTGGTAAACAGGTTCATTTTGAAGAGCTCCTTTTAGAAGGGCTCCTACAGGAAAGCAATTTTTCTTTGGCCACTGATACTGTCAAAACCTTCCAGAAACTCATGTGGCAGAAAGTCCGCAAGGCACTCATGTCTGCTGTGTGGATGTTAACAGGAAACATTGAGGAACATGTACTTTGCTCCTCCAGAATGGTGTTCCTTGCCTTTCTACAATTGTTCCTCCTTTCTTCTCACTTCTCATTTTGATATGTGGGAGGAAGAGTCGTAAAATAGTGACATCTTTAGTCATGCTGGTTAAATACTACTTCCTTTCTCTATGTATCAGAATAACCCCAGGCACAGGTAGCAAATGTGGTTATCAAAACCACAAAGCAAATATTCCTCTATTTTTTAAACATTGTGACCACAAGAGTAGTTATTATCACCACTTGCCTTGGGGTAAATTTGCCCTAGAAGCAAATAGTTTTGAAAAGGCCAAAAGAACAAATGTAAAAAACACAACATTGAGTTTTAAAAAAATGGCAATAAACATTTACTGATGACAGAAGTTACTGCTCACAGTAAAGTTTACAATATGGAATTTGAATTGGACTTTAAACTCTGTTCTTGTGACCTTTTTATGATTAATAGCCACAAACAGGGTCTCCTGGGTGGCTCAGTCGGTTAAGCATCCAACTTTGGCTCAGGTCATGATCTCGTGGTGTGCGAGTTCGAGCCCATCGTCGGGCTCTGTGCTGACAGCTCAGAGTCTGGAGCCTGCTTCAGATTTTCTGTGTCTTCCTCTCTCTCTGCCCCTCCCCCACTCATGCTCTGTCTCTCTCTCTCTCTCAAAAGTAAATAAATATTAAAAAAAAAAACCAACCACAAACAGTCCTTTGTTTTGTAACAATTTAAAACCAGCAAGTTTCTTCCCCAGAGAGGGACTTTGTTTTCCATAAAAGAATATCTCTGGAGGTGCCTGGGTGGCTCAATTAGGTTAGCTTCCAACTCGATTTCAGCTCAGGTCATGATCCCAGGGTGGTGGGATCGAGCCCTGTGTCAGGCTTCATGATAAGCATGGAGTTTGCTTAAGATTTTCTCTCTCTTACCTTATGCCCCTCTCCCCTCCATTTGTGTACTCTCCCCAAAACAAAAATATATCCTTGAATCTACTTAGTTTAGTATATCCCATATCAACTTTTGCTTTGGTGTGAAAGCAGGTTTAGGAATCAGAAATCTGTCTTTGAGTCTTAACATTGATGATCATGGGTTATAACAATTCAGGTGAACTCCTTGATTTTTTATACCCAGGTAAACTAAACAAATAATTAAATGAAAGGAGGAGGAGGATAAAACATCATATATATCTATCTATACATCTACAACTATTTCTATCTATCCACATACACAATACACACAACACACACACACATTGATGATGCCTACAAACACTGGAAACATTGGAAGGCCATTTTGCTTTACTGAGCAGTCCCCTGACTCAAATGCTAATGCCATCCAGAAATACACTCTCACAGACACACCCAAATCTGGGTACCTCATGGCCAGTTCAATTGACATATAAAATTAACCATCACAAATGGAATATTGAAGCAGTGGCAACTGGAGTCTGATTTCTACTTGTTTCTAGTAATTTCCAAAGCAATCCTTGAAGGTCTTTGAGGAAAATAGTCTAAAAAAACTCTGATCCCCTTCAATTCAATCCTTTTTGTGATAGGCCAAAAAAGTCCTCTGTCCTCAAAAATACCCGTATCCTAATCCCTGGAATCTGTAAATGTTATCTTAATTTTAAAAGGGTAGGGGGTCTTTGCAGATGTGATGGAACTAATGGTCTTGAGAGGAAATTAACCTAAATTATCACATGGACATTAATGCTATCAAAAGTATTCTTATAAGATAGAGGAAGGGGGAGATCACACCGACAAAAGAGGAGAGGATACGAACACAGAGAAAAGGCAATATGAACTCAGAGGCATACAGTGGAATGAGATGTCTACAAGTCAGTTTAGTTGGAAGAGCTAAGGGACAGAGCAGAGCTTTAAAGGGAATTACAGCTCTCCTGATACCTTGATTCTGGCCAAGTGATACTAATTTTGGATTTCCACCCACAAAAACTGTGTGCGGTTTTTGGCATGAAACTTGTGGTAATTTGTTATAGCAGCCACAGGAAACTAATACATCTTCATGTTGCTTTTAAAAAGTAAAGGTCAACTGAAGAATCGATAAACCTGAGGTCAATCAGCTAAGTAGTGATGGATCTGTGACTGGATTACAAGTTCAGGGCACTTTTCACTTCACTGAACTGAGATATACTTTCTTTTTTTTACTCTGTTGCTATCACCCTCATTCCAATGACTATAAATTTCCCTTGGACTTCTTCCTAATGTTTCTGTTTCCATTCTTACTGACCACTCTCCATTACCTCCTTAAAAACTACCTATTCTCCTTTCAACATTTTAAGTATGAGATGTCACTTTTTATTGGCTAAAACGCCAGGTCTGAAAAATTTAAATACTTGGAGGAACTTGGCAAGTAATGTAAATGAGCAACATGAATAGATAAAGAACTACAGAAGTCATTTTCTGTCTAAAGCAGTAAATTCTTAACCTTAGGGTGCATATGAAAATCACCTGAGTAATCTCTATAAAAATAACACCAGCATTTCTCACAGAGGTAGAATAAACAATCCTAAAATTTGTATGGAACCAGGAAAGATTCTGAACAGCCAAAACAATCCTGAAAAAGAAAACCAAAGCTAGAGGCATCACAATCCCAGACTTTAAGCTATATTATAAAGCTGTAATCATGAAGACAATATGGTACTGACACAAGAACAGACACATAGGTCAATGGAACAGAATAGAGAACCCAGAAATGGAGCCACAAATGTATGGCCAACTAATCTTTGACAAAGCAGTAAAGAATATCCAATGGAAAAGAGACAGTCTCTTTAGCAAATGGTGTTTGGAAAACTGGACAGCAACATGCAGAAGAATGAACCTGGACCACTTTCTTATGCCATACACAAAAATAAACTCAAAATGGATGAAAGAACTAAACCTAACACAGGAAGCCATCAAAATCCTAAAGGAGAAAACAGGCAACAACATCTTTGACCTTGGCCATAGCAACTTCTTACTCAACACATCTCCGGAGGCAAGGGAAACAAAAGCAAAAATGAACTACTAGGACCTCATCAAAACAAAAAGCTTCTGCACAGTGAAGGAAACAATCAGCAAAACTAAAAGGCAACTGATGGAATGGGAGAAGATATTTGCAAATGACATATCAGATAAAGGGTTAGTATGGAAAATCTATAAAGAACTTACCAAACTTAACACCTGAAAACCAAATAACCCAATGAAGAAATGGGCAGAAGACATGAATAGACACTTTTCCAAAGAAGACATCCAGATGGCTAACAGACACATGAAAAGATGCTCAACCTCACTCATCATCAGGGAAATGCAAATTCAAAACACAATGAGACACCACTTCACATCTCTCAGAATGGCTAACATTAACAATTCAGGCAACAGCAGATGTTGGCAAGGATGTGGAGAAAGGGGAACCATTTTGCACTGCTGGTGGGAATGCAAACTGATGTAGTCACCCTGGAAAACAGTATGGTGTTTCATTTCAAAAAATTAAAAATAGAACTACCCTACAACCCCACAACTGCACTTCTAGGTGTTTATCCAAAGCATACGGGAGAGCTGATTTGAAGGGGCACATGTACCCCAATGTTTACAGCAGCACTATCGACAATAGCCAAAGTATGGAAAGAGCCCAAATGTCCATCGACTGATGAATGGATAAAGATGTGGTATATACATACATACATACATACATACATATATATACACATATATGTGTGTGTGTGTGTGTGTGCGTGTGTGTGTGTGTCGGCAATCAAAAAGAATGAAATCTTGCCATTTGCAGCAACATGGATGGAACTAGAGTGTATTATGCTAAGTGAAATAAGTCAGTCAGAGAAAGACAAATATCCTATGATTTCACTCATGTGGAATTTAAGATAAAAAAAAGATGAACATAAAGGAGAGGAAGTAAAAATAATCTAAAAACAGAAAGGGAGACAAACCATAAGTGACTCTTAAATAGAGAGAACAAACTGAGGGTTGTTGGTGAGGTGTTGGGTGGGGGGAAGGGCTAAAGGGGTGAGGGGCATTAAGAAGGATAATTGTTGGAATGAGCCCTGGGTGTCATATGTAAGTGATGAATCACTAAATTCTAAATATAAAAGATAATAAAATAGAATAGAATAAAAATAACATAACATAACATAACATAACATAACATAACATAACATAACATCACATCACATCACATCACATCACATCACATCACATCACCTGGGAGTCTTTCAATAGACCAAATCGCAGACTAATAAACCAAGACTTTGGTGATGAGAACTAGAGATTAGTATTTTTCAGATCTCTGTAGCTAATTCCAATGCATACTCTAGATTAACCTATCTAAATAGAGAGATTCCTATTCAGTCTCAGCAGACTATCATTGTGGTGAAACGCAGGCCAAACCTATCTTCACCAGTTGTTCTAAGATTTCCAAAGAAACAGCAAACAGAAATCTCTGTATTTTATATGAAATCTCCAGATTTTTAAATACCAAAAATGGAATTTTCTGGTTGCAATGGACTGAATGTTTGTATCCTCTCTAAAATTCATATATGGAAATCCTAAACCCCAGTGTGATGATAATAGAAGGCAGGGCCTGGTGGGCTTGAACTTACAGCCCTGAGATCAAGACTTGAGCTGAGATCATGAGTCAGACATTCAACCAACTGAGCCATCCAGGTGTCCCAACGTTAGTACCCTTACAAAACAAAGCCCAGAGATGCCTCTAGCTTCATTTCCAACATATGAAGATACAAAGAAATGTTGCAGTCCATAACCCAGAAGACAGCTCTCATCCAGAACTCACCATGTGGCACCCTAATCTTTGACTTCTATTTTCCCAGACTTTAATAAAAACATTAATTTGGCTTATAAGCCAGCTAGTCTATGTGTTTTATTACTGTAGCCCTAACTGACCAGGACATTAGTGAAACAAACATGCCTGTAGGTCAGACTCAACCTATGTGCATCACTTTGCAACCAATGGAAGACATTAGCTTGGTTTTGCCTATTGAGTATCTTCTTTTTACTAAAAGGTTGTACATATTTTTTGTTTCTGAGATGAACTTGGAAAAACAATGAACATTTAATTAAGAACAAGTTTTCACTAGATAGAAATCAATATCTTCTCTGTACAAAAAGGAATCCATATGAGTAAAGGCATTAAGTTATTTGGTAATTACATTCTAATAAATGTTATCATACATAAAAATTTTAAATAATTATAATATTGGAGGAAATGTATTTTTGAATCCTTAGTGTAGATGAAATTTAGAACTTATATGATTATTACTCTTTTTCTGTACTAATTTTGAAAATTAATGCCATTTCTGGAAGATGAAAGAAGTATATAATACATGTCAGAAAACTGATTAAATATTTTTGAGGGAGACATTCCTTTTGACATCAACTCATCTTTGGGATAATCTTGATTGAAATATCTATCTTATATTGTTTCAAGAATCTAAGTCCTGGAAGTCAAGAAAACCAAGAGCTAGGTTCTATCATATTTAAAATCTAGAAGTCCCAACAGAGACTCATTGTTGGAATTGGCATACATGATATTTGGCCAATAATTCTTCTCATTTTTAGAATTTTTTCTTCTATGTAATTTTAAAAAGTGAAATGACTCATAGAGAAACACTTCCCCTAGATTAAAAAACTAGTTTATTCATAAACTCCAATATTTAATTCAACATAAGTGACATATAGATTTTAAGGATTTTTATTATCTATATTTATAATATAAATGAGTATTTTATTTGTTTAACTAGATTCATTGATATGTAATTCTGAATGTTGCCATAGAGAAAGACTCAAAGCATACTATTTTAAATACATTAAAATAAAAGGTTGAGTTACTCATCACAATAGTATTTCAGTATCGTTGTTCATTTATTTTAAGAATAACTAAAAGACTTTAGAAGCATTTTGGAGACAATTTCCCCATTAGGAATTTAATAAGACATTATGACTGACACATATTAACCACTCAATAGACACTTGATGAAAATATGATTGGCAAAGTAAAACTCTTGAGATTCCCCCAAATAATGGAGTCATTCCCACATTTTATACAAGACTATCCTCTCAGAACTGTGTTATGGTTCTTCCCTAAAAATACTTTTGTCTTCCATCTTCTCTGAGCATTTGAACAACCACTATATGAATTATGATAGTCTTATTATTTCCTGTATCAGTCAGAAAACAGAGAATAGAATACACTTTACTAACCAGAGGGATTTATCACATTAAAAAAAAAAAAACAAAAAACCTGGCTTAAAGCATTTTGGTGGGTGGCTGAAGACAAAGGTTCCTAGTTGAGTTTCCAGTAGTGACTACCAAAGCAACAATGAAGAATGAGGCTATAATTCTAGAACTTGGGCTCATGAGATCCAATTTCAAATGAGGGGAGATTTCCCTACACCAAAAAACAATGCTCTGGACCCTAAGTGGCTGTCGTACAATTTAACTCAGTCTGACACTACCTATCTGCTGGAGATAGCATCAGATTCCATAGGTTAAGGGTTCAGTCTGGAAGAGTGCCCCCATTCCCACTTCAGATGCCAATTGCAAACCCAGGTTGTTACCTGTGCTTTAGACCTACCAGCTACAAATTGGAGGTTCCAGTCACTCCTTCCAACTCAGCATGCCAATCACAAGGTCAAGTTGTTACCTGTGATTCTGTCTGACTGGTTATACCAGAGGTTCCCACAACTCCTTCCTTGGGTTTGATCAATTTGCTAGAATGGCTCAGAGATCTCAGAGAAACATTTCACTTACTAGATTACTGGTTTATTACAAAGGATGTAACTCGGGAACAGCTAGAGGGTAGAGATACATAGGGGAAAGTACGGCAGAAAGCCAGAGAACTTCCATACTCTCTCCAGGCACACCACTCTCCCCAAATCTCCATGGGTTGGTCAACCCATGAGCTCTTCCAAATCCCACCCTTAGGATTCTTAAGGAGACTTCATTACATACTCATGATTGATTAAACCATTAGTCATTGGCCATCAGTGCAACCCCCATTTCCTCTCAGGATTGAAAGTCCTAACCCTCCAATCACATAGTTAGCTCCACTGACAACCAGCTCCCATCTTTAAGGGCCATCCAAAGTTGCCTCATTAACATAACAAAAGAGACATTTATCACTCTCAACACTTTCAATATTCCAAGGGTTTTGTGAGGTATGGGCCAGGAGCCATGAACATGAAGACCAAATATATATGAGAAATGACCAGATACATCTCTTTCTTATAAATCATCGTATCACAAGCTACAAAAGGAGCTGTTGCCCCTGACAAAATCAGGAAGCCTTAAATGCAGAAAGTTATCTGCTAAATTTGTTGTTCTAAATTCAATTCAGTCTTATTTGATTGGCAGAACCTAAACCCAGTGACACCCCTACCTGCAAGGGACTCTGGGAAATGCAGTTTTTAATGTTTCCACCTCTGCATGCTTGAAGAGAGTTGGAATATAATTTAAGAAGTTTGTTTTTAGTAACCACCTTTCTTCAGAAAAATGTATTAAATATACTTGTATAGCCTTTTCTGTATTGAGTCTAGAAAGAAGATATATAGGAATTTTAAATGCATTTGGAGCATATATTTTTATCATAGAAATCCTTTGGTATAAAAAGAAAGTGGACTTTAACCAGAATGGCATACACAATGGAAAAAAGAGGGGAATGAATGGGTATTAAGCTCCTATAATATGTAGACTTTACATAATTCATCTTATGTAATTCTGTAACATCCTTATGAGATGGTAATGACTATCCCCATTGGAGAGATAAGAAAACTGAGGCTCAGGCAAATGTCACAACCTCTCAACATTCAAAACACTGTTTAATATCAAAATTGTACTTTCTATTTTATGACATCTCAGACCTCTTGATACTCTGGGACTTTAGTTCACCTATTTCGGTCAAGTCATGGAAGCCCTGTGTTTGACATTCTGACATTTACTTCACCCTTGTCACTCAATAGCATGAGCCTTAGGTGCTTGTGGTACCTAATCTGCCCTTTTGCCAAATCACTGAACAAAACCAATAAAGGTAGAAATGTATGCATACTCCCAAATTACCACAAGAGAATCTTCAGGAAGATAGATTTCCCATAAAGTCATTTCACTTATTCTGGAAATATTCATAGTTGAAAAATAAAGCTGAAAATAGCAAGAACTAAAGTGGAGACACTTGAAAGCCCACGTGAGAAGAGGAGATTTGCCCAAGAGACTTGGAAAGTAGAAAGTATATTAGAGAAGAGTACAAATGTGTCGTGAAGTGTGAAAATAAATAAAGGAAGCCTCATTTAAGAGTCTGGGGCACCTGGGTGGCTCAGTTGGTTAAGCACTAGACTTCGGCTCAGGTCATGATCTCACGGTTAGTGAGTTCAGCCCGAGTCAGGCTCTGTGCTGACAGCTTCAAGTTCTGGGTCTCCCTCTCCCTGTCCCTCCCTACTCATGCTCTCTCTCTCTCAAAAAAGAAATAATAAAATAAAATAAAAACATAAATAAATAATTAATTAAATGAAATAAAATAAAATAAAATAAAATAAAATAAAATAAAATAAAAAAAATAAAATAAAAAAGTGGAGTCTGGAATGCCTGAAGGGGGCGCTCTCGCACATGCATGATACCTTGCAGCCTGAATAACCCAACAGAGAGAAAGATAAGAATCTTTCAACAAGGGAGGGCATTTTTCACATAGGGATTGTATCTCCTGACTTTAAGAAAATGAAAATCCCTTTGTCTCAGCAACAACACACTAAGCACTGCCTGAAGCCAATGTAACCTCAAACTTTTTTTCTTCTCCAATACACTTTTGTTCAAAACATCCCTCCCCAGTTTCCTCATAAAATCTAATAAAAGCTGACCTTGCTTTGGTTTCTTCAAACTTGACTATGGTTCACCAGAGCTTGCTCATCCTGAATTGTGATTCCTTTGCTATTTCCAAATAAATTCATTTTTTGCTTAAATAAAATTGATCTTTGCTCTGTTTAAAGTTAAGAGAAGTACACTTCACCTGAGTAATGATTCCATACTTATATCTGTGTGTGACTGATTTATAAGTGTGGGTTAGGGGACATGGAGGCCTACTTAGAGGACATTTTAGGGTCTGAATGTCACTAAAGTAGAAGGACTTTTGGATATACAGAAGAATATGTATATTCCAACATATTGGAGCTGAGAGATGTTTCCATGGTAAAATTAGTTCAGGAAATGCTATTTCAACCATCTTGTTTCTCTGTGAGCTGCCATTCACACTCCCCAGGACTTCTTAGATCCTTTAAGCTGGAAATGCTTACATAAACTTAAGAAAGTAGTCCTCAGATCTGAGGACCAGATGTGTGTGTGTGTGTGTGTGTGTGTGTGTGTGTGTGTGTGTGTTGTATCTGATTCTATATCTATATCTGTATAATATTTATTCACAATCTACAGGTATTATAAGGAACCTACATAAATAATTTTGACCTGACTCAACCTCCAACCCCATCAATTAACCAACAAAATTAGATATGGTAGATAGAAATGCCTTACAGGAACATAATGCAGAAAATACATGAAGGCAAACATTTCATCCCAGATAAAGCAGGTAGAAAACAAGCATGTAACCCTAGTTGGAAAATAAGATTTTCAGTATTCTTTGAAAGAGCCACAATTGTTAGATTCTACTTCTCCAGATTAAATCCTCAACGAAAGCACTTGCTTCGACTGAGACCTACTGAAATTTGAAAATGCACAACAATCAGCAAGTTTTAAAATGTATGTTCTACATTCTGAACAAGATAGGCAAGACAAATTGATGACAAATTATTATCGATACCTGAAGAAAACTGTCTACAGGACTTGGTGGATCCACAATACAATATTTTTGAACTAATGAGGCAGACATCACATGTCTGTTGAGTTTTCATTTAATTGTGGTAAATATGTGTGTAGGTAATGAGTTTATTACCTAACTGCAACACACACATCAAACAAAATAAAATTGTAGTATCTTCAATGCGTTTAAAAATCACATTTTTGCCAATAAACAGCACTCAGTCCTTAAGAAACTATTAGCAGAAGATGAAACGCTAAGAAGGGGTTTTTTCAAACTGTTAACTTAGGAATTTTTTTTTTCCTTTTTTCTTTCAGTGTACAGTTTAGACTTATTCTCGATTCCTGAGACGTATTTTTTGCAACGGTTGTTGATGCCTCTTTGCACATGTTGTCTCTTACTATTTCCCCCTCCCATTGCACAAAATAGCTGGACTTCTCTCTGCCTACATCGTCAGTTCATCTCAGGGTTTTGGGAGATAAGATTAGAGGCCTTGATCCCCCTGCTGTTAGAACAAGACCTCAATCTCTCACTGTCTCTATTTAATCAGGTCCCTATTTTAGCTGCCACAAAGCTGTCAACAAAAGAAAATAAGCTATCCCCCATCAAGGGGTTAAATTGGATTTCACAGTGTGCAAAGGCTCTTCTGAGCAAAATTCCACCTGCACCCTCCGTCAGGCAAATTACTTCTGACTTTTAATTTATTTCTCTAGGAAATGGAAAGGTATGGCATAACCAAAGTCAACAGGGAATAAAGTACAAGGTGTAATCAGGTGCTCACCAATCACAAGCTCCCTTCCCTGTCAGCTTTAATAGGTTCTCAGAACACACAATTTATAGAATGCATGATGTGTCCTCTCTGTTCTGAGTTTTATTTTGGACTTGTCTGGTTAATGGCCCCAATAAGTGACAGCTGACGTGTGCTTGATGCAATGGTGCCTGGAAGATGTGTATATTGTACATTGAGGTTAGGTCTGAGAGACTGCAAAATAAGATTAGTAATTGAACTGGACTCTAGGCTTCCTTATATAATGCGTAAACTGGGAAGAAATCTGATTCAGGTGATGGCAATATTTGCCTTTCAGGATTATGGGTATCAAGTAAAGGGGTGCATGTTGCAAACCAGGGAAATACCTTTTGAGAGGAGCTTACTATTTCGTGACTAAATCAATTTAGCAGTAAATTATTAAATAATTTAAATGCTATGGTGTAATTCAGTCTCTTTTCTATAATTTAACTGAATGTGGGGGTATTTCTGAGACTGAATTTCACAAGACCAATTTTAAGGGATGGAGGAGATTTATATAAATTCATAACCTCAAGTATACATTGCTATGGGGAAAATAGGAAACATTTTTGTCTCAGAGATTAAAAGTCAAAAAAAATGTTTTTAAGATACAAATTTAATAAGTGTGCAGGGAATGCCCCTTCAATAAAAGGAAAAAAGGGATAGTGATGGAAAATTTCATTTTCATTATAAGAGTCAGCTATTTATTGGTAGATTTTTCTTTTATGATATTATTTAACATTTAATTCAAGCTAGCTTTGGAATGAGTTTTATATACAGGCATTCCTCAGAGTTATTGTGGGTTCACTTCCAGACCATCACAATAAAGCAAATATCGCAATAAAGTGAGTGGACTGAATTTTTTGGTTTCCCAGTGCATATAAAAGTTGTTTATACTATACTGTAGTCTATTAAGTATGCAATAGCATGTCTAAAAACAAACAAACAAACAAACAATGTGCATACATTAATTTAAAAAATACTTTTTTGCAGGGGCACCTGGGTGGCTCAGTCAATTAAGCGTTGACTTCAGCTCAGGTCACGATCTCATGGTTCATGAGTTCAACCCTGCATCGGGCTCTGTGCTGACAGTTCAGAGCCTGGAGCCTGCTTCAGATTCTGTGTCTCCCTCTCTCTCTGCCCCTCCCCCACTTGTACTCTGTCTCTGTCTGTCTCCCTCTCAAATATAAATAAACTTTAAAAAATATTTTAAATGAAAAATTTTAAAAATACTTTATTGCTAAAAAAATGCTAGCTATCATCTGAGCTTTCAGTGAGGTATAATCATTTTGTTGGTAGAGGGTCCTGTCTCAGTGTTGCTGAACTTCTACATCAGCACATGCTCCTTCATCTTGCATTTTTTATGTTACAGAGATGGCTTCTTTTCTTAAACCTCATGAACCAACCTCTGCTAACTTCCCACTTTTTTTCTGCAGCTTCTTCACCTCTCTCAGACTTCACAGAATTGAAGAGAGTTAGGACTATGCTCTGGATTAGGCTTTGGCGAAAGGCAATGTTGTGGCCGGTTTGATCTTCTATCCAGGACATAAAAACACTGCCCATTATCAGCAATAAGTCTGTTCAGCTTTCTCATCCTCCATGTGTTCACTGGAGCAGCACTTTTAATTTCTTTCTAGAACGTTTCCTTTGCTTTCACAACTTGGCTGTTTGGCACAAGAGACCTAGATTTCAGCCTGTCTTGACTTCTGAAATGTCTTCCTCATTAAGCTTAATCATTTCTAGCTTTTGATTCAAAGTGAGGTACATGAGGCTCTTCCTTCCACTTGAATAGTTAGAGGCCATTGCAGGTTATTAAGTGGCCTAATTTCAATATTGTTTCTCAAGGAATAGGGAGGCTTAAGCAGAGGAAGAGAGACAGGGGAGTGGCCATTCAATGGAACACTCAGAACACACACATTTGTTGATTAAATTCACTGGCTCACCTGGGATTAGTTCATGGAGCCTCTCAACAATTACAATAGTAACATCAAAGATCACTGATCACAGATCACCAAAACAAATACAAAAACAATGAGAAAGTTTGAAATATTGCAAGAATCATCAAAATGTCACACGGAGATCTGAACTGAGCAAATGCTGTTGGAAAATGGGGCGATAGATTTGTTTGATGCAGGGTTGCCTCAAACTTTGAATTTGTAAAAAACAAACAAACAAAACGCAGTATCTGTCAAGTGCAATAAAGCAAACAGCAGGAAAACAAGGTGTGCCTATCCCTCAAGAGTTCAGCTCCTTTTCTGTTATAAAAGATTATTAATTTCATATTTCTATTAAACAAAATCAGAAAAATGAACCCAAGGATGTTCATTTGGTAATGAATTAGGGGAGGGCTGTTGGGCAGGAATAATTTTTTCAAGCCGTATATAAACCAGGCTTGTTGGGCTGACCTATTGTAATCTACTTTGAAATATTTTTTTCACCCTTATAATGGTTTCACTGGTCATTTAAATCAACCTTGTCAAACCAACTCTAAATTATGTATTTCAGGAGAACATGGGCCTAGGGTGAGGGTCTAGGAGTATCATAAAAATGATATTCATTATAAATAAAGACTTTGCTAGGATCACCAAAACCATACATCATCATGATGTATCAGTACTGTTATGTGTATTTTAAGCAGTGGGGCACTTTTAATGATGGGAATCTGTAATAACCACTCTTGTACAGAGTTCCAAGGAGAATGCAAGAATAGTAAGCCCTGATCTTATCGGTTATGGTAGTCAACAGATCTCCATAGGACTTACTCCATTTTGGATAGGATTTTATCTTCCTTGCAAACAACAACAAAAAACCCTAACCAATTTCGTCTACTGTTTTCATATGGGGAATGGAAGATGTATTCCCGTTGCTTATTCTTTTTTTCCTTGCCTGTTTCTTGTTCATAGAAATTGCCACCAGTCCTTACATTTCCCACCAAGATGCTCCACCTTGGATGGGTTTCTTTTGACTTGGCCTCACAAGAGTTAAGCCTGAGGCTACTATTGGATTTGACAATGGTAAAATGTCTCCATTTAAGTCAGTCACATCCATATTCTTTTAAACCCAGGTAGTATAATACAAGTTAAGACACCTTACAAGTAACATGTGATAGAGGTGTTTTGACCATAAAATTTACAACCAGCCAATGAACACGTTTTTCCTATCTTACACTGACAGATCACTAAACCATAAAAAATAAAGCACAATGTCCCAAAAGTGGAGTATAAATGCCTAGAGTTCTCTCTGCTCTATTCCTCGGTGTTATGTGTGAAAATAATCGAGCAGTAAATAAACAAGGAAACAACTACAAACATTTTAAAAATTAGGCATTTACAGAAAGAATTAAATATTGATGATATCAGAATGGAAAGAACACCAAGTACTCCAACTTCATCTTCCTGTTTCCCAACTATTGGATAAACGTTTGCTTTTCCCTTTAAGTCCCTTCAGTTCTTTGTACAATGATCTAGCTCTATTTTCCACCAGGTTTATAGATAAGCCTTTTCACTTTAAATCTGTTCATCTTGTTTGTGATCCAAATGACAGAAAGCAATTGCACTAAATCCTTAACTTAAGTCTGTTTGCATACAAATGGCGCCTTCCAGGCCTGATTTACATTACCCAAGCAGGTTTTTTTCTGGGAAATTCACTTTCCCCAAGACTTGCATGTGGGTGTCAATTTTCATCTTGGGCGAATCCATTAGTCTCCTTCATTTCCTGATTACTCAAGGCTTTATCAAGTAGAGGGGATTTAACTTCCTTGAAAGATAAGCAATCCATTCATTTCTCGAGATATGGTAAATTTTCTCTCTCGACCTAGCCAATCACAAATCCAGGTACCTAGGCCATAATCTTTTAGCCTCTGATGGAATTGCTTATACTGAATTGGGCTTTGCTGTTCCATGGACTTGCCTTAAAGCACTTTGTTAAGAGTCAGTCTTAAGAAAATATAGCCCTTAGCTCTACTGAGGCCTGAGAAAATTTGTCAACAATGTGTCTTCTGTAATAGAGCTTTCAACCAGTGTCCAGGGCACACTAGTGAACTTGGCTGTAGATCAAAATACTGGTTCAGTCAGTCTTCTGGGACATATGGCAAAGCCCCAGGGCTCATCCTCTGGCTAAGTACAACCTTATCTATTTTGATCACTGTGCACCTTAAAGATCTGTCATTTTCCTTTTGCTCTAATGATATGGAAAAGGGTGGGAACACTGCTACTAGAGCCTCATAACAAGCACATCAGATTTCCTAAATAACTTGTATTTCTTTGTGTCATGTAGGATCTAAGTTTTGTAACTAGACTTGTTGGTTCCCATTAGATCCTTGGAATTTAGCATTGGCAACCCCGCTCTGGCTGCTTTAGAGAGCCTTAAAGAAATGATCTGAAGATTGACCTTATACCTACCTTTGTTTCATGCTTTATATTTATTTTACTTTCACTACAAGTTTATCCTAGTCGTATGTGTGTGTGTGTGTGTGTACCTTTGAGACAGGCAAACTAAAGGGACCCCCCCCCCCAAAAAAAAAAACCTTTTTTTCCTTTGCTTCTTTTCTCACTTCTATTCTTGCTAGGACCTGCACACATACCCTGCCCTACACATACCTTTTCATGCAAATAACATATGTCCCCCTTGTAATGGACAAACCATTCTCCAAGACCACTGACTCCCAACACCATGATGGCAAGACCCCTGACTTCAGGGAATGAGTGACTAATGAAGGACAGTTGGACCTTGTCCTTGGTCTGACCAGTTCCTGGATGCCTAACAGGACATGTGCACCAGACCCCAAGCAAAAACGAGACTCAATTCTCTTTTCCTTTCTGAGCCTCCAGGATGCTCCATCTGTAACTCTTTCTCTCTCTCTCTCTCTCTCTCTCTCTCTCTCTCTCTATATATATATATATATATATATATATATATATATATTCTTGGCTGGTCCTCTGGGTCCTCAGATCTGCCTGCAGTTTTGCCTGCCTGTGTTTGTTCCTTTTCCTTTTCTTTTCGTTCTGTTCTATGATGTGTCATCATAAAGCTGGCTGGGAACACATGAGACATGGGGATAATATGACATACACAAATATAACAGGACATATACATATATGATAATTAATGACTTATGAAACAAAAGTGTCGATTTCATCTCAGGTCAATTTAACATGTAGTAAAATTCTTTTTTTTAAAAAAAATTTTAATGGTTATTTATTTTTGAGAGAGAGAGGGAGAGAGAGAGAGAGAGAGACAGAGTGAGAGGGAGCCACAGAATCTGAAGCAGACTCCAGGCTCCTAGCTCTCAGTACAGAGCCTGACGCAGGGCTCAAACTTATTAAACAGGAGATCATGACCTGAGCCTAAATCGGATGCTTAACTGACTGAATCATCCAGGCGCCCCACCTCTAGTAAAGTTCCACTAAATATCATCTTTTAGATAGACACAGTGGTACAACATAGAGCAGTGGAAACATAATCACGTTAAAGAAACATGCAGAAAGTAAACTGACTCAACATCAGAACATTGTTAAGTTCAGGAAATCTACTTACCATCACTGCTGAGAAAGGACAGTAAAGCAAATAGGGGAAAAAAGCTACTATGGGTTCCAAATCCCAGGGTTCCCTTTGGGATTACAATTATTGATTTTACAACATTGAGGGGGAGGGAGATATATTAGTTGAGGGAAAACAACGTATTGGGAAATTTATTTGCTTGCCATTCACTTCGTTTCTAACCATCTTGTGAAGTATTATTTCCCACGTTTTACAAATGAATCAACTGAGGCTCATAGAGTTTCAGCATCTTGTTCAAGAAAAAAATCTTGTTCAAGAAAACAGAGCATGCAAGTAGCATAGCCAGAATCTGAACCATGGTGATTATCTGCCACCAGGGGCAGATTGCCATGCCAGTGTAATTGCCATGATTAGGAGTTACTTCTAACAAATCCATGACCAATCTTAAAATAATAAATCTTTGTGGATGCCAGTTATGAACACACCTCGCCACTTTGGTCTAGAGAAGACAGGGAGGACAATGATGCAGCATGGAAGAGGCTCCTTATCACAGCTAATTTTGATCCTCTGAGTCCTAATCTAGACAGAGGAATAGATTAGCAATAGAATTCCAAGGATGATGGAGAAAAGGGAATATGAACTGTGTGGGAAAGCCACACACCCTGCTTTCCAGCCATGCCCAGACATTGTTTTGAAACCCTTGGATGAATCCTCTGAAAATTCTTTCTGGTTTTTGTACATGTTGTTCTCTTTGTCTGGGATGGTTTCACCTTAACTCCATCTCACTGGCCACGTAATTATCCACTTTCTATTTTCCTGTACTTATTAATGCGGCCATTGTTTTCTGAGAATCTACAATATGCTCGGTGGTCAACTAAATCCTAAACATTCAGAAATGGGCAACCTGTGGTTTCCACCATCATTGTGTTTACAACTCTGTGGAGAAATAAATACATTAATTTGGGCTTATTTGCTTGCGATCATTGTCCCTTATACATACTTGTTTATAGCACTTAACCAATTGTTGCAGTTATGGGTGGTGGTTTTCATTTTTTTAATGAGAGTTTCTGACTTGGATAATGTTAGTTCCTAGGGACTCAGCAATATGCAAGACACAGGTTCAGCCCTTGAGATATTCAGAGTACTTGGTTACTAGGTGCTTGATGCAGGTTAACAAAATAAATGAATGAATGAACATTAAGACTTACCAACTCAATATTTTGGGAAAGTTAAAGAAGGAAAGGTTCAGACAATGATGTAGTGAACTATGGCAGTAATTGACGCAAACAGGAGGAAAGTCTTCTAAATATTTCTTTGCACACTTATCTGAAGCCAAAAGCAAAGTATCGATGCTGCGGAAAGAGCAGAATGTTTGCAAGATGCAGCAGAACCTCTCCTGTGCGTGGGGCATATTGACAGAGGCAGGGAAAGAGGATCAATTCCTTTACCATTTTAATGTACACAGTGATTGGGAGCCATTTTAGTTTTCTTGAGAAACTATGAGACAGATTGTACTTACTCTGTGCCAACATAAAAACTGGCTTGTGAATGGGCTAGCACATCTAGAGAAGGCTGAAAAAGTCAATCAACCTCTAGGTATCAATGTAACTGGAGAATAATTGCGAGAACCTGAGCCAAAATGCAGGTAACCAGGCCCAGCCCGAGGATTTGTCTTTCTTAGATCTGCTGTGTGGACTCAGAAATTGTCTATTCCAGGAGCACTTCCCCGAATTCCCATGCAAGGGCTCTGCAGTCCTAATTTGGGAAGTATTTCTTCATGTAGGCAGGGTCTGTCCATGCAGCGTGATTAGACTGATAGCTGTCCAGGGCACTCTTGAAGTAAGCGACTAAGAAAAATGCAGATTTCCAAAGAATATTTTCCCTTTTCAGTCTTGAGAAAGAGCTGCGAAGCTTATTCTGTGCATCGCTAATGAAGGCTGGGCTTTATATTAAAGGCTCCCTGCTGTGGAACTATCAACTTCAGGACTAGCCTCAGCTTTCAAGTGTTAACGATCAGGAGCTCCTCTTTCCCCAGAGGAATGAGGCAGGCTCCTCTGTCCTTTAGGGGCTCATGATGTGGGCTCTGATGTGGGTCTGACATTCTGGGAACTGTCAGACGGTAGAGATATTCCTCTAGAGCACGGATTTGACTTTTTTCAAAATCACTTTCTCACTTCACCTGTTTACTGCATATAATCCAGAGCTCAGGTTTTCAATCTTTCTCCACAGCCATGTCATTTTGTGACAATCTGTGAGTACACCTGGGGTATGAAGACTGAGAGAAACATGTGGGGTCTGGGAGACCTGGGTTCAAGAGGAGGTGAGCCACTTACTAAGGGTCTAATATTTGCTGCTTAATACTTCCAAGTTTCCTCATCTATGAAATGGGGATAATAAATCTGCCAGGGTGGGGTAATTCATTCAATCTACAAACATGTATTGAGCAACAATTAGGGGCAAGTACCCTGGTAAGAGATGGCTGTAATTTGACGAACAACATTAGGGTATCTGCTCTTTGGAAGTTGGGCAAAAGACAAACAGTGTACATATAAACATCCAGAAGCCCAATTACAAATTGTGATAACCTCCTGTGAAGCAAACAGAAGGTTTAGTGAAAGATAGTAAAGATTAAAGGGGAAGTTGGGAATACTGCGGTAGAATGGCAGAGTCTCCCTGGGGAAGTCATCTAGAGAAGTATATTCAAGCAAACAAAGAGCTAGAGGGAGTCCATCAAATAGAAAAAAAAAGTAATAAGTTTCTGAGTTAGGCAGAACCTCACCCGCAAGAGGCTGGTGACACTGGAGAAAAGCAACATGAGATGAAGTATGGAAAATTGAATATGGACCAGATCCCACATTGCTTAAGTATCCAGACACAGGAATTTGGCTTGTATTCTAAATATAATGGAAAATTATTGAGAGAGAAAGGCACTTTCCAATTATGAAACATATATAACATGACAATTTCTGGTACATATAAGCTCTCAGCCCCAGAACATGACTGAATAACAGAATTTTCTTGGTTATGGAGCTCATCAAATTATTGAGTGTCACATAGATTGAATGACACAATCTGTACAATAACCAAGTTCTTGAACCTGTGGACTGAGAATAACATTTCCTGCAAGTGTTGAAAAAGGTTAACAGGCCAAATTTCCCAAAATGGGATAGGAAAATGAGGGCTTAATAAACACTGAGTGAAACAAAATGCTTTTTGAACAAAAAGATCCAAGTACACTATCGGTTTGAGTCCATAAGGAACAAAAATTTCCTCAACTTATACCCTATTAGCTATTTTTAAATAGCTATGTTAGCTATTTTTACCCTAATGTTTGTGAATGAGGAAGGCATGGTTCAGAGCAGTTAAGCAACTTTTCCAATTACATCCAGTTAGTGCTGAGGGATCTGAGAAGACTGTACCACATAACTCTCATGAATTTACCACTGTTAATTCCTAGACTGCAGACTTCCTGTAGTTCTTTTTTGAAATATTAAGCAACATAAGTAGTAGAAAGAAGAGCAGGTCAACTAGGTCATGACATGTGAAGTTACCAACCATTGACAGAAGATAAAAATATTACAAAATGGAAATATTTAATATAAGAGGCAAGAAAACCTACACGTGCAGGGGACTAAGAACCAAATCACATGCAATTCAACAGCAACAAAAATCAAACATGATTAAAATTTGTGAGGCCATCCCAATTAGAAATTAAATCTAATGTTACATGCCCTGGGAAATAGAATGGAATGAACCACGAAGGTACTCTTAAAAGAACACTTACACCAACTCTATGGGTTGGTTCATCTTTCTGGATTTAGTAAGCATATGTTAATTCATCATCATAAGCCACAAAAATAATGTTAGCAAGCATTCCCTTCTAACACATAGTGAAATGCAACCAGGAGATTTAGTACAAAGGAAAATGGTGACTGAGATAGCTGAGGGAGAACAGGAATGGCTGCTCTTTTATCAGAAACACAAGTTCTGCCCTCTACATAGCATAGGTCCTTCCTTTGCCACCTTAACACCTATCTTCCCTCAACTGTGAAATTTAAATAATACTCTCCTTCATAAGGGAATGAATGTGAAAACACTTTTTTTTTAAAGATTTTATTTTTAAGTAACCTCTGCACCCAATGTGGGGCTCAAACTCACGACTCCAAGATCAAGAGTCAAATAAATGCTCCACTGACTCTGCCAGCTGGATAACCCTGAAAACACTTTTGAAATAGCATGATGGGGCTTATTGGCACACTGTGTGGTTCTGATTCACTTCTTAAAAAACAACTCATTTAAAGGGAATATGAAAAGTTACATAAAATATAAATGTCGGCCAGAAATTAAGTAGATAACATCATGCATTCTTTCATGAAACGGTCAAGTCTTTTTAAATGATTTGCTTACTGCCCTTATTGTTGTTGACCCCCTCCCCCCTCTTTTTTCTTTTTCTTTCCAATTGCAGCTATCAGAGATGTGTTTCTTTGTGAAAGCCAGCAGGTGGCTCTCTGGTGTACAGCTGTCAAAATTAAAAAAAAAATAAATAAATAAATAAAAAAAGCACTTTTCCCAACTCCCTTAGATACTAACAAAAAGGAACACCTTGAAGCTCATATGAAACCACTGTTAACGCCATGTCATGGCCATCCTGTCTCGCCTTAGTCTACCAACTTCAGTGCTGAAAATGCTAGTTTAATTTTTGTTCGAAATTACCAGTCAACAAGCTAGAATGGAGTTTTCACCATCCTGACAGCTTCACATAAGGAAGTAGTTTGTTTTCCCCTCCCCAGAGTAAGCAGTATCCATTAGAACAAGCAAATGACTACAAGCTAGTCAGTGTAAGAAAACAGATGGGAATAACTTGAAAGTGGTTTAAAATGGCAGAGCTGATGTTTCTGGAGGACCAGTATCAGTATGTTAAGTGATACATACATTTAATATTGATTTATTTCGACTCAATACCATTCATAACACATTAATTTCATAACTCCCTCCCACACCAAAAATAAAATCACTTGAGCCAAACTCTACTGAAGCCATTCAAATATACATCAGGATTGTTATCTAGTCTTAAATCATGGATTAGGATATGGCTACTGATAAATAATCAATTTATTCTCAGGTTTCACAAATATTTCATTCTCTAATTACTATTTAGTTGAATACATTATACTAAGAATTAAGTTTTTGGTTTACAAGATACTAATCTAGGAGAATAAATTATGATATTATACCAAGGATCTCTGAAATTGAACCACAAACTTCTGTTTTGGTAAAGGTTGCTAAAAGACCTTTATTATTTACTTTTTTAAACATGACTAGATAAAACACATTATCTCCCATCACACATTTGTTTTTGCCAAAGGAGTTTACTCAGCGTTTACTGTAAATGTGGTTTATTAGGAACGAAATTGTACAGTTAGGAGAGTTACTCAAGGCTGGTAACTGAATGAATTAATTACTTATCATGGCTTTAAAGTTAATTCTTACTTGAGGCTCCATAATCATACATATTTTAACATCAAAAGCTAGATGGTGAATATTAAAAAATAATTTAAAAAACTCCTCACTGTAACCCAAATTTGAAATGGAGCAAGTTGCTTGGTGTTAACTCTCTATTAAAGAGAAAATCAACTTTAAGATAGGACCACTTTAACAAATAAAGGAAAGGAAAGGAAAGGAAAGGAAAGGAAAGGAAAGGAAAGGAAATGGAAAAGAGAAGGAAAGAAAAGGAAAGGAAAGGAAAGGGAAAAGAGAAAAGAGAAGGAAAGAAAAGGAAAGGAAAGGAAAGGGAAAAGAGAAAAGAGAAGGAAAGAAAAGGAAAGGAAAGGAAAGGAGAGGAGAAGAGAGGAGAGGAGAGGAGAGGAGAGGAGAGGAGAGGAGAGGAGAGGAGAGGAGAGGAAAGGTAGAAGAAAGGAAAATAAAGACCTAGGATTCCCATCTATATGTGAAAGGTAGTATTACAGTTACACATAAGCAGGTTTTTCAAGATCCATAACCGTGTTATTAGAATGGCAGTTTCCTTCCCCACCCACTGGCCCTTTTGCCTCAGAACCATGGGACAATCTTCATATAACAAACATTACCCATTAATTTCCTCCTTATTAAGGCATCTAAGAATTATATAATACATGTCTGTAAACTCAGTCTTAATTTCAGGCAAAAGCCTATTCCCACTCAGATCATCTATGAAAAAAACAAACAAACAACAGAACAAATATAAGAGCAAATTAAAAAAAAAAAAAAAAAGAGAGAGCAAATTAAATGTCCCATACCTTAGTTAAAATTGTAATAGTCCCCCTCTTATCCCTTCTTATCTATCCAGATCCTTGGATCTGTTGCAAGACCCCCAGTGGATGCCTGAAACTGAGGAAAGTACTCAAAGTCTATGTATACTGTTTTTTTTTTTCCTATACATATATACCTGTGATAAACTTTCATTTACAAATTAGGCACAGTAAGCGATTAACAGTAACTTAAAAAGAGAGAGAGAGGGAGAACATTGCAACAATGTACCATAATAAAAGTTATATGAATGTGGCCTCTCTCTCTCTCTCTCTCTCTGTGCCTCTCAAAATATCTTACTGTACTGGGCACCTGGGTGGCTGAGTCAGTGAAAGCATCCAACTCTTGATTTCAGCTCAGGTCATGATCTTGTGGTTCTTGAGTTCAAGCCCTGAGAGGGCTCTGCACTCTCTCTCACTCTCTCTCTGCACCCCTCCTTCAAAATAAATTTAAAAAATATCTTATTGTACTGTACTCTTGTGGTGATGTGAGATGAAACAGTGCCCACGTGATGGGTGAACAAGGTGAATGCAGGCATTCTGCATAACATTAGGCTACTAGTGACTTGAAAACTAGTCAGAAAGAGGAGCATCTGTTTCCTGACCAAGGTTGACCACGCAGCTGACTGAAACTGTGAAAGTAAAACTGCTGATAAGAGGGAACTACTGTAGAGACTGTATTTGGGTGAAATGTGTATGAACCAAGGAACGTATGACCAGATCTCTCCCCACCCTGATTCCACCCCACCCCCATACACACACACCTACTCTCTTCCGAAGTTTTAATTTTTTTCCCCTGGTCTTGAGGGATTTCTGCCTCTCAACTCAATTGTGGTTATCACACACTAATCTACCGAAATCTAAAATGCAAACACATCCAAATTAACTGTGAAAGAGGAAAAGCTTATCGGTGCCTGACAGCCTCCTCAAATTTCCTTGCACTATTCCACTCCTCCTCATTATGCACCATTTTTCACGTTTACCTAGAGACTACAGACGCGACTGTCAGTCTGTCCGGTACCTCCTGCTGTTGGTTGTCGATCTGCAGCTGCCTTCCCACTGTGCTAAATCATTCAGTTCCTCTTCGAGCAACACCTCTCATTGATCACTCCAGAGGGGCTGCTTCTGAAAATGTTGATTCAACTCAGTAGGGAAGATGGGCTGGTGCAGCTGGAGGAGGAGGACTGGCAGAAACTCTTGAAAACAACACACCTCTTAGTTTCCATTGGCACAGAAAGCAATCACACCTCCTCCCCTGCCTTGTAAGCAAACTTCTGCCAACATGGCAGATGACTCCAACTTGAAAGAAAGAAGGGCAAGTACAAAAGCAGCTGAATGGCTTCACAGGAAACAATTGTTTATTTCTGCCCTTGCACTCCTTGCATGCCCCCAAGAGAATCTAAAATCCAGCTGCCTTCAGACTTCTCGTGCTCTGCCTGGATTCTAAACCTGGAGAATTGAGATTAATGAAAAGTACTTTTGCCACTAAAAATACCTTTCCCAAAGCAGTGATTTCCTAACCCACAACTGTTTAGAATGGCATCGTTTAACAATGTTTATAAGTCATAAAACATGCATTGGGCTGATGTATGAGTTTGTATCTTTAGAGGAACTAGAATTGCAAACAAACAAAAAAAAATGCAGGGAGAGAGAAAAGAAAAACGTTCTAACAGATGTGTTCACTACTAAATAGAACACACAACATGTGCTGGAAAATAAAAGAACCATTTGGCAACATAAAATATCTTGGCATCTGTGTTAGATTTGTAACCACAGTAAAATATTGATATGGACCATAAAATCCAATTCTATATTCCAGTGCTTCTGGGTGACTCTGCTTCGAAAGACTTTTTGCACTGTGGAACGTTCTTGTTTATCAAAGACACTTTATGACAAACCTATTTTATGACATTGCTTTGACTGGCTCATTTTCAGAAAAAATAGATGCAAAAAATGGGAACACCTATTAATTCCAAGCAAGGTGTAAATTTGACATCTTAAATGAATGGAGAGGAAACTGCAGCTTGGATCCATTGATGAGAAGATGTACTTAGGGAAATATGTGCAGATAAAATGTCATTGACCTTTGAGGGGCACCTGGGTGGCTCAGTCGGCTGAGCGGCTGACTTTTTATTTTTTTAATTTTTTTTAAACTTTATTTATTTTTGAGAGAGAAGGGGAGAGAGAGAGAGAGTGAGAGCAGGGGAGGAACAGAGAGAGAGGGAGACACAAAATCCAAAGCAGACTCTGAGCTGTCAGCACAGAGCCTGATGTGGGGCTCAAACCCACGAAATGTGAGATCATGATTTGAGCCAAAGTCGGATGCTCAACCGACAGAGCCACCCAGATGCCCCCTAAGCGTCTGACTCTTGATTTCACTCAAGCCATGATCTCGCAGTCATGGGATGGAGCCCCACTGAGCATGGAGCCTCTCTTTCTGTCCCTCCCTGCTGTGCTACCTCTCTGTCTGTCTCAAAATAAATAAATAAATAAATATTAAAAAGAAAAAGGTCATTGGAACTTGACACTGAGTTTTAATATTAACCATATATTTACTAATACATTATGGAATTGGTTATTTTCAGAAAAAGTGACATGATAAAAGGCAGTGTCTATAAAGTTATGTAAAATATAGTATTTAATAATTAAATGTTTTTATGTAAATGTATAATCATTTAAATGGTATGGTAAATAATATTTTAATAAAATATTATTAAATATATGCCCACATATTTTATCAATTTTATAACCAATATAATATTTATGTATGAAAGTGATTTGAATATAGATAAGCAGTACGGAAAACATAAATAGTTGATGAAGACAAAATAGTATGGTTAAATACAGTTTTTTAGACAGAGCCCATACTGCTTATGAATGCAGCTACTTCCTGAAATGGTTTTAACTTTTTCTTCTGGTAGTTACCTCTCTCTCTGTTTCTTAAAAGTCTTTTCCAGGCTATTTCTTGTCTCATCAACGTTAGACATTAAATTCTCAGTATGAAACATGAGCATTTAGCATTCTTACACCAACCCCTCATTACAGTTATTATATTGCATGATATTAAATAATGAGCAGTTACAGTTATTTTTTGCACGGCAATATCCACAGTGTAGTAGTAAAATAATCAGAGTATACTGGTTATTGACCAGTAAGTCATGCCTTTTTTAAAAGTTGTACTTTGATTGCCACTTCTCATTAATTTATCCCAAACGCCAGCAGATATGTAATTTCCCAAACTCCCTCTCCCTTCCATTTCCACTTGTCCCTTGGCCCTGACCCATCCTTTCTGAAGCCCCTGTTCTTCCATGCCTGGACTTAAGCTCCCTTCTCCTCTTTGTAACTGTCACGCTACAATTAGCCTGCCCCTCTTCTCGGTACTCCCTTTATTTCTCTTAGGTGTTGCATCTTCCACACCTGAGCCATTGTCTTCGTGCATGTTGCTTTACTTTCTTGTTTGAAGAAATTTCTAGGATTTCCCTGAGAAACGGCATGTGAGAGACAATTCCGTTTCAAGACTTTGCACATCTAAAAGCATCTTCATTTCTCCTTTCCACTGGATTCAGTTTGACTAAGCAAAATAAGTCTAACTTGAATATCAAAATCTCCACGTTCAACATTTTTGCTCCACGACTGTTTGGCTTTCAGATTTTCTCTGAAAAATCCAAAGTCCTTCTGTATCACAAGGCTTTCTGAGTTCTTAAAGATCTTCTCTATGTCAGGTGTTTAAAATTTCATGATGGTACACTTTACTGTAGGACTATTTTATCATTCATTGTGCTGGCCCATAGTGAATCCTTTTAGTATGGAAACATGTCCTAAATTCAGAGTTATTTCCTTGCACTCAGTCCTTTTAGAGAAATTTGGTAAAGACAGAAAAGAGAAAATGGACTATGGAATTTTATCAGTTGGATATTAAACCTCCTGAACTAGTTTTCTAAATTGTCCATGTTTTTTCTTCAGATTTTTTTTAATGTCTCTTGCACTTTACTTGTTTTCTGCTATTTTATTTTTAATTTTCAAGAGCTCTTTTTTATTATTGTTTTCTGATTCTTCCTTTTAGAGAGAATTTTCTTCTGAAGTCATGCCTGTGATAACTTCTTACCTCTCTGAAGATATTAATTGCTAAATTTTTCTAACATTTTCTCTGTTCCCTTTATTATGTCTGTTCCCTCTGAATCCATTTTTGTTGTGGCTCAGTTGGTTAAGTGTCTAACTTCAGCTCAGGTCTAGAGCTCACAGTTCAGTTCGTGGGTTCCAGCCCTGTGTCGGGCTTGTGCTAACAGCTCAGAGCCTGGAGCCTGCTTTGGATTCAGTGTCTCCCTTTCTCTCTGTCTCCCTCCCCTGCCTGTGCTCTGTCTCTGTTTCGTAAAAATGAATAAACGTTAAAAAAATTAAAAAATAAAATACAAATAAAAAATAACAATAGAAAAATTATATATCTTTGTTCCTATGAAGCATTGGTTGAGTCAATCTTTACATTTTATCCCTAAATCAATTTGTTCCATTTCCTTTAAATTTCCTGTAAAGGGTATATTTATTCTGAAAATACTGAGAGCCTTTAGGGGTGATAAAGCAAAACAAAATATGTCCCCAGAATAATTTTCTGGTGTTAAATATAATTAGAATTGGTATATGAAGTCCCAAATATGAATATGAAATATGAATACACAGAACCAAGAAAGACTGCATTGTTCCAAGACAGAACACTGTCATGAATTGTTTAAATCAAAGAAACAGATGGTATTTTGAGAATTAAACTAACAGAATATACATAAAATGCATGATACAAGTCATTAGTAGAAGGAAACCTAGTCTACCTAGAAAGGTGTAAGTTGTTCTGAAATAGCCATAGTTCTAATCAATGTGAACTAAATGCAATCTCAAGAAGGCAGAATTAAAGTATAATTGAAATGTAGTGAGGATATGTCTAAACAGCTGCATTAAATTTGTCTAGAGACAGTGTGAGCAAAAGAGGAGGATGCCTTGGTGAAACACAAATAGGAAAAATCCAAGGAGCAGAGGGCATCACCAGGAGCTGACTACCAATCTACCCAAGTGCTGAATTGCTAAGATGGATATTCCCACGGTATGAAAGGAATTTTACCATCATGCTTAAGAAGCTCATGCCCAGATCTTCAACTGTTGCAGTATTACACCAGAAAATTATTGTCATAAATTCACCTTCCCTTGGAAATGTCTCTACAATTATTCTGCCATAACTATGTTGGCCCCAGGGAGACTGTGCCACAGTTGATCATTTGCCCAGATGTGGCCAGCAGCTTTTCCTTTTTTTGTTTTGTTGCACAGCTGAGATCAGGACAGAATAGTAAATAAGACCTTACTAAATATTCCTATAAACGAATAAAGGATGTTAGTGGGGTAAGCAAAGAAATATTTATAAATGGATTTTCTGGTTTATTAGATTCAATGGACTTAGGTTTTGCTTGGTGTGCCCTACAGTATTATCTATGTCTCTACTGCTGCAAAGTAGAGTTCAAGTTTTTAAAGGTCAAGAAAGGAATAATAAGTGTGCTCATTTTCAGGCTTAGTATGGAGCTCCTCCCAACTTCCTACATTCTTTCTTTGTGCCTGAGTACCTACCTTCCCCTGGGTTACTGGCAGTGGGAATATATACCCTTGTCAGGAGATTACTCTGATATTTACTCATAAGGGTTTGATCTTTTTCTGTAGTCAGGAAGGAAAGACTTATCAGAAGACAGTATAGTAATTCAAACTAAAAAACGTGCATACACCATAGCACCAATGGCCTTTTTTAATGGTAAATAAGCAATACAAGTCAAACATTTAAAAACATCTGTGTTCAGTACTACCTCTCATGCTCTCATTGAGTGATCATAACAACTGGCTTTGAATTAGAGGAATGGATGTTACACTGACGCTCCACAAGACTGTTTGCTTTTCCACATGCATTTTAACCATTGAGAAGGACAATATTGAAAATGCCAGAGAAAGCAGGATCTTAACAAAATAAGTTAGCTTTAATTGAATATTTACATGTTATTTATAGGTATTTTCTGGATTGTGCTATAATCTTTTAAGTTGTTCGTTAGAGTTAGCCTCTTCAATCCTATCCATCTGGGGACACTGACAATATTGAATTCCATTTCTTGCCAAGCTGATGACTAAATCGGTCACAGTGACCAAAATAAGATAATGCCACCCTAGAATCTTGAAATACAGTCTGCCTTCTTTAGTGATTGTGGGAAACAGTCAATTGCATCTATCACACTATACCAAACAGAAAGATGATGTAGAAGACACCACCAATGGACCACGTTTAAGAAAATGCCAATGCCACTTCAGAGCACAGGAGGGGATATGCTAGCATCAGTCAAAGAAAAAAAATAAGCAATATCAGGTGATGTAACAAAGCAACTGAGGCCTGAGAAACCATATTTATTATGGTCATTAAGAAAGAGAAGTTGACCCCCAAATGCTATGTCTATGTTTGCTGTATGACAGGTGTTGGCTCAATAGCCCTGAAGTCCCTTTACTGGCAGAAGAGGAGGCATGTTGGAAAAAGCACTAATGTCTCCACCCCTTCACAAACCGTGGCAAAGCTACTCATGAATGACTCAAGGTCTGTGAATACCCAGAGGGGATGACAAAACCATGTATTTTAGGTTGTTATTAATTTCAAGACTGTCCTATAGGGTGTTTTAGCCTCTGAGGTTCATTCTCTCTTAGGGATCCACTAAATCTGACAGCAGGTAACAATTAGAACAATCTGTGATATGCAGACACCTGTCCATTAAGAATTGGACTGGAACCATCCACTCGCTTTACTGAGGCTACAGAGTGGGAAATAACTATTATAAAACAATGGCTTCCAGCCGCTACTGCTCAGGGCCAGTTTTGGATTAGTGATGAGGAACTAAAAAGGCCCTAAGTACTTTTACAAATCCCAGCAAAATGATCTCCTTAGTTAAGTATGTAACGATACACTGACACACGAATAATAATGCAGAGATGATTTGCCTACACCAGGCTTTCATCTTAGATGTATGTGGTTCTTACGATGTCTTTGAAAATTACAGACATTCATCTAAGAAAGATTTGAGGCCATTTTCTCACGACAAATAACCACTTCATAGTAAACACCATCTCTTTTAGCTTTAAAAACAATCATTTCTTTCATTTGATGTTCTTCCTTGTCATCACCCCCATATTTTTTTCTTTCTTAACTTTAAAATTTGGATGCTGTTCTATGAGTTTTAACACATACTTATACTCATACAGCCACCACAACAGTCAGGATACAAAATAATTGTTCCACTCAAAGAATTCCATTGTCTGAAACTTTCGATTCAAATGCTCTCATCACCCCAAACTCTGGCAACACTTATCTGTTCTCTGTCCCTATAGTTTTGCCTTTTCTGAAACACTGCATAAATGAATTCATACAGTCTATAACCTCATGAGTCTGGCTTCTCTCACTTAGCAGAATGCATTTTAGATTCATCTATGTTATTTGTGTATACATAGTCCATTTCTCTTTATTATTGAGTAGTGCATCATTGCATAGAGTGTCCACAATTTGTGAATTCACACAGTGAAGGACATTTTGGTTGATTCCAGTTTTTGGCTATTACGAATAGTGCTGTTATACATATTTCTATATATAAATTCATACTTTCTGGGATAAAACCTAGGAGTGAGATTTTGGGGTCATGTTGGAAGTATAAATTTAACTTTTGGGTCTTAAATACTTGTTTGTATCTGCAGGTAAACAGATGGATAGATTCTGACTGTGTCTCTACATAATTACTCTATCAGCATTTTATTATTAAGTACATATTCTGTTCCAAGCAGTGCCAGACACTAAGGACCCAGAGGTGAATAATGCATTGTATATTAAGTAAATGCATGGATGCATGGACAGAAGCAATGCATTAGTTTCCTAAGGTTGCCATAACAAAGTACCACAAATTGAGTGGCTGAAAACAACAGTGTTGTCTCATGGTTCTAGAATCTGGAAATCCAAAATCAAAGAGTCAGCAGTGCCATGCTCCATCTTTGACGTGGAGAAAAATCTTCCTTGTTTTCTCCCTAACTTCTGTGGTAGCCATCAATCAATTCTTGGCTTTTCTTGGTTGGTAGTTGTAGCACTTCAGTCTCTGCCTCCCTCCTCTCTTTCATGTTCTACTTTTAAGAACACCAGTCATTTTGACTCCATTATGACTTTATCTTTACTAATTATATCTATTTACTATCATATGTATTATATGATAGTATATATATATCATATATATATATTTACTATGTAGGGTAAAGACCCTATTTCCAAGTAAGGTCACAGACGAGACTGTCAAAACAAGTTTTAGGAGACACAATTCAATCAATAAAAACAGGGACAAAAATGTATTATGTACTGATCATTGGCCAGCCATTGTGCTAGCTGTGGAGGATTGAATGGTCAGCAGATTAGGCAAAGCTCTGAGTCTCACAGACTAGAATTTAGTGGTCAAGATAGACTTTAATGTAATTATTATACCGAATCTGTTTATAAAAAGCATGCTTCTTCTCAGAAGAAGCCTAGGACAGTCTAGTAATGAAAATAAGGCGTTTCTGGGACACCTGGGTGGCTCAGTCAGTTAAGTGTCCAACTCTTGATTTCCACTCAGGTCATGATCTCAGGGTCCTGAGACTGAGCCCCATGTCCAGTGCAGTGCTGAGTATGGAGCCTGCTTAAGATTCTCTCTCTCTCCTTCTCTCTGCCCCTCTTGTGTGCACGCTCTCTCTCTCTCTCTCTCTCTAAAAAATAAATAAATAAAAATTAATTTGAAAATAAGGAGTTCTAACTTGGTCCAGGGTTTAAAGAAAGCTTCTCTGAAGCAGTAACATTTACGATGAACACCAGACACACAGAGGAGAAAAACAGCATCCTAAGCATATAGGAAGGACCGGAAGCTGGAGAGAGTATCACTTTCTAGGAATTCAGCATAAAAGTGTCGAGGAAGAGTATCAGGAGATGCAGACAAGTTGGCAGGGGTTTGATTATGTAGAACATCATAGACCTGCCTTGGATTTGCCCCTTAAGGGCAATATGACATCATTGAAAAAGTTGTATTCTAGAGGTTGACCTGATCAGAAATGTACTTACAAAGAGCCTCTGATCTGTGGAGAATAGATTAAATGGAGATCAATTTCAAAGGAGACAATTCACATATTTAAATGTTTAAAACAAGATCTACAGGCACCTGTGTGGCTCAGACGGTTAAACATCCAACTCTTGATTTCTGCTCAGATCGAGATTTCATGGTTCATGAGATGGAGCCCTGTGTCAGGCTCTGCACTGACAGTGTGGAGCCTGCTAAGGATTCTTTCTCTCCCTCTCACTGTGCCCCTCCTCCACCCACACATGCTCTTTCTCTCCCTCTTTCTCGAAATAAATAAATAAACCTTAAAAAATTAAAAGTAAAACAAAATATAGTGACTTGGGTCAGAAGGGTGTTGATGAAAATAGAAACATGAGGCTGAGGTTGAGAAATATACTGGACACTCACTCAAAGAAAAATTAAATCCAGTATGAAGGTAAGGGACAAAGAGATATAATAAAAAACAAACAAGCAAACAAAAACACACCTGTCACATTTTTAGCACGAGCTACTTGGCCAGTGAAAGTGCTTTTTTACTGACTTAAAAAGACCACCAGTGGATGCTCACATGTGAGGTGTGGGATGCACCAAGAGTTCTGTTTGTGACACACCAAGTTTTTGGTGTCTGGGAGAGATTCAAATGATTATATCAAGCCAGGGGTTGGACAGAAGACTCTAGAGCCAGAAGAAATGTCTGGGCTGGACACATAATTTTTGAGTCAACAGCATTGAGATGGTAATTTAACTGAGACAATGAATGAAATTATCTATGCAAGGCATATAGAGTTAGAGAGCTAAAATTGAACCCTAAGGAACTCCATCATTAAAAGGTCAGGCAGAGAAGTTCTGGGAAAGGAGGCTGAAAGAAGCTAGCATCTTTGCTGATAGATACAACTCCAGGATGGAGTTGGGGGTAGGGCTGATGGCAGACTTTGGATGCAGAAGGAACAGCAAAAACAAAGGGCAAAGCTGCAAGTAATTAAGTTCAGAACATATTGGCAAGTTGGTTTAGCTTGGTTGAAGAATAGGATATATGAACTGATGGAGGAAGAGGGAAACCTTGAAAGTTAGGTTGAGATCAACTCAAGGAAACCCTTGGCTCAAACATTTTGCTTTTTTTTTTTTTTTTTAACGTTTTTTATTTATTTTTGGGACAGAGAGAGACAGAGCATGAATGGGGGAGGGGCAGAGAGAGAGGGAGACACAGAATCGGAAACAGGCTCCAGGCTCCGAGCCATCAGCCCAGAGCCTGACGCGGGGCTCGAACTCACAGACCGCGAGATCGTGAGATCGTGACCTGGCTGAAGTCGGTCGCTTAACCGACTGCGCCACCCAGGCGCCCCAAACATTTTGCTTTTTAGCTCAGTGGTATGTGTTCAAGAAAATGGCTTTAGAACAGAATGTTAAAAGGATTGTTCTGCAATCAATCCCTGGGGGTGGGGGCAGTGGGGGGGGGCAGTGGGAGTTAATTCAGATTTTATTTCAATGATGTAGTTTCTTTCAATAGTATAGAAGCTGGTCCTACTACAGATCCTCTTTTTAGAGACATATATCCCATACCGTCTTCCTATGCAAATGGGTGGTTTCTATTTATTCACAATGAAGCGAAGAGTGTAAATAAAGCTTTCCCCCTCCTAATTGAATCAACGTTTTCTTGAAAGGCAGTCCTGGGTAAACCCAGTTAAAGAATCTTTTTTTTAAAAAAACAAATGTTGCAATCAACCTGCGGTTTAATTTCTAGCAGTAACACATGCTTTCTAATTCCCAAAGGTGTGCTTTTCCTATTCCACTGAGCCAGCGTAGGCCATCTTGGAAATCAGTCAAGAGCTGGAATTGACTCAGTACCCAGCACAGTGACCGAAGACATTAGCTACAGTGGCAACCTAATTGTAATGTAATTCCAGTAATATACGCAGTTAGCACTGAGCACAATTTAGGGTTCCCTGCCTAGAGTTTCAGGAAAACCATGCTGTTATTGTAATGAACCCACTGCTTTGCTGCTCTAGTTTTAGTCCTTAGTTTTATTACTCGGGATGAGTTCCTCAGTTGTTTCTAAAACTTCTCCAACTGAAAGAGGCGATAATGACTCTGTGCACCACTATCATATTACTTAGGAAGACTTCATAAATGTTAGCTATTCCTAGCTATTTCATTTTCATTACTGAGCTTTTTGCATGGATTATATAATTTAATCTGCTCAACAACTGTATGGATAGGCACTATTGTTAACTTTCAAGTTTAAAAAATTTGAGCAAAGTCACACAACCCATATACACTAGTGAGTGGAGGTGGGAGGATCCTGACACCAGATCCTACATTATTGTTAATATCCTGTATTCTTACATTCACTAGAGGTGAATTTGCCTTCTCAATTAGATTGTAAATTTCTTCAAGAGTTCTGTTTTTGCCAAGTCCTTTGTAGACTCACCAAATAATGTTTCTGTGGGGAGGAGAAAAAAAAATGAAGAACAAAAAAGAGGAAGGAAGAAAGGGAAGAAGGGAAGGGGGGGAAGGAAGACATTGCAAAGAAAATGAGTGAGATATCTCTACCAATAGTCTTTTTTGAGGCTTCTAGTTGGTTTAGTCAGTAGAGCATGCAACTCTTGATCTCAAGTTGTGAATTCAAGCCTCATGTTGGACAAAGAGCTTACTTGAAAAGAAAAAAAAAGTTTTTTTATTCTTAAGGTAAAAAGTAAAACAAATCAAAACAGATTGTGAAGTGGGGACATTCTCATTCATTTGACTGTGGTTTTTTAGCATTATTAGAAAAATAACTGCAATATTTCTTTTAAATGTGTGAGATGATAAAACACTGATTTATAGTAATTCTGTCATATTTATCTAGTGTGAGAATTTGTGTTGTGTGAAATACGTAGCACAGATTTGAATTTGGGTTCCACTGCTTCCTAGCTGTGTGATCTTCCATAAATTGAAACAGCCTCAAATTCAACTTCTACAGAATGGATAGGATATCAGGTACTTAATAAAGCTTTGGTGAGGATTCTACCTTATTAAGTTCTGGTGATAATTCTCAAATAAGATAGATGACTTGGGCTTCTCACCCCACCATATTGACCATACCACAGGGATCCCCTACCCATCTTTGTTGATCTGAGTCCACAATGGAATAGACTTTCCCATCACGGCAAAGACTGGAGATTATGACTTCCTTACCATGATGCACTGGGAAATCAAACCCCATGACAACACAGAGAAGGAGGTGTTACAATCCCTATTTTATACATGTGAAAATAGAGACCCCAGTTCACACAGAAGACTCAAGATTATAAAAAGATAATGGTGAAAATTCACCATACGCTTGTATTTTGTAATGTCTTTTATTTTCATCCTCTCACAGAATCTAACTCATGGGGTGACTGTGAGGATTTGATGATTTTTCTCATTTTACAAAAGTGAAGATTCGGTCTTACAGAATTTAATACGCTTGCTCAGAGCAAAGCAAGCAAGAAGCAAAGCAGGGATTGAACCAAGGCCTTTTACTACATATCCCCTACTCTTGTGTCGTGTGGAAAGTCCTCTCTCAGACCCACATGCGGCCAGTGACTTAAAAAAAGTGGTGATAGGAACACATTTGGAATTCTATTTCATTTTTTCCACAGATGCTGGTCTACATCTCTGGTCACCCCTAGGTCTATATTTTTAGGATGTTAATTAGTAAGTGATATTAGTTACCTATTGCTACATAACAAATTACCTCTAAACACAGAAGCTTAAAACAAAATGACTATCTATCATCTCCTGGTTTTTGTAGGTTGGGAGTTTAGAAATGGTTTAGGAATACTTCTAGCTCAGAGTCCCATAAGAGGTTGTAGTTAGGATATTGGCTGGAGCTTCAGGCCTGGGAATGCTTGACTAGGCCTGGAGGATTTGCTTCCGGAGTAGTTCACGCACATGGATGACAAGTTGGGGATGGCTGTTGGCAGGTGGCCTCAGCGTCTCCCCATTTAGGTCATTTTACAGGCTGCTTGAGTGTTCTTATGACACAACTGTCTTTGTACCCATTCTCTACCCCCTTTCCCACACACTCTGTGATCATTCACAGATTAGAAGAAGAAGAAGAAGAAGAAGAAGACGACAAAAACATGAAACAAACTGTGTGTACTAATACCTATCTCTTCAAATAAAGGAGATCAAATAAACAGGGTCAATCAAGGGAGGCCAAATAAGCAGAAGCACTCCAAAATGGTAACTAGTTTTATCAACAGTTACTCAGCATTCTACAGTTAACACAGCACTTTTATTTATAAGATCTCAGCTGAGCCTCCTGAGACCCCTGTCAAGAGGAGAATATGTGTCTTCAGGGCCACACGGAGATAAGAGTAATAAAGTTGAGGAAGAGAAGCAATTAGATCTGGTACTAGTCCTGTTAGGGGGTGCCCACATTTTGACAGGGGTTTCCAGTTTGCAAGGCTAGTGTGTTTCCACGATTTGGTAGATTTTTAGGTCTTTTACTTGAAGAGACCATTCTCCATATTGAAGCCTATTTAGTTTTACAAACTAAAACTTGAGACTTCTCTGGTGCCCCGCCCCCCATCCACTCAGCTCCATTTCCAGGATGGACCCCAAAGGACTCTGTCTCGTTCCTAAAGGGCCACTGGACCCAGCTGAAAACCACCTCACTCCATCATGCTCAAGAAACTGCTCTGGCAGGAGGTCTGTCACCTTACAGCACAATCTAAAGGAACCCAGCAGCTCAGAATGAAAAACACAATCACTTCCATCCATCACCAGAGAAAGGCAGGAAAATGATTGGATGGGTGTCCTGAGCACCTCGGTCCCCACCAACTTGTTATATCTGATGTTATTACTAAGGGAAGAAGGAGAGAGTGAATGCCCTACTGTGTATAATACCAATGGCATGAGTCTTGATAGATAAATGTAACTTTTATGAAGTTTATGGATTAGCCATCAGGGAGAGCCTCCGCTGTGTTTGCAGACAGGTTTTCAATGCCACCCTGGATAGCTGGGCACTAAGGTAAGCAAAGGAAACACCAGTGCTCAGGGGAAGAGCTGCAGTTGATCTTTAATGCTTGGGTCAGAGGAGACCTTCAGTTCAAAGGATGAAGAATGAGGGTCTGTAGCATTTATGGTTTCCCTTTGCCAGGTACTTTCTACCTGTTATTGCAGGCAAGGCCTTCATTGATCTTTTCTCCCAGCTGTTATTTATTCTCTCCTTTTAGCCTCGCGAAGGAGGAAGATGAAGGGGCCAGGTACTTTGTCATTTTCCAATACATCTCAACGGTGTAGCACTTTCTAGATAAGAAAACCAATAGTTGTTTCCTTCAGTGCTGCCCACTACATTTTGCTACCCTTGGGAATCTAAGGGCTGCCCCTTGGGGAGTGAGATTCGGCAGGCTTGGAATTGGGAAAGCATGGGATGTTTCTTTTGTTTTTCCTTCACTTCCTATGAGGTCTGCACTGGCGAGCAGAACTCAGCTACTTATTACAGCTCCCCACATACAACATGTCCCTTCACCTGCATCGTAATCCTCCCACTTTTTTGGTGCATGTTTCGGTCCCTTCTTTCCCTGGTCATTGTCTTTGATCATAGGGAAGGGCATCCTTGTAGCACAATAGTGAGAGCAGAAATACCTCTGGCACTAGAAAGGCCCATGTTCTAACCCAGTTGTATCTCTTTTCAGATATGTGACCTGGGGATAGGTTCATAACCTCCCTGTGCCTCAATATCTCCCCCTCCCCCAAGCTATAAAATAGCAAAGCAGGGCTCATTTCCTAGGATTGCTGTGAGAGATAAGATAATGCATGTAATGAACTTAGCACACAGGAAGCCCTTGGTAAGTCACTCAAGAGTAATAATTATTGAATTTTATTTAAATATAATTAATAATAATAGCAAGAGCCACTCAAAGGCCTATACTTTGTCCCCAGGGTACCTTCCCTGATTCTACAGCAACCTCATTTAGATAGCTTTCTCCGGGCTGACCTGGTACCTCTTGTGCTTGCCTCCATCGTACAATTATGACAGTCAATTTTTACATATCTTTTCTCCTTTGTATCTTAAACATCCAGAAGCAAGGCTTAGGCTAAGAATGTGGAGTTCTATAGTAGCTAACATAGTGCCTGCAACAGGTGAACACTCAAAACATAGTGACATTGTTTTCTTTGCTTTCTTTAAACGCATCAATCATTTCTAATAAGCATTTAATAACGTGCCCGTGCTTCAAGCACAGATTTGCTGGAGATGCACGTATGGATTAGACATGGACTCAGGGATTTATTGTCTGGAGCAAGAAACATATTTATGAGTGGATGGCTTCAATACAAGGTAGTGATTCTGTGATGGAGTGATGCCTAGGGAACCAGGGAAATATAAAAAGGACTTTATTCTCATGTGACAGTGAGGAGGTAGAAAGTATGATGAAGGCCACCCAGGGGTAGTGACACTCAAATGGAACGCTGGAAGCTGAGCAGTTGTTCAGGCAAGGTACGAGGGTAGGGAGAGGGCAGAGTCTTATAAGCAGCAAGAATGGCCTGTGCACAGGGAATACATATGCAAAATGGCATGGTGAATTTAGGGCATACTTCACAGTTACATATCTTCCAATCATAAACATCAAGGCAGTGGCAGAAGATGAGCAGAGGCCAGATCACGGAAATCCTTGAGTGTCATGATAGTAAACTGCCAGGAAGTACAATGAAGTAACATTTTTAAACAACTCAGCCCACAGTCTTGACCAACTATTTAATGTAAGAGAATGACCTATATATTAAAATCCTCCCCCTCGGGTGGCATAGACAGCATTCAGCCAGGAGAGCAATTGAAGTGTTGGTATTCAAAGTGCAGTTCCCATCATGAAATACCTTACAGGTTGGAGCCACAAAGCAGAGGAAATAACAAAGTGTGTGGATAGCAAATTGCCTCAGTAGGCAGAGTAAATGGAGCATGAAGTTGGAATTGTTGCTAACTTGTCACAAAGTACATGACTAGGAAGAAAACTTACCTACGGTGAGGTTACAGGAGAATGTCAACACATAGTAATGAAAATGGAAGTAGTGTGGTCAAGTCCAGCATCCCCATGAACCCATCATTAAGGAAATGTGAACTCCACAGTCTGCCTTGTTTAATGTGTGGGTATTCATTTATAATTAGACACATGAACTGAATCCTCAGATCTAATTGTTATGAAGGATATACTTAGAGTAAGACTTTCTTCCATGTGTTCTCTTCCTAAAGTATCTATTATGAGCCTATTAATGAGGATTAAATGGGCAGTTTTAAATTCATTGTTTCTCTGCTTGAAACCACATACTTAGTTTTAAAATTCTGTTCAGAAGCATTAATACATACTCATTCATCGTGAAGACTTTTTCTATGTAATACTCTGACACCACAAGACCTTGGGAAGAATATAGGCAAAATTAGAGTCACAGAGTGCACCTGATTTGCAGCTAGCTATTTTGACCATTTCAAAATGCAACTAATATACGGTAACTGTGAGACACCAGCGACTGTGCTGTGTACATTTTTACTTTATCTCAATTTATTATTGCAGTGAAATTATTAGTTCGATCTCATCCCCAAGAAGCCTGAGGTGCAGAGAAGTTAAGTAACGGACTGGTGCCACAAAGCTGGTCAAAAGTAGACATGTAATTTGAATTTAGGTTTGTTTGATTCTAAAAGCTGTGCTTTCCCAATCTACAGCATTTGATGTCACTGTGGCAGATCCAGGAGACACACTGGGCCAAGATAAGCCTCAGAAAGAGCCGCCCCCCTACCCGCCACTCTGAGAAAACCTACACCAAGAGCTAATTTCCCACCACAGTGGCTGTGAGACTGCATTCAGTTACCACGCCAGTCTTACCATAAACCAGACTCCCTGGTTGGGAACCATGGGTCCACCTTAGCCGTCATCATGTCTCATCTAGACCACAGCATCTGCACAGAAATACATTGCTGGTGCTCACTTTCACCTTCCCACCCCCTCCATTCTCTCCACAGAAGCCACAGCAAACTCCTTAAGACGTAAAATCAATCGTGCCAAACATTCCTCATCATCTTTATTTTTAAGCAGTCATTGCTTTGTATTTCTGTGTAAAACACCAACTCTTAGTTAGCAGGACCCGCACAGCCCTGCAATAATCTGACAGCTACCTCCCTCTACACATTTGTGTGGCAACCCCAGTGACTTTCTTTCCATTTCTTGGAGACACTTTGTTTCCTCCTGCAACAAGGCCCAGGCACGTCTACAAAGTGAAGTCCTGCTCAACAGTCAGATCCAAGTTAATACGCCTGACTCTCCAGCAATCATTTCCTCACCTCTCAGTCTAGATCAGCTCTTCTGATGTTTGCTTTCATTGACTCTGGCCCCTTTCCCTCCATGCACTCATTAGCTTTGTACTGTAGTCTCACCAACACAAGATGTGATTGATAGGGCTTTCCAATCAGACTACATAGATCCATGTAGCAGGGACCTCTCTATCATGTTAGCCATTACATCTTAGGCCTATCAGAGAACCTGGCAGTTATCTGTGAATGAATAAATGAATAAATTTTAAAAATATGAGATCTATGCCAAGAAAAAGTTGCAGCAGAAGGTGAAATTCTTTGGAATCAGATCTTAGTTGAATTATCTCTGGCACCAACTAGCCTTGTGCATGTGGACACCAGTATTGATGAGTGTATTTCGTTCTGCAAACATTAATTGAGTTGCAACTTTTCCCAGGTACTGGGCTAAACCGTAAGGATATAATAATGAGCAAGAGAGAGGCAGTTCCTGACTCATAGTGCTTACATGGTGAGGGTTTCAGGTTTTTTCTTCTTTGCTCTAAATTGAAATTTTTATTGAGAGCACTGTAGATACACATGCAGTTTTAAAAATAATACAGAGATCCTGTGTGCACTCCACCCAGTTTCTCCCAATAGTAACATTTTGCAAAACGATAGCATAATATCACAAGTTGGATAATGACACTGATAGCGGGTTGCAATTTTTAAACAAATAATTACAAGGGCAATGAACATTAAGAAAGGGGAGTTTCAGAAATTGGAGGAATCCCTAAATAGCAAGATCAGAGAGAACAAAGTGAGGAGACATAAATTAATGAGTCTAGGGAGTTACTAGGGGACTAGTTCATAGGGGATCTTGTAAACCATATAAAGGATTTGGGACTCCATCCAACACATAGTGGAGAGCCACCATGAATTTTAAACAAAGAAAAGAGATAAATGTAGAAGGATGAACATGGTAGGACTCCAAGAGCAGGACAGTAAAAATTCTCATTTCTGATTTCGAAAAATAAAGATCTCTTTGTTTCGTAAGATCTTTTTACCTGTAGAGGAGGACCTGCCCAACAGAAAATAGGAACCTCTGATAATCAAGCTTCAACCTATACCTACTTTAACCCTTTCGCAGCATACTGAGTACATGTCAGTTATTTCCTATCATTGACTAATGCTTGCACCCAATCCCCTTACCCATATAAAGGGAAATTCTGCTGCCTTCCCTGGGATAGAATATTGCAATGCCAGTTTAGGACATTCTCTTGAAAAAGGGTAAGTGGTTAGGATAAAATGCTTCTCCCTTTGCTCTCCCACCACTGTCTTTGGTAGAAAGTTTTGAGAAACAATAATCTAAAAATTAGACTTTGTGGAAGAAGAAAATATCACTATTATACACTTACAATATTTTATTTAAACTATGCATTGGGAATATTAATCAGAAATAAAAAAGAACAAAGTACTGGGGCACCTGGGTGGCTCAGTTGTCTAAGTGTCCGACTCTTGATTTTAGCTCAGGTCATGATCTCCTGGTTCATGGTTCAAGCTCGCATTGGGCACTGCACTGATAGTGCAGAGCCTGCATGGGATCCTTGCTCTCCTTCTCTCTGCCCCTCTCCTACTCATGTGCACTCTCTTTCTCTCATTCTCTGAAAATAAATAAATAAACTTAAAAAAAGAATGAACTACTGATACAGGCTACACCATGGATGAACCTCAAAAGCATGAAAGACACCAGGCACAAAAGAACAACACACAGGGTATGATGCCATTCATGCTCAATGTTCTGGAAAGGCAAATCTACACAGACAGAAGGTAAATTAGTGGTTGCTCAGGAACTGGTAGTGGGAATGAGGCTTAACCATAAACTGGAATGAGGGATCTTATTGGGAGGATTAAAATCTAAAACTAGATTATAGTGATGGCTAAGTCAGGTCATGTGCAGAAAATCACTATACTCATGTAATTAGTGAACTTTATAAGTAAAGTATACCTCAATAAACTTGTTAAAAATTGGGAATTTATCTAATTTAAAAAGAGTATTGAACAGAAAGGGGATTAGAAAGGGGATTAAAAGGCACAAACTTCTCATTATATAATAAATAAGTCATGGGGTATAACATATAGCACAGAGAATGTTTTAATGACCATGATGACAGATAGTAGCTAGATTCGTCATGGTGACCGCCTAGTAATATATAGAAATACTGAGACACTAGGTTATACACCTGAAGCTAATACAATATTGTATGCCAATTATACTTCAATTAAAAAAAGAAAGGAAAAAAGTCAAGAAGTACCTTTTCGATGAGATCTAAGAATCATTTATTTGGCTTCCTTAAAAATGCAAAGAAATATAAGACATGGAAAGAGTCCTGCTCTCCTTAAGGTATATATACAACTGCATTTTTCCTATGTGAAATAAATTCTTTGTTCCCATTATTCTATACGACATGGCTACCTTGTTTGAACTGCTTTTCTTGGGCAATTTCCAGAACATAGATTTTTCTGTTGTTTGTCCATTGACTTTTTAATTCTCAGGTTCTTGACAATGAGGAGTCAATATGTGCTAAAGGTTTAAAAATACCGGACAAGACAAACAGCACTTCTTTGCTTGCTGAGTTTGAGTGAAATCTGATAGAGGTGGGGATGCGGTTAACACTGTTGCCACAAGGTAGAACTAAATAATTTTCACTGAACTTTCTCTCAGAAGTGGTTAAGGCAGATGCTGCATGGCCTCTGTTTCCATTTCTGAGGCACAGAAGAACAAGTGGCCATGAGGCATCATAATAATACTGTTAGCTTCCCTACAGAACCATCATGGGACGTCTGGGTGGCTCAGTCGATTGAGTATCTGACTTTGTTTCAGGTCATGATCTCACAGTTTGTGAGTTTGGGCCCCGCATTGGGCTCGATGCTGTCAGCGCAAAGCCCACTTTGGATCTTCTATCTCCCTCTGTCTCTGCCCCTCCCCTGCTCGTGCTGTCTCTCAAAAAATATAAATAAATAAATAAATAAATAAATAAATAAACAAACAAATAAATAAAACAAAACAAAATAAAACATTAAAAAAAGAATCATGATAGCAACTCTAAACTACAGATAACAAGCCCCTTTCCAAAGTATATTCAGAATAAAATTAAGAGGAACAGCAGCATTCTATAAATCAGTGTTCTCAGAGTGGGTCCTCGGAGAGGACAGCAACACCTGGGAATACAGTAAAAAATACAAATTTTTTAGCCATACCTGAGACTAGCAGTGGCAGAAACACTGGGGTTGGGAGCCAGACATATGCATATTAAAAAGCCTCCTGGGTGATTCTGATCTGTGCTAAAGGTTGAGAAGAACTGCCATCAACACAAGAACACAGTGTGGGCATAAGCAGACTGGGTAAGACTCATTGTATTAGACCAGCGCTGCAAGCCACATTTTTATGTAATATATTTAACTTCTCTGAGCCTCAATTTCTTTCAAGTTAAAGGTGCATGACAGAACCCATGTTCGTTTCCAATTGCTGTCATTACATATTATCACAAATTTAGAAGATTAAGCCACACAGATGGATTACCTCGCAGTTTCCATGGGTTGGAAATTCAGGTCTGGGTGACTGAGCTGGATTCTCTGCTTAGAATCTCACAGGGGCCAAAATTAAGGTGCCAACCATCTAGCTGCTTACCTGGAAGCTCTTAAAGGAAAAACTGTATTTTCAAGTTCATTCAGGTTTTTGACAGAATTCAATTCCTTGTGATTGTGGGACTGAAGTCCCTGGCCCCCTCCATGTTCAAAAGCAGCAACAGAGCATCAAATCCTTCTCATGATTTGAATCACTCTGGTGTTCCCTTCTGCCTTCCTCTTCTGTAAAAAGCCAGGGTATGTTCTCCACTTTTGAGAGCTCATGTGATTATACTGGGGCCACCCAGGTAATCCAGAATAATCTCCCTATTTTCAGATCAGCTGGTTAGTAACCTTAATTACATATGCCAAGTCTCTTGGCTACATAAGATAACATATTTACAGGCATGCTATCTCATCATATTCCCAGTGTAGAGTCTTCTTGGGCGCCATAATTTTGCCTATCATGAAATCCATCCTGTAGGTCCCAAAAGAACATCACACATCATGAAAGTACATAGATCCTTTGGAAGGGCTGGAGTATAGGAAGCTGAGTAAGCCCCAACTTTAGCGATTCTTTGAGAAAAGTGGTAATAGACTGAGAGCTATGTTTTCGTAATGTGTTACAAATAAAACCTCTTCAGCTGACTACAATGATTTACTTACTTTTTGGAGTTCTAGAACCATTTCTCTCTGAGCACGGTCTAATGTTTGGATATGACTGGATAAAAGATAGTGTGTCATAATAATGGATACGATTGGAAGATTGGAAGATTAATATCATAGGATTGGGTCATGGCTAAGTTTAAAAAGCCCAGAACCAGCTCTCTCAGGTTTTAGAGTTAGATTTTCACTGATCACTAATGAGAGGTAATTTGGCCTAAAGATCTATGCTTTATACTCAATCTCACATAAAAACAAAGGGATACCTAAAGAACAATTTATTGGACAGGGGAAATAAATACCTGTAGTCTTCTTTAAAACGCTTGTCAAACATGATTAATGCTGTAAATGCACGTTAATATTAAAAATTAAAAACACAGTGAACATTATAAAATATAATATTTTCTGTCCTTCTCCAATCTACCATCTAGATCTATCCACTCCCTAGAGGAAACCAATTTAAGTTTTTAAAACTATTTCTTCTGGTTATTATTTGGAAGTTTCTTTTTAAACCCCCAAGTCACATAATTTCATCAGGTGGAGGCTAATTTCTTTTCTGGGATAATGGTAGAGCCATATGCCCCCCGTCCTTTTAAATTTCCTGTCAAACCATCTTCCTTTGGTGTGTCATTATATTCCAGCTGCTTTTAAACATATTTGTAAGACATGGTACCTATGAAATAAACCCCAAATACAAAACCACAAATTTGTAAACTGCCTCCAAGTTACAATAGAGGATGGATTCCTCTCGAAGGTTGCATAGATTACAATCTTTCCAGAGTTGTGCGTGTTTTTTTTTTGAAATATACATTTCAAAAATTACATTTTGCAAAAATGTAAAAATGTGTATCCAGAAAAAAAATACATTCAATTCTGAGGTAAATATTAAAGAGGAATTTAATCTCGAGGTTATGGTGTTTTCCTAAAATTTTGCTTCAATATGCTCTTATTTGCAACCTGAGCATTCGAGTCCCTCTGTTTGTTGACTGACACTGTGAAAATGGTCCGCTTCAACAAACATTTATCAAACACTCCTGTATGCTTCAGTCTTTTCTAGGTATCAGGATCTAGCCAAGAAGGAATCAGAAAAATGCCTTGACTCTGTGGGGTTTACATTCAGCACCCAGACATGTCACGGTATAGAAGGAAACAGACAGATAAATAAAAACCTTTTGGAATCCCCTGACTCTGACACATTCTCCAATTCCAAACCTGCCATCCATCATCGGGTTCTTAGAGGCAAAGGGATTAATCTCTCTGGGTTTTTTAATTCTTTGACTGGAAGGATCCTGGGACTATCTCCTTCTTTCAGGTAAGCATCCCACAAATAGGAAATAAAATAATATTTAAAGTAGGTTCTATGTTGTTTTACAAAGAACGAGAATTTTAAAAAAAATAATCTAAGGAAAACAGGAGTATGTCAAAAGCTGAAAAATATGTACATATAAGGACTGAGAAAAACAGACTGACTTTAATATCAAGTGATACCAATTGACCTTATGGATATTATTAAAAGTCACTACTAAAGATGACCTATAAGGCACAAAGTTGCTTACAGATCGTCTCTAAATTGACAGGCATGGGTAGGCAAAGGATGTAACTACAAATCTGGTTTGGCACGGACATTGGTGGTACTCAAGATAAACTCCATTTGGCAAGAAGGACTTTCTTCTTTCTACTCTATACAAAAAAAAAGGATCTTTTGGGGAGATAGTATAATTTGGAAATCTAAGCCTATATATTTGCCAATTCCTTGGGCACCGTTGCTGGCTCTATACTAATCATTACAGTTAATGAATCATATAGTTGTACGCTGCCCCTGTTCCAATTAGTGGATATCTTGATATGGAAGAAGCCATGGACTGGAAAAGCCTTGCTCTTTTTGTGCTCAGGATAAATGAGCCTGGGATCACAGCAGTCCAGACAGTTTGTGTTCTAGAATGCACTCTTTTCCCTTACTGGTTGAATGCCTTATTTTAGACAAGTCCCGAGGGGAAAACTAATATTCCCAAGGCCCTTCAGGAAGACAGACGCCTGGGATTTGGTGTGAGGCAGCCATGGTTTTCTGAGTTCTACTCTATGACACCACCAAAAGAAAAAGAAAGATCCACTTGCCAATGATCCTCTTTTACTAATGATGAGCGTTACTTCTCATATGCATTAAAGTATTTATAATTGCAATGTTCACTCTCAGTGCTTATTTATTATTCCTACACTGTTTTCCCCCCAGAATACCTAGATATGCCAGGATGGCAAATTTGAGGCATGACCCAGTAAAATAAAGAACATGCATTATTCGTTTCCCAGAAATTGTAAGGAGCAAACCTTTGATTTACTCTCTGTCCCCTTCTAAGCTGTTATTCAATATCAGAGAAACGTCCCATCAGAGCTTGAGATCCATACTGATGATTGCACAGTTGCGTTGTATGCTCTGCTGTTTCTTGATTATAATTGAGTCACTTACACAAATCTGAGTAAAGGCAGGAAATCAACCATTTGTGATGAATAATTCCTGCAAATTGGTTGTAAGACTACATTTTACAAATGCAGATTAGGTAACAGTTCAGATTCTCAAGAACTCTACAGGTAGGTATATTATATGATCTCACTCAATAACACATTCATTATACAGAGTTAGGGTGTCTGAACGTCCCAATACGTCTGCAACAGTCTTATTTCACACCTGTTGCTCTGCTATCCTGTCTAGTATTTGTCCCAGACAAAAATACCTAAGTTAGAAAGACAAATTATGTGATCATCCTGCACAAAGCACAATTAGCATTTGTAGCACTCAAAAGGTAGTGCAGCCTCTTAGAATTGGCTTAGGTCTAAGAGTTAGGCAGTCCTGAGTTTAAGCTCAGCTCTGCCACTAGCTGGTTTTGTAATCTTGATAAAGTTGTTATTTTTTTTAAACTTCTCTGGGGCTCTGCTTCTTCATAATTAAAATGTAAAAAAGCTAGTCTTGACTTCCACAATAAGATTGTTGTGAAGATTAATTAAATCTTGCGTACACAATGCCTGAAATATTAGCTGGTATGTATGGTTTTCAGTAAAAGGAAGATGGACACTAAAGGTACATGAACAACTAAATGTGATAGCCTCTCTTTTGGCACTTGCCTTTGAAAAGAAATTCTACTTACATTTCAGATAAACACAAGATGCACACCCAATCTCCTGCAAAACATGCAATCTGTAATACTGCTTAGTTTTATAAATGAAGAATGGGGCGCCTGGGTGGCTCAGTCGGTTAAGGGTCTGACTCTGGCTCAGGTCATGATCTTTCTTTTTTTTTTTTTTTTTTTATTTTTTTTTTAACATTTATTTATTTTTGAGACAGAGAGAGACAGAGCATGAACGGGGGAGGGGCAGAGAGAGAGGGAGACACAGAATCGGAAGCAGGCTCCAGGCTCCGAGCCATCAGCCCAGAGCCTGACGCGGGGCTCGAACTCACGGACCGCGAGATCGTGACCTGGCTGAAGTCGGACGCTTAACCGACTGCGCCACCCAGGCGCCCCAACAGGTCATGATCTTTCGATTCATGAGCTCAAATCTTTGGTCGGGCTCTGTGCTGACAGCTCAGAGCCTGGAGCCTGCTTTGGATTCTGTGTCTCCCTCTCACTATGCCCCTCCCTGCTTGTGCTCTGCCTCTCTCTCCGTCAAAAATAAATAAACATTAAAAAAAAAATTGTAAGTAGAGAAGGATACATATATAAAGTTAAATATGGGTAATGCTCAGGGCGTGTTTGGCCAAACAGTACAAAGTAACTCATTCCCTGGAAATCTTGGCCTGCAAACTCTATCCCCAATCACTTTCTTCTCCCTCTTTTTCTTTCTCCTCTTTCTATGAGCCCTGAAGGCGGCAAAGGAGGACTGCTTCCCTGTATATCTTTCAGATGCTGGTGTGTCATGAGCCGTTGCAATTAGAAAGGTTCCCAGCCCTCTGTGACAGCATGAGCTGTTTGCCCCAGAGAACAGGATACGGATTCTCGGGCCTTCAAGTTTCTCCTTTAATGATAAACAATCCTCAGCTTCAATGAAGGGAGATTTGCAGAGATTTATGGAGCTTCAGAACCCAAGTCAGCCCTAGGCTACTCCATCTCCCTCAGCAACCTCTTTCTCCTTTTCTCCTGAGAAGTCAGCAGCTTATTACTGTTTTTCATCTGGATTCAACCTTTCAATTACCAACCAAGATACTAATAATTGTATTCAAGCTTGTTATCAATCTGAAGATCTACACACACTGCTTTTTCCTTTAATTTAAACACAGAATGCCACTTGAAAGAGACTGCAATGATAAGCATTTTACAATCTTCCATAAATACTTTATCTTGATAAACATGTATTTCTGGAGTGTAAGCCTAATGCATTTTTTTATGTATATATTTCGAAGTGTCTCCTAATTGACTTCAGCTACTTCTTACACAAAAAAGTTGTACTTTAAACAAACATATTAGTTACTGTGATTTTCTGGCTTAATATATTTGGAAATAAAAATAGATAAGATGCTTACATTCCTTTTTAGATAAAACCAACCATCCTCATAAAGATATGAAAATCTCCTTTGAAATCAAGCATGATATTTACATAATATATATATAATTATATAAAATATATATATTGTCTATAATACAGTTAACCCTTGAACAGCATGGGGATTAGAGGCACTGACCCCTGTAGTCAGAAATTTATGTATACATTTCGATTCCCCCCAAACTTAACTACCAATAGCTTATTGTTGGCCAGTAGCTTTATCAATAACATGAAGAGTCAATTACCACACATTTTGTATATGTGTTATATACTGTATTCTTATAATAAAGTAAGCTAGAGAAAAGAAAATGTTATTAAGAAAATCATAAGAGAAAATCCATTTACAGTACCATGTTGTATTTATCAAAAAGAAATTCACATGTAAGTGGACTCATGCAGTTCAAATCCCTGTTGTTCAAAAGTTAGCTGTATATGACACATATATATCAGTACATGCATATATATACATGTATATATGTATGTGCATACACACACATACAGAATCCACAGAATTAATCATTAACCCTTTCTAGCCCACAAATCATCCTGTAATTGCCAATCCAATCTCCCCCTACTTTTGTAACCTACACAGGAAGATAACCCAGGTCCACATTATAAAATTTTTAGAAGTTGAGAGGAAGAAGAATGAAGTCTTGCAGTCTGAGAATAAAAGGTCTAACATGGCATCCAAAAAGCTACAGAGTGTTTAAGGGGTAGATGAGGGCAACTTTGTCACACCATTGTTCAAACAAACTAATCGACACTGTCCTTGACTACTCTGTTTATTTTCCCACAATGCCACAGCCAAAGCATCACCAAATTTTGTCATATCTCCTTGCAAAATATGCACTAAGATCCTGGTTACCGTTGCCAGCCTTCCACATTTCCGGCATTGCTTTTCTGCCTCTGTTCTTAACCCCCTATATTACTTTCAAGGGAGCATACAGAGTGTTCCTTTCAAAAAAGGATGCTAAAAATGCTTCCAGTAGCTCCCTGTCTCACTCAGAGTGGGGGGTCAACACTCTTCCTGCAGAGTAGGCCTCCAAGTAAAGTGGCCAGATTTAGAGGATAAAAATACAGAATACATAATTGAAAATACAGAACGACTGTATTGAACTTGAGCAAAATGCACCTTCTTGCTTTTCCTTTTTGTCTATGGTACTCTGTGTGTATCTCAGTTGGTGAACAGGTGTGGGCTGAGGGACGTAGTCAAGTATCTCCTTATCAGAAAGGCCCTTCCTAACTAGCACTTATCAGAGTACTTATCACCACCTGAAAGACGTCAATAAAAAAATATTATAATGTCTCCTTCCTTTAGAATGCATAGCTCCCATAACGCAGGGAATCTGATTTCTTACTACCATGCTACTGATACTAAGAATATTGTTTGCCACAGAGTAGGTACCTAATAACTGATTTGATGAACACTTGTTTTTTAGAGACTCAAGTATAAACAACGACAGTATTAAAAGTTTCAGTGCATTGTTCAGTGCTTGGAAATAGCATAGACACAATCCAAAGCCATTAAATCCAGCCTCTTGACCACTATCCTGTTTTTGTCGTCATGTTTGAAGTGGGAAAGAGAGGTCTCTTGCCTGTGCTGTCTAGATCTTTATTCTTTGTTTATTATTCATGGAAATACATTCCTTCTTTGGGATAAACAACTCACAAACTGAATTTTTCTTACTTTCTTATTACATGATGCTGTTTGGAGTCCTCAATTTTCTGGTAACTCAAACAGATCAGAAAACAAGGAAGTGGTATTGATGGTGATTGCATTTAGGGTAACATTGACAATTCCCTAGAATCCAATGATAATGATTTTTACCATCTAACTCAATAATCATTCTCATACCTACTCTGCTACCATCAGCCTGCCAGAAACCCAACAGAATGGGAATGAGAGGAAAAGAAGGAGAAAATTCGTATAATTCCATAATCATAATTCCAGCAAGTATGCCATTCTGAAGTAAACTTTAATCTACTTATAATGTAAATATTATTTCAAAATATTCCAGCACCAAAGTAGAAGCTAAATTTTTCATTTACAAGCGAAGAAACTTAACTCACTTTAACATTTCCCTGAGACAGAAGCAAGGTTGAGTTCTCCTTAGAAATTTGAATGTGGCTAAAACATTATGCTCTTTTATTTTTAATTCAAGTATAGTTGACATACACTATTACTCTCAGGTAATTTGATATTTATATACATTATGAAATGCTCGCCACAAACTTCCTACTTATATCTATGGCTATTGTGATTGGAGGACTATGACTCAAGCACGATAATATACAAAGGACGCTCCCAAGGAACTAAAAGCGAATAGATAAAAAATTCATCCTGATTATATATTGAAGAAAAATACATTTTTGTTACAAACATTGACTGATTGTTATGCAAGAAGTTGTGCCTATGCGGAGCAGGTTTAATGAGAAAAGCAAGTGAATATAGCTAGGTGAGGACGGTCTCCTAGTAATGCTGTTGGTGCCCTTGTAGGACACCTTGTAGGTAGTCTGAGAGTACCTGTTACATACAATTGTTTGAGGTATATAAAAGGTAAATATATATAAATAATTTTGCATAGTGCTTGACATATATCTCACACTCAATAATTAATATAGTGGTTATTTTTAATGTCCTACTGTATCATTACATTTCCAGAGTAGAAAGTGTTCAGATACCTGCTCCAGTTCTTGGGAGAGCTCAAGGTCATGTTATAGAAGTGCTCACTGGGATCCCATTCCCACTGAACTTCAGCTTCTAGCCTCAACCATTTATGGTTTGTATAAAAGCTACATTTTATTTCGGGAGACCATATGCATGGGATCCCCAGGGTTTCTTAGTAGAGGCTGTACCACCTCTAGTTTACCAGCACAGATAATTATGTGATGTATTTTGTCATCTAAAAAGCTCTCATCTAGTATATTCAGTCTTTGAGAGATGGAATGATTAGAGTCTTGAGCTCAAACAGTGAGAAATGCTACCATATTACCAGACTTTCAATTTGGCTTGATAAAAGTACATAAGATTTTTAATCTAACATAATAGGCCTCAGACGTAGCAGGGAATTCTAGACATCAGAAATCACAATAGTAATGAGGCACTCACTCCCAAAAGGTAAGGGGGAAAAAAATTAACTATGATTCTGAAAGTAGAGTTGAACAGAAGAATATATGTGAGAATCCCAGGCAGTCAGGCTATTTCTGACAGAACATTTTTTTATACCTTTACTTAAAACCAAAGGATTGTGTCAAGTGTCTTCAAGATGAATAGGCTATTGGACATTTTATTAGAATAGTATCACTTTTGTTCACAATTCTAATATTAATTGTGACTATAACACAGAAAATGATTTTGCAAAAAATGTGTTGCGATATTTGAGGTCAGGGGACCATATCGTTCACCTTTCCATTTGCAGGGACAGTTCAGTTGTGTCAAATCTCTTCAAGCTACCAGTCCAGGTTCATTTACTACTGCTTTGTCCCCTTTAATCTTCTGCCCTGGGTAGCTGATCTTCATAAACCACATGAATGGTTCTCCTTGTTCTTTGTGTCTTATTAAATTTGGTTAATGAGGATCTCTATCAGTGACCAAAGGATATCAGTAGGACTATGAGGTCAGGATATTTATTCCCCAGTGTTTCCTCTCTGAGATCACCTTGAGCTGGCTGTGTCCCAGGTCAGCTGAGATTACTACTTTCAGAGGGGCATCCTATACACCAGTATTTTTCAAACATGAAGCTGCCTGCAAATCACCTTGGGAGCTTATGAAAATGCAGTTGTAATTCTCAGATCTAGGGTTGGAGTGATGATTTTCCCTTTCTATTTTGCCTCAAGGTAATACAAATATTGCAATTCTGTGAACCATATATTGACTAGCAAGATCTTATATGACTGTCTCTGTCTGCTTTCTGATTTTGCCACATTACTGCTGGCCCATGGGAGGAAACATCACAGCTGCTACTAACTTGAGAATTCTGTACTATCCCTTATAGCCTCCTACATCATAGTCTGATGCTTTTAAATATTCTATTTGGATATAAACACACCCTTTTTCAATTATCTAGTAGAGACCTTCTGATATACTATGTGTTAAGGAACACATAGTAAGAAATCAATAAATGTTCATGATATCAATCTCTGAATAATTCTATTAGATTGTGAAGGTGGAGTGTTTTTCCATATATTCTGCCATGTAATGAATGCATCAAATAATCTATAATGTATATGTTGAAGGCACAAAATAATAACTGGAGTTTTAGTAGTTGAGAGATCAGTGGAGACTTTAAAACTAAGTAACATGTCTCATTTAATTATAATATTCAACATAATGGCATCGAAAACTGATGCCAAGGTAAAGGAGGCAGTTACATAATTGCAACTGCTTTATTTAGAGAGAATATGACATTTCCCTACGCATGTGAACCAAATGGTAGCAAATCACACCAGTTGGCATCAGACCAGCGGTTTGGGAAACAATGTGATATTCCAGAAAGCAGTTATTATAAAACTTCTATACCACATTCAAAAATAGCTGAACTGTAACATATGCTATCTAAGGAAATTCCTTTTCCTTCAGAATATGTATTTAATTAACATTAACATTTATGAAATGTGGAAATGCTAAATACCTTAAAAAGCATATGTATCTATCAAGAAAGCATAGGTATCTGAATTAGTCTCATGTTCTAGCAAATGTCCACCAATGACTTGGGTTTAGAAAACTGGAAAGCAAAGAGCTGAATTTATTCAGCAAGTACACTGAAATTTTAGTGCATACCTGTTATCTACCAGGCTCTGTAACAGATTCTGTGTCTGAGTTGAATTTCATATCATTTTTCATGTGAAAAGGGTCAGCTAATTAGACTTAGACCCCCATCTCCATCACAGAATAACTAAATTACACTGGGAAACTGCAATCCACTTGTTGGAAGTGCTTTAAGAAGCTAGTTCATGTGAAAATACCTTTACCATAAAGTGTGAACTAAAACTGAGAATTTTTATAAGTACATAATATGCATGAAATGTTTTATGAATATGTCAAGGAGAATTTTAATTAAAATAGCAGTTTAAAAACTTTATACTGACATATACAATCTTGATTTTATTGACTCCTGCTTCCTGCTTCCTGTCATAGAGGCAAGGGTAAATAAAGGAATGTATGGGTTTCTAAGGTCAACTTCAGAACCTGTTTCACCCAATTTTTTAAAGACAGTTTATTTTTTAGAGTACTTTTATGTTCAGAGTAAAATTGGGCACAGAATACAGAGAGTTCCTATATATCCCCTGCCATCCCACACATAGTCTTCCCCAGTATCAACACCCCACACTATAATGGTACATTTGTCATAATCGGTGAATCTGCGCTGTCATGTTGATAGGACACCACTGAAAGTTCTTAGTGTCCAAGACACCTGGTGTGTGGTGTTGCACATTCTATGGGTTTTGACAAAGATATAATGACATGTATCCACCTTTACAGTATCATACAGAACAGTTTCACTGCCCTAAAAATCCACTTTGCTCTGCATATTTGTCCCTTCCTCCACCCTAATCCTTGACAATCACTGACCTTCTTACTAACTCCCTGGTTTTGCCTGTTCCAGAACGTCATATAGTTGGAATCATACAGCATGTAACCTTTACAGATTGGCTTCTTTCACTTAGTAATACACATTTGAGGCTCCCCCATGTCTCTTCATGGGTTAGTAGCTCATTTCTTTTGAGCTCTGAATGATATTCCACTGTCTGGATACATCACAGTTTAGTTATCCACGTGTTTGCTGAAGAACATCCTGGTTGCTTCCAGTTTTAGCAACAATGAATAAAGCTGCTCTAACCATCCACGTGCAGGTTTGGCGTGAATGTGAGTTTTCACATCCTTTGGGTAAATACCAAGGGTTGAGATGGCTGGACTGTATAGTAAGAGTAGGTTTCACTTTGTAAGAAGTTGTCAAGCTGTCTTCTAAAGTGGCTGTACCCTTTTGTATTCCCACTGACAGCAAATGTGAGTTCCTGCTGTTCCACATCCTCACCTGCACTTCGTGTTGGCAGTGTTCAGCATGTTGGCCATTCTAATACATGTGTAGTGGTATCTCATTATTGTTTTAATTTGCATTTGCCTAGTGACGTATGATGTGGAGCATTTTTTCAGATGCTTATTTGTCATCTGTATATCTTCTCTAATGAGGTGTCTGTTCAGGATTTTTGCTTATTCTTTAATCACATTGTTTGCCTTCTTAGTTTTTTTTTTAAGTTTATTTATTTTGAGAGAGAGAGAGAAGGGGGGTGCAGAGAGAGAGAGAGAGAGAAAGAGTGAGAGAGAGAGAGAGAGAGAGAGAGAAAGAGAGAGAATTTCTCAAGGAGGCTCTGCAGAGCCCGATGCAGGGCTTGAACTCATGAACCTTGAGATCATGACCTGAGCCGAAATCGACAGTCAGACACTAAACGGACGGAATCACTCAGGTGCCCTCTTAGAGTTGAATTTCAAAGTTCTTTGTATATTTCAGATAACAGTTCTTTATCAAGTATGTTTTTTGCAAATAACTTCTTCCAGTCTGTGGATTGTCTTCTCATTCTCTTGATAGTCTTTTGCAGAGCAGAAATTGTTAACTTTAATGAAGGCCAGTTATCAATTATTTCCTCCATGGCACATGCCTTTGGTATTATAATTTAAAAGTCACAACCAGGGGCACCTGGGTGGCTCAGTCAGTTAAGCGTCTGACTTCAGCTCAGGTCATGATCTCACACTCCGTGAGTTCGAGCCCCGTGTCGGGCTCTGTGCTGACAGAGCCTAGATCCTGCTTCAGATTCTGTGAATCCTTCTCTCTCTGCCGCTCCGCCTCTTACACTCTCTCTCTCAAAAATAAATAAACATTAAAAAAACATTAAAAAAATAAAAATAAAACTCACAACCATACCCAAGGTCATCCAGGTTTTCTCCTATGTTTTCTTCTAGGGGTTTTATAGTTGCGGATTTTATACTTAGGTCTATGATCCATTTTGAGCTAATTTTTTTTTAATTTTTGTTTAATGTTTATTTTTGAGAGAGAGAGACAAAAAGTAAGTGGAAGAGGGGCAGATAGAGAGGGAGACACAGAATCCTAAACAGGCTCCAGGCTCTGAGCGGTCAGCACAGAGCCGTGTGTGGGGCTTGAACCCACGGACCACGAGATCATGACCTGAGCCAAAGTTAGATGCTTAACTGAATGTCACAGATGCCCGTGAATTAATTTTTTTGAGGGAAGAAACATCCGTGTCTAGATTCATGTTTTTGCATATGGATACCTGCTTATTCCAGAGTCATTTGTTGTGTTTCAAGTAACTTTAGAGCTACTATAAAATATCAAAAAACCCAGGCAGCAACTTAGTCTCAGGCTTATTTTCTTGGTGCACAGTGGAAGCAACAATACTCTACCTCCAAGGAAAATAATACAATATTTAAAAAACTGACACTTCATTCATTCTAAAGAAAACAAACAAACAAACAAAACCTAAATACAAATGGGGGATATCCAGCAGCAAAAAAATTAGTAGGAATAGAGGGATCCCAGAATGATCCTATGGGTCTTAGTACCTGATTATATCTATCCCACTTTGACTGTGGTTACTGTACTTGTAATCAAACTTGTGGGAACTTGGTTGCTCATAACACCTTCACTAAGGCAGACTACTCTGGGAAATACCGTGGAGACTCATTCATTCACTCTGGTGGCCTGATCAGCTTATTCCTCTGCATACGAGTGTCGACACTTTATGGTTTGAGAGCCAAAGACAGCCAGAATTCCCTCCAGATGGGGCTTCAATATTAAGTACTCAAAATGTAAATTATTAAAGAGTAAGAAAAATTTATCAATGTGGTTTAAGGAAGCAACTAAGTACGATTATGAGCTAAAATATTCAATATTGTAAAATGACAGGTCTTAGACCAGTGTCCCTAGACAAAAAGTCAGACTTAAGGAGGGAATTCTTATGAAAACCATTTATTGAGGAATTGTTCTTAGGAGAAACCTAAAAGAAAGTGAGGCAAGCAGTACAGAGCAGAGGAAGAAGCTAAAAAATGTATATAGTATCATCGGGAGTCTTGTCTCAGGCTGATTCAATGGCAAGCTCTATAGTCTAAATGGCCCCATCATTTTGAACTACCTGGAGGTAGGAGACAGGATTTTTTTACACTATCACTTAATTACTGGATGCAAGCTTCCCCAGGGAAGGACATAAACTCTCAGGTACTTCCTAGAGAGGTGGCCCCTAAAAGCAATTCTCCATAGAAGGTGCAGTTATGAGATGTCAACAGTGAATGCACTCAGCAGTAGGGATATGGGTATACTTGCCCAGTCTAAGTGATCTTAGGCAGGCACCAACAACATCTATGACAGAACATCTTTGTGCCACTAGGTCCAGTTGCTTCTCCCACTAGGTTGATTCTGATTGGTTATAGTCTGGGGAGAAATGTAAAAAAAAGGAACGTTCAAAGGACAGATTCCTCTGCTCCTACACTGGTTCGGAAGCCATAACTGACACATTGTCTCTATTTTCTACCACCTTTCTAGTTTCCCCTCCTCCTTGGCTGGCACTTCTAGTGGTCAGGATGGCTTTCCAGGTGGAATATCAGACATGGCGTTGAGTTGAATGGTGGTACTCTACATGTTTTGTAAGGAAGAGTTACAATATGGAAACCCAGAAATCTAGACCCACAGAGCCTACACCCAGGGAAGGAGTAGAAAGTCCTAATATCTCAAGAGGTCAGTGGAAGTGATGGTGACAAGACAAGACAAATCTTGTCTCCCATACCTATTTTTCTACATGTTCAGGTATCTATCTCAATTTAAGGTATATGCTCTCTCCTGAGAGATGCAGTGCACTCAGTGAGTGATAGCTCAAGGTCAATGTCTCAGATGCATATTTGAGTGGCAATTCTACTACCCTCCCAGGGAAGCAACTCCTAGATGGTGTGGTTTGCAGTATTAACACAGGATCTCAAGGTCATGTGTGCAGGGCTGATCCTCTTTTGCCTTAAAGTGGGTTCCTTGGTCCAAAGGCAAAATTATGCAGTATCTCATGTCAATAGGTCAGAAACTCTGTAAGTCCTTGAATAGTGCTTCGGCACTGAGGTCAGCAAAGAGAAACACATATGGAGAATGTGTCAATACTTCTCTGGATATCATTGCCCTTCCCAGGATAGAAGGTGTTTTAATGCCATCAACTTTCTATCAAGTGACTGCCTGTTCTCATTGAATGATGGTAGTCTATCAGGGGCACAGTATGGGTCCCTTTTGCTGACAGGCTGATAGGCACTAATAGGAGCTAAACCAAATTTGATAAAAGGGAACTGATGCTATGAAGCCTATCTCAGGCATTCACTGGCCAAGTGCAGCTCTCTGCGACTGTGACCACTCCATTCATAAGCCCAATGCACAAGCACTGGGGTGACCAAGGACAGAGGCTTGCTAACATCAACTGTTTGAGTCATTCTGTTTTCTTTATTGTCTTTTTTTCTGGTGGATGCTCTCTGCTAGGCATTAACATGTTCTATCACGAGGCTTTGGGCCAACTCTCCTAGGCCCATCCATATGCCTAATATCATGACCTCCTTCTCCCAATCTCCCAGTCTTGATCTACAATGGCATTTAATAGGTTTGAGACATACAGTGACCAGGTTAGGCTATGGGGAGCAAAGGAGATTGGATTTATCTAAATGAAGCAAAGGAGACATATCGGAGAGTAGCTGAACCTTCCGTATGAAACAGGAGAGGCAAAAAGATGGTTAAATCAGCCTGTGAAATTCTGGACATTGGCATCCTTGTCTTAACTTTATTGACAACAGGAACTTATTCAGATGTATAAACCTTCTGGTGGAGCAGCACAGAACTGACTTGGTTCAGATTATCCCGCAGCTTGTATTGAGTTGGAAGATAAGGAGACCAGTGTCAGGAGTGAGGGTGAGCGTGATGGCAAATGTCCCAGTTCTGACATAGACTGGAGGTCTGTCAAAATGAGAAGATGATGAATTTGAGAGATATTAGGAAAGTTAAATCTAGAATTTGGTGACTGATTGGAATGTAAAGTTTAATGGAGATTTACTTTGAGAAAGTTCAGAGAGTTTGGGCATTATCTGGTTTCTCAGGATAGCAGGATAATTCTTTATTCAGCATGTTAAGAGGGCTGAACAGAAAAATACAGATGGTGTTCACACATGGTATTTAAAAGATCTTTCTTTCTATAATTATCACATTATGTATATTCCCTAATATTATTCTTGATAATTGGTACAGTATTATTGCATTAGTTTTTGAAATGTGTTTTTTAGCTTCAAATATACTGAACCACAGCCTCAGCTGCTTTAATTTTTCTCCCTTTCTGGAAGTTAATAATGCTCCTGAAAAAGCAATTAAACGAAAAAATAAAGCTTCATTTTGAAGAATAAGCAGCTTGCAACCTGGTTTAACGCTGAGACGGCACTAATAACATAGCACTTATGATCTAAGGGAGAAAATAAAAAGTCTTTATTATTTCCCCAAACACTAGAACAACCAGGGCCTAAAGACACACTATCACCATTTACTGCATTAGATAACGTGCATTTTTGTAAATGAAATGCTTACTTCTGAGCATTATATCCTCCACTTTAGTGATTTGGCTAAATAGTTAATTTAATCTCCAAACATAAAGAGTTCTAATGTCATTTCAAGACTCAGAAGCCAAGTGAAAAGGTGAGAAAGGGAAAGAACACTAAGCTGAGCCAATGAGGCAGCCTCTACTCCAAGCTACATGATAGGGCATGATGCTCATTTGATTTAACCCAGAGAAAATAATGTTTGCATTTTAAGATAGGGCTATTTTAAGAAAGACTTCTCCCTAATCCCAGCTCTGCTTTCCACAAGGCTGAGGATAAGGCAGGCAGGTTATTTCAGTAAAATAAAAGTGAAACCTGGCTTTCAACTGAGGGATTTAAGCCTTCCTTCTCTATTAGCCTCAAGAAATTGGACTCACTCTTGTTGGCACACTCTTGGTGGTTTTAGCAGCAAGAAAAAACCTTTCACAGCCCGGACGCCCCAGAAATATGCACAGTCTTGTTCAATTTGACCTTTGAAATTGGAAACTGTTATCCTAAAGAGAAAGCTCCATGTTTAAAGTAAAAGCCAGATGAAACAAATGATTTCTACTTAGTAAAATGGCTACCATCACCCCCCAGGTTTCAACAACAACACTGCTGGCCGCGAGAAGTGGTCACTGTGCTCAGCTACTCTGTTGGTCAGTAGATGCTTGGGAGGAGGGTTGTAACTTTGGAAAAAAAGCAGTATGTCCTCAATGATCACACAGACCACCATGCCATATGGCAGGCACTACATTGATTTTGAGCCCAGAGGAAAGTATATAACATTTGTTTTATTTCCAGAAAAAAAAAAAAAAAAGATTAAATCTTGATGTTAATGGAAAAAAGGAAATTCATACCTTATTCTGCCCTCACCCTTAACTTTTCTCTATTGGCTTCTGGGAAGCTTAGTTCCCTTGGAAGGCACTCTTATTTCAGGGGCCATCACTTCTTTCCCTAAATGACTTTAGGTATATTTTTATTCAAACAATTTTAATTTTCTCAAATAACAAGTTTTGGATTTTAATGTTCCTTGTGGGACAAGACTACTAGGAGCTTTCATATACGTGAAACAGTACTTATTTCACTTTCATTTTTGAAAGCAGCAACTTCTTACAAGGCCATTGGAAGGGCGGGAAGATTCATTCAGGCTGTCATCTGTATCAACTTAATGAAGTTTTTATTGCTTTGTTGCCCATTTTCTAATTGGATTACTTATTCATTTATGGTTGTGTTTTGAGACTTCCTTATATATGCTAGACAGTAGTGCTTTATTAGATATATGGTTTACAAATATTTTATCCCATTATATAACTCATTTTTCACCCTCTTTAAAGAAGGATGTTTAAAAGTTTTTTTTAATTTTAATAAAGTCCAATTTAGCATTTTTTCCCCCTTTAATGGATTGTCCTTTTGGTGTCAGGTCTTAGAACTCTTTGCCAGGTCATAGATCCCCAAATTTTCTATTTTTTTCTCAAATGTTTTTCAGTTTTATGATTTACATTAAGTTTATATTCATTTTGAGTTACTTTTTTTTGTATAAGATATAAAAGTTAGGTCAAAGTTCTTTCCTCCCTCCACATGGATGTAGAACTTCTCCAAAACAATTTTTTTAAGATAATCTCTCCTCCACTGAATTGCCCTTGCACCTTTGTCAAAAATCATTTGGGCATATTTGTGTGCACCTATTTCTGGGTTCTCTATTTCTTTCCCCCTGCTTTATGTGTCTGTCTTTGCCAAAACCACACATTGATTACAATAGCTATATAGTAAAGTCTTGAAATCAGGTAAACTGACTTGTTCCGCTTTATTTTTCCAATTCAAAATTATTTTTGTTATTCTACCTCCTCTTCTTTTCCATATAAATTTAAAAGTTATGTCTATATTTATTTAAAAAATCACTGATATTGAATTATATTAAACATATATATCAACTTGGAGGAAGTGACATCGTAACAGCATTGTCTTCCAATCAATGAACATGGTACTTCTTTCTATTTGCTTACATCTTTGATTTCTTTCAGCTTGGAAAGTCAGAGCGGTAAAGTGTGGCAACTGTGAGGCTGACTTCATTTGCTCCTGTCTTCCAAAGATCACTGTATTTCTTGCTTATTTCAGGTGGGAGAACAAATTTGATCCCTGTTACTCCATCTTGGATAGAAGAGGAAATCTCCAAAAAACGTAACTATCCATGTACATTTAGTTTCAAGTTGTATGCAAATGGGAAAAAAAATAAACAAGCAAACAAGCAAAACCTATTTTGAAGTAGGTGGGGTAATACTTCATGATGATAAATCCCAGATAGTAATGATTTTGCGCATTCTTTATTAGATTAGATTTCAGTTTGGTCACATAAGCGTTCTTCAATTTTTATTCTTTGTCTACAATGACTTCTGCACTTAGGAGGGATGCAGCTATTTTTTTTTTTCCTTTTCTCTTTTTCTTTTCAACCTAGGTGTCTGAATTGAACACAGATAATAGACACTATATTTATTATGGTCATGATTATCATTATTATATAGAATATACTGAACACTTTCCTATGTCCTGGCAATAGGCTATATAGTAAATTACATGGGACAGTTAAAATTGAGTCCTCGCATCGACCATTTCATGTTGGTAAACGATAATGCCCATTACCTAAAAGACGAAAGCGGAAACAAAGAGGTGAAGCATATTACATTGGAATAAAAACCCAGAGGGCTTGACTCCAGACCCAGGAAAGCCTCTCAAAGTTTGCTTAAAAAAATAAGGCAGATTTTGACTATCTTACCTGCCTATTTGGCATTATGCACGTGCATATGTGTGGATACTACTGGCTGAATATTACTTAGACCTATCACCTTATTGACTTCTTTGCCAGGAAGACATTCTCACTTGTTATGTTAGGACATTTCATTACTCTGAAAACCAGTAACTATGGTTTTAAATCAGTCTTTTACCAGATATTATCTCAAATGCCCTACTTGGACTTTCTTTAATTAAATGAATACGATCCTAAACTTTTCAACCAAATTTGAACTAAATGGTTACAAAGGACTCTATGGGCTAGAGGACTGTGTGTGGGTGTCCTCATTTCACACTCTTTGCTTTTTCTAGTACATAAGCCCAGATAACAACAGACCATGACTTGGGCTTCCAGTCCTTTTCAAATCAATGGTTACCCTGAGAAATTCATTAACATTTCCACAGCAAACCCCCAAAAATGCCAGTATCAATTTCCATACATATGTGTATTTAGGACAAAATAAGATCAGCAACTAAGATGTAGAAAATCTGACATAGGTTGATCCAGAACTGTTAATGCATGAATATGTAGCTTCTGGAGAAGTCATCCTGCCCCCCAGTCATAAGTACACTATATTTACTAAGATAATTCCCCTGCACCTGGGGGCCCCTGGTAGACATTACTACACGCAGAGAAATAGCAGTTATTAGACTAAGCTCTTCTCCAAGAGGAAGGGTCATGAGGAAGGAAAGCTAATCTGCCCATTGTTAAAAGGGGAAGTACTTTTTAATTTCAATTTTTATTTTTTGCATCCGTTTTTGGGCTTGCTCTTTTGCTAGAACAGAATTCTGAATTGTGGCCACCATGTGAGTGCTACCGTTGCTATTGTTTCAAGTTGCCTCTTATAGGATTCTCACTTCAAATTTTAAAGGAGCCTGTCATTGCAAAAAAGAAAAAAAAAGAAACTATTATCTATCTATCTATCTATCTATCTGTCTGTCTGTCTATCTATCTATCTGTCATCTACCCAGCTATTGTGGTCTACAACAAACAGCAGATTGACTGAGGATACTTCAGAGGTGGCAGGTAAGAAAACTCCACTCACAGCTTAACCCCAAACCTCAGTTCCCCAATTATATATTATATACCTTACTCAGGGAAGATAGAGCAATTGAAAGGAAACTACATAAGTATTCCTTTACCAAAATTAGTGACCTTTTTAGCATTCTTGAAGAATTCTCATTGTTTTAGCAAATCAAATATAAAACATTCTTTTTAATTGAGGCTTGCATTTAATCCCATCACTTGAATGATTATTGCCTATTTGAAAATACATGCATGAGCCTTACCAAATCACCTTCTTTTCTTCCCCTCATTTCCTTATTTAGCTTGTAAATAAATACATTTGGCTCAACATCTTTGGAACATAAATATGCCTGCAAGACTTTTAGAACTGTGCTTTATTAAAACATAACACTTGTGAGCTACAGAGAAAAAATTTTAAGTGTTAAGGCTCTTATTGTTTTATAATTTTTCTATTGACAGATAATCAGCTTTTCTGATGAAGCGTTTTGTAGCATTACTTAAACTTATAATTCTATAATTCCTAGACACAGAGAAGACTCATTTTTTAAAAATTTTTGTAAAAGCATTTTTCTTCTTCAAAAGCAACATCAAATCATTGGACTTCCTATAATTAATGCATTACATTTAGTGTTTGGTTGATGCCAAAATGACAAAAACAAATCTGTAGTTTTAGAAGGTCTGTCTGCGCAGTTTAAACACAGCTTTGGGGGATGGGGGGCACCTGGGTGGCTCAGTGTGTTAAGTAGTTAAACAGCTGGCTTTGGCTTAGGTCATGATCTTGAGTTTCGTGAGTTCCAGCCCTGCTTCAGGCTCTGTGCTGACAGCTTAGGGCCTAAAGCCTGCTTCAGATTCTTTGTCTCCCCCTCTCTCTGTTCCTCCCCGGCTCATGCTCTCTCTCAAATAAACATTAATAATAATAATAGTAATAATAATAATAATAATAATAATAATAATAAAGACTACTTTGGGGGATGCCTGGGTGGCTCAGTTGGTAAAGCATCTGATTTTTTATTTTGGCTCAGGTCATGACCTCATGGTTGTGAGATCCAGCCCCCTGTTGGGCTCAGGACTGAGCATGGAGCCTTATTGAAATTCTCTCTCTCCCTCTCTCTCTGCCCCTCTCCCACTCATGCTCCCTATGAATAAATAAGGTAGTTCTCGTTTCTGCTTAGACAGATGATTTAAGCGTAATGAGGGTTTCTTGGTGCATAATGGGGAGAGGAGACATTTGAATAAGTGCCCTGCCTTCATTGGAAATAGAAAATACTACACAGTAAAGAGATTCTGAAGTTAACATGTAACCATATCTAGACAATTTATAACCAGTTCAGCAGGGAAAAATTGATATTTTTATTTAACAGATGATATTTCAAACACTCTAGATGGTATATTATTTGTTAAAGGCGAAAAAGAAAAACAGTGTAAATCGACTTATATTACAGATTATACCTGTCTATATTTGCCATCTATACTGCATGATTTAAATCGACATATGTCGTCTTTCATCTGTGAAAGGACTTATTACCTTGTCCTTTCTAGACTCCCTCTAAATTTTATTTATAGATAGTGAGGAGAATTTATAGGAGAGGTCTGTAAGTACAATATGCAATTATTTTGAGAGCTATATCTATTATCAAGTGGGTGCAAGGGATGGTACTAATAAAGTTCCAGATTCTTTCCAACAACTTTTAAATGAAAATTGAGATGTGCCTAATTAATCATGACACTGTCATTTACCCAGGTAGTTAGTATTTTAAAAGTACCCACAGGATGCATATTATGTGTGGAGAAAATGTGCTAATTTCATTTAAAATGGGGGATGTCTGATATGGAAAATATTTTTCAAGATCTCACAATAAACCAGCCTAAGTATAACTATGGATACACGGAGAAGTAAAAATGAAAAAGAGTGGCTTCAGTAACTCCAAGTTTCCCCATGCCTCTATAGAAAACAATTCTGTAAAAAAAAAGGAAAAGTTATATGCAATGATATGCTTGAGAGCTTGTTTTTAGTAAGTTTGTTGTTAACATCATTAGTATGAAGCTTTCTGGAAAGGATCTGTACTTCGTAATTAGGTATGGAAATCCTAAACTATGGAAGGCCACACAACGTGTAAGACTTTCATGATGATGTTCACTTAGGGTATTAACAAAAGTGGAGAAAAGGAAAACAATGTCAGGTTCTTAGGACCCATTCTAATGTTCTAAAACTCCCTAGAAGGCCCAGTTTGAAATATGACAGTATTTTTTTTCTAATCTAGCACAATTTTCTGCATACTTACTTAATGCTTACTTATTGCTAATTGGACAGTTTTTCTTTCTATAGTCTTTGATTAGATGATCTACTGATTCTGAAAATTCTTGTTTATCTTAATGTTTGCTTTTAAAAGAGATGTGAAAAAAGTTAAACAACAACATTTTGACTTTATGTGGTGTGAGACCAGTGCATAAGACAATATTCTTATATTCTACATGGAGCTTTGTCAGGATTTCAATAATCCATGAGAGAATTCAGGTCTGAGTAAATTTCATATTAACGTGTGCAATTTTTCCCCATTTTTGTGGTTGATATCTAACACAGATAACCCACTTTCTTGTCCATGAGCTGAGTATAAGAAATAGAATTATGGAAAGGAATCTGATAATATAATTTTTTCTCTACAAAGAATTCTGTAAAACAGTAAATTGATTTACAAAATTGATGTATTATTGACTTTGGGGATCATTTTTTTTAAAGACAAAGACACTAGTTGAATTTAAATCATCAGAAAAAGAAATCGAAAAATATGTCACCATGAAATAAATGCAAATATATTATCAATTAGTTCAGATATAGTACTTGACATTTAAAGATGATTTCTCCTAATTTAGATACATAATATTCAGTTATTTTTTTAAAAGTTGGCTCATATAAGGAAACTAATAAGCATTCAATTATATAGAAAGAAGACAGTTTAGAATAAAGTCTTGTAAGAAATCTAAAGTAAAATACAAACAGTGGTTAACTCTAGAAAAGAGCCCAAGAGTCGGGATGAAATGAAGGAGAGAGGTAGGACAATAAAAAGAATTTAATTTAAATTTTATACTGTTTGCAATATGCCAAATATATACATATTTTACCATGAGTACTTTTCAAAATAAAATATTTAGAAATAAATATAACAAAAAAGTAAAAACTTGTGCCCCCAGAAACTACAAAACATTGTTGAAAGAGATTAAAGAAGATCTAAATAAATGGCAAAATACCCTAATGGGAGTAAGGTAGCCTTTTCAACAAATGGCACTGGGAAAACTGGATATCTACATGCATAAGAGTGAATTTGGACCTCTACTTCACACTACATACAAAAATTAATTCAAAATGGATCAGAGACTTAAATGTAACAGCTAAAACTCTGAAACTCTTCGAAGAAAACAAAATATAAATCTTCATTACCTTGCATTAGGAAATGGGTTTTTAGATATGACACCAAAAGCTCGAGTAACCAAAGAAAAAAACAGATAAGCTGGAGTCACCAAAATTAGAAATGAGTGCATCAAAGGACACAATAAAGAAAGTGAATAGACAAGGTACAATCTGGAAGAAAATATTTGCAAATTATATAATTAATTAGAGAATGGTATCCAGATTATTCATATAAAATATTATATGAAGAAAAACATATTATATAAAATAAAACTGTTTCAAGTGAGAAATAAAAAGACAAATAATCCAATAAAAAATGTGCAAACAGGGGTGCCTGGGTGGCTCAGTCAGTTAAATTTCCAAACTCTCGATTTAGTCTCAGGTCATGATCTCATGGATCTTGAGTTTGAGACCCATATCAGGCTCCATGCTGACAGTGCTGAACCTACTTGGGATTCTCTCTCTCCCTCTCTCTCTCCCCTTCCCTGGCTCACTCTCTCTTTTTCAAAAATAAATGAATTTTTAAAAAATTTTTTTAATGTTTTATTTATTTTTGAGAGCAAGAGAGAGACAGAGTGTGAATGGGGAGGGGCAGAGAGAGGGAGACACAGAATCGGAAGCAGGCTCCAGGTCCGAACTGCCAGCACAGAGCCTGATGTGGGGCTTGAACCCACCAACTGTGAGATCATGACCTGAGCTGAAGTCTGATGCTTAATCCACGAGGCACCCAGGCGCCCCTAAAATTAATGAACTTTTTTTAAAAAAGGGCAAAGAATCTGAATAGATTAAATAGATTAAATTCAGATTATAGAATCTGAAAATCTATAAGTAAGTGATATATACATGGCAATTAATGCACATGAAACAGTGTTCAACATCATCAATCATTTAGGAAATGCAAATCAACATTACAATATGATTTCACTTCACGCTCACCAGGATGGCTGTAATACAAAAAACAAAGTGCTGGTGAGGATGTGGGGTGATTGGAACTCTGAAACATTGCTGTTGGAATTGTAAAATAGTACAACCACTTTGGAAGACAGTGCATCAGTTCCTCACAATGTTAAATACAGAGTTCCTATATGACCCAGCAATTCTACTACATATATACACCCCAAAATGACAACACATATCCAACAAAAACTTGTAGATGAGTATTCATAGCAGCATTATACATAATGGTTAAAAAGTGGAAATAAACTAAGGGTCCACGAAATGGTGAATGGATAAACAAAATATGACATATCTATTCAATGGAATGTTATTCTGCCATAGCTATGAATTGCTGATACATTCTATAACATGGACGAAACTTGAAAACACTAAGCCAAGTAAAAAGAACCCAGGCACAAAAGAACTGACAGTATATGATTCCATTTATATAAACTGTGAAGAATAGACAACTCTATAGAAAGATAGATTAGCATTTGCCTATTTGGGTTGGAGGAAAATGGAAAGTGAAATACTGAAGTATAATGGGAATACAAGATTAAAATTATAAAACTTCTAAAAAAAAGAAAACACAGAAGTAACCTTTATCATTGTTTTTTTTTTTTTTTTAAATTTTTTCCCAACGTTTTTTATTTATTTTTGGGACAGAGAGAGACAGAGCATGAACGGGGGAGGGGCAGAGAGAGAGGGAGACACAGAATCGGAAACAGGCTCCAGGCTCTGAGCCATCAGCCCAGAGCCTGACGCGGGGCTCGAACTCACGGACCGCGAGATCGTGACCTGGCTGAAGTCGGACGCTTAACCGACTGCGCCACCCAGGCGCCCCATATCATTGTACGTTAGGTAACTAAAGCTTACATATGATATTATATAGATATGATGGCTTAGACATGCTAGCATTTCTTTTTCAAGTGATAAATGTTCTAAAATTGATTTTGATGATGGTCACACAATTCTGAATATACATACCAGGGAGCACTGAATTGTGCAATCCAAATTAGCAAGTTGTATGGTATGTGAGATATATCTCAGTAAGTCATTAAAATATTTTAAGATTTTTTTTTATATTAAACAATCATATATATAAAATCTACTCGGTAAATAGTGAGTCCTGGAGAAAATATGGGGCAAATAAATAAAATATTCTGGCTAGATAAAAAAAATATACCACTGAGTATATTAAGAAAACAATGTATTTTATCTAAAAACAAAATACCAAATAAGTCAGCTGCATCTTCAACTTTATCCTTTGTTTAAAAAAAAAAAGTCCTGTTTCTATGGCTTAGTAAGATAGATAGAGTTTATTCTCTCTAAATTTTGTCATTTTCTTTGTAAATTATGTTGGCCTCCACCTATTTAGTGACATAAACACAGAGCTCCAGAAACTTTGCTTAAAGAAGTAAATCGGATTTCATCCTGCCAGTGGTAACAATTCCCTTTGATTTGCAAGTTAATCTGAACCTCTCCTGTCAGAATAACCTCTTGTTAGTATATGCGTCTACTGGGCCAGTTTTGCCAGCAAACCTTGTCTACCCAAAGCAAATGAAGAAGAATGAATAAAACAGAACAGAAGATTTCAATTTATCACCATGCCACATCACATGCCTTCAAATCTCCCTTAAAGTCAAAGGTTATGTATTTTTTTTTTTCTATTGGTTTAAGAACTCAAAGAAATTTCAGTGAGTATATGGTCATAATTTAGTAGCAGAAATGTCTGGTACTTTTGCAAACTAATTAAACCTTTTGGAATACATTCTTTGTTGTGGTAATGAGTGTACTTATATTGTTGAATTTATGCATGTTAATATCACACTTTTCATTACTTAGTTCTATTTTCTACACTCCTCTTTGTATATGGAAAGTGGTTTTCTTCCAATTTATATAATTTGTCAATAACTGCTGAAATTCACAATACATGATCTGAGGGTTTCTAAATTTATTAATAATAATAATACATATTGGCATGCTATGTCAAAATATGTGGACCTGTGACCTCCCTCTATCATTGTGAAACTGAATTATTACAAAAGCTCAATAACTAGAAATGTGAAAGAAGCTCTTTGGCATAATAAAATGAGCATAGGTTTGGCATCAGAGAGACTGGTATTTACAAAAAAAATGGCTCCCCCCCTTTATTATCCGGATGACAAAGTGAAGTACTTAAATACCATGAACTGTACATTCACAGTTTTTAAAACAAGGATCCTTATATCTACATTGTTTTACAGAGAATTAAATAAAACAATACATAAGGAATCAGTCCTATGCCTTAGCTAAAGTATAGAAGACATTCAGAAAGTGTTTATTCTCTTGTCACTCTCTCTTGTGAGTTTAAAATATTGTGTTGTTTGCAAAGGAAATCCACCTTCCACAAGCTTGTGGTTTAGTATGGGAATGGGACAGAAAAAAAACATATATACACTAACCAGCAAACACATAAAACTGTATTTCAAGTTTGACAGAAACTTGGGGGGGATGATGAGAGATGAGGTAGTGGAGATTAAAATCTTAACTATTATTAACAAGGTGTAGAGAGGGTTACATATTAAGGAGAGAGGGGATACGGAGCAAATCGAGGCTAAAACATACACAGTGAGCTTAAGGAAGACAGTATAAAAATCAGATGGTCCAACTGATTATTTTGTGAGAGAACAATAGAGGAGGGAGAGGAATTGAATACAGAAGTGATTAAGATGATATGTTAAAGGGAAAAAGCAATGATCATTTAAAGTTTTTGAGTCTGAGGAGGTAATGATAATATCAGTAAATGTGAAGATGAAAACAGGGCTAATTTGGAGAATATTAAGTTTTATTTCTTACCTTCTCAGATATTTAATTAATCCATATAATGTAAAGGGTGTCAGATCGGGATCACTTCCACTAAAGTCTGCATTTAGATTCTGTCCTATCATTTGCTGTGTGAATTTGAGTACATTCTTTAAACCCTCTACTGTTCTTTTTCCTGTATAAAATGAAGCTATTGGGGTGCCTGCGTGGCTCAGTCACTTAAGCATCTGACTTTGGTTCAAATCATGATCTCACAATTTATGAGTTCAATCCCTGCAACAAGCTGTCTGCTGTCAGCACTGAGACTGCTTTGGATCCTCTGTCCCCACCCCCCACGCCCCTGCATCTCCCCTGCTTGTGCACGTGTGCTCTATCTCTCAAAAATAAATATAAAAAAAACGGAGCTATTATAACTCAATGATATATCTATTTGAGAGGATCATAATTAATGGATATAAACTGTATATCATCATTTGGGGTTCATGTTAGGTGCTTATTAACAGAAATATTCTGAGCCTTTTAAGAATATACAACATTCTTTTTCCTCTTCTAGAAAAGACTGATACACAGCATTTGAAATTACTAATGGGCTTTAACTTTGGTCAAATAAGCTGCCACGATTTAAATGTTTGTTTACAGTGGAATAATTTTCAGCTAAACTCTTGGCAAAACTCATCGTTATATGAGGCAAGGTGTATAGGAGGGGTCAACCATCTCCCTAGAAGGCTGCAGGCATCTTTTCAGCCATCAAAAGTGTTAAGCCTAAATTCAGGTACCCACAGGATTCCACAAATGGTTTCTGCCAACTACATCATCATGCCCTCTGGATAAACTATCCCTGGTAGAAACTCTGGTAGTTTCTTATGAGGAAAAAAAAAAAAAGTCCCTCAAATTATTAAGCAAGGTAATTAGAACTAGGTAGAACTTGGCTGATAATAGGCTGGAAATTTTTCAAGGGCATCATGTCAAAAACTTTATTTAATACAGGTCCAACATTTGTGAAAAATTGTACAAAGGGAAATGTTGCCACTTTGGATCCCTGAAGAGTTCAGTCCTTTGCCAACATGAATGAACCACATTGTGCACAATCCATTGCTCCATTTCTAAGCAAAACATTGAAGTGGTTAGTGTCAGTCTGTTTCTTATATCTTCAGAGTTAGAAACTTAAAAAAGAAAAAAAGAAAAAAAAAGAAGAAATGAATTCCAAGCCTTTTAATGTTACACATTCAGAACTCCAGCATGGGAATTTTCTATCTAAAAGAAAAAAGTATGATAGTTAAAATATTATGTAAATCGGAACTTCTCAAGGAGAACAAGAAAACATTCTACAGTTGTAGTATATCATGTCAGAATTTTTTGTTAGAATATCTTTATTTTTAATTGCTAGTTAACTCTTGATACTAAGTAGTATTTTTCAAAAATATTAAATACATGAAGAAATGAAAAGCCCTTAAGTAAGGTGTTTCTTTCACTCCTACACCTAATGACGATAAAAGAATGACTGTATCTGCAAATATCTTGGTGGGTAGGTATGGTGGTGGCTACTTAACAACAAAAACAGGGGCCCAGGGGCCTCTGGGTAGCTCAGCTGGTTAAACATCCAGACTCTTGACTTTGGCCAGGTCATGGTCTCAAGGTTCTAAGGTTTATGCAGAGGCTGCTTGGGAATCTCTCTCCTTCTCTCTGTGCCCCTCTGCTGTGTGCACTCTCTCTCTCTCTCAAAATAAATAATAAAAACTTAGGGGGGAAAAAAGACCAGCTGCGTTATAGTTGGATAAAATGAAAACAAAACAAACAATAATAAAAAAACACAAAAAAACAATAGCAAAAAACTGTCACATAGAAACAGGTTGTCATACAACAAAGAATTTAGGGAAACTTTAGTAGTTGTTCTCCTTCTTCTTTGGTGATCAGAGAGTTAAAACGTAAAATGTTCCTTTAACCATCTGGGGGAGAGGATGCAACGAGTGAAGTAAGATATATTTTAACTAAATCCTCTGATGACACTGGTATTCTTCAATGACATCATCCCAAGTTATTTTCTATTATTCCTCCACTCTTAACTTCAAGCCAGAAGACTAAGGTACTGAGAATGGGTTTGGAAGTTCCAAGGATTCATCTCACACGTCTCTAACCTACTAAACATGTCCTATGAACCCCAACAAATCATTCAACAATGCATAAATTTTGTTTTGCCAAGCCTAGAGATTCTTTGTACTTTCAAGCTATACAAATATTCAAAACCTTCTGTCACTGATGCTTATCAGAGGATTTATCCATGTTGGCCAAATAATCTAGTCCTTTTACTTGTATAAACAAAAGGAGACTTCCTACAGGAGGGCTATTACTTTAGGCAGGCTGAATAGGTTCCACAAAATTTAATGAGAAGTAAATGTAATTAAAATGGATTTCCAATTCTGGGGAAGACAAGAATTATGGATAGCCTCCATTTCAATTCTGTTGAAGACAAGAGTTATGGATAGCCTACATACATTCCAACCATAAACAACCATATCAATGGATAAAATTTATGAAGCAGCTATTTGTAGGCATTGGACAAAAGAAAGAATAGAAATACATGATGTGAACTGCCTATATACCCTGGGTTCTGTCTCAAAGCATTTTCCAAACTTTATCATAGGGGAATAAGTGGCCAAAAGAGTGCCAGTTTCATGGAGCAGAAGGAACAGAGATCAGAGTTTGGGGGTGTTGAATAAGCAAAAATTTGTGGGACAGAGAAAGAGTGTCAGATATCTATATAGTGAAGTTCTTGGGTCTTTGGTTGAATACTAAATTCATATCTGTAGGATGAGACTCTGAGAGGACTGGCAGAGAACAGCTTTCTTTATGGAAGTCAAACAGTACTGGAAACGATTTGAGTTCTAATCAACCTTTAGAGAGATATCAGTGAATATACATTTAAGTAAAATCCCAGAACCTTTCCTTAGAGTAGAGCTGATGTAATCTTAGAGTAACAGTTACTCTAGACTGTTCCTAACAAAACCCAAAACTAGTTCAACATAATTAAGTTGCTCAGTTAAAGTAAGTGCTCAACAGAACAAAAATGAAAGGTTTTGAGTATGAAATCTAGATTTTTGAACATATGGTACAATTAAAAAATTTTTAACACATAACCAGAGGAAAACAATCAATAGAAACAGAATGAAAGATGACACTATTGTAAAAATTAGCAGAGTAGTGATTTAAAGCAGCCATGTAAATGCATTCAAGGATTTAACAGAAAAAAAATGGATAATACATGTGAAAAGGTATGCATAATCAAAGTCCAAAGTAGAAGTAAAGACAGGTTTGGAAAGAACAACGATGTCAAATTTAACATACGTATTAACCTACAGATTTAAGAGGCAAAATAAATCCCAAACAGTATAAACAAAAAAGACAAATCTAAGCACATTATTGCTTAAATCACTGAAAAATGAAGAAAAAGAAAATCTTAAAAATAACTAGATGGAGAAAAATGAAAACATACTCAAAGGAACATTGATAAGAATGGGTGCTGATGTTTCATCAGAACAATGCAAAGGAGGAGCCAACTAAATATCTTTAAATTGCTAAAAGTATAAGAGCTAAATATCTTTAAATTGCTAAATTGCTAAAAGTATAAGAGCTGAGAGAATTTGACAACAACATACTGGAACCAAAAACAAAGCAAGTTTTTCAGGAGGGTTTTATCTGACACTATCTCAGGTCCACATAAGTGAATGACAAAAAAGAAAACTGGTAAAAGGGTGTGTAAATATAGAGGACCACTCTTTTCCTATGGGGAAATAGAAATCTTTAAAGGATAATTGACTGTTGAAGGCAAAACAACAGCAATGTATTAAGATTTATAATAAATGTAGAACTAGAATAAAAACAACTGAAACAGAAAGGAAGATGGTTGGAAATTGAGGGTTTATTATGTAGAGCTGGTAAATTCCAATAAAGGTAGACTGTAGATGTTGACACTGAATATTATAATCCCTAGAATGACAGCTAAAAGTAAAATAGATGAAAGTTAAAAAAAGGGAATAGATGAGATTTACAGAATAAAAATAAGAATTTGGTTAATCCAAAAGTCAAGAGGTTAGAATAAGAACAAATGGGACAGAGATATTTATTGCAGAATTATCTACAATCAGCTTGTAATGGAAACAACCCAAGTGTCCATCAACTCATGAATGGGTAAAGAAGTGTGGTATTTACACACAATGGAATAAGAAAGAATGAAATCTTGCCATTTGCAATTACGTGGACGGAGCCAGAGAGTATTATGCTAAGCAAAATAAGTCAGTCAGAAAAAGACAAATACCATGATTTCACTCATGAATGTACTTTAAGAAAAAAAAAAAGAGCAAAGGGGGAAAAAAGAGAGACGGGGGCAAGAAACAGACTCTTAATATAGAGAACAAACTGATGGTTACCAGAGGGAAAGTGGATGGGCGGATGTGTTAAATAGGTAATGGGGATTAAAGAGTGTACTTCTTGTAATGAGCACTCAGTGCTGTATGTAAGTGTTGAATCACTATATTGTACAGCTCAAACTAATATCATAATATCAAAATAATATATATATATACACACACACTAACAGGAATTTAAGTAAAAACCTAAAAAACAAAAGTGGGACAAAATCACATAATGGTAGACATAAAACAAAGCATGTCAATAATTATATTACATAAAAATTCTATCAAAATCCAGTCAAAAGACAGATTCTCACACTACATTGAAAAAAGGGAAAACTATATGCTATATACAAGAGATATACTTTATTCATAAAGACAGCGTTCCAAGATGAGCAATGAAAATGATAAGTAAAAGAAAGCATATATATCTATGTTAATATCAAACCAAGTAGATTTCAGGAGGGAAGTCTTACTATCAGAGACAAAGGGCATTTCATAATAATAAAGAGCAATTGTATAGGAAGACAAACATTGCATGCTTAGTAATTGATAGAAAAAAATAGAAATTCAGTAAGGATATAAAATATTTAAATATAACTAAGAACCTAGTTGATATTTACAGAACACTACACACAACACATGCTGAACATGTATTTTACAAGATCACATAGAATCTTGAAAATGATAAACCACAGTATTGGGAAAGTCAGTAACACACTCATAAAAAACTTACAGTTAAAATAAGAGCTAACAAAATTAGCAAATACTTAGGGGGTGTTAGGGGGGGCCTGAGTGGCTCAGTTGGTTAAGTGTTGACTCTTGATTTCAGCTCAGATCATGATCTAACAGTTGATGAAACTGAGCCCTGCATTGGGCTCTGTGCTGACACCACGGAGCCTGCTTGGGATTCTCTCTCTCTCTCCTCTCTCTGCCGCTCCTTCCCATGCATGCACCAGCCTGGGCTCTCTCTCTCAAAATAAATAAACATTTAAAAATAAATAAAAGGGAAATAAAAGAAATAGAAAGAGGAAAATAATAGAAAAAATCAATAAAATTAGTTATTAATGGTACGGAAATATTACCTGCAAAATACAATAAAACAACCTTAATAAAGCCCATAACTAGACTAAGAAAAAAACAACACAGTATCAGAAAAGAAGGAAGTAGCATCAATATCAAGACTATAATTATGAGCACCTTAACATCTATAAATTCGGGAACCCATATAAAAAGGACACATTCACTGAAAAACACACACTAATTCACTGATGTGTTTGCTAAAGATATTGGGTTTTTTAAATTAATAATCTTCTCACAAAGAAATCTTCAGGTGCAGATGGCTTCACTGTTGAATTCTAGAAAACATTATTGGAAGAAATACTATCAATCTTAAACTCAGAAAACAGTGGAGGAGGAAAGTCATTTTAATTTTATGAGGTCAGCATAACCCTGATAGAAAAACTAGACAAGCATATAATAAGTGAATAAAATCCCAAACTAATAGTCTCAGAGACAATTTACAAAATATTAGCAAGTTGAATCTAACAATGTAAATACAAATTATATATATATATATATATATATATATACATATATATATATATATACACACATATATATATATACACACACACATATATATGTATGTATGTGTATACACACACACACACACACACACACACACACACACACACACACATATATACAAATGACCAATGTGGGTCTATCCTTGGATGGAAGTCTGCTTTAACACTGAAAAATCAATCAATGCTATTTACCAGTGTAACCAAATAAAGAAAATATGTTTATGTGAACAAATGCAGAAAAAAATTGACAAAATTTAACCTGCATTCCTGATAAAAAGTCTCCTGGCAAAGTAGCAAAAAAAAAAAAAAAAAAAAAAAGGCGGGGGGACTTCTGCAACCAGATTGAGTCATCTATGAAACTTCTGCTATGAACATAATACTTAATATTGAAAGGATAAGAATTTCCTTCTAATATCCAGGAGTAAGATAAGATTGGCTGTCCTGACAATTGCCATTTAACATTGTCCTGGATGTCCTATTCAGTGTAACAATAACACAAGGAAAATAAAGTGCTTAAATATTAAAGTATAAAATTGGAAAAGATGATGTAAAATATTCTTTCCTACATATTTTTACTCCAAAGTAACTACTAGAACTAACAAGTAAATTGATGAATACCACCAACTCCCAGGGCAACACTAAAATATCACTTCTATGAACAACTGGTAAATCAAATAAAAGAACATTTACAATAGCATCAGAAATCATAAACCATGTAGGATTAAGTTTACTAAAAAATGTGTAAGACCACTACACACATACACACACACACACACACAACTTACAAAAGGTTGTTTGGGGGAATTTATAAAAGAATTAAAATACTGGTGAGATTTACCATGTTAATCGTTTGGAATCACATTATTATTACTAGTGTGCCAGTGCAATTCCTACAAAATCCTACAAAGAATTTCCATAGAAATTTAAAATACGATCCTACAATTCATGCAAAAATGCAGCGCACTTATAATAACTAAAACAGTCTTTAAAAAGAAGAAAAGTTGACTACATATATTACTCTCCATTCAAAATTAAGTTGTAAATTTACAATAAGCAAGACTATAGTATTAGTTTAAGGATAAACAAATAGATCAATAGAACACAGTGGTAAATCTAAAGTATTAAGAATTGAGATACAATTGATATATAGCATGTTTTAAGTTTAAAGTGTACAACATGTTTATTTGATACACATATATTGCAAAGTGGTTACCACTATATTAGCTTATAACTCCATCATGTCGCAAAATTATTTGTGTGGGGACAGAGGCTGGGGTCTCCTACAAAGTCATTTTAGTGATGTTACCTCTATGCCCAACTGATTTCTTTTTAATTTTTTTAAACATTTTTTTAATGTTTATTTATTTTTGAGAGAGAGAGAGAGAGACAGAGCACAAACATGGGAGGGTCAGAGAGAAAGGGAGACACACAATGCGGAGCAGGTTCTGGGCTCTGAGCTGTCAGCACAGAGCCCAATGTGTGACTTGAATTCACAAACTGTGAGATGATGACCTGAGCCCAAGTTAGAAGCTTAACTGACTGAGCCACCCAGGCGCCCTTTGCCAACTGATTTTTTTTTTAATTTTTTTTTAATGTTTATTTATTTTTGAGACAGAGAGAGACAGAGCATGAATGGGGGAGGGGCAGAGAGAGGAGAGAGAGGGAGACACAGAATCTGAAACAGGCTCCAGGCTCTGAGCTGTCAGCACAGAGCCCGACTCGGGGCTCGAACTCACGGACCGTGAGATCATGACCTGAGCCAAAGTCGGACGCTTAACCGACCAAGCCACCCAGGCGCCCCTGCCAACTGATTTTTGATAAAGGTGGCAAGGTAATTCAATGGAGAGAGTCATCTCAAAAAATAGTATGGAAAAACTTGAAATTTGTATGAAAAAAATTTGTATCAGCCTATCAATTTACTCAAAATTGATCATAGATCTAAATGTAAATGCTATTATCATTAAATTTCTAGAAAGAAATAAAGGAGAAAATTTCTGAGTTAAGTCATGCAGACATTTATAAAGGATGAAAAGGAAGTATGAACTGTAAAAGAAAAAATGATCAAGTGCACATTTTGATCAAAATTAAAATGCTTTCCTATTCAGAACATTATCATCAGAAAAAGGAAGGTCATAGACTGGGATAAAATTTTTGAAAATCATATATCCAACAAAGGGTTTGCATGTAGAATATAAAGAATGCTTATAGGTCAACTATAAGAAGACAAACAATCTGATAATTAAACTGGGAAGACATTTGAAGACACCTTTATTCAAAAGGACATAAAAGATGTTCAATATCAGTAACCATCATAGAAATGAAAATTAAAGCCATAGAGACCCTCCACTACTTACTCTTGTCCATTGCAATAGCTAACATTAGAAAGACTGACTATATAAAATACTGGCAAAAATGCAAGAGCTGGAAAGCTCATACAATACTGACAGGAACGCAAAATTGTACAGCCAGTTTGGAAAACAGTATGACAATATCTTAAGAAGTTACTATGTCCAGCCTTGTTTTATATGGTAATGCTGGACCGTAAAAATGACCATGAAACCGGAACTGTACAAAATGATCTTAACAATCAAAGAAAGATTATTATCACTGCTCATAACGTTTTAAGATTTTGTGAAGTATCTCAAACTCACTTTCAGTTATACAGTAGACCCTTAAACAACTTGAAGATTAAGGCACCAACCTCCTCCACACACACACACACACACACACACACACACACACAGTTGAAAAACCATGTATAACCTTGACTCCCCAAAACTTAATTACTAATAGCCTACTGTTGAACAGAAGCCTTGCCAGTAATAGACACAGTGATTAACACATACTTTGTAGGTTATATGTATTATATATCATATTTTTAAAATAAAGTAAATAAGAGAAAAGTAAATGTTATTAAGACAATCATAAGGAAAAGAAACTATATTTACAATACTATACTGCATCCAAAAAAAAAACCCAAAACACACATAAAAGTAGACACATGCAGTTCACTACACCCAGCATGGGGCTTGAACTAACAACCCTGAGATCAAGAGTTGGATGCTCCATTGGCTGAGCCAGCCAGGTGCCCCTAGCCACATGCAGTTCAAACTTGTGTTAAGTGTCAACTCTTATGCATAGGGAAATAAAAACCTCTAATAAAGCTAATACATGTTTTGTAGATTGCAAATTCAAACATCAGAACTCGTGAGAATGACAATATTTTATTCTTCAGAAAAAATATTTTGATAGTAATTTGAACAGTGCTTGCTTTCTAATTGTATAACATACACTCCAGAATGAAGGTGTTTTTTTTTTTCTATGCTTTGGCAATGCGCCCTTTTTACTTAAGATCAACTTCCAACATTTTTTTCCTTTGCAATGTTAATATCATGTGAAGATTTTGCCTCAGTCACTTCTTGTGGGACAAGTTCATCCAGTTCATCACGACACCTTCTCATTGATGTTGGTAAGACTCCTTCCTTCTCCTATAGTTGCTTATCTCAAATCTCTTGAATGGCAGCAAAAAAGCAACATACCCACAGGCAGCTCTTTCTTCTATAATTTTACTTACATTTCATTTGAATTTCACTTTCAACTTTACATTTTTTATTTCTTTGGTGTACTTTCATCTGTATTGGTCAGTTCTCTCAATTATCCATTTTTGTAAAATGTATCATGGTTTTATCGCTGAGAGACAAGAGACAACATGATTGCAAACTTTGCTGTCTGGGTGTGCCCTGAACAACGGAGGCACACACTTTGAAAGAAATGGCACAACTCACTGAATATTAGGTCCATCTGGCAGTTATATTTTAATTACTGCACTAAATAAAGTAAGGTATGAGTGTAGTTCATGGTTTATGCAATTATCACAGTATACGATTTTAACTAAAATTTGAACTGTAGTGTCAAGCAGAGTGGTGTGAATCAATTAAAACATGACATCTTAGTTCATTAGATCAGTTATAACAAAAATACCATAGAGTAAGTGGTTTAAACAACAAACATTTGTTTCTCACAGATCGGGAGGCAGAAAAGTCCAAGATCAAGGCACTGGCAGATTCAGTGTCTGCTGTGGGCCTGTTTCCAGGTTCACAGATAACTCTTCTCACATGGTGGAAACACAGATAGCTAGCTCTCTGGCCTCTTCTTATGAGGCCACTAATCCCATTCATGAAGGCTCCATCTTCATGACCTAACTGCCTCCAAAATGCCCCACCTCCAAAACCCACCATATTGGAAATAGGTTTCAATCTATGAATTTGGGAGACACACAAACATTCAATCTATTGCTCACGTTAACAAAAATGTGTGCATGCATATTAGAACCCTGATAAAAGTGAGGATTGCCTATGTGTACTAATCAAATGACTGAACAATTCTACTTCTATGTGTTTACCTGAGATATGGAAACATAGATCCATACAAATGTGTATATGTGAGTAACAGCAGAATTGTTCATAATAGTTGAAAATTAGTAGTAAACCAAATGTCCATCAACTACTGAATAGATAGGTAAATTGTTGTATTATCCATATTTTGCAACAGTACTCAGCAATAAAAAGTAATAAGGTATTACTACATATAACAGTATGGATGAATTAAAACACAAACGTGTATAAAAGAAGTACAGTATAGGGGTTCCTGGCTGGCTCAGTCAGTAGAGCATGAGATTCTTGATCTCAGGGCCATGAGTTCAAGCCCATTATTGGGCATAGAGTTTACTTAAAAAAAAAAAGAAATACAATACAAGCATTTATCTTTAAGAAGAACATATTTTAAATCCTAGCACAGCTACTGAAAGAGAAAAAAAAGATCAAAGAGGTATAGTAAATAAGTTAATAGTGGAGATACAAGGAAAAAGTGAAATTTTTTGATTAATCCAAAAGGAAGCAGGGAAAAGAGGATGAAGGAAGGAAGAGCAAACAGATGTGACAAATATAAAATATTTGAGTAAATTATGGATTTAAACTCTGTCATGGATAATTATATTAAAGCATAAAGAGTCTAAATGTGTCAATTAAAAAGCAGATATTCTCAGAATAGATAAGAAAACAATACCCAACAATATGCTTTCCAAAAGCTTCTTCACATACAAAAAGACACAGATAAATTAAAAGGGACAGTATGCCAAAAAACATCATGCAAGCACAAATTATCAATGCTGAAGTGTCCATTTTATAATATCAGACAATGTAGACTTCAGAACATAAGGTTTTACCATGAGTAATGAAGGATATTTCATGTTAAAGGATCAATTCATCAAGACAGTACAACCATTCTAAACATGTATGAACCTAATAACACTTTAAAATGCATGAAGTAATAACTGACAGAACCTTAAGAAGCAACCTATAACTATAAAGATTTCAATACAACTTTCTCATTAATAAAAGACCTCAAAATAAGAAATGAAATATAAGACTAAAATAATATTATTCAACAACTTTAGTAGATATTTATTGAATGCTTGACCTAACACCTGAAAAATATATAGAATTTTCACATGTACAAGGAACATTCACTAAGGTAGACCAGATGGGCCACAAAACAGGTCTCAATAAACATAAGAGGATTGAAATCAGAATATCCTCTGACCTCATCAATTTTAAATTAGAAGTCATTAACAGAAGGTTATCTGAAAAAAACCCCAAATATGTATATAGTGTTAACAGACTTTCAACAATGCCTCCAAAATATTTCAATTGGGAAAGAAAATCCTTTTCAGAAAATAATGCTGGAATAATTATACTTTCATGTGGAAAAGAAATGAACCCTAATCTCTACCTCACAGGACATGCGGAAGTTAATTTGAAATGGATTGCATACATTTATAGAACTAAATTTAAATATATTAAAGGAAACATAGAAGCATATCTTTGTGACCAATGGAATAGGCAACTATTTAGACGGAAAAAAAAATTAAATATGTGATCAACTGTACGTCATAAAAATTTAAAACTTTTCAAAACAGTACCATTAAAGAAATGAGTAAGAAAGGCACAGAATGAAAAAACAAAAGGATTTGCAAAATGTATATCTGACAAAGGAATGGTAACCAAATTATATAAGTTCAAAGATCTGTAATACTTAAAAAGAAAAACCAATGAACAACCAAAACTGGGAGATATCAAAATACTTGAAAAGAAAATCCCATAAGAAAAAATGTGTAAATGGCAAATGAACCCATGGAAAACTTCTTAACATCATTAGAAATGCAAATTAATGGGGCGTTTGGGTGGCTCAATTGGTTAAGTGTCTGACTCTTGGGTTCAGCTCAGGTCACAAACTCACGATTTATGAGTTTTGAGTTTGAGCCCTGCATCAGGCTCTTTGACAACAGCGGGCAGCCTACTTGGGATTCTCTCTCCCTCTCTGCCCCTCCCTTGCTCATGCTGTCTCTCTCTCAAAAATAAATAAAGAAACTTAAAAAAAAAAAAGAAATTCAAAATTAATGTTCCAGTGACACACCTTTATATTTTCACTATAATGACCAAAACTGAAACACCAATAACATCACCTCAAAGCAATTAAGAGTGGAATATTCATTTCTGTTTTCTAAGTTTTTATTTAAATTCCAGTTAATTAATATACAGTGTAATATCAATTTCAGGTGTACATTATAGTGATTCAACACTTCCATACAACACCTAGCACTCATTGATGAAGTTTTAGGATGATGAGTTCATGGGGTCCAGATCTAATGGCCAAGAAAAAATTCTTGAAGACATCTTTGGTACACAAAGGTGATTTTATTAAAGCATGGGACAGGAACCATGGGCAGGAAGAGCTGCACTGTAAGTGTGGGGCGTGACCATTTTATGGAGTCCAGGGAGATGAAGTCAAGAGGGAGCTTCCAAAGAGACTTGCACATGCTAAAGAATTACTGGAGTCCTAGCTATTGTCAAGCTAAGGTTGTTTTTCCCTCTAGCAAAGCATTAACATTAAGATAGTAGGGAGTTCCTGGACTTGAGGCTATGATGGGATTGCCTTCTTCTGATAAACTGGTAGAGACTCTTATGTGTTTGGCCATTTGTTTTTTGTCCTTTCCCAGTTTTGGGTAGCCATGAGTGTCCAAGGAATATCATATATGTCCCACTGTGGGGGCAAGAGCAGGGTACACTACATTGTGCTTTGCCCCTCAGCCTGCCTCATGCTCCTTCATCAAAAGGGTCAGAGAGTGTTCATTGATAGGTGAATGGCTAAAGATGTGGTGTTCGTGTGTGTGTGTGTGTGTGTGTGTGTGTGTGTGTGTGTGTGTACATACATATGCATGTATATACATAACGGAATACTGCTCAGCTGTAAAAAAAAAAAAAAAAAGAATGAGATCTTGCCATGTACAACAATTCAGATGGACTTAGAAGATATTATGCTAAATGAAGTAAGTCAAATATCATATGATTTCACTTATATGGGGAATCTAAACAACAAAACAAATGAACAAACAAAGTGGAAATAGATCTATAACTGTACAGAACTGACAGTTGCGAGAGGATGGGGGAATGGGAAAAATGGGTGAAGGGAAATAGGAGGTACAGGTTTCCAGTTATGGAATGAATGAGTCACAAGAACAAATGGCATAACATAGTGAACATAGTCAATGGTATTGTAAGAGTGTTGTATGGTGACAGATGGTAACTACTTGTGAGCATAACAACTCTATTGTGGTTGAATAATTGTTATACATGTGACTGTAATGTAACATTGTATGTTAACTATACATAAAAATGTTAAAAATTACTATTATAATTTAATTATACTGAAACTAATGTATTAGTATACGTCAACTATACGTCAATAAAAAATAGTAACAATGATTTAAAAAATGGAAGGCTTTTATAGGTAGAAGGAGACAGGGATAAGGAAGTTGTAAACCAAAGAAAGGATTATTTCAGGTAATATCACCTTTCTTTGGGGGAAAGGTGGGAGTCTATCACATACAGAATGCCTTACTAGTGTTGATCAGAAAATTCCAGACTAAGTGGCTTAAAATCCTACTGCTGGGAGAGAATTAAACTACAATTAGATAATATATACTGCTTTGCTGACCTGGGGTTTAGCACTAATGACTCCATTTTGGGTCTCTTGTTTTCTCGTTTTTTGTTTTAAACATTAAGTTCAAAGAGCAAACTCAAGTAATCCCTCTATTATTCCTTTCAACATTACTTGCTCTTTTTTTTAGTTTCTTTCTTCCCTTCCTTCCTCTCTTTCTTCTCCTTCTTTCCTTTTTCTTTTTTCCCTTGCTTCCTTTCTCCCTATCTATCTACCTACCTATCCATGTATCTATCCATGTTCTCTCTTTTTTATTATATGCTTTCCTCCAATATAAACATGCTGCAGTCAGAGAACTGAGTGGAGGTAAGTATTTTCAATGCATTGCCAGGCACTTTTTAAAACCCTGGTTACATATACATCAATATGGGAAACAAACTAAAACTGCACACATATCTTCTCACTTCAGCCTATCAAGGACTCTATAACAGAGGTCTTAGAATTGTTTCTATGTAGCAGGTGATAAAATTAAGAGTTGGGCAAGCCATGTTCCTTTTGCAAAGTCATAAAACATAGAAAAAGAGAAGGTGGGATTCATTTCAGTTCTAATCTTGCCCAAACACTGCTGTTAGGGCAAATGATCCACAGGCTTGTCATAAAATCATCTATGGAACTGTTAGTATTAAGTCAACATTTCTTTTTCCATCAAGTCCAAGGAAATTCAGTTATAATGGAGGCATTTACCACAGTTACATTTTCATCATAACTAACACAAGCTAATATTCTGTATAAAATTACTACCATGAATTAACTTTATGTCTGCAGAAAATGGGATTGTATGTAATTACTGATTTCCATTCACAATAAAATAAGCAAATTATCTTCACCAACATAAATGTACCATAAATTGTTTTGAGGCATAATGAAGAAATGAATTTCTGAAAGAAATATGGACCAAATCTGCCAAATTATTGTAAATGATAGCCCTTTTAAAATTAGGGCATGTAATTGCAATTGGAAAATGTTATCCTCTTAACGGTTACATTATTATTTGAATAGACCAATAATCCTCTTTGCTGATGTTCCATTTCTGGAGTATTGACAAATTTTACACATTTTTAATATCAAAACACCATCAAATTTATATATAGCATGATTTACTGTTTTCAAGATCAGATTTGTCATAATGAAGTGTCATCCATGAGCACAACATAACGACACTGTAATTGAGAGAAGATGTTTTGGCAAATAAAAAAGAATGCTATTTTTCTTTGGATATTTCTGAGTTTGTTGACAATTTTCAGCTGAGTATACTTTCAATTTAAAAGATTGTTCTAACATATGGCCACTTGCATTTAATCTTAATGAGTGAAAATAACCTTTACTACATGACATTTTAAATCAAATAGAATAATCAGCCTAATTTCAGCATAGTATTTTATAACAATTATCTATTACATTTTGCATAAGAATGCAACATCTGCATAACAAAATGTCACAGATGATAAAGGTGGTGATCATTTGGTTGTAAAACTCTCATGTTATCTAATAGTGAGATAGAACCATCTATCTTATAAAGCCAATTCTGGTTAACTAACAGCACTCAATTAAAACGTTTTCAAAGCAAACTTTCATTGAGCTCGTAGTAACTATGATGGGAAAGATTTTCCATTCAATGAATTAACCAGTAAGTGACCCCCTTTCTACAATGTGTGCTCATTTAACTAAGAGGCATGTATGTTAACCTTGGCACTTTGCTAGTATCTCCCCAGCATTCATGTCTTTGACTGCTACTTCTCTTTAAAAAATTGATACATCTCTACATCTCTATCTATCTATTTGGCAGACATGATGTTAAGCACTGTGTGACACTCAATTTAAGAAAATTCCCCTAGGGGCAGTGTTTTTAAAAAGTACACATATCAGAATATTTTGAAATATTTTCATAAATCTAATGTGCATCAATACATACAATTTTTTAATGTTTGTTTTTGAGAAAGAGAGACAGACAGTGCGAGGAGAGGAGGGGTGGAGAGAGAGAGAGAGAGAGAGAGAGACAGAATCTGAAACAGGCTCCAGGCTCTGAGCTGTCAGCACGAAGCCTGATGCGGGGCTCGAACTCTGAACAGCAAGATCATGACCTGAGCTGAAGTCAGATGCTTAACCAACTGAGCCACCCAGGCGTCCCAATACATATACATTTTTAAAGCATGATCATCCTAATAAACGTCAAAACATAATTCCAAGTGTTTGCCCTTAAAGTGAACAATGGGGAAAAATAAAACCATGATTCTCTCAAAATAGTAAATATACAGACCATTGGAAAAAAATTAAAAAAAATTTTTTAATGTTTACTTATTTTTGAGAGAGAGAGAGACACAGTGTGAGCTGGGGAGGAGCAAATAGAGGGGGAGACACAGAATTTGAAGCAGGATCCAGGCTCCGAGCTATCAGCACAGAGCCCAACCTGAGCCAACGTCGGACACTTAACTGACTGAGCCACCCAGGCACCCCTGGAAAATGTTTTTTAATGAAACAGTAATTTCATGACAAGAAAATTAAAACAAATATTTTTATAGAGATCAATTTAATTTTGTAAAGGCAAACCAAATACTGGATAATTTATTTATGTATTTATTTTCATTTTAAAATCTGGATACTGATACCGGGATGAAGTTTCTCTTGTAAATTGCAATAATAATACTAAACGTTTCCATTTTGTTTTTCATGATAATTTCTCTCTTTGGAGGAGGGGGGCTGGATTAATTAGTGACTAAATTTTATTTTCCAAGTCTCTATTTTACCTAAAATTCCCCATCCTAACTACCACTAAACAGACATTTCCAAGGTTAGGAAAAGTTGACTAATGAAAAATTTATTTTTAGTCACTTATGTCTCATCTTCAGCCTTCAAAATCTTTCAAAACTCCTGCAAGGAGACAAAATTATGAGAAATAACACTTAGCAATAGGAGCACTTGATAAAAACAAATTATTTGAACTTAATTTTATTGATCAGTAAAACTAGGTCAGAAATAGTATATTCCTCAGTGGAACCTCTAGAGGATTGATTGACAGAATAGATCTTAACCAACTGATATACCAAGGGTTATATCTCCAAGAAAGTCTCCAAGACCAAGAGTCATAATTCAGATTTAGTTTTGTGGAAGCAAACAACAGATGATCACAGGGCAAAGCGTCAATTTCTAGCTCTAGCTCTAGCTCTAGCTCTATTATAGGCTAAAACAGACTTCATTAATAAATATTTTAGGAATTTGTGTCATGAGGAGTTAGTTTTATGTTGTCTAGCATTGCCTATTTGATGCAAGTCCCTATAGCAAACACTAAGCTGAAAACAGAAGAAAGGGACAAATCATGGTGTATTGACTATAACAACTCATTTTATGGCTTGATAAAAATAATTTATTTCATGAATATCAACTGAGCAATTATGTGTGTTAGATCCTGGCCTGGACACCAGGGATAAACTGACAATAAACCAGATGTTCCCTGGACCTCTTTGTTTCTGAATATTGATCACCACTTTCATCTTGGAAAGAGACCTGGAATAAGTAAATTTCACAGATGTAACATGCCTTTATTTCAATTAGCAAACATTTACATTACAAGTCTCTGATCCAGGTAAGTGGGCTTCTAAATATACCATGTATATGAACACCACACCTTACAGCTCACCAACAACCACATTTAATAAGTGCTTTGTAAGAGATTTCACTCTGGGGTCCCATCTTTGACTTTGTCTTGATCAAAGATTTGGATAAAGTTATGGAAGCCACATACATGTGGATTTTAAATCAACAACAGAGCCAAGATCCAAAATAATCTCAATAAGCTTTAAGAAGAATGAAAAGCAGCAGGAATACCTTTGACAGATGAATATTTAATATTCATCCTCCTCATTGTGCACAAACATCGTATGGAAAGTCTGCTCTATAACATTGCTTTGTATGAAGTCTGGAAGTTCCCCTTACCTCTCATCTGGCTGTGGAGGCACTAAAAGCCAAGGTAGAACATTCAGAGACCACTGTGCCTGTCACCTCCCTCACTCTGCCTTCCTCTCAGTTGCATGGAATCAAAGACAGCGATGGACTTGATTCTTGGCTCCATTACTGACTACTGTGGTGCCCTTAATTGAATGAAGTTCTCTAACTTCCCAGCCAGAAAAATTAAAATCAAGAATTAAAATATCTAATACTTAGAACTTTTGTCAGAATTGAAGATAATGGGGGCGCCTGGGTGGCTTGGTCGGTTAAGCGTCTGACTTCGGCTCAGGTCATGATCTCACGGTCCGTGAGTTCGAGCCCCGCATCGGGCTCTGTGCTGACAGCTCAGAGCCTGGAGCCTGTTTCAGATTCTATGTCTCCCTCTCTCTCTGCCCCTCCCCTGTTCATGCTCTGTCTCTCTCGTTCTCAAAAATAAATAAACGTTAAAAAAAAATTAAAAAAAAAAAAGAATTGAAGATAATGACCTTAGTTCTACTGGTAACATCTACACATATTTCCATTTATTGGGCATCTCCCATAGCCTAGATGCAACTTCATTTATCTTACTTCCTATGTAAGTAGAAACAGAATCAACAAGAAAGTGAGTACAAATTCCCAAAGTCCTACAGCTAGTAAAGCCAGAATTAGAACATAAATGTGTCATCCAAAGTTACACTCAATTTAGAAATAAATAAAAATCTTTGTTCATTCTGAAGATGGCAAGTATGGGAGAACATTTCTTTTTAAGCTTCTGTAAAGTGACAGTTCTTCAAATACTTGTCTTTTCCCAGTGCTTCTTTGCAAGTGCTAATAATTCTATTTTCTGAAGCAACAATCTTGGCCTACTCTAAAGATTGTGTTTGTTCGTTTGGTTTTTAACAATTAGAGATGTCTGATAATTCTACGGACTTCTTAATAATGGGAGAAGTTCCCCATCACTGGCAGTTTTCAAGGAACAGACTTTTATAATTTATTTCACATAGGAAAAAAAAAAGGCTATTTCCTTTGAAAACATACCAGTGACTTTTTGATGGATAACACTGAAGAGCTGCAAAGAAACCTTTCTGTCATATTTTTCTTTGCAAATTGAAACTTTACTGTTGTGTTGTTGCCCCCACAGCCCTATGTCAGAAATCTCTGAAAACAGAGCAATTGAATGTAGGCAAGGCCCTGTGTGTGTGCATATACATGCACACAAACACAATGAAAGGAAATATGGGAAATGATAAAGACTTCATGTCAGAAAATAACATGGAGGTGGATTAATTTAGCACTAGCAAAGTGTTATAGTAGAAAGAACAGGCAGCAGGAATTAATGCAGTCTTCTGAGAGAAAAATGGGGAGAGGAATAAATATTTGAATACCCACTATATGCCAGAGACAGTGTGCTAAGTATTTTACTCACATTTTCTTTTCTATTTTTTAATTTTTTTTAATTTTTTAAATTTATTTTTGAGGGAGAGACAGAGACAGAGATGTTTATTTCTGAGACAGAAAGACAGAGACAGAGACAGAGAGAGACAGAGTGTGAGCAGGGGAGGAACAGAGGGAAAGGGAGACACAGAATCCGAAGCAGGCTCCAGGCTCTGAGCTGTCAGCACAAGGCGTGATGCGGGGCTTGAACCCAGGAACATGAGATCATGACCTGAGCTGATGCTGGGCACTTAACCAACTGAGCCACCCAGGCTCTCTTTACTTACATTTTCTAGTTTAATTTTTCAAAAACTTTGGAGGTATGTGTTATATTCTTAAACAACAGCAAAAGAAACAGACTTTGGGAAATTTAAGTAATAGGCTTAATTCGAAGCTAAGGAAGCAGAGCTGAGATTTAGACCTAATTATGTTTGAGTTCAAAACTCAGGGTTGTTCTCCCATATCATGCCTTATCCCATCACCTGGTTTCAACACTTTGCCACCAGAGAGCATAGATTTGTAATTTGTTGTTTTCTGCTTCTTAGCTGTTTCCTTTCAACTCTGTTCTCTCACCTCACATTAGATTGGAAGACCTCTTTGGATTTGGAAATAAGCTTCAGCTCCATCAAGCTTATTTGTATTGTACCCTTGCTACTCATTCACGTGAACTTGGAAAGTGACCAATATATGGTTTAAATTCCTGTTGTAATCTTTGCAAATGATTTATTTCCAGTTAGCCTAAACTAAGGTATCAGGGAAGTTTAATCCTTTGACAAAACAAGTCTGCAGATTCTTTGGGGATTCTGATGACTACAAATTATTCTATAATGAAGAAATAGGTATTCACCATGATCAACATAAACAATATGCTGTTTGCCCCAAGCAAAAGAAAAAGCCAGTGGCATATTATGCTGGGACAAACAGTCAGGGGGCTACTGAGCAGAGAGAACTAACACATCTACAACCAGAATAGTAGATGTTCAAGATTACATCAGAATCTGGAAGGTTTAACTATTTTTCCCCTCTTTAAAAAAGTTACTAAGTGACAAATGTTGGCCAATCTTAACATTTTTTTCCTAATGTTTTTTTGGTGATTATAAAGCAAACACATTTGACTTTAAGGTCAGGCTTACATTTTTGTATCTCCTATCAGCTAACAATGCACTTTCAATACAAAGATGGTTGCATTCTTAAAAGGAGTAATTATGGTCTCTAGAGAAACAAAGCTGTTTCTAAAATTTACCTGCAATGCAATATAGCTCTAAAAGCAGAAGAGAACTGCCTGCACTTTGTTATTTATTTAATTATAACATAAATGTAATACACACTATAAAAACAAGCAATAAGTACAGATAGGTGTAAAAGGGAAGTGTTTCTATTTTGTATAAAATCAGAAAGTTGACACTTTGGTAATTTTAAAGAAATGCAATAGTCCTTTTGCTCCCTACTTTTAAGATGTCAGTACATTTCATTTTGGTACATGTCCTAATTCCACTGAAATATCTTTCCCAGCATTTTTGTTGAAATTCGAATATGGTGAACAAAAGCACCATCACAAAAGTATGCTCAAAATGTAAGATGTTAAAGTCTTTGTTAGACTCTCATTATTATTAAACACAAATTGTAGACTTATAGTTTAGTAGACTTTGCTAATATGAAGGGATAAGTGTACATATAACTGCCCACTTCCCTCCAATAGGATATTGTATAAGGATAATGGAAATGTGTCACTCAAGTATATGTCCACACTGTTCAAAGCTGATTATGAAATTCTTTCATTTAAATAGTCACAATAATTAGAAAATACAAATTTGGTCAGGAATGTGTATTCTTCTCCATTCACCACCTCCCAGGACATTTATACTGACCTCTTTGTGGTCATGGAACTTGACAAGGTTTTAGCAAATAACAGAAAGGACCATCTCAGCTTCCGCCAAATACAAAGATAAGAATCAGACACAGGTGAGAACCAATAAATGTTGGGGAAATGGATATTGAGGAATCATCAGTGCCAAATAATAATCAAAATCTAAGAAGGACTTTCACACCTCAGTTGTTTTGTTAGTGAAATCAGTGGAATTTTTTTTCACAAGACATACTCAGGCAGAGGGGGATCTAAGATATTTCTTTCTCTCCCGTTACCTCATCTGCCAATGCGCAAGACTCAAGCTACTCACTCTACAGTTTTATTAAAAGGAAATCTGTGTGTATAGGAATGACTGATTACCTAAGTCAGAGACAACGAAGAAGGTATGGGTCCTGGGAAGGGAGGGCGGAAGAAGGAGAGGCGGGGAAAAGAAGAGAGTAAGGGTCCAGGTGTGATCTAGCAACACACTGAGAGGAGGCAGTAGGGGATAAAGAAGAGGTTTTGTTGTTCCACCTTTAAAGGATTTTGAACTTAACGGGGTGCTGTCAAAGCCTAATACTGTTAAAGTTCATGACATTTTATAAAGCATTAGTCTCATGGAGCTCACCTTTTATATTTTACAAATATTAGTTTCTTTCTAAAGCATTTTTTGAAAAGTTTATTTAGTTATTTTGAGAGAGACAGGGACAGCATGAGCAGGGGACGGGTTAGAGAGAGAGAGGGAAAGACAGAATCCCAAGCAGGACCCACACTGCCAGCTAGGAGCCATACATGGGGCTCAATCTCACAAATGTTGAGATCCCAACCTGAGCCAAGATCAAGAGTCAGATGCTTAACCAACTGAGCCATCCAGGCACCTGACAGGTATTAGTTTCTAAACTTAACCCTCACAACTACTCTAGGCATTACTCTTATAAATCCAATTCACAGGTAAGGAAAATGATATTCAGAGTTCTTAAGTGAGCTGTTGAATGTCATATCTCTAGTAAGATGCTAAACCAGGATTCACAGGCAGGCCTAGCTGAATCTAGGTATGTACCTCTATACCACCGTGCAGGAACAGAGAATTCTACAAGTCTATATTCAGTAAGAGACAGAGAAATAGACACAGAAAGACAGAGAGATGCTCAGCCTTGGAACAAAGTCCTAGGGATGCTAGAAGACATGATGAAGGGACTGCTGATTCAGAAGGGTCTGAGTATCACTTGAGGATGTCAGCTGCTTTGATTAAAGTTCTCATCCATTTCAATAAGGCCTAATCTCTCTGCTTATTTGGACAGAGGACATGCCAAATTTGCTACAGTTTCCTTTACATAGGTAAAAGAAAATGCCTTTATGTACTTGGGCAAAGGGCGAACCTCTACCCAAGACACACGCTTTTTAAGGATAGCAGAAAAATAATAGTATGTAGCTGTCACCATTTTTCAGATGAGAATACACACTCAGAATACTTCAGTAACTCTCAAAGGAAACAGAAGTAGTAAGGAAAGAATAGGAATCTAAACACAGATATGTTTCATCACAGAGACCATGCTCTTTGCATGCAACTAGACAAAATGACAGGAACTACAGTTGTAAACTGGAGCAAATGTTATAGAATATTTGTAAAGATCTCTGTCCCCTCCTGCGAAAGTGATTTTTTCTGAAGTTAGAATTCTAACACTCAAATAATTATTAAAGGAAAAAATCTATCTCTTAGCGTAATTTCTATCAGAGCTTCCTGGCTGATAGATTTCAACGTTGACTACAATGAAAGCTGATGAGAAAAATGGTCGAATCTACCAATTTCACCTTCTGAATGAATGAACCTGAGAAAGAAGCTCAAAAACATTAAAAGATATTCTACTTGGGGTGCCTGGGTGGCTCAGTCTGTTAAGCATCTGACTACAGCTCAGGTCATGATCTCATGGTTTGTGGGTTCAAGCCCTGCATCAGGCTCTGCGCTGACAGCTTGGAGCCTGGACCCCACTTTGGATTCTCTGTCTCCCCCGCTTTCTGCCCCTCCTCTGCTTGCACTCTGTCTCTCTCTCAAAAATAAATAAACATTTAAAAAAATTTTTAAAGATACTCTACCCTTTTGAGAGTAATATAGAATATACTTGAGTGAGGAGTTTTTTCTTTTTTTTTTCATACAAATGCAGTGTTAAGTGACTTGTGGAAAAGAAATAAGATTTTTCTGAAGCAGCTGTTAAAGTCTTTTGAAGAAGCACCAATGACCTTTGCAATATTTGTTTCAGATTTGTAAAGCACTTTCATATTCATTAAAAACACTAAAGTAATTAGTGGGTTTATCTATGCATTAATGTTAATGACTACTATCTAATCCCTCATCAGAAATAAGTATGGTGCCCAGTGTTCTCTCTTGATTTTATTTCCTTAACAATATATTTTATAGTAAAAAATAAAGAACATTCTTACACACACACACACACACACACACAAACAGAGCCACGAAAGAGGTAGTTTGTGAGTGACAGATTGTAGGATAAAACACCATAATCGGTGAAAATGTATTATTTAGGGAAAGTAAATTCCTTCAGTTTCTGGTGGCTGCTCTAATCATCTGAATAAAATAACAGTATGCAAATGCTTGCTAGAGAGTTTGACAAGGCTGTCACTTTGCCTTATCGGACACACTGCTTTATCACAATGCAGTGGAAAGAAAAGAGGAAATGAGGTGGAAAATATTATTATAGGATTTTTAGGGTACTTCGATAGAAACTAGAGACAGCTGTTAAAACTACTGTATTTAAAAGCAAATGTGAGTAATAAACCATAAAGTGAAATATGTAAGGCAGGGAAGTATTTCTGCCAATACGTATACCCCAACATAAACTTTGCTTACGTATAAGGATGTTAAAGAGCAGGCTGAAGCTACATGGAGACACTGATCAGGCAGCCAGCCCTGCTGCTGTGTTTACACAACAGAATTTGTGTAGCTGTCTCTGAAGAGTTTCAGGTCTTTCCTGTGTCCTGTGATAATAACTGTGTCATTTATCTCCTCTCTTGCCCACATTCTCTGCTCTCCTTCCTTCTCTCTCCTTCTCTCCCTCTTTGCCTTGGCTACCAGGAAGCACAGAGTATAACATACTGAGCAAACGCATCAGCTCTGTTTCCTAGTATAATTATCACTTTTCCGTTCATGGTATCTATTTTTCTCTGAATCTCTGCATACCCTTTACAGTGGTATAAAAGTGATTTTACTGTAATCAATTTCAAACACCTTATGAAGAAGGAGATTGTTAATTCTAAATAAACACGAAACATATACAAGAGTTAAATAATCAATTTCAGAGCAAAGTCAAGAGTACACTCGGGTGGTGATCTGATTCTTCTCCTCTTGCTCATCTTATTCTCTTTACTGATTTTTACACAGAATGAGGGTGGTGCTAATGTTAAGAACATGTTCCACTGTGTTGGAAATCTCTGCTGACAGTGATTTTTCTTTGTTACTATTTTTTCTGGCTTCATTTGGGGGGAAAACAATTTTTTTAATTACAATAATATGCCTCCCATTTTGCTATGTTTTTGACTGTTGAAACAATATTTTGAGATTTGTGTAAAATACGTATTTAATACCTCAAAGAAAAGACAATTAGAAATACTTACTGTGGGGGTGCCTAAGTGGCTCAGTCAGTTAAGCATCTGAATTTGGCTAAGGTCATGATCTCACCGTCCGTGAGTTCAAGACCTGCATTGGGCTCTGTGTCAACAGTTCAGAGCCTGGAGCCTGCTTCAGATTTGGTGTCTCCCTCTCTCTCTGCCCCTTCCCTGCTCTCTCTCTCTCTCAAGAAAAAATAAATAAATAAATAAATAAAATATTTATTGTGATATATAAAATATTCTCATCTGATATAAATTTCATATAGATGGCTGATATTGATGTTTTCTTCTATTTATTGTTCTTGTTTTGAGTTGTCTCAACTGTTTTTGTTTATTTGTTTGAAATATTTGTTGAGAGGTAGGGGAAAATAACCATTTTACTGAAGGATTTACTAAACTCGAAAAGGATATGAGATGGTTGGTAGGAAGAAATAAAAGCAACAATGTTCACTCTTAAGCAAGTACAGAGGCTTTTTTTAGAGTAGGTTAGAGTGCCCATGAAAAAGGTGTCCTAGGGGTCGCTGAAGTGGTTCTAACACACACAAGAAAGGAGGTGAGAAATCAAATCTCGCTTGTATTATCAAAGACAGAGCTTCTTGGCCAGTTGGTAAATCTCTCTTCCCTCAGAGAAGGCGGAAGGCAGGAAACATTACCTTCAACTTGAACTCTGAATAAAACTTGATCCAACAATCTTTCAAGCCTTTGTGGTCAAAATGAGAAGAATGTGCAAAGAAATGACATTTCAAGATCGGAAATGTGTCTGTCTTGCAAGAGTCAGAGGCTTAAAAGCTCCCCTCCAGTGGACTGTCACTTGTTCCTAGAAGACAGCCCAAATTGCCCTTCTGCAGGGGCACAAATATGAAGGCAGCCAGCTCCTGCGAGGGCAGCTTTTACTTCTCCAAAGCTTGTCTTCTGTTACTCATCACGGCTCACAAGATGTTTGCATATGGCCTAAATAAACATCTTGAGAGTCTTTTTGGTGTGTTTTTTGTTTTATTGTTTATAAGCATACATACATTTCTTCACTAACCATTTATTAGCAAGCAAGTATTTAAGTAACAATTACCTGACCCACTCTTAGGGTGACCTTGTATGCTGTCATCCAAACCCAGATATGTTAGAGAGTAAAATAGGACACTATTAACAATTGTACAAGGGCAGCAGTCATAAACAGGGACTCCCCAAAGAGTCTAACTTGGGTTTGTTGAACCTCCGCTTTCATTTGTGATGCACTTTCAGTACCAGGTTCGAATGAAGCCAATGTTGATATTCCAGAGGAAGGATTTTGTCACTCTTTTAGTTGACAGAATCCAAAAGGTATGACTGGATATGACTGGACACTGGGATGGTTCAGGAGGTAGCCCAAGCCATTATCCCCAAGGTCTTGCTAGACACTCAGAAGTAACTTGTTCATTAAAAGATAGAGGATTTCTCCAGACCCATCCTCATAAAATTAATATGCATATTATCCACTGAGGGATCCTGTTAGAGTACAGATTCTTATGCAGCAATCATGTGGCAGGGCCTGACATTCTGCATTTGTGACAAGCTCCTAGGTTGTGATGCCACCACTGATCTGCACATTGAGTAGCAAATCTCTAAATGACTTGCGCCGATTCACAAATCTTGTTTATTTCTAATTTTCTCATTTGGAATTCATTCCATCACACCTAACAAGACATTACTAAATTCACCAGTAGAACTCCACACTGGATATGCAGTACACTAAATAAAAAGTATGGGCTGGTGGTGATAGACCAGAATTTCGGAAGGGCTTCTGTTAACCACCTCTGAGTACACTTCTCAAAACAACAATTTTTAAAATTCCATGCCTTATCTCTAGACTGCTTCAAATTGTACTTCTTCCTGGAAATAATTTGAGCTTGTTCTTATTTCTCTGATCCCTTCCTCTCAACCAGTTGTGAGTTTATTCTTTGGTTCAGAATTGCTCTTCCTTTGTTTGAAGTAGGTAACTTTCATCTACTACCTACAATCTCAGTTCTGAGGTTTCAGGACCAACTGTGTCCTTCTCTCTAGACAAAAAAAAAAAAAAAAAAACTTCAACGACACAAGCCCCTCCTCTATGACAAGAATTCAGACACCTCAATGCTTTGGTCAGACTCTTTAAGATGACTACTTTGGTCTTTCCTAGAACGCAAGAGGTGAAGGATATAGGGAAATTGGAGGGGTGCAGATAGGAGGAGACAAGATCTTTAATCAATGTAGGGGCTGTCAATTAAGGGACACTCCATCTGCAGACAACCCTGACATGTATTACAAAGCCATTTATTTGTGACTCTGCCCCATGGCATAGCCTTTCCCCTATAGAATTGAAGTCAACCCTAGAATCAACTCAGGCCATCTTTGAACTTGAATGCTCTGAAGCATAATCTTGAAAGTATATTCATAACCTTTTTCTGCCTATGACCTTGTAAGCCACAGAATATTGAAGAAATGAATTCATGTGAAGTCATCTTCATACACCCCACCACACACACACACTGCTAGTTAATACGTATTGAAACTCTTCAATCAACAAGAGGGTACTATCCCTTTCCCAGAAAAAGTCATTACGTTCGATATTATGTGCCCCACTTACTTCCACACGCTTGAAGAGTCCTGTATCCATATGCTTCTCAGAAAAGGCAAACACACAAATAAACAAACTCACGTAGAAATTCGTATGTACAGTACACAGAGTTAGTGCCAGGAAATTTATTAACCTCCTCATTCGTGAAATATTTAATTAGTTATAAAAAGAAATAACAGATATTTTCATTCCAGATAATTGCTAAAATGAAAGATGAAAGAATCAGGTCAAGAGATTTTAAAGATTTGTTCCTCCTTTATTCCAGTTCTGGTTTACTGTCAGAATTACAACAGATTATCAATCTAGAATGCCCTTCAAACATCATCTAACTATCATCAGAATGCTTGACTCACCCAAACATACCTCGTTCTGCCCACTTTTCACAATGTACTACTTATTACCTGTTTTTCTTAGACTAGGTACATTTATGAAATCTTGTGATGATTGAAAAGTCTTCTCCCATCCACTTTGTTTTCTAGTCATCCTTGCTCAACTGCAAGAGTCATGACCTTATAGAGATTCCCATTATTTATATATTTTTGTCTTTGTTTAAACATGATTTAGTCTACCTTTGCAAAATCCATTCTAATAAAAATGAAGAAGAGATCATATTATTGTTTCTCTACTGATCAGATTTTGCTTTGGCAAAATGCTATCATTTCTGAGCTAGGAAGAGAATATTAAAAAAAGATTAAATGAATAAACTTCAGTCATTCATTGTGTAAGAATAAGCAAATTAATAATAATCTTTCATTTCCCTATCAAAATTCAAACTTATTTGTGCATTTCTTACTTGATTTAATTGAATAAGTAAAATGGAGTCAAAAAGACTAACATTCACTACATGCCTTACTAAGTGCCAAGAAAGGTGAAATATTCCTTTGCCTAATATTTTTATTATGTTAATTTATTACTATGATTATAGATTAGGAGACATTTTCCAATAATAGCTTCCACTTATTGAAGACCTCCCATATGCCTACTAGCTGGGGACTTCATATGAATCATTTAAAATAGTCTTAGCTGGGTTTTATTATTCCCACTTAATGGATGATGGACCTTGAGCTCAGAGAGGTTAAGTGTCTTCTCCAAATTTAACACCTTGCGAGTGCCAGATTTGGAACCAGATAGATAACTCCTCATTTGAATTAAAATTTCACGTTCTGTCCATGATATTTGTATTCTCTTGGGAAATACATGCCGTGAATACACCTACATCTTTTATGTTGTGTATATACACATGTACATGAATATGTTTTGAAATCAGACAATTCAGAGAAAAATAACTCACTTCCCCAAAACATTTTTTCCTACCTTAGGTAAAGATATATTCAAACTTTACTTAAATTGTTGTTTCTCCTTTACAATTATTCTTTATGTTAAGCCATCTGTTCCATAATCACAGGTAACATTAATCTCATCATTTTGAATTGATAATATTTATCACCATCATCTCTACCTTTACTTCTGTGATAATTTGAACCACTTCTTATTAGCACTTTCAACTTCTTGCTACTACTATATTTCTGGGAAATAATGTCCTAGTGTTGCACATTAACAACTACAAAAATTATTGAAATACAGCATACAATAGATCACAAAACAACATGACCCCCGAGGCTTATATAACCTTCGGAGCACCTCTAGGGGTAAAATCAAGCTGACTTTAAAGAGTAACCTGGTTCAAGTCTATGAAGATTCATGTGCTTTAAGTCCACATATGGAGCTGTTCCCAGATACAGGATGGTCACTGCTATCAGTCCCTGTCATCTGATATACATGTGCATGTTATTTATGATAAGCATATATGTTTATTTTTCCTCCTTTTCTCTCCTTCTGTCTCCTCTCTTTTCTTCATTTTTTTTTAAAAGCAATATTTCATTGCCTATATTGGTGATTTCTAAACTTTTTTCATCAGGGATTCATCAGTAAAATATGTAAGCATGTATCACCAATGTGTGTATATTTATTTGTAAAACATGTATAAGGACATCCCCACTAATATATCTATATGTTATAAAACATGCAGATGTTTTAAAAGATAGTAAATTCTAAAAGATGATAAATATATTAAAACATATTCTAATATTTTCTTTCCACAACCCAATAGATTCTATTTCTCACCTCACTTTGGCTCAGAAGATAATACTTAACCTCTCAAGTTCAGCTTTCAAAGTCTAATGTGAAATATGTGTTACCATGAAATTGCCCCAGACCTAGCTCCTATCTCTCTTTTGCCATTCCAGGTAAATATGCTTTCCTGTGCTTGGATTTGACATGGGACAGGAGGTAGGAGGATACTCACTGTGTGACCCTAAGCATCAATAACATATAATAGGACATTTGGCAAAGATCCCTTAGAACATTTTCAGCTATAAAAATGTTTTCCATGGTTTGACGACATAGGCAGGACCTAAAAGGGTATGTGTTGTAAATAAAGGGTGTGTTTGTATTTTCTCTCTTCTGCAAACAACCCAGAGCAATTCTTACATCCTGCGACATCTATACAAGTGAATAAAAAACTTTAGGAAGGCAGTAAATGACCTCAATGAGCAACCTTTTGGCAAAGCAATTTCCTTATACTTTTAACCAGATGATGAATGTTATTAATGAAATATCAGAATATTACAAGTATCTCATTTCATATTCTTTAAAATCAAAAATTATTATTCATATGCACTAGCTTTCCATAAATGTCATAAAAATTAGGTGAAATTTTATCCATTCATGTCTTAAGTACTCTTACTTTCTACATAAAGGAACATTAGTCTGAAAATAGAATAAACTTTAAGAACAAGGTACTTCAAAAAAAAGATCTTCCTTTGTGGTAAGTGCCAACAAAGAACACATTTTACATTAATTGGTTGTCTCAGTCCAGACCATCTGTCTCCCCAAATCTAATGAATGCTGGCATTCGTATTGGTATGTACTCAATAGCTCAAATTGGGTCTGAAATAAACCCTGCTCAAAGTCTTGTTATAGAATCAGCTTGTGAGTTGTGGAACAAATGTTAAGATGCCTCTCATCTGGGTCTCTCCCTGTGAAAAATTTAAGTTCAGTTGCACATACCCTGGGCATGGGCTCCACATAGATGCATTTTACATTTGCATAGTTGTATCATGCGTTGTTCTCTCACTATACGACTCATGCATGTGTATGTGATCTTATCTAACGTGACTGCCTAACATTTTATGGATCAGATTAAAATACACATATGACTTTATATTGAGCGTTTATTGTTTTCTGACAGCTTTATCAAATACATAGGCAATCACCATTAGCTCCCTTTTATAGATAAGGAAATTGAGGCTTAGAGGCAGTCCATGATTTCATCCGTGACTACTACTTCTGTGATATTCTTCCCTTTTGTGCTATTGCATCAGCCAAGTGGGTCACCTCAGATAGGCCAAACTCTTTCCTATTCTGGATCTGTATAATTTATGAGAGAGGAAGGGGTCAAGACAGTTGTTCTGTGTTCTTCAAGGCACTTGAGTCCCATCTTAAGTGTCTCATCACCAGGAAAATCTTTCCACCTGTCTCAGACCAGCCTATGTCCTTGGTCCCTCTATATACTCTTACAGACAGACACTTATTTTCTTTTAAAAATAAAAGTAGTTAAAATGATAAATATATAAGTATGTCCCCCAACAGAAAGTACATTCCAGAAACACAGAGACTTTGCCTACTTTGTTGGCCAAATTCAGCCACGATATTCATATTTCATACTCGTATTAACTGTTCATGACTGAACATTTAATTATCAGGTGCTATGCCAGCAGCTAAATCCTATAATCATGGACTGAGAAATATGAGGCTTCCTCTCAGTTAGCAGTCTTTTCCATGCCATATGCAAAGTAGAAATTGTGAAAGTAACTAAATGCAACTAACATTGTTGAACATTATAGAACTAGTGAGGAGCCTTTCGAATTAGATAGGCTTGGGATTACTACCTCATCCTCACTCGAAGGGTTAACGCTAACTCTGTACTAGCTCTGTAGCTATTATTATCTTCATACATTAGAAATATCTATTTGGGGGTGCCTAGGTGGCTCAGTCGGTCAAGTGTCCGACTCTTGATTTCAGCTCAGGTCATGATCTCAGGATCGTGGTATCAAGCGTCGTGTTGGTCTCTGTGCTGACAGTGCAGACCCTGCTTGATATTCCCTCTCTCCCTCTCTCTCTGCCCCTACCCTGCTCATGCACAGTGTCTCTCAAAATAAATAAATAAACATTTAAAAAGATACATGTATCTGTTTAGAGGCTTGAAGAATTGTTCAACTCTTTGCAAACGGGCACACATGCACACATGCACAGATTGTATAACCATTTGATAGATGATAATTAATTATATATAAACACATAAATAATATTTATATTATATACAAACATATAATATGTTTATATATAAATATATTTTATATATTTATTTATCTATCTAGCTATCTATTTATTTATTTATTTTTATCACCCAACAAGACAACTGATCATGAGGTAGAAGGTAAGAAGAGTCTAGATTACAAATGGCAATCACTGACATGGATGAACCCAAAATGAGGTTTTGAAGAAACCTCAAAAAATTTGTGACTGTTTTAATCACAGTAGTAAATAATTGCAGCAAAAAAAAGGGTGGGGGGAGATTACTTAACAACAGGAAAAATTCCATCCAACACTCCAAAGTCTAAAGCACAGGATCAGATAGGCTAAGTGTGAAAGGCAGTTCATGATTTGGGCAAACTACTTTCATCCAGGGGTTATTTAGGTGTTCTAAAGTCCTTGCTACCAACATCACCTCTATCATCTTGTTCATAAAAAGTAGAACCAGTAGAAAGGATGGTGGCCTTTACGGGTGGGCAGTGATTATAAGAAAGAGGCTTCCATATCCACCATATGCCAAGTGCTGAGTTCTATTCCGTGATAATGGGGAACAAAACAGATGTGTGTTCTATTATTACAGAGTTTATAGTCTCAAGGGTTCAATGCAATAAACTGCCTATTACGTTCTAATCAATGTCTATGAGAAACACTATTAAGGAGGCTCTGATAGTGAATGATAGAGACACAGATGTAGTCTGAAGGCTCAGGGTATTTAAGAAGCAACTGGAATAAATAGGAGTTATGTAGGTGAAAAGGAGAGAGGGATAGAGGGCATTCTAGACTGAGGGAACAGTATATGCAAAGGTTTTAAGGCTGGAGGGAACACAGCACAAATGCATGTAAAGCCTCATACATTTTCCGGTCACTTTACATATATCATCTCACCTAATCCTCATACCTATCAAATGAGGTAGGTATTTTTATCCCCCAGTGTCAGGTAAGTACACAGATGCTTAGAGAGAGTTAAGTAACTTGTCCAAGGTCACACACCTACTAAACTCTTATTTGACCTCAGACTTCCTATTCTGGTTGAAATTAGACTCAAGTTCAGTTGAAATACTGAGTTTACCAACAAACAATCATAGGAAACTTCCTTGGAAGTTTGGCCTTCCTTCCTTGTTTGGCCTACAAGTTGGATGAATAGGTACAATTTAAACAATCTAGCTATATAAAGCTCTTCTGCATTTACAAAGTCCAAATTAATTCCAAGGAGCTACTGTTCATGATTTATTTGTAGAACTAAAATTACAAGATGGTATGAGAAATCAGCCAGCATCTTACACTTCCCTAGCAAGCAAAGAGTAGCTTTGAAATTATTTAAGAAGGTTGACAGATGCTTCAAGATTATTCAACCTGTTTTAAGTAGGAAAAAACAGACACTACATTCCATTTATTTCACTTCTACATGTTAGACTCATTCTAAATTTGACTTCAAAATATCTACCTTTGAATGCGGAGCTATTTATTTCAAAATGCCATGCTGGCACATATGGTTTATATCAAGTAGCCTTTTCTTCTACACAAAAAGAACAGAGATGAAGTAGGCTAGATTCATAGTTACTATTTTCATGACTTTTATATATATATCTATTTTTTATATTGTGGGTGACAACTGCTCAGAAGATATGATATCATAGGAAAAGTTCAGCTACTCTGGTTATATGAGTTGTCTAAAGGCTTAAAAATATAAAGGAAGAAAAAAATACAGGAACATTTACCTCTCAAGATAATAGAACAGTGACTTTCTCAGGTATCCCAAAGAGACAAGTATCTGTGAGTCTCATTGGATTGACAAGTCTTTTTGCAATAGTCCATGATGAACTATTGTGCTCCTCTTTAAAGCCTTAAGAGTGTTTCCGAGTCTTCAGGAACAGGAAACTATATATGACAGATTGTATTCTGTGCTGCTACCAACAAACATTTTGTGCTTTTTGCTTCCTTCAAGTCATGCCCAATCATGTATCAGACAGGCTTCCAACCTGGGAAAGCCACACTAACGCCTGCCTCCATTATCAGATGCTGGAGTCCTTGAGGAGAGGACAGTTGCCGGACTCTATGCACTGAATTGCTCATGTAAGGCTCTCACCCTGCTGACACTTATGGAAATGCAGTTATGAATATGTGATAAAACATCTGGGTAGACATTTCCAAAAGTCATGGTCATTACACTTTCCAAAGCCTGCAGAGACAGGATGTCAGCAATGATGATTAAAATTCCACTTAAAGCATAAATCCTCATTGGATTTTTCAAATATTTTTAATTCATACTGTTGTACATACTAAGGAGATTTAAAAAAAAACTCTTCCTACATACAAGTAACACAGTTTTACATTTTCTGCCTTTTATATTTATTCAGGCTAGCTGTCTTTTTCCTCCCATGTGAAATGCTCTAATTCCTCTCTCTGTGTTAAGATTCTTTGGACACAAGCAACAGAAACATAATTTGGCTAGCTTAATCTTTTCAAGCAATTGATTGAAAGGACACTGGGGCACTCGCACAACCAAATGTCAAGGTGAGCCACTGGCTATCTGGGAAGAGGAGAATTGTGGTATATTGAAGCATATTAGTAGCAGGTGCACAAACTCTTTGTAGCCATAACATTTGTAGAATATCACTCTGCTAAGAATTTAATTCTAGGTATTGTCTTTTTTATCTCCTTTTGCCATTTTATTATTTTTTAAGTTTTTAATTTACTTTCAGTCAGCTAACCCACAGTGTATTAGTTTCGGGGGTACAAAACAGTGATTCAACGCTTCTATACATCATCCGGTACTCATCATGACAAGGGCACTCCCTAATCCTCCAGGGATTGGGATTGTTTTAATTTGGGTCACGAATTTACCCTGCTTGAGACGTGGGGGAAAAGCATTATTATGAAAATCTCCACCAGCACAATATGGAATCTGGGAGTAGAAGTTTCATACAGGATATCTAAAGTTCTATTACCAAAAACAAAAAACAAAAAACAAACAAAAAACAAAACAAAAGAAAAGGACCAAAGGAAGCAAATACCCTTAACATTGTTTTGGTTTGTTTGCTTGGTTTGATTTGCTTTTTTGTTTGTTTGTCTGTTGTGGTGTTATATCCACATTCTTTTTGCTCTTTAAGTTGGTATGGGAGGCTGCTCAAATGCCCGTTGGTAATAATAATTATATATATATATATATATATATTATATATATAATTAGGCTTCCACACACACCCAGTGATCATCCCAACAAGTGCCCTCCTCAATGCCCATCACCCATTTTCCCCTCTCCCCCACCCCCCCCCAATAAACCCACAGTTTGTTCTCTGTATTCAAGAGTCTTTTATGGTTTGCCTCCCTCCCTCTCTGTTTATAACTGATATTCACAGTGGAACACTTTACAGCAATGAGAATGCATGTCCCATAACTACACAAAAATATGGATAATCTCACAAACATAATGTCGAGCAAAAGAAGCCAGAAAAAAAAGAATATACGGTCTGATTCTAATTATATAAATTACAAAAATAAGTGAAGCTAACATGGTGTTCAAAGTCAGGAATTTGGTAACTCTGAGGAAAGGGGATCAGTGACTAGAAGAGAATACGAAGAGGCACCTGAGATATTGACCATGTTCTGCTTTTTGAACCAAACACTTGTTTCAAGGATTGTGTTTAATTTGTGAAGATCCATTGAGCTGTAAACTTATGTACACTATTTTGCATGTATGTTGCCTGAGACTAAAGGAAAGTTAAATAATACTGATTCTATCTTTTAAAAAATTCATATTGGGTAAACTGTGGACTTTTTAACATTAATTTTAATAAAAAATACTTTATTAAAATATTATTTACCTTAAAAGTTGAATATTTTGATGTCCCCTTGAATTTGGTCCCTGAGGCAAGTATCTCACTTTCCCTACCATAGACCAAACCCTGTGCTTCACAACAGAGAGAAGGAAAACCAAAACAAACAAGGCAACTGAAACAAAGTGACAGAAATAATTTTTTCCTTAGAAAGCATTTTATCCATTCATCAGTTGATGGATAAAGAAATTGTGGTTTATATACACAATGGAATACTACGTGGCAATGAGAAAAAATGAAATATGGCCTTTTGTAGCAACATGGATGGAACTGGAGAGTGTGATGCTAAGTGAAATAAGCCATACAGAGAAAGACAGATACCATATGGTTTCACTCTTATGTGGATCCTGAGAAACATAACAGAAACCCATGGGGGAGGGGAAGGAAAAAAAAAAAAAAAAAAGAGGTTAGAGTGGGAGAGAGCCAAAGCATTAGAGACTGTTAAAAACTGAGAACAAACTGAGGGTTGATGGGGGGTGGGAGGGAGGGCAGGGTGGGAGGGAGGGCAGGGTGGGTGATGGGTATTGAGGAGGGCACCTTTTGGGATGAGCACTGGGTGTTGTATGGAAACCAATTTGACAGTAAATTTCATATATTAAAAAAAAAAAAAAAAAAAAAAAAAGAAAGCATTTTAACCTCATCAGTTAGAGATATTTCCACATCCACTATGCTCCTTTATACATGGTTATACATAGTGGAATGAGTCTTAGAACCTTCCACATTTCCATTACCCAGCCAAGTCATACATCGCATTTCCAAAGGAAAAAAAAATAAACACCAAAAATAAACACCTCAAAATCCAAAACCCTTGTTTCTCAAGACTCTACATTAACGTTAATTCACTGACCAACTATTACATGCAGTTACTGTCCTAGTCACTTTATATACATTTTTTTCTAGAGCTTAGAACATGTAACCTTAACTTTTTAATGGTCTTATAAGGAAATGATAATAATCCCCACTTTAGTAATGAAGAGGGAAGAACAAACGATTTTATGTCTTGTTGAAAATCACAAGCTAGGAAACGACGACGCCATAAACCAATACTGTGTGTGTGCATAACTTCATGGCACCTGTTTCCCAGACTCCTTGACTTATACCACTCAAGTACAGCCACGCCTAGAGTTTGGCACCCATGACACTTAGTAGGGTCTTAAAAAGTGGGACTTCTCAAGGGTCTCCAAAGTCAATTTGGTTAAACTCAGAAAGAAAGGAAATTAAATCCTCCAAATTTACAATTTTATTCCCTGTTGATATTCCCAATGCCTAAAACAGTGGGTGGGACTCAGTGAATGCTCATAAAATAAGTGTTAATTATACTTTTTAAATAAGAGAAACATTTTACAAAGTTTGGTCCATGTCATGGGAAACTCACTCAAATGTCAATTTTTTTTTAAATGTCAGCAGCTCAAGGATATTCAGTTCGAATAAAGTCCAAGGTCAGAATAGCTTAAAAAAGAAAAGAAAAGAAATCTACTATTCAGTTTTTCAAAGAAATTTAATTTTAAAGCCATCAACAATTTCCCAAGATTAATTATCTTACCCAAGAGAGATAATGATAAAAGTCAATTATCAAAAAAAGTTACAGAGTGCATGATTTTCCAATTATTGCCTTATGTGATTTTTTGCCTTTTCTTTAACAGCAATTTGTAATTTTGTTCTTTCTCTTAACACTTTAAAAGTCTATCAAGTACTTTTGTCACTCTTTTTGACTTTGCTTTTGGATTGCCTATTTCTGATTAACGGAAGCTTGAAAGTCTCTTGTTCAGAAGTCAATCAGAAAGCAGCTGTTTAATAATGGTACAGTGAACAGTTGACACTTTGCCGAGCTAACATCTTTTCGACAAAATGATTACATCTATTGCACATCAATCACTTGACATAACCAAAATAAAGCCAGCTTAATAGAACAATATCTCATGATAAATACCTTCCCTTGAAACTTCCCATCTTTGCCTCTACACTTATATATTGATAAATGATGTTCTTTCACCTTGATGCTCTTTTTCTCTAAGCAGGAGGCCCATTGTCCTATGACAGCTCCTACTGAGTTCACTACATTACCTAGATGTTTAAGGCAGTTTTCAAACAAAGTCTTCTCTGTCTCAGTAGATTGCCAGTTAAATCAATAAACATTAGGAGCCCAAAGTTTAGAAGGGCAGATGCTTGCCCTCATCCAATGGAATGAGGTAATGGGACAGCTGTTTCTTGTTCTTTGTCATCTTTATAGCCATGAGCAAAATCATGGGTTCCTGTCATGATCCTTGCCTTTCTTAGCCAGTTGCATAGGGGCTCAGATGAATGTGAACTCAGTCTAAGCTTCCACCGTCAATGGTCCCTTAGTGGAATGAGAGAAATAATCATTATCTTTTGGATGCTTTTAGTAAGACAATCGAACACAACTATTGGAAATGGCACAGACTCCGTACTGGAGACTTATAAGTTTTCAGGTACTGTACCACTTCTTGGTAAGTTTTTGTCTTCCTCTAAATAAGTTAATAAAGTCTTTTCTTGAATAAATTTTGTATTAGCCAGCAAAAATACCATTTCTGGAGCACCTGGGGGCTCAGTCGGTTAAGTGTCCAACTTCGGCTCAGGTTATGATCTCATAGCTCCTGAGTTCAAGCCCTGCGTCCAGCCCTGTGCTGACAGCTCAGAGCCTGGAGCGTGCTTTGGATTCTGTGTTGCCCTCTCTCTCCACCCCACCCCAGTTTGAACTCTCTGTCTTTCAAAAATGAATAAACATTTAAAAAATTTAAAAAATGCCATTTTTAAAATCTGTGGCTTTAAAGAATAAGTGCTTATTATTGCTCATGAGCTCCTGGGTCATCAGGGTCAATCGGGCCAGGGTCATGTATCAGCACTCAGTGACAGGTCAGTTGGGGATGGGCCTATCTAGAATGGCTTCACTCACATGCCTTTTGATTGGATGGCTATCAGCTAGGGCAGTGGGATGACTGGGTTACTTAACTCTCATCATCCCACAGACTAGCTTTAGCTCGCTTACAGGGCAATGGTTGGGTTCCCAGGGAGTTTAAGGAAGCACATACCAAAACACTGCATCTGACACTTTCTGTTGGCCAGAACAAATCACAAATCTAGCAATGATTCAAGGGACGGGAGATACTTGTCACCTCTTCATAGGAGGAGATTCAAAATCACTTTCCATGAGCCATGGATATAGAGAAAGGAGAAGAAATTATGGCCAATTTTGTAATACATCTATGGCAAATTCAAGAGCTCCCAAATAGTCAAAAAAAAATTATCATCCACTTTAAAATTTCAACTAAATTACAGAGAAACCAGCCCAGTAAAATTATTTCATGTATACAAACATGTTTGAAATTTCACGGATTGATTTGTTTTAATCACTGGATAAGCTAGGTGGAAAGCAATATTCACAGATTTTAAGCTTTCAACATAAATTTCTATTTTGATAACACCATTTCAAATTCATATAAAATAAATTTAACTGCATTATCATTAGAAATTCAGGATCTTAAGTTAGCTGTATCTGAGAATAACAACAACAACAATATAGATTCTATTTCAAGTAACATCATCCTTGGTATAGTGTGCAAAGTGTTCACACATCACGTAAGGCAAAATGAATATCCTGTCTGCTCGGGGCACCTGGGTGGCTCAGTCGGTTGAGCCTCATACTCTTGATTTCAACTCTGGTCATGATCGCACAGTTCATGGGATGGAGCCCCACGTCTGGCTCTACGCTGATGGCTCAGAGTCTGCTTGGGATTCTCTCTCTCTCCGTGTGTGTGTCTCTCCCTCACTCTCTGTCTTGCTCTCAAAATAAATAAATAAACTTAAAAAAATATCCTATCCATTCCATTTGGTCACCATCCAGATGCTTTCAGTTTGTCTTTTAGTAAGGCCAAAGGAACATGTTATACTTAAATCTTTATAGCAACTTCATAAAGGAACAGTTTAGTTAATGCTTAGTTAACACTAAGGAATTTAGAAAAAATTAATGTAAGCAGAAAACATCCTTTACACTATTTGATTCATAAAAAGATTAAATAAAATTATATATATAAAGAACCATGAGAGTATCTGCTGTTGTTCACTGAATATATGGTAGTATTTTTTATTCTAGACTTTGGCATATTATTTTTTGGAGGCTAGCATGTATGTTTGAGTGAATTCTGTGAACTGATACACACATCACTGTGGCATATTTCTGATATTTATTTTTAACCAGTAAATATTCTCCTGCTCTATCAGCTGTAACAGCCTGACATCTTGTAAAGAAAGAGCTTTGATTCTTCCTTGTGGAAGCGGCATTATCATCTGTCAATTTAGAGACAGCTTGTTTCAAATAGAAACTACATTATTATATTAATGAATGAAAAATGGATGAATACTATTATTTCAGTGTTTAATGAGTATAATAACCTTAAATAAAACTGAGAAATGATGCTAGCCCCAGCTTCCAATAATCTGCAGAGACACAAGAACCCAATTTATTACAAAGAATTGTAGAATGAAATATTTGTGCAAATGAGTGCTTAAAAACTTAATTACTGCTTTGTGTATTTCAGTCATCTTTTACTTTAAGTGGGCTTGTAAAAACTTCAAGTGTTGATATTGAATTTTCATAGTTTACTACCATGAGGAGTAATTCTATAAAATGTATGATAAATTTTTGTTTGTTATTTCATTCTCTGAGATCAAGTCACCAGTAAGCAACAAAACAAACTTCTGGCAGGTTGATATAAATTGCTGCCAGGAAAGATAAATTCAGGGCATCACCATATCCATCACTATCACAAACCTTCTTTGCCTAATTGAAGGTTTATAGTGGAAGAAAAAAATACATGTAGAGAAAAATTGCTGGAGGAATTTTTGTAGTCAAGCTAGGTGGACGACCTTTATGTTGTACAGTTATTGTGAAAATTTCGTAAGATCATAGTCACAGAGCATTTCAGATAGTACATGCCTAATATGTGCTTTTATTATCAAGTGTTGTGAACATTATCACCATTATCATCATTAAAATACTTTGCACTTTTAAGACTTTCATGATGTTTAATTTCTTACAAAAGTACTGTGAAAAGCATTTTAATTCATTGTTCCTATTCACTACGGTGTTTTACTCCTTTCTACACAAATGTTTCATTGCAGCTGACATAAAAAAAAAGTTTCATAAATATAGGACCTTAAACAATTATCATTGCAACCATAGCCTAGCCCATGAAGAGACAAAATGACATCACATCTTTATCTTATTCAATGTGCTCAGGTATCTCCAAAGCAGTATTACAAATTCTGGAGCTTGACAGAGAGTTGAAGTTTTCTTCAAAGCAAACATCAATATATTCTATGGTTCTTCACAGAGACATTTACTTTAACAGTCAGAATTGTATAAAGACCCAAAGCCAAGAGAGCCATGAATCCCCTATTCAATCTGTCTTCCTCACTCTTCAGCTTCACAAATATCATTTTCTGGGATGAAAAAATAGGATACCATGTGCTGCCCCAACTCCTTGCTTGAATAGTTGACCATTGGGGCAGCTCTTTCTGCCCATGGGTGCTATACCCATTCTTTGATAAAACCATTAAAAAAAAAAGAGTTGACCATTGGTAGGTCTCTTACGTGTAATGCTCCTTAAGAGAAGAAACAGTGCTGATTGAACTTGTTTTGCACAGTGTGTACAGGGAACAGAGCTAAAAAAGATCCTTGAATCAATACTAACTAAGGATGATAATTTGAAAGGTGAAGGAAAATCTATTAAGATTTCTTTGGAAAAGCCTGAATGATCAGAAACAATACTTCCATTTAGAGCTTAATCTGTTGTAACAAATTTATAAGAAAATAAATTTTTAAAGCACTCCACTATCATGTTGGTCTATTTTTTAGTACCACAACAAGCTCAGCACTGTGTTTGTTACTTGAAATATAAATGTCATTAAGACACCCATCCTGTTCTGGAGGACTAGTCTATGGTAGCATTTGTGGGAATGCTCAAAATTTTGCATATTTAAGAATAACAGAAGTGATTTAAGCTTAAATATATGAATGAAAACTGAAGCCCAGACTGAATGTAAATCAGATCAAGGCAAGTACTTATGGTCTACTCATCTGACATAAAAATTCATGAAGCCATTAAAAAATATATATTTTTTTACACTGAAGAATTGTATTAGGAATACTTAACATGAGTTCTATAATCTTAAATTAAAAAAAAATTTAATGTCTATTTATTTTTGAGAAAGACAGAGCATACGCTGGGGAGGGGCTGAGAGAGAAGGAGACACAGAATCTGAAGCAGGCTCCAGGCTCTGAACTGTCAGCAAAAGCCCGACATGGGGCTCAAACTCACAAACTGTGATATCATGAGCCGAAGTCGGATGCTTAATCACCTGAGCCACCCAGGTGCCCCTACCCTCTTAAATCTTTAAGTGTATGATACAGTTGTGTTAACTATATGCACAATGTTGTACAGTATCCCTAGAATCTAATCGTCTTACATGAGTAAAATATATTTTCAACCCCTGATGAAAAGAGTGCCTTTGAAATCAAGGACAAAAGTGTTAATACCAATAACCAAGTATTTATCAATAAACATTTCGGGGAACAAAAATATGCATTGTACATATTCAAAACAATAATCTATTAACTAGTGTGAATGGGACTTCAATAGTTCGAGTATCAGGGCTTTACGTTTTTGCAGTTTCCCTAATGTGCCCAATGGCTGTTACACTCAAAGGAGTCTGGTCTGTGTGTATATATTGATGCCAAGGTATCTATGCAGGACATAAGTCTGCAAAATCACTGATTGTTATCTTCTCAGAAATTTTTTTATAATTTATTTTAGCAACATCTTGGTCAGGTTGGGGGGATGAAGAGTTAATTTCTCAGGTAAGTTCCATGGACCACATGCTATACACTTTGCTATGAAGATTTACTTTCTTCCCTCATTAAGTTGGTTGATAGTTTATTCTTGAGAAAAACAAAAGGAACAATGTCTCTCTCTCATTTCAATACATATCATGATGTTTAACAGCATTGTACTAATAGCTTCATATGGATTATTTCAAGAGGTCTGCACTAAAAATGTTAAGTTCAGATGAAATTTCAGTTGCATAAAATTGAATGTTGCAACATAACAGGAGTTGAAACAAAATAAAAGTCTACTTTACTCTCATGTAGGAGTCTGAGAAGAGTCAGCCCAGGGCTGGTTTGTTGGCTTCCTAGTGATACTAGGGACCCAAGCTATGCCATCTTTCTGCTCTGTCATCCTAGGGCATTATTTCTATTTTCAAGGTCACTATGGTTGAAGATGGATGCCGGAATTCCAATCATTGATTCCAATCATTCTGTTTTACATAGAACAGAAAAGTAAAGAGACAGGGTTCGTCCTACCTCCTCCAACTTTAATCTTTAACCTTCACAGAAGTCTCATGTGGCATTTCTGCTTATATCACATCCCCCAACACATAATCTTTTGACAGCACTGGGAAAGGTGGCACATTTAGCTCCTGAATAATATAAGGGTTGTGTTCCTGAGGAGGAAGTAGAGAATGGAGGGAGTGAGCAAGAGACAGAGAGACTGACTTGGAAACAGGCAACTGGCTGACAGGACCAACAAACCTTATTTAAAAAGAGAAAACTAAGGTTAAACTCTTTAATTAGCTGGCTCTTTTCTCCTCTCATGCACTCATTTAGGCAACCAAAACTATTATTGGTTTTATTTTTTCTGTGTGTTATATACCATCCTCGAATCTGAAATGCAATGTCTACCAGTTAGACATGGTACTTGTTTTCACACTGCTTTCAATGCTGTAAAGTGGTTTGATAGAGAATAGGAAAATGCAATGTAATGTGACATGGTCTATGGAAGGACAAGGGACGACAATAGTAAGTAGACAAGACCCACTCAGTGTAGATACCACTTAACAGTAGGAAAACTCTGATTGATTAAGAGGAAACATGATTAGGAGTTTGCCAAGTGAGATCAGGAAATGCAAAAGAATATTAGAGCACAAGGACAGCTCACACAACAACTCAAGACCACAGGGATCATGCCATTTGTTTAAAGTTCAATGTGACTGTTGTTACAGGGATTTAACAATGTACACAGCAATAGAGAAGGCAGAGATGTAAATAGGATTTAGTGAGCCAGTGAGTTAAAGGTGTTTTGTTTCATTTTGTTTTTCAGAGTAACAAGTAGTCATTGAATGGTGGGAACAGAAGAATAACTACCTGCACTTTTCCCTGAAGTATATAGTATTCAAGAACCCATGAATGGTAGAACTGGTCTATTAACTAAAAACCTGACATGCTTTTCCACATTCTATTTCCTAGGTAAGATGATCATATTTTTTTTTTTTGAGTCCAAATTTAGAATACATTATGAAAAACAGTTAAAATTTCATCTGTCTTGGAAACTCTGTCTCATTTTTCTATATTTATTGAAAAGCTTTACTTCACATGATATGTGTATTGTTTGAAATCATACATCGGATTTATTGCCACTCCTAAATTCAATTTAGATGGTTTCTAAAATAATTTCCATATCTTTAATGAGTTTTGTAAATCACCTCTGAGAACACAGACTAATATTCTGTGTGGAAGAGCGATGGTCATAAAAGGAAGCTTTTCTTAATGAGTGAACTGCAGTGGAATATTCTTTCCAGTGTATGTTTTCCATTATTTTAATCAAGCAACTGACAAAGAGAAGCTCCATACTTATTGTGCAACAACAATAGCAACACCTGCAGAAAAATGAGGACTATAAAGGCTAACAAATGTAAAGCACTGTGTGTGCTAAAATGAGCAATATTTTATCAGGACTGAAAATATTCCTCAACATTACAATAGAAAGGGTTTATATTGTCATTCACAGCAGTTAAGCATATAATTATAACAGACCCTGCGATCCAGCCAACATAATCACTTTCCCGGAGGTGTCTAAGGTTAAAAAAAAGGAAGAAAAAAAAACTATGATGGTATTAGGAAATATTTTTGTTCAGAGAGAATTATTAATCAGAAAAAAAATGTCCTCAACAGAAATAAAGAAAAAAAAATGTTCTTACTAAAGCAGGATAATTTTTCTATTAATTATTCCCATTGAGACTTCCTCAGTGACACAGAAATGTACATGCTTATATGCCAGATAATTATAATACCCCAAGAATGAGACACTATGAGCCTTATTCACTATGTGTTCGGGTGTCAAGGCATTAGAACTACTTTTAAAAGAGGCCTTACTTTATCTTTATGATGAAAGAGACAGACATTAAAGAAGAAACTAATGATCTCAGAAAAACAACTTCCAGAGTGTGAATGGTCCTCAATAATTCTGATATGACTTATGTTTAGATGTGCCCGTACTTCTCACTTTGTGACATCACACCAAGTTGGATAAAAAATAATTCTTTAGCCCCTTCCGGGGAGTATTTGCTTGCTTGAAGGAATATATACAGGATGCTTACGCTGCCTCCCTTAAATTCAGTAATTCCTTTTTCTTAACTTCAAATAGTTAAATGAAGGTGAGACTCTGAAAAGTTCTTAGATTTAATCAGCACCAAAATATTATGAGAAATCTTTAGCATTAGTGTGAGCTGGAAAACTGGACTTCCATAACTTTCAAACACCAAATGGAAATTTTGATAAAAAGAGTTGGTGAGGGAATTACTTTAAAACATAAAATGCATAAAGGGGATATTCACTTCCATCTCCTTTGCAATCCCCCATTAGGTACATCAATAGGAGAGTCAAAATTCTATGTGTTCACAAATAGAGAAATTTGGATGACTCAGGCATCAAAGTAATTGTTTAGGATCCTTTTGTAACATTCATATCTCAATAAATTTATTTTTTCTTAATCTTTATTATTAATATATTTTAATTATTTTCTAAGTGTATATTTTGGTTTTACATCCTGAAAAGGGCCTATCTGTGAATAGAGAGATGTATGATATAGCACATTAAGGGGAAAAATAGAGTCAGTATATACAAGAATGTTCTGGGGAATCACAGAAGAAAAATAATTTTTTTGAATTAGTGTACTTAGGGAAAGCTCTTTGAAATCCATTGCCTATCCTCTCCTCCAAGCTACCCATACCCAATCTATCTTTTACTTTTTTAAAAAAGAAAAATATATATTGATTGGCTATGCTTAGTCTTTTCCTTACTCTGGGTATATAAGGCAAACCATCAGGAAGTCTCCAACAGCAGGGACATTTTAGAGCAAGTTAAATCCATCAGTATCCTCATCTGTAAGGAGACAATTAGATGTTTTCTCAGATAGTTTCTAGTACCTTAGTTATTAGAATCACAATGGAAAAATAACTAGAACTAAGTAAAAAGGAAGGGGGGATATCAGGATTATCACTTGAAGTCTGGTGATATAGGTTTAACATCTCACTAGACAATAGGGTATTCTATATAAAAATATTCAGTGTATTGAATATTATTCTATATAGTCTTCTACACGATTGTTCTTAGTTCATAGTAGTCATTTATTACACAAACAGTTAGAATGACTTGGTACATATATGCCACCTACCTGTCCCTGTGAAACCTGTTCAGCATCTCAGCCTTAATGCAGTGAAGGATGCACCTGGCATCAGGTAAACATCAATTTAATATCTGTAAACTTTCAATCTCCTAATTCTAGTCCTCTATCTATTTCATCTCTCTCTCCCATTACCCAAGTTCTGCCTATGACTGGAACCTACTTTTGGTAGCCAGTACCCAAGACCGTCCCTAATTATCACTGCTCCTTGGCACTGGCACATTCATGCTGTCTCCCACACTGTAGCAGGATTGGTCTGTGTGATCAGTAGCATATGGCAGAAGTTGAGGCTGTATCACCATATTTTCTGAGACCACAGCTTGTGTCATGAGCACTCTTTCCTCCACACTCTCTCTTGTTCTCACTTAACTTCCAGTGTTGTGTAGCCCTATAGAAGAGCCCATGCCAAGGACCATGTGAGTGAACTTGCAAATGGATTCCCCATTCCCAATAGAGCCAACAGATTAATTGCAAACTTACGAGAGGCTTTGAGCCAGCTACTAAACTTGTAACAGATTCCTGATCAACAAAAACTGCACGGTAATACTTTTTTTTTTTTTGTAAGTTCCTAAATCCTGGGATAATTTGTTATGCTGTAATAGCTAACCAATCCAGATTCTGGTACCTGGAAGTAGAGCTCGGCTGTTGTAAAAATATAAAATGTAGGTGTGTTTTGGAAGTGGGAGCTGGAATTTCGAAGAGCTTTAGTGAAAGCCTTGCCTCTTGAAGGAGTTACTGGAAGCCTCATGGTCTCTGATAAGGCTGAGGGTGAGGACTTGAGAGAGGAAGGTAAATGTTACTGGAAACTGAAGAAAGGGAGATGCTTGCTATGTAGGTGCAGAATATTTAGTAACACTGCTGCCTGCAGTTACATGGAATGTAGAAAATGTACCTAATGAAGCAAGCAATCTAAAGAGATTTCCAAACAGAGTGAACATGCCATATGGTTTCTTCCTGCCGCTTTAAGTGAAATGGGAGAGAAGACAGATAAAATAAAAGAAGAACACTTAAATAGACAGCAGAACTTGATGGTTCTGAAAATCCCCAGTCTCTAAAGTTAACAACACATGATCCAAAGACAAAGCTGAGGGTATGATTCTGATATCTTTCCTTTCAGACCTCAGAAAGATCAAAGGTGGTATCTCAGAGTACTAGTAGGTCAAATAGCCCCCTCAAGGAATTAAAGGTGTGCCTCATGTATCTTCTGAATGGAAAAAACAGGGCTTCTAGGAAGCTTAAGGACATTGCCCTCAGCAATTTTAGTAGATGGTAGTAGTAAAGGATTACCTCAAAGATGTGTGTGTGTGTGTGTGTGTGTGTGTGTGTGTGTGTGTGTGTGTTTCTAAAGGACTAGATCCTAGAAAGATTCACAGAGGGCCCACCAAGTTTTTAGAAGTCAAATGTTTTGACCAAATAGATTAAGAGTACAAAAGGAAAAGACATCTTTAGACACCCCAAATTCTACTGACACGAAGTAGGCTGAGAGAATTATTCAGTTGCAAACACATAATAACTTTCATGAAAAGGGAAAGGTGACTAAGAGGTTGAAACCAAATCTTAAAGAGTGTTGAGTGAAGAGACTTGAAGAATTATCCCCAGTTCTTAAGTCCTAATCAAGGAAATTCCAACATTTTGATGTCTACAGCAGTGACCCTCTTTCAGGTCCATCTTTACATATTGTGTAGAGGGGTGCAGATAACTTGTTTCTTTATTTCTATAGGGTGAGAAGAACTGCATTTGAGTGGCTGTACTTAAGGAACTATACCTGAGGGGCCTCATCCATACCTGGACCTGCTGTAGTAGATGCTAAGATTCTTGAATTTGAGTGGACGTTTAAACAGGATAATAATTTGGGGGGCTGTGAGCGAGGTTAAGCATATATGGCAATTGTCAGAGAGATGAACAACTTTCAAGTATATAATACTCTGTCATTAATTATAATCACCATTCTCTACATGAGATTCCCCACAAGTTGGTCATCTTATAAGTGGAAGTTTGTATTCCTTGACATCTTCCCATTTCCCCCCAACTCACAGGCCCTGGTAACCACCATTCTACTCTCTGGTTCTATGAGTTTGATTTTTTTTAAGGTTCATGTATAAATGAGATCATTCGGTATTTGTTTTTCTCTGTGATTTAGCATAATACCCTCAAGGTCTACCTTTGTTGTTGCAAATGGCAAAATGTCCTTTCTCATATCTGAATATTACATGCACACACACATATATACATATATACACACACATAATACATATCTTCTTTGTCCACTCATTTGTCAACAAACACTTAAATTGTTTTCCAGATCATGGTGACTGTGAATAATGCTACAATATAGGAGGGCAGGTATCTCTTCAAGACCCTGCTTTCATATCCTTTGTATAAACCTGGAAATGAGACTGTTAGATCATTGAGTAATACTTATTTTAAAATTTTTTTAAGTTTATTTAATTTGAGAGAGAACATGAGTGGGGGAGGGGCAGAGAGAGACGGGGAGAGAAAATCCCAAGCAGGCCACACTGTCCATGCAGAGCCCCAAGTGGGGCTGGATCTCACAAGCCGTGAGAACATGACCTGAACTGAAATCAAGAGTTGGACGCTTAACCAACTGAGCCACCCAGGTGCCCCAGGATAATTCTATTTTCTAATTTTTTTTTTGACAAAACCTATCATACGCTTTCCTAGAGTGGCTACATCAACTTATATTGCCACCAAGAGTACACAAGTGTTGTTCTTTTTTCCACATTCTGGCCAACGCTTGTTCTTGTCTTTATGAGAGCCGTTCTAACAGGTATGAGGGCATAGCTCATTGTGGTTTTGAATGCACTTCCCTATTGATTAGGAAAGGTATTTGAGAAGAATTGGCATTAATTCTTCTTTAAAATTTTGGTAGAATTCACCAGTGAAACCATCTGGTCCTGGGCTTTTCTTTCATGGGAGGTTCTTTGATTACTGATTCAATCTCCTTATTTGTCATTGGTCTGTTCAGATCTTCTATTTCTTCATGATTCAGTCTTGGTAGGTTGTACATTTTTAAGTATTTATCTATTTCTTCTAGGCTATTCAATTTGCTGGTATTGAGACTGGCTTCTTTATATCCAGGGTCCTTATATTTTTCTGACTGGATATAAACCACTACTAGGAATGTATTTGAGTCTCTCTTGAGAAGTTTAGTTTCTTTATAGGATGGATAGCAATCATCTTTCCTGAACCTGAGTATGATTAGTGTCTTGGCAGAAGAACTGTTATCCTAGAACTTGACAACTAATGGTTTTAGGGATGTTAATGCTTGAACTATAAGTCCAAGTTTTGTGACAGCTACCCATTGGTTCTTAAGTCCTGAAACTAAATTATCAGCTATCCCTTAAAATATAACTAATATCTGACTTCGGGTATTTATTTAGAACATATGTGAGCATTCATAATAAAATGATAAAAGCATCATTTGCCTTAGGCTTTCCCTACACAGCTGAGGAAATGAGGCTACTAAATGGTTGGACAGTTCTTGCATTGAGTTTTAAATGCAAACTCATTGCTATAAATCCTTTAAACCACAAAGTGTACTCTGTGATATTCTTTCCAAATGCTGAAATAATTATTCTTAAAAGAATAAAGACTCATTCTAAAGGGCAAAGTAATTAGGATAAGAAAAGTGATACACAAACCATCACTAGGGATTGGGTCGCAAAATGAACTGTGCTGGGCAAGCGAGACCCAGGAACACAAACACAACCTCAGGAATGGCCGAGGCTGTGACTGTGAAGGTGGTAGTAGATGTGAGTCTCGCTGTGCTCTAACAATGTTGGTTCGGATTGAGAGGAGCCAGGGGCAGTATCAGTATTATCGTCCGTGATACTACCCAAAGGAAAGCTTCTGTGGCAGTCACTGTGGGATGGGTCCCATAGTGAAACACTGAAGAAGTCACATTGATTTTGGTATTTAGCTAGAGCCAATGTTCTTACCCTTTTCTAGTACAAAACAAATGGCTTATTTTTACATCTATGAAAAGTAGATTCCATTACTGTACCTACTAATATGCATGTGCGTCTCTCCATTATTTTTCTCTTCTATTCAAGAAAGTATTACAGCAGTAGGCAAGTATATTAGAGTGCCATTAGAGGTCTTACTTGCTTTTGTATTCATTTATTATGAAAAGAAATAATCTTCTAACATGAGTACTATTAACATAATTGTTTGATTTCTCAAGGTTCACCTTGCTAATAAAGGTTTCAAATACTTATTTGTTTTTATTATTATTTTTTAAATAAATGCCTCTTAATAAAGGCTTCTAGAACTCCTAACGTCTTTACTACTCTCTTTTGCTTTCTCTTGTACTAGGATACTCTAATAGGCGATTTTGTTCTTTTTATTTAAGTGTAATTAACATACAGTGTTATGTTAGTTTCAGATGTACAACATAACGATTCAACAATTCTATACATTACTTAGTGCTCACTGTGAGTGGTAAGTACAGTCACCATCTGTCACCAAACAACATTATAATATCTTATTGACACTTTTTGCTGCGCTGGTCTTTTCATCTCTCTGATTTATTTATTTTGCAACTGAAACTTTGTACCCCTTTATCCCCTGTATCTATTTCACCCCCCCCCACATCCCCTGTGATTACCACCTATTTCTTCTCTATATTTCAGAGTCTGTTTTTGTTTGTTTATCCCCTTTTTCCCCTTCATTTTCATTTGTTTTGCATCTTAAATTCCACACATGAGTGAAATCATATGGTATATGTCTTTCTCTGTCTGACTAATTTCACTTAGCATAATATCCTCTAGGTTCATCTATATTGTCACAAATGGCAGGATCTCATTCTTTTTTATGGCGAATATTTCATTGTATGTATACCAAGTCTTCTTTATTAATTTATCTATAGACAGACATGGGCTGCTTTCAAATCTTGGCTATTGTAAATAATGCAGCAACAAACATAGGGGTGCATATACATTTTCAAATTCTTGTTTTTATTTTCCCTGGGTAAATATTCCATAGTGGAATTACTGGGTCATATGATAGTTCTGATTTTAATTTTTTGAGGAAACTCCATATTGTTTTCCACAGTGGCTGCATCAATTTGCTTTCTGACCAATAGTGCACAAAGGTTCTCTTTCCTCTACATTGTCACCAACACTTGTTATTTCTCGTCTTTTTGATTCAAGACAGGTATAAGGTGATATCTCATTGTGGTTTTGATTTGCATTTCCCTGATGGTTAGTGATTTTGAACATCTTTTCATATGTCTGTTGGCCAGGAGTATGTCTTCTTCAGAACAATGTCTATTCAGGTCCTCTGCCCATTTTCTAATAGAATTTTTTGTTGTTTTGGTATTGCATTTTATAAATTCTTTACATATTTTGGATATTAGCCCCTTATTGGATATATCATTTGCAAATATCTTCTCCTATTCAATAGATTGCCTTTTTGTTTTGATGGTTAACATTAGTACAATTAACATTAACTGTCACATTTCTCAAGATACACCTCACCGATAAAGTGATACCAATGCTGCATATTTTTAAAATACAAGAAAATATCTTTAAAATACAAGCTCTTCTGTTGGAAGAGCTACTAAAGAGGGGCCTAGCTAAAGAAAACAAAGGAGGATCAAAACAACTAATCATTGTGTGATAAGCTCAGAGGGACTTTAGTGGATAAATTAACTTCTGGCAAGGTGAGGCTTCTATAAAAAGAACTGTATACGTCCCAAGTCACACATGTTTCATCTTTATCACCCTAGTTGAGTCAGTGCAGTATCTGTCAATTGTATCATATTATTTCCCAGATATGTTGGGGAGAAAGTTTCTTTCTACACAGCCAGAACATAGAAGGTTCAGTGGGAGGACATTAAGCAGGATCTGAAGGACAAATTTAATAAATGGAATGAAAGTGATTAAGAAGCACAGTGTTTGGCACAGACTCTGGATCAAAGAAGGAACTAATAAATACATACTGGAGACGAAACCTCACAGTTTTACAGCTGAACGGGATCCGATAGAATTCCTACAGCAGCCAATTCATTTGACAGCTGGAGAAACTAAGCTTTTTTAATTTATTTTCTTCTGGGAGACTTAGAAAGGAAATTATAACATAGTTCAAAACCTAGACTGTGGAATGGATTGGCTACTTATTTACTCAATGAACTTGAACAAATTATTTAAATTCAATGAGCCTCGCTCTCTTCAGCAATAACAAATGGTTGCTCTGAATTCTAACATGTATGTAAAGTATTTAGCAAAGTGCCTGACACGTAGGGAGCATTCAATAAATGATAGTGGTAGTGTTGATACACAAAAGGCTAATAGACCAGAAGGCAGGATTTATGTCTCCTACATCCAACACTATTTACAAATCTATTTCCAAATTCTAAATGAATTATTATTTATGGACCTTTCATGCCTGGTGCATGTCAGTTTCACATATGCTATTCTTAATATTATATCATGATGCCTGAATATCAGTTTTCTATCAGAATTGGTATGTAATATTAAATGGCACTACAACCAGCTCATTTTTTCAGTAATATTCCTATTATCATTTCTGAACATTCTAATTCATCAATGTTAAAGATAATTTCCTTCCCTCATAAAATATTAACATCCTTTTTGTGTGACTAAGAATTGTCTTCAAGCAACTTCTTCCTGTCATTAATTAAAATAATGAGTAATGTAATATTAAATGTGTAATTCTCTGACAAGCACTCAAGTGTTTGCTGAGAAGTCCCTTTCTACCAAAAACATCTGGAAAATAATATGGTAAATTAAAAAGCTGATACTTTAATATACTACAGGGTAATCCCCGAATCTAGGTAGGCAAAGTGCCAAATTGGCAAAGCTCTCATTCCTGGCACGGTGCCACAGATTCTTCACTTTTCTTTTCTTGATGTGTTATATGAGGATTTTGCTCAACCCTTCTCTATTTCAACTGCTTTTCCTTCTGAGACGAGAAAATGACAACAAACACATTCCACCATAGGTTAGCTCTTCTGCTTGCAATAGACAGTGCCTTACACAGACATAGCTTCCATAAATATTTTAAGAACTCTGATAGACTTGGGAACAGCCGTAGTTAGTAAAAACAGTTGCATGACTCCTGCCCCAGCAGTAAAAGTAAATTGCTCCTTCTCATTGGTTTTATGTCCTCTGCTAGATGCATTTTAATGGGCATTCAGGTCCTCTTCCAAGTAGCTGTAGTCCTTTCCTTACTTCTCCCTCTCTCGACTTTATGTCTCAGGGTGTTGAATAGTATATTAAGAGCTTGAAGCTTTAAAACTCAGTCATCCAACACTTTGTGAAATGAGTTACTTGATTTGTCCAGGACTTTACTATTCTGGGCCCCAGCCATATTATGTCTTACACTTTGTAGAAGCCTGTCATGTTCCTAACACCTTGGATGCTCAGATGTACACCAAGAAGGATTAATTTCCCCAATTTTTGTTAAAAACAAAAACAAAAACAAAAACCCTGAAGCTCAGAAAACTGAGTGATTCCTCTCAAAATTAAATGACAAGTAATACAGCTGTGCTTATGAAAATGTAGAACTTGCAATAAGATAATCACTGTACATATTAGATACACACTGTAAAACAGAGAAGTAGGACTAGAATTCAGGTCTTGTGATACCACATCTAAGGATTTTTCTGTGGCAGCACATTGTACCAAAAAACCAAACTGGAAGAAGGAAAACCAGGGACACAATATATGAGAACACCATATGAAAAGACTTTTAGGTCATATTCAAATATTTCTCACCCCTCAAATCTTAGGTAAAATATCACTGAAGAAGATAAAATTTTTATCTGACAGAAACAAAGAAGTCTTCAGTGATATTTTACTTGAGACTTGAGGGGTAAGAAATATTTAAATATGATCTAAAAGTCTTTTCATATACTATTTTTATTATCTTCCTCAAAATTCCTCTTCAGTATTTCTCCTTATGGTGGTATAAACCTTTTCCCTTATAGTTTGCAACTCAGATAATTTCTGAAAAGTTTAACAGGAGAAACTATGACCTCATTTTTTCACACGCTGCAAGAACATCTTTTAAAAGTAATTTTCTGTTCTCAGTAGCAAGGGACAATACTCACTATGGAAAATTCCAATGATGGACAAGGAAATAGAATGGGGATCCATTGCAATCTGTGTTCTTGCCAATGAATGGCTGGTCACTTGACTGGCCTTCCTCTTTCTGTCATGCACCATATAAAAAAAAACTTGACTGATCTCCTAGTATCTGCAAGATTCACTCTGAATCCCTCAGCAGGGCTATTAGTCTCTAATCTTCTTCAGTCATGTTATCACTCCTTCCCTCCAATCCTACCAAATCCATGCATCGAAGCTGTTCAACCCCACTCTTGAATCCCCTTGTACTTTGAACAAATAGTCCCTTTCTCTATGCCTTATATAAAGAGAACTTTATATGAATTGCAGATTTATTGGTGTGTGCTTTCTGGAACAAAAGTAATTAAAATATGTCCAACTGGGTAGTGAAAGATGTCAAGGCTTTGAAATAGAAGCTTTAGCTCATCGTAGTCAGTACTGTCATTGAATGTAGTTATTGAATGTAGTCTGACTTGGAGGAGGGGGCATAACCTTGGGCAAGGCATCTTGGTATGTCTGAAAGCAAGTCACAGAACGATACTCAGCCATGAGCTATCAACAATCAGTGCTCTAAGCAGATGAAAGAATGAATGACTCAGTCCTAGGGGGGAGTCTGGAGGGTAGTACCACAGAGTCCACATTAGCTTGGGAAGCCGTATTATACGCTTCTCTACCTGTGACAAATCCTATTGATCCTTCAAAACGCCAAACATCCTTGCTTCTGTGACTCCTTTAAGTACTCACTTATTTCATTATGTCATATTTTATGTCTACAACAAGATAATATATTAATCACAGGCCTCCCTAGTCTCTGAGTTCCATGCAGAAAAGCCTTGCATCTTACTTATTACTTTCTCTCCAGGGCCCACCATAGCACCAGGCTATGGTAATTAATAAATATTGAATAAAAAACCCACATCAAGTTAACAGCATACAGGCCCTCTCCTGAATATTTTCCTCCTTTCACCTTTGATGTAGTAAAAATTAAGCCCTATCATATATAGGTATATATATGTATAACCAGAGAGGATCTGTTGATGTTCTGCCCTGAGGTTCTTGCATGAAACATTTTGTTGAGGAAGAAATTTGTACCATTTATACCCCGAGGAGGAAGTGAAATAAAAAGAGAGATAGTTGTGGTATAAATTGCATACAATGCAAAATTAGGAGAGCTAAGTTTTAGCCTAGACACAGCCATGTACTAATTGGGAGATCTCAGAGAGTTCTAGTCCTTTATGTACCCTGATTTCCTAGAATAGAAGGGTGTGATTTCATCAGAGGGTGTTTGAGCTAACAGGAAATTTGTAGAACTTTTAATCCTTGCCGTATGTCATCAGAATGGAGTGAAAAGCGTTAAGGGTTCTTCACAAAGAAAAGCTTTTTAGACAACAAAGCTTTAGTTATTTACGGATGAAATGGTGGTATGTATGCGTCTTAGGCAAAAGAAAACGAGCGAAAGAGATAGTAACAGAAGAAGAATGAGACTCAAAAACATTAGGTATATGAGCGTCTAAGTGGCTCAGTCGGTTAAGTGTCTGACTTTGGCTCTCAGGGTTTGTGGGAGTCCCACATTGGGCTGTGTGTTGATAGCACTCAGCTTGCTTCAGATCCTCTGTATCCCTTTTTCTCTGCGCCTCCCCTGCTCATGTTCTTTCTTTCAAAAATAAACATTTTTTCCAAAAGAAAAAAAATGTCAAGTATATTTCCTAAATCAGTTCATATATATGGGAGCACAATTTAAAATCAAAGCCTAAATATCCAATATTCTTAGACTTATTCTTTTTTTTCAATATGAAATTGTCATATTGGTTTCCATACAACACCGAGTGCTCATCCATCCCAGCAGGTGCCCTCCTCAATGCCCATCACCCACCCTCCCTCCCACCCCCCATCAACCCTCAGTTTATTCTGTTTTTAAGAGACTCTTAAAAATCCTAGACTTATTCTTAAACTCATCCTTTTCAAAAAAACTGTTTCTGAGGAGATTTATCATTCTCTTATTTCATTTGCCTCTACCAGGTATGGTATGGCCCAATCTCTGGAAAGATGTATCAGTCCATATTGCTATTAAACTGAGTCTCAGCAACAGTTTTTTGCTGCCAACCAAAAGATATTTTGGAGACCAATTAGAACACTGTATGTTTAAATACCAGTTATAATTCTTGACTTTTTTTTCTTCAAGAGATATACACCCCTGGCTTTAGCATATTACCAGAAGAATCTGTGAAATATTTTATTTCCCTTTCTCTCTCTCTTTCTCTCTCTCTGAGACACACATACACACATAATTTCTCTGTTTTTCCACTGAAAAGGGTTAAAGGTAATGACATATCCTTAGTAACAAACACAATAGCATTCATATCCTTCCTTTTTAAAAAAAATATTTTAATTTGAGTTAGGTAAAGTACAGTGTAGTCTTAGTTTCAGGAGTAGACCCAATGATTTATCTCTTACGTATGAAATCCAGTGCTCATCCCTAAAAGTGCCTCCTTAATTTCTATTGTCCATTTAACCCATACCCCCAACCACCCCCCTTCCAGAAACTCTCAGTTTGTTCTCTATATTTAAGAGATTCTTATGGTTTGCCTACCTCTGTGTTTTTATCTTATTTTTCCTTCCTTTCCCCTATGTTCATCTGTTGTGTTTCTTAAATTCCACATGAGTGAAATCATGTGACGTTCGTCTTTCTCTGACTGACTTATTTCGCTTAGCATAATAAACTCAAGTTCCATCACATTGTTGCAAGTGGCAAGATTTCATTCTTTTTGATTGCTGAGTAGTATTCCCTTGTATATATGCACACCACATCTTCTTTATCAATTCACTAGTTGATAGACATTTGGGCTCTTTCCATAATTTGGTTACCTGCCTTTTAAATGTAACTGTTCTCCCAAAGGAGTCAGGATGGCTTGAGGGAAAGGCTGAATCCATGGTTGTATCAGGGAAAAAAATTTGGTGGGGGGGGGGAAGTCAGGGGAAATTAACAACAAACTTGGTACTCTTGATGTGCCATAAAATAAGGAACTACGTAAAGAAAGATAAGCACAGTACCCAGCTTGAAGAGACTTCCACTGGCCAAGATTGAGACAATTTGAACATCATAATGAGTAACAGACCTCGTCAGGCTCTGGGCTGATGGCTCGGAGCCTGGAGCCTGCTTCCGATTCTGTGTCTCCCTCTCTCTCTGCCCCTCCCCTGTTCATGCTCTGTCTCTCTCTGTCCCAAAAATAAAATTAAAAAAAAAAAAAAAAAAAATGAGTAACAGACCATTACTCACTGAGCAATAAAAAGATTAATGAATGTACACTAATACTGATAAATAAGTAAGCAAACAAATATGGAAGAGAAAGAAAGCTTTTCCTTACATATGAATGCCCAATGATTAATAAAGAGGGAATGCTGGATTTGGAAAATCATCAATGGCTGCTAAAACTATTGAGTTACAGTTTGATAAGAAAAAGAACAGAACGTTTCCCTGCAATGCCTTATTAATTACAAGGGGAAAGCAGTAACTTTATAGTGGAGAGAACTCAATGACACTCCAAGTAATCAAAATTAGCATCACCAATAATGGGATTAACTGGCATCACGTGCTTTATGATGTGATACACTGAGAAGAATACAGCAGTATTTCTCTGCTATTCCTTCAAATACAACAAATACATGAATATAATTATTAAGAGAAATCAGACACACCCAAATTTAGGACATACTTTAAAATAACTGTCTAGGACTATTCTAAATTCCCAGGCTTAGTAAATACAAAGAAAGATTGAAAAGCTGTTTCACATTAAAGAGAAAAGATACATGAAAGCTAAATATGATGTGTAATCCTAGATTGGATCCTGGATTAGGAATTAAATACTTATACAAAACATTACTGGGAAAATTGACAACATTTAAGTATGGACTATAGATTACACAATGGTATTGTATCAGTGTAAATTTTCCTAATTTTGACCACTATACTGTGCATATGTAACAGAATGCCTTTGCTCTTAGAAATTACACACTGAAGAATTTCAAGGAAAAGGGGCATGATCTTTACAACCTTCTCTCAAATATTTTTTTAAAAAGTATGTGTGTATATAAAATTATACCATGCAGCTGAGTTTTATATGTGTAACACGTATTTTATGCATACATTCACACACAAAGCAAAACAAGCAACTGGTGAATCTGAATATAGGGTTTGCAGCTTTCCTGCAGGGTTGAAGTTATATCAAAATAAAAAGTTGCAAAGTATTTGATTTTGATATATACATATACATATATGTGTGTATATATATATATATATATGTGTGTGTGTGTGTGTGTGTGTGTGTGTGTGTGTGTGTGTGTATGGCTTAACAGGCTTCTATTTCTAGATAAATATATTGGTTAATTTCAAAATTAAAGACAATGGAACAATGACAGGTACATTATTTCATAAGTATCCTCTAACAATGCAGATAACCCATAAAGTCCCAGAAATGTTGGTGGTTGATTTAGACTTCTATGGAACAAGGGATAGAGGTTGAGATAAGCACATGAAAATCACAAAGACTAAGGACACATGACCTGTCTTCTGGACCACAGTGTCTTTGGAATGACATATGGTGCCATAAGAATTGCTTTAAAATACTGGAAATCTATGATACAAGAAAGGGAGTAAATTTTTTCTTCGTCTCTCCACAAAGTATAATGGAAAATGATTTTTACAAAGGTTACAAGGATACCAATTTCAGTTCATTAGAATGAAGACTATCTTAATAATTAATTCTGAATAACTTTTGGGGGGTATTGGACACCATCTGTTCCATAATTAACTTGTTTAAACAGAATAAAATGACCACTAGTTGGCATTGCCATGAGGGGATTTAGCCTGAGAGAGGCAGAAGAAGTAGTTGATTTTTGAGACTCTTTCAAAACAAACAAAAAACACAGAAGAAAAAACAAAGAAAGCAGCATTGGGAAGGAAAAAATAGTAGCATTTAGTAGGAAGTCATTCTGATTTTAATTTAATTTTTAAGAGAATAAATTAAATCGTAATGTAAGGGGAGAGAGTCAAGAATCCTAGCATCAGAAACATCTGAAAATAATGGGCACTAGAGAGAAATGGTGCAGAGGGGAGACATTTAACATTGTGAGCAGGGAGATACTCGTAGCCTAAAAATGTTCTTAGGGCTGACTTCAAGGTGGGAGTATGAGGCTGGAAGCTAACAAAGTGAAAATGTACAGCAGAGACATGTGAAGGTGAAGTAGTAACTCTGTCACATGTGAGCAATGCAACCTTCTCTACACATTTTGGAAGATATGCAAAATTTTATGTAGTCACTCTCAACAATTATTTGTTGGACACCAACTAAGGTTTGGGGCTTGTAGTTGGAATGGAGAATTAAACATGAACAGACATTAATAGTTTTCTAAAAGTAACCAATTAAGCACACAGACACAGACACTCTGCTGTTCAGTAATAACAAACATCTTTGTCCTTTTACTAAAGATGTTTTAGAAAGAAGTACTTCCAACTTTCCCTATTTTCTTACAACTTGACTATTGTTTAGCATCCTCCTTAATCCTCTTTTGGAGAAGTCAGAATATAATGTAATATTTTTAATATCCTACTATTTCTTTCCATATTTTGGAACTCTAAATTTAAATGGTTTCTCTATGTCCTCAAGAGATCTTAGTCCATAAAACTACTATTATTCCAGGGTCTTCTGTCTTTCTATTTCACTCTTTCCTCTCACTTCTTGTTTCAGAAAATAACCATAAACAACTTCTTTCATCTTTTCAGATTTCCACATTCTCTTTCTTTCTGCAGAGCTTATTCAGACACCCCATATTCTCCTCTTGTTACTTCCTAGAGTGGTGAAGATTCTCTGATATTTCAAGCTTCAAATTACATATCACTTTCTTAAGGAGGATTTTTATGACACCTGGACTACATCATTCTCCTTTTCCAAAGTTCCAAGTATGCCTAAGGCCCATTGCACGTTTTATAGCAACTACCTGTTAGCTTGCCTCTGGTACTAGGGTATCAGTGAAACCAAGGCAGGTAGACCTTATTTATGTTTAGTTACTGTGTCCTCATTACCAATGGATATCACATATGGGAGATAATGACTAAATGAATAGATAGATGGAAAGATAAAAAGATAAATTAATCCTGTAAATCACAGTGTAAATCACAGGTAACAAAAGTATTCTAGATTATGTGAAGGTATTTTAGATTATATATATAAATGAGTGGGATATTGCCCTTTTAAGATGCTAAGGATTTAGAACAAGAGATACACATGTAAATGACTAAAAATAAGGCAGCAGAGTGAGATACATGCTATTTCAAAAAGTATAAACAAAGTACTGCTGAGCAGTGCAAAAGAAACAGTGAACCCAGCTGGAAGCATCACATAGGCATCACAGAGAATGGGTCTGACTTCAGTCTCGAAGCAAGAGTAGAAAATTGATAGAGATGAAGGTAAGGAAAATACTGATCCAAGCTATAAAGGCTTGGTCAAAACTGACATCATCAAGTGTATAGTCCAGGCTTTGTTGGAGTGAATCCCTATACATGATTTAAGCAGGAAAAACAAGTGTGTGGGACAGAACATGTATGGTTAGAGCAATTAGAGTGAAGAGTTTAGAATACAATCTGTAGGAAATAGGGATATATAAAACATTTTTGAGAAAATGAATAATCAGGGGTTTTTTTGAGGATAATAACCAGCAGTAATATAGAGTTCCTCGTAGAGATTGAAAGCATCTAAGTGAAATAGGAGGCTATTTTTAAATAACCAGGCCAAGGGATAAGGATAAATGTATTACCACATCAAAAGAATATAAACTTTATATCTCCTATTATATGCGAATGACCATCCTCAATGCATGTGTAGTAGGTATATCTACTTAGATGTAAGCTTGATAAGGCTATAGAAAAAGCACCAAATAAAATTTCCTAAAATTTTTATCTGGAAATCAAATTTGAAAAGAGACACGTATTCAAACACAGATTAAGGCAACTGAGCTCATTACAGGTATTTACCTGTTAATTAGAGCAATAATATGTTTATTTGTAGAGTTTATATATAATGAGGTTCTATTATATCAACTTTTGCCTTTAATAACATAACTTATTTTGAAAACAATAGCCCATAACCTGAAATGACACGTTACATTTGTAGCTTGAAAATTTTAGCAACATATATATTGATTTGGGAACTTATTTAGTTTTCGATTGTGCGCGTTTTATAGGTTTATGAGGGGGGAAAAAAAACTAAGGAGAATGTGATTGAGATGGCTGTATTTATTTTGAGGTCCTGGATGTGTTTATCTGTTTGTTACATCCTGATTAAGCTGCAACTTGTGTTAACCTTGGTGAATGCATATCTTTCTCCTGATTTAATTGCAATTGCCTGGAGCTTCAATCTGGATGCAGTGCTGTGACAGTTTATAAAACAACAAAACAAACCTAAACCAAAGTCAGCCAGGGAGAAGGAGACAAGAGGATAGTGAGAAGTGGGAGGTTTTCATCTCACTGAATTTCATGGACTAAAAGTTTGTGCTCCCTTAAGCTCTAACAGCCATGGGATGGTATTTGGAGGTAACTTTTTGGGATATCATTAGGTTTAAATGAAATCAGGAGGGTATGACCCCAATAATGGGATTAGTACACTGAGGAAAGGCCGGCCATGTGAGGACATGAGGACAAGAAGGCAGCCCACTGCAAGCCAGAAAAAGAAATACATTGTAACTTTGATTTTCGGTGTCCCAACTCTAGAACTTCTAAGAATTAAATGTCTGTTGTTAAAGCCAATTGGTCTATGGCATTTTGTAATAGCAGACCAAATTAAGACGGTGGACATATTGTGTATTTTGTTCATACCTATTTCCCTTTCCAGAAGCTATCCTTGTCCTTTGTTATCTAAGCAGTTTAGTTTTTATCTATGAACAAGGTAAGAATGTGATATTCGGCGGCAACAGGTTTTCCAAATGTTATCAACTATAAAATGGGACAACATCTTAATTTACATATAAACACTTAAAACAACAAATATATTTCCTTTAGGCTCTGATGCTTCAAATTTTGATTAACAAAATAATTATGTGGAGTTTTCCAGTTGTGTGTAGGCACTCTTAATATGGCCTTTGGTCTACACCTGTGTCCTCTGGAAATTTGTCCACAAGGACGGACAGGTGCAGGACACATTTTTAACTGAGAAATTCTTATAGAAGGCTGGTAAAACAACATGATAAAGGTGAGGAATAACCAGAAAAATTGTGGACAGAAGTGGAAATTGAGACAGAGGTAAAAAGATAAGAGACAGAGGTATAAATGATAAGCATCTAGGTTAGAAACCAGGTGGATCACAAATTGGATTCAACAGACTATTCTCAAAGAGTGGTCAAATAAGACAGTAAACTGAAAGGAAGGCTAGAATTTCCAACAAACTTGATGTTCTACTAGCACCCTGGGGTTCAACTCACATTCTTGCATAAAAGGATCACTGCGATTATGTTTTTTTCAAAGAATAATTTGGCAGTCCTGACACCACCCCCACCCCCCATCTTTTCTGAAATCTTCTCTTTTGTGGTTTCTGTGATACAGCATTCACCTGGGTTCTTGTCTCCCCCCTTCTACTGGCTAACCTTCTCAGACCTCTCATGTGAAAGTATCTCCTGAGTCACCAGGTCCAACTCTGTTCTTCTCCTGGATCCTAAGAACAGAACAGCCAGGTGCCTACTGAATAGTGCCTTCTAGATACACTGTTGACACCTCCAAATCAACGTGACAGTAACTGAGCTTCTTTTTCCCAAACCAACTCCCTTTCTTGATCCCTGAAGCTTTTTAATAGCATCTTCAGCATATAGGACAGTATTCTCATTGTGGCTTTTTGGCCCCTTCATCTTTCTTGCTCATCATATCCCAGGCCCTCTTTGACCACTTAGGTTGTATTTCAGGAGAAGTTAGTAAACAGAATAGAGCTAAAGAAAAGGATTATGCTCTAAAAAAATTCAAAAATTTACAATGTTCTATGTTGTCATAGATGCAAATTTCATACGTCTATGGGATTTCCTCTGAGTGTGGGATTTAAGTTTCTTTGTTTAGATATATTTGCTTTAGTTTATCTACCTGTCTCACAGATGCTCTCATGGATTTCCTTCCAAAGAATATTTTATTGTGTTTATTTCAGGGTTTTTTTTCCCCTGTGTGAACACCACATTATTATCTTGAAACGTTTGGATTCTAGGGCTGTGTTAATTTGTATTCTCTCCTAATTTTCTGTAAACTTAATGATCTCACAAGAAGAAAAAAGAAACCAACATCTTCTTAGTCACAGGATTTTAGCAAATTCAATCTTGCCTCTGTGGAAGTTAGATCTCGAACATCCTCAATCCCAGAGAACTGTGAGGTAAAGTCTCTTGTCTCCTTTGAGCAAAAGTGCTTATCCTCAGGACTGGATGCTCCAAAAAGAGTGAAAAGGAGGTTTTATTTACTACCAACTTCTACTCTGGTTATGTGCAATGAAACCAAAATGCTTTCTTTGTCTCAACTCTCCAATCTTAAAAATTTCCTGATGTGGGTTAATAATAGAGCTATTGTTAGCTCATAAGTAATTGAGAAGGAAAATAAAGCACCAGCTGTAAAGTTTTTCATGGAGTTCTTGGACTACATTTGGCCCTGGTTAAGTGCTCTAGGTGGTGATTGTTACCACTGCTGCTGCTATTATAGCTGGTGTGCTTTAAGAAAAAGGGATGCCCATTTCTTTTTCTTAAAGAATGATACTAAATGCAGAAACATTGATATCAGCAAGCCAAACTGATAAAGAGCAGTTGGACCATAATGTAATAGAAGATGTTATCATTATTATAAAACAAAGCCAAGGGGTGCTGGGTGGCTTAGTCGTTTAAGCATCCTACTTCAGCTCAGGTCATGAGCTCATGACTTGTGAGTTTGAGCCCCATGTTGTGCTCTGTGCTGACAGCTTGGAGCCTGGAGCTTGCTTTGGATTGTGTGTCTCCCTCTCTCTCTAACCTCCCCGGCTCATGCTCTGTCTCTCTCTGTTTCTCAAAAATGAATAAATGTTAAAAAAAATTAAAACAAAGCCAAGAGTTCATAAGACACTGACATATGCAACCACATAGCACAAGCAAAATCTGCTTGTGCATTGTTAATACACACCAATAAGGCACATTTCATCATGGTCTAATTATTGATAAAATAAGATCTTGGTCATTTAGAGAATAAATGTAAATTTGTTTTAACTTAGTTGAAGAAGACAATGAAGCATGCGTGTCATTTGGAAAGGTTTCTATTCAAAATTAATACGTTAAGATTTAAAAATGCAATTCACTTTAACAGTTTAGAAAACTGAGGAGAAAAATCCCTAGGTAAAAACTCATGCCCTAAGAGAATGGCACCTTTGAAGAGAGGAAAACAAATCTTAAGTAGGCAGCCTGTTTTTCTACTTGGTTTGCATGACTGCTTGGTATTCGGGTACCAGGTCACAGGTGGAAGACGTTGAGGACCATTATACAACGTAAATGTTTATAATATATCATAATTACCAGCACACCTGTGGTAAATAACTTTGTGAGGTTGTGCAGCAAAGATGCTGAAAATGCTCAGTAGAGAAAGCAAGAAAGAACACTCTCCCTCTAGTTTTTAGCCTACCATTGGATGGGATCCAATTCACATGTTTCCTTAGTTGGAACAGCCACTTGCAAGGCTGTGAAGCAGAAGTTGGTCTCTAAAGTGTTCCATTTCTCCCCAGCTATCTCCCCAGCTTTCAATGTATTAGGCACCTGAGATCCTCAGGAACCATATTTTCTTTCATCACCTTCATTTTTATTCCAAGAAATACTTTGTACTTAGGTTTCATTTCAGAAACAAATCAATTAAGTATTTCCTTGAAAAGTCAACGAACTACTATTAACAAGTCAAAAATTACAATTAATTATTGTAAAATCTACATCAATAATTTTGGTAAAGTCTCCCAATATGAAATTGACATGTTTACTATTACCATATCACAAATTAGTTCATTTGCTTCCTTAGCTGTATGTCTTGTATCCAGTTTAATTTAGTGGTACCCTATAAAGAAACTTGGTCTAAGATGAAATGTTCTTTTTTTTTTTAATGTTTCTATTTATTTTTGAGACAGAGAGAGACAGAGCATGAGCAGGGGAGGGGCAGAGAGAGGGAGGAGACATAGAATCTGAAGCGGGCTCCAGGCCCTGAGCTGTCAGCACAGAGCCCGACACAGGGCTCGAACTCACAGAGTGTGAGATCATGACCTGAGCTGAAGTCGGACGCTCAACCGACTGAGCCACCCAGGCGCCCCTAAGATGAAATGTTTTAACAATCTAGGATTGTCCCCACGCATACACTTGGAAAGATTCTCCAGAGACCAGTATCACCGGAGGTGAATAATGCCTGCTTTCACCCATTCTTACTAGGTAAGATGATTAGAAAACTTCATATTTGAATGGCCTTACTGTATTCTTCCTTCCACTACCAACCCCATAGCATTAATGTTATTGAAATGTTTTGCAATCATAAACTAATGGGCAAAATTGAGAAAGATTCTCTGAAGTGTCAGCTGTACTGTAAGAATATTTTTGAAGGACTGTTTTCATTATAAACTGTAATATTCCCCTGGGTACCACTGAATATTGGAGAGCTAAGAACACAAACGGCATGCTTGTGAACACATGCTTTTGTTTTCTGTTTACTTTTTTCTTATTCCCTTTAACAGACACTGAAAAGGCTCATGATTGCTGGGTTGGTTAAAGAAGAGTCTTAACCCAACTTATAGGCCTGCCGCTTACAGGTGTGCAGGATTTTAAGCTAAACATTGTGGGTAGTACCTTTGCTCTTCATTTTATCATCTGATTCTAATTTTCCATTTGTTCCAATTTCTTCATCCATTTGTTTTAGATTTTTTTTTAATTGTATGTGTTTATATATAGCAAGAGGCATATACCTCATATGAGTATTTTCAATCGATTAAAAAAGAAAGACAATTACTTAAGACTTTCCTTTGGCTTCATCTATCCCTTCTCATCAAACACGCTGAATGATAAAAGTCCCAAATCATCACACTTACCACCCTCTGGAGAAATAAGATCAATGACACAAACAAAGAAACCGTATCTCAGTTGTATCAAGTCTCAGAAATAGATGTTGTGAGGATCTCAGCCAAATCCCATCACATTTTTTTTTCTTCCCCTAGCACTTGAGTTAAAGTTTGAAATGGAAGTCACTTATGGGTCAGAGGTGCTCACACAAAGAGTTGGCAAATGCCGCACAGCCCCGCGAGGCTGGATGTTGATACACTTTTAAGGGGGAGAGGAAAATCTTTACCCCATGAACTCAGTGAGAAGGAAACACAGCCTGAGGCTATATCAACAGGGAATTAATGAGCCACAGGACATAAAACCTAATAGAGAGCAAAGCATATTAATGAGCTCAAGGCTCATTTTCACCCTCTACCAATTAGTCTGAGAAGACCTACCTCATGTTTCTGTCTCTGATTCCTCTTCAGTGAATCATTTGCACTGCTGTCCGAAGGCCAGAGCATTCCACATTTCCGCCCCCAGTGGCCTAGAGAATGAAGTTCAGATTGCTGGTATATTCAGGTCCACCCATAATACACCCAGGGTGACTTTGCTAGTCATCAGACACCTTCTCACATTGCTCTCTAGCCACAGATTTTGCCATGTTGTTGTCTGAGTAAATCATTCGATTAGAAGTTCCAGTGGATTTTTTTTGTACAGATTGGTCTTTCATCCCAAAATATCCTTTCCACATTTTGCTCTGCCTGTTCAAATCCCACTCATTCTTCAAAACACAGCTCAAATGTAAAATCTCTGAAGCCTACCTCTGTATTTTAGTCTGGGTCTTCCTATGTACAACCTAAACTTTGTGGAAAATAGTAACTTGGTTTTTGGGTGCCCAGCACTTTTATAGATCAAGAAACTAAGCTAAAAGATTAAATGGGGATAACACCAGTGTTTGGTTCAAAGGGTCATTTGGGGAATTTAGGACAACATGTATGTTAAGTCCTTAGTACTTGATAAATATTATTTGTTAAAATTCACGCTCGTTACTAAGCAACAACCTATGAACTGTAAATGTGGACTCTCACTCTGAGAGTAATCTTGTATAGGTGAACACACTTGTGCTGAAATACTATGCTGCTCCAGTACTATAAACTCTGTGTTTTCAAGTTGGTTTGTTTTCTGTCTTGGTCTCTCAAAGACTAGCACTTAACAAATGAACATACTGGGGCTCTTTTATACTGAGTTTCAGAGACAATTGTGAGACTCATCCAAGTCTGAAGATGGAGATACAGATGGCCATGGAATAAAGAAGAATTAAGTAATGAAAAACTTGCAGTGCTTTACCAAGCCACAGGGAATGGCTAGCACAAGATGGAATTTATCAGATTTGTTTGGAGTTTTGACTTTGCCATATGGGTTCAGACAAAACTGAAAGGCAAAACAGAATTTTAAATCGTTCAAAGCTGTGAATGGAAATTGCCAAGTTTTACAATCTCAACTATGAGGTGGTAAGACCATGGTAAGGAAGAGAGGTGCCCTATGTGAAGAAAATGATCTCATTCTCTTCAACTCTATTTGCTGAGCACACACTGCAAATGAGATGTTTGAAAGATGATAGTGGGAAAAAAGGTGAAGGAAACATAGAAGAAAGCCCTTTATTCTTCATCTATATCAAAAATTAAAGTGTGGTGGGAAGAGATTTGCTCTTAGAATGAGGACATGAATGTGACTCTGTAATCTAATAGTGTGATATCATGACATAAATGATGTTGTAATTAGTCACACCTCAAAATCACACAGAAGATAAATGTCCTAATTAATGCTGAAGTAAGTTCATGAAATAATTGTCTGTGTGGTATCTTACCAGCAACCCCTCCCCACACTCTGGTATTATTCTTTAGAAAACAAAATTAGTTTGTATCTGTAAGCCTCAGAGTTCTACTATGAAAAGGAAAAAAAAAAAGAGCAGTCAAACTAGCAGAGCTTTGTATATATTTATATTTTTGAGGTGGGCTAAATAGTGAGCATCATGTAAGACACCTAGTTCTGCCTCCATCTGAGAGTGCCTTCATTTTCCCTCATTCCTGAAAGAAACTTGGCCACATAATGGGATTTTAGGTTCACAATTTCTTTTCTTGTTTGAAAAAATGTTGTGTCCCTTCTTTTTTGGCATATAACCTCTCTGAGAAAAATCACTGTGATTTGAATTATTTTTCCCTTATAGATAGGCATTATTTCTCTTTGTCCACTTTCAAGATTTGCTTGTCTTTATTTCTCAGAAGTTTGACTATAATGTGTCTTGGGATGGATGGTTTTGGATTTATCCTGACTGGGTTTCTCTCAGATTTTTGAATCTATGGGTTTTAGACTTTTGACACATTTAGATATTTTTCAGCCATATTTCTTCAAATACTTTTTCAGCCCCACTCTCCTTATCTTCTTCTGCTAGGATTCCAGTGACATGATTAGAGCCTTTATTATATTCTCACAGGTCTCTAAGACTCTTCTTATTGGTGTGTGGGTGTTTTCTTTTTGTTGTTCAGATTGTATAATTGCTGTTGTTCTATTGTCAAGGTCAATGATTTTTGCCCTTGGTCTCCTCCATTTGGCTATTGAATCAATTTATTAAGTACTTTATCTCAGTTATTAGATATTTTTATTTTTATTTATTTATTTTTTTAAATAAATGTTTTATTTATTTTTGAGAGAGAGAAAGCAGGGGAGGGGCAGAGAGAGAGAGGGAGACACAGAATCTGAAGCAGGCTCCAGGCTCTGAGCTGTCAGCACAGAGCCGGGCTCGAACTGACAAACCACGAGATCATGACCTGAGCCAAAGTCAGATGCTTAACTGACTGGGCCACCCAGGCGCCCCAAGATTTTTTTTTTATTTTTATAAATTTTCACTTGGTTTTTCTTTATATTTCTATTTCTTTACCGAGAATATTTATTTCTTACTGTGACTTTCTAACTTTTAAGTTATTTTAAGAATATTCTTTACTCATTGAACCATTTTTATTACAGATGCTTTAAAATATGTGTCAAATAATTTTAACATTCTGTCATCTCATTGTTGGTGTCTATTGATTGCCTTTTTTATTCAGTTTGAGATATTTCTAGTTCTTGGTACTACAAGTGATTTTTTATTGAAACCTGGAAATTGGGGTTATTATGTTATGAAACTCTGGATCATAATTGAATTTCTGTTTCATCTGGCTTATTCTGACATTACTTGGGAAATGGAAGGAGTGACAGTGTCTCATTACAATCAGGTAGATACAGACATCCAGGTTCCCCACTTGGCCTCCACTGATACCCAAGAAAGGAGCTCCACTTTACAGCTCATGTAAATGGGCTTTCCAGCTCCTCACTAGGCCTCCATTGATACTTCTCTGCCTCAGTAGTATAGGCATTCCTTGTTACTTTTCCCTACGTGACTTTCATTCATACCAAGGTTGGGGAAGTGGCCTTGTTATTGCTGACCAGTGGTGAAATTTCCTAATTATTTCAGAGGTCTCCTATGACACCACCCCAGTATGAAGAGTGGGAGGGGAAATCACCTCATTACTGCAGAGCTGGGATTAAGTCCAGGCTTCCCATGTGGTCTCACTGAGGGGAAGGAGGGCTGGTCTCCTTATTCATGGTAGGAATGAAACTCGTAGCTCCAGACTTGGCCTTCTTTAACATCACCCATCAGCCTTACTAAAGCCAGGTAAGTGTTACAAGGCTCCCCCATCTGGCCTGAAATAGAATGTGCAGCAGTAAGGTAACATCTTTTTCTGAGATTTTTGTATGAAATAAAATTACTGTGTCTAAATTTTTTTTTTTCCATCTTGTTGGGTCCACCCTCCCTTTGTCTTCTAGCTACAGGGAACAGGTTTTTGTTGGAAGCCTTTTTTCTCTCTGTTGGCATTTCCAGATTGTCACATTTTTCAGCTTCAAGGCTGGGAAACATGAGGTAAAAAGAAAACCTAAGAAACTCACCATTGTCATTACATTACTTAGGTCCCAATGTTCCTAGTCAGCCTGCTCTTTTTCTTTCCAACTTCCACAGTCTTATTATCTGTGTTTTATGTACAATATTCAGGGATTTTAGTTGTATGTGGCAAAAGAAATTGGAAAAAGGATATCTACTCCATATACTCAAAAGTGGAAATATTCCCATTTTGTTTTAGATGTTTCTGCTCAGAATTGCTTTTCTAATGTTTCTAATTATACTAGGCTCAGAAAAACTTCAAAAACTGCCATATACCTTTTCACCAGACATTCCTACTCTTGGATTGTGATTTTAAGTATTCTTAGTTTCCAAACCTATAAAATAAGGCATATGCTGGCAGGATCCTAGTGAAAATTAAATAAAATTATTTATTAAGCATTTCACAATTTGCCTCACACATAATCATTCAAAAATGATAGCTGTTATTATTGTTTTTATTGCTAGTACGCACAAAACCATATTTTTTCAATTAAGAGCCATGTGATCTTAAACTAAATATATATATATTTAATATATATTTAATTATATAAATATATATAATATATATATTATATGGCAATAAGCTACCACCTATACCGCAAAACTCCCCTTATTTTAGAATAGAAATTCATGAAATTTATACTTGGTAACCTGGAGTCAGAGTTGGAGAGGGGAATTATCTCAGAATGTTAGAAACAAATGTTAATTACACATTTTAGAGTCCACTGAAAGTTCCAGTCCGGATTCAGAGTGAAGCAAGACAGCTCATGCATTTAGTCTTGTGATAAATGACTTCACCCTTAGAGGATTCCACTACAGTACTGAAAGTGCATTATATTATGACAAAAAGGGAAATGTCAAAACTGTTTCCCAGATTTGAGGAGAAAATTTGCCATGTTGCATGTCTTGATCAGCCTTTTTATTGAATCTCTGAATATTGAGTAGTCTTGAGCTACAGTCTTGTGCTACTGAACTGTTTCTTTCCAAGGCTTAAGGAATGTTCTAAGGACATAATCTTTTTTTTTAATTTTTTTTTAACGTTTATTTATTTTTGAGACAGAAAGAGACAGAGCATGAACGGGGGAGGGTCTGAGAGAGAGGGAGACACAGAATCTGAAACAGGCTCCAGGCTCTGAGCAGTCAGCACAGAGCCCAACGCGGGGCTCGAACTCACGGACCGCGAGATCGTGACCTGAGCCGAAGTCGGACGCTCAACCGACTGAGCCACCCAGGTGCCCCCTAAGGACATAATATTGACTATATCTAAAATCCCAGGTTTCATCTTTCTGTGTTGAGAAGTCTTATGCCCTCCCTGATCCAGTGCAATCTACCAGGCTGAGAAGCCAAAATTGAAAAGCACAGACCTCAGGAAGGACCCTGGAACTGGCTAGAGGCTGTCAAGAGCTATATGCTACTGCTCAATACCAGCCCACAAGCAAGATTAAAGGATGTACCTACTTGTGAATCACAGTTTTGAATTGATCCTATTATAAAATCTCAATTAATTCAAATGGTTGTGAACATGGCTGAGACCTTGGTTACCTGGAAGTGAAGAGAAAACCCCTTTATTTATGACATCAATCTCTTGGAAAGTCTAAGTGACAGAATTCTATATTTCTCTGAGAAATGAGGACCAAAAGCTAAAGTGAAATTCTCATCATACAGGTCTCAGCAATAATGAGAAGCTTTCCAAAATAATTTTCTACCAGGACAGCTATCTGCCATCTCCTTTGTATTTTTCTGTCCCCTATCTCTTTCAACCTTGTAAGTTCACTTTGAAGTGAGGTTTATGACCTCCATTTTACAGATGAGACTTGTTGAGGTTTTGATATTTACTGGAACCTCTCTGTAAGTCTCAAGTGTTTTCTACTACATATTCAATGTCTTCCTGGGCTGTTCTTCCTCAGTTTACTTTCTGACTCAAATGTTCCATCAGCCAAACTGATAATGCTTTGAAAGAGATTTTGAAAGAAGCACAGTGCATCCCTGTGGCCAGCACAATAAACAGCAAGAATTAAACAGATTTCAAGAAAAAGAAAAAATCTGGCAGCGTGTCATAGTGACTGCCTTATGAATCCTTGAAATATGTTGTTCTTAACCTAAGATCTTGGAGACTAATACAGAAAACAGATTTCCTTTTTGGAGGATTAGTTTTTTGTTTTTTGTTTGTTTGGTTTGGGGTTTTTTTGTGTGGGGGGGTTTTCTTTTTTTTTTGGCTTTAAATTTTGTTGTTGTTGTTGTTATTTTGTTTGGGTGAGTATATGTGTACATTGCACAGTTAGGTTTTTTCAAAAGCATTCCCTATATGACAAAACATAGTACAAAATCTTTTATATGCACGATTTTATTTAAACCTCAGAATGATTCAATGAGATCAGCACTATTAATTACCACCACTCTTCATTCTATAAGTGAGGAAATCAAATTTCAGAGATGCCATGTAATATGACTGGTTAGTTATGGAGCCAGGATTCTAGCCCAGGACTTTAGGACACAAAGCGTGGAAAACTGAATACTGTCTACATTTCTATCACTAATTTTCTCCGTCTCATCTTAATGGGAAAGATGGAGACAACATGGTTATTTGAAATTCTAATAAATCATATGCTCAAATATTTGATATCAGTGATTATTAATGACATCGCTCAAGCCTTGACTCTTATGTAGACTTTGACTAACTAAACCTATATGTACACTCCTTGAAGCCCTTCAAGGCACCTCGAAGGCCTTTTTGAACTTACCCTTCTATTGTTTCTTTTTACTTGTGTGTAGTATCTTAGAAGATTCTTCTTTTCTTAAGTAGAATATATCCTTGCTGGGGGCCGGAGGGGTGGTGATGTGTCGTTGGCTCAGTTGGTTAAGTGTCTGACTTCACCTCAGGTCATGATCTCATAGTTCATGAGTTTGAGCCCCATATCAGGCTCTATGCTGTCAGCACAGAGCCTGCTTTGGATCCTCTGTCCCCCTCTCTCTTTGCCCCTCCCCTACTTGTGCTGTCTCAAAAATAAACATTAAAAAAAAGAATACATCCTTGAAATCACTGGAATTCAGTAACTTCCTACTAATAGACTGTTTAATGTTGGGGGAGCTCATCAAAAAGATGTGACCACTGATTGACCCATGAGCCTGGACCCAGGCACTTGGAGACTCATCCTTCTCTCCCCTGTCTTAGGAATGTGGGTTCCACTTGCTATTCCCATTCCCAGAGGCTGCTCCAAGGTCACAGCCTTAAGACAGTGATGTGGCATTAAACTTTCAAGATAAGATGGGTGCCGGGATCCATCTGTCTTGCTGCTGCCCAAGACAAGCCTAGTATCTAAGTTCTCTTTGCTTATTAAAACTTCCACCCTACAACCTAGAGTGGCTGCCACTTGCTTTGGTCTCTCCTTGCCCTCCACATAGAGGTGCTGTTTCAGATTTCACCTGAGAAGCTTCTGAGAGGATTGGGAATCAACATCTGAAAACATCTCCTATCACTGTTCCACTGGATATTTTAACTGTTTGCCAAAACAAGTAAAATTCTGTCCTTTTTCAGAGAAGGAAACTGAAAGACAAAACAACTATCCCATGAGCACATCTCAAGCAAAACAGTGGAGAAGTTGTGTTTACTTCACCTTAACATGCATTAATTTTTTTTAAGTTTATTTATTTATTTTGAGAGAGACAGGGCACGTTGGGGAGGGGCAAAGAGAGAGGGAGAGAGAGAATTGCAAGCAGGCTCTGCACTGCCAGTGAAGAGCCTGATGCACAGCTCAAGCTCACGAAACTGGGAGATCATGACCTGAGCCGAAACCAAGAGTCAGGACCTTAATCGAATGAGCTACCCTAGCACCCCATAACATGAATTAAAAAATGTTTATTTAAGAGGGAGAGACAGAGAATGCATGATTGTGTGCAGGTGCAGGGAGGGGCAGAGGGAGAATCCCAAACAGGCTCTGTGTTGTTAACACAGAGCCCCATGCTGTCAGAGCAGAGCCCCGCCATCAGGCTTGATCTCATGATGTGTGAGGTAATGACCTGAGGAAAATCAAGAGTCGACCACTTAACCCACTGACCCACCTTGGCACCTCCACTTTAACATACATTTATAGAGAATTCACGTGAGGCTGAGATTATACAATCTAGGTCTCTATCACTCTAAATCTGGCCCTCAGACCCCAGCATCAGCATTGCCTAAGAGCTTGTTGGAAATTCAGTATCCCAGACCCAATCTTAGACTTACTGAATCAGAATCTGCACATATTAACAGTCCCTCAGGGTACCTCTCTGCACATCATAGTTTGGGAATAACAGTTCTAGGCAGCACTAACTACCTCATGTGATTTTCATTATTTAGTCTATCTCCAAAATATAAATAGATTCACAAAATGTACTAGTTTGTTATTTTTTTTCTTTTCATATTAGAACTCTGAGGTTCATGGATACAAGCCTCTAATTTTGTTTTCTAAAGAACAATGTGGTTGGGGGGGGGGCATTGCTGGTAAGATGCCAAGTCACAGATAATTATTCCATTGACTTACTTCAGCATTAGTTATGCCATTTATCTTCCATGTGATTGTGAAGCTAATTCCAACATTATTTATCCACTTTGATCAAGTTGATAGAGAAGAATTTCATGACTAAACACAATTTGACTTTGAAAATATGCTGTAAGTATGCACATGTCTTTTCTTCACATAAGGACCAAAAGCAGGCTGCCCTAAGATGGCCCAGTTTGGCATGAACATTATTTTGAGTTAAAAACAATCCAAATCCAGCAGATTAAGAAAAAGCTCTTTATGCCCCCTTGGCTGCCTGTTTGTCTCAGAAACAGAGCTATTAACAGAGATTCCTCTTTACCTAAGCAACTTATCTGCACAACAGGGCAACCTTTGTTTTCAAAACATCTCCTGTTACCTTCCAGCTAGTGGTCTTTCCCCACTTTGTATACTCAAACGTCCATCCCTTTCCTTAGCTCATATAAGCATCATGTTGCTGGTCTTTGGAATTCCATGTCTACATGGATTCCCCATATGTACACTCTTAATTTGATTAAACTGTTAATCTGTCTCATGTCAATCTGATTCCTAGTCCAGCTAGAAGGACCTTGAAAGGTAGAGGAAATTCTTCCTCCCCAACATTCATAAACCAACCAAACGTATTTCCTTTAATTGGGACAAGCGTTATAGACTTGGGGAAGAGAGAATAAAGAGTAAAAAATTCAACTACTTGACCAATGGCTCAGATAAAATTGAGTACAGTAGATTAAAACTACAGGCATAGAATTCAAAAAATCAAAGAATATAGAAACGTTAAAGCTGGAAAGAAGCTAAGTAGGCATTTGCTTTAAGACCCTCAAATGAACAAAGTAACCCAGAGTGATCAAGTGCCTTGCCTGAAGATACACAGCCCATAAATAGTAAAACTGTCTCAATTTTCCAGGCCACCAGTTCTGTTGTTATGAGAACTATTCAGTTCTCTCAACTGCCAATTGTATTGTAGTATAAGTGCTAGCAAATGAAATAGCAAATGAATAACTGTACCAATTCACCTCAACACAAAATACTACTTTTTTTCTTTCCTTCATTGCCTTCTTTTTGCCCCAACCTGTCATTTTCTTCATCAGGTTTTCATTATATGTTTTGATTTCCCTTGTTCCTTTCTCTTGTTGTCTTCCTGGATATCCCTCCTATTTAATTCTAAAGAAATATGTGTAATAGTTTTGGCTGAAGTGACTATTTCAGTCAAGAAGGCAGACATAGTAAAGCCATCTCAGCCCCTCCAACTAACCTAGTAGTCTTTAAACCTTAGCAAACATCCTTAGCCAGTGTGATTGATTAATTAACCTTCCTTTGTGTATCTACAGATCATGCATTCTTTTCTAGAAAGAACAGAGCACTGCCACAGTCATTAAACAGGTATCAGATCCCCTTGTACAACCTCTGAGCACTGAGTTAACATCTGTAGTTGGCACCACTGAGTCTGCACATAATCAAGAAATGTTACAGACCACTGCACTCCCTTTGTTGATTAATTAACTAACCCAAACTCTTTAAAAATCCCCAGGCCAGCAGGCCAGGCAGAAACCTCCAAGTTGGCTTTGGACAAGAGTTTACCTTCTCCTCAGGTGGCCAGCCTCCTGAATAAAGCTCATATTCATTTCCAATCAACACTCATTTCTTGAGTATTGGTCTTTCGAGCAACTGGCAGCTGAACTTGGGTTTTCAGTAACATTAGTAACTCCTTTCAATAAACAATATTATGAACAAATTCAGTTGATTCTGCCATATTCAGTGCTGGCTATGGGTCAGATACTGTGCAGTGTACTTTCTATGTTTTCCCATTCAACCCTCCAATCCCATTCCTATAGATAAGGAAAATCAAGGTCACAAAAGTTAATCATTGAATGACCTTGGTTAAAGGAGTGGGTTCAGAATTCAAATGCCAGGGGCACCTGGTTGGCTCAGTTGGTTAAGCATCTGACTTCGGCTCAGGTCATGATCTCATGGCTTTTGAGTTCAAGCCCCACATCAGGCTCTCTGCCGACAGCTCAGAGCCTGGAGCCTGGAGCCTGCTTTGGATTCTGGGTCTCCCTCTCTCTCTCACTCTGTCTTGCACTCTGTCTCTCTCAAAAATAAAATAAAAACATTAAAAAATATTTTAAAAAAAGAATTCAAACCCCAGTCTTGATGCATCCATGAGAAAACCCCATTTTAATGCTGAGTGCCTTATGATTTTCCATTCAAAAAGTATGCTTAGACAAGCTGTCTCTTTTCTAAGTCTCTGCAGGTTATGAATTTATAAGTAGATAAGAGAAAACATGACAGTAGATGAAGCTATCTCTACTTTCTATGACCATTTCCATCCTACTAGAATTTTAAACATATTAATTACTAATTAGACAAATCTAGATAGTAATCAAAGATATTTAATTTACCCAATATCATTTATTAGAAGGAGATATTTGTTACTTGGAAATGATAATTAACTCATCAGAAATGTTTTGTAATAAGACAAAAAATGAAAGGAAGTACTTAGGAATTATGCTAAAAAAGAAGGTAAGATTCTCATGGTTACTGAATATACTGATGCAAGGCAAAAAAGCCTCTCAATAGGTATCATGTTGGTGTCTCTAAAGGAAGAATTGTAAAGAGATACAATACTGGAAAGATCTTTGGATATTTTAATACCTTAATGTAAGTTTAATGGTCTGTGAATGTTGGTTTTCTAATGCCTAATCAGAATTACAAATTGATTTTCAAAGTTCTTTTTTTCCCTACTGTTTTTGTTTTTGCTGTCTTCTGTGGGAGAAATAAACTACATCTATAGCCAGTCTTTTTTATCTCATTTCCCTGTCTCTGTAACATACAAACACCAGAGTTAGACACAAAAAAATAAATTTCATTACCAGTGTTATTTAGCAAAGAAATGGTGACTTTTTTTTCTCAATGTTTATTGAAAGCTATGTGCCAGGAATTTAGATATTAACAAGAATACTGAGTCTATCAGGAAAGATGTATTTTCAGTTTCCATCAACCTATATAAAATCACCTATGTAGTACTAAACAAACTACATCTTTTTGCAAGAGATCTAAGTCCGACTGGATGAAGTGTAAAATATTCACTTGGGCTTGACTTTCTTAATTCTTTGGAAAATACTCTATAGAACATATAATATATTCTACAGAATATAAAACTATAGAATACAGAAATTTTTAATTGAAAAAAATAACAAAAGTCATCCTTAAAAATGAAAAATTTAAAAATACAGAAAATTAATAAGCAATGTGTAGGTAAATCCCTAGGTACAAGAAGTTAAAAAAAAATCTTGCATTGTTACCCAAAGATGTCTCTGTTCCAAGCTGTAATGGTAGCGAAGTCCATGCATTTTTGACACTATAGGACTCCTCTCCAAAAACATTGCATTTTCTCAGCAATGGTGTTCAAAGAGCTCTTTAAATAGTTGGCTTTTTCATTATAAATTTTGCATGTAAACACTTTACATGTTCTGATTTAATGAGGCCATTCAATGCTTTCTTAATACTACTGAAACTTTCTCCCCCAGGACTCATTTGATTGCTCAGAAATATCTTTGATTCATTTGCATTTACTAATTCAGGGAACCATGAGGATATTTTCTAAGCCCTACTAAATTCCTGATAGTAAGCCCTGGGGATACAGCAATAAACAAGACAAATGTGGTCCTTACCTTCACTGAGCTTGTAATCCACTGGCTAAAACAGATTTTTGAGGGAGTAATTACAAGAACAGTGAATTTAACAAAGAAGTTCAAGGCACAATGCAAATATAAATATTTTATACAATATAAAATGAACATATGTCAAAGTTTTTATATAATTTGTTAATTAATGAGGGAGCCAGATATATATTGAAGTTGGTTCAAATGAGAGTTTAATTTACAGAGATTTATACTCTATCAAACAGAATTTATTTCATTATCATGAACAGGAGTAAATTACATGGCTCTGGACAGGAAGCATTTACATTAAATTACTTCCATTATTAGTTTTCTTCTATCCCTATGTAGTGGTAAAATAGCTTAATCAATCAAGACAAAGACACCCCTGTGGAATCAGGCAATCCTTAGAGGGTTGACCCAGGAATCTCTTTTAACCACTTCCAGGTTTTTGATGGGTTTGCTCTGGTAGCTTAAAAGGGATAAACTTAGAGAGAAGGCTGGTAATAACTGGGATAAATAGATATTCACTATATCCCTGTGAACCTCAACTAGAAGGCTTAATTAATATAACCATTGAAGAGAGTAGAAGAATCTCAAAATAAGGGGTGAGTGATTAGATTGAAACACAATTCTGGAACATGTGTCAGCTTGCTTTGTTTCCAGGAAAGTTACTGACAAAATCCATGCTTTCTTGTGATCCAGTATACCAGCCATAACTTTATGCCAATGATCTTTATTTACTATTATGCAGGTACTCACTTTTCAAATGCAATCACTGTATGATGGTTAGTTTTATGTGTCAACTTGACTGGGCCACAGAATGCCCAGATATTTGAACAAACATTCTAGGTTTCTGTGACAGCATTTTTTGACAATTACCATTAAAATCAATACATTAATAAAGCAGATTTCCCTAATATGGGTGGGCCTCACTCAATCAACTAAAGATCTGAATACAACAAAAGGCTGACCCTCTCCCAAATGAGAAATTTCCTCTTGCATGACTACCTTAAGCTGGGACATTGTTTTTTGTTTGTTTGTTTTTGGTTTTTTGGTTTTTTTTTCCCCTTCCTTCAGAATGGAAATGAAATATCAGCTTCTTCCTGGGTCTTGAGCCTGCCAACTTTCAGCCTGAACTACACTGTCAGCTCTCCTGGATCTCAGCTTGCTGACTGCAAGCAACCTTGGTTTTTGTCACCCTCCATGATCACGTAAGCCAATTGCACTCACATGCGCGTGCACGCGCGCACACACACACACACACACACACACACACACACACACATATACATATGTATATGTATAACGTATACATATATGTATATGTGTATATATGTATATATATAACAAATGGAGAGACATTCAGTATTCTCTTGAGTTTCAGATAAGAGTTTAATTAATTCAGCTCCACCTCTAAGAAATATCATCCAAATTTTTCTCTCTGTGTGTATATGTATCTGTTAAATTTATATTTATGCTTGTTTATTTAACATGGAAAAATGTAGAATAACATTCATTTAAAATTTCTCAATAATATGGAGAATGTGTAACCATTAAAATAATGTGTGTACCAGAGTTTATTAAACAGCCTTCTGTCGATGGATTTTTAGGTTTATTAAAGTTTTTCAGTATTAAAATAACAGTAGCCTTATGTGTAGACATTTACTCATATATCTAATAATCCATCTGTAATCTATTTTTACTGATATTAACTCCAACAGAAATAATGCAGATTTTTAAGTAATTTGATGCATAATTTTGTCAATTAACATTTTTTCTTCTTTTCTTCCTTTCTTCCCTTTTTCCAATGCTTGCTGGAATAGATTTTTATTAAAAGAAAAACAAAATTTCTCGTCTTGCTGTTAAAAATAGCAAAGGTGTCTTAGGTTAAAAAGTGCTCTACCTCCCACTATGATTAGGGCCTAGAGGGGAAAATACCCTTTGAGAAAATATTTCTTTTTCCTTATCTCTGTTTGTGGGTTGAAAGAAAAATCATGGAGAGTTTGAATGGCAATAATTTAGAAGAATCCAGAAGGGAGAAAAATATTCTGCTTAATTTAAAATGAAAGGTGTGGGTGCAGAACTACCAGATATACTTTGTTAGCAAGGGGAAGGTTATCTAAACCATTCATGCCATAGAAGAAGGAATGTAGATCCTTTTACTTTCTTGAAGGATGTTTTACTCTCAAAATCACTTGAGAACTCTGGGAAGCATAAACAAAAAAGCAAGACAGTGAGTTGTCTATCTCTAAAACACAATTTTTAAGAGGATTTTGAGACCAAGAAACAAATCAATGTTTGTTATATACAATGCCTGATTGTGATTGCTTTTATGTAAGAATTGGCATGGGATACTTAAAAAGATCACTTAATATGTGAGGCCCCTATAATTACAGGCAGTCAGACATGTACGCACTCTAGTTGGTTACAAATTAGAATGATGGACTCCACAAATGTACACTTCCAGATGTTCTAAAGTTGATACTGAACTTTAAATTTATATCACTTCAGTCATCCTATCTTTTTTTTTCATCCTTTCTCAGCCATATGGACTCTTTGAGTTAGATTATAGCAGCAAATTTTGTTAGACCTCATTAATACCTCATGCTCTATACCTAAAAATGATTTGACATGATGTTTTTTTAAGTTTGTTTATTTATTTTGAGAGAGAATGAGATAAAGAGAGAGAGAGAGAGAGAGAGAAGAGAGACAACATGAGCAGGGTAGGGGCAGAGAGAAAGAGAGGGAGAAAGAGAATCCAGGCAGGCTCCATACTGTCAGCACAAAGTCCAGTGCAGGGTTTGATCCAATGAACCCTAAGACCATGACCTGAGCTGAAATCAAGAGTTGGGCACTTAACCAACTGAGCCACCCAGGCACTCCATGATTTGACATGATTTAAACAATATTAAAAAGGGAAACTGTGACCAAATAAGTGGTAAATGGTTGTCTGGGGACCAGGAATATAGTATTTATTACATTAATTATTATTACCAAATATCATTCTGTACTTCCTGGAAACCAACATCACAAGGAAAATCTGTTGAATTTTATGAGTCTCATTTTCTAAAAGAAGGCAGTATTACCTGGTATGTGTGTATTTTTGCTGATAACAAAGTCTAGAAGAACTTACCAGTAAATGTTTATTTAAGAAATATTAGATAGTGCTATAGTCTGAAAGTTTGTGTCATCCCAAATTCCCGAGATGAAATCCTAATCCTCAGAGTTGATGGTATTAGCAGGTGTGGACTTGGAGAGGTGATTAGATCATGAGGCTGGATCTCTCATGAATGGGATTAATGCCCTTATAAAAGAGTCCCCACAGAAATCCCTAGCCCCTTCCAACATGGGAGGACACAGTGAGAAAATGCAGCTATGAACCAGAAAATGGGCTTTCAGTTGACCATGACCATACTAGCAATTTCATCTTGGAATTCCAGCCCCCAGAACAACGAGAAATAAATTTCTGTTGTTTATAAGCCATCCAGTTTATGATATTTTATTATAGCAATCTGAATGGATTAAAACATACAGCAAAATACAAAAGTTATCACTATTGTATAATATTATTTCATACATTTAGGTTTATGATCATGAAGTTTTCAGCTTCAGTAGATGTAGAAGTGATCCAATACTTTTACTTAGCCTGATACCTGTTTTCCAAGTTTGCCAATTGGCCTATCAACATTAAACTCAATATAGCAAACTAGAGTATTTCTCCATTTATTTGTGGTTTCATTAATTGTTCTCAGCATTGTATATGCCTCTTGATCATACTTTAAAATACTGTTCCTATGTACTTCATATTTATTTTAAATATTTATTGTTTTAATTGTTAATTGTTAATTGTTAGTGTATACATATACTGTTAATTATATGTATTGTAATAGTATGTATGTAATAGTATACATATACTATTAATTATATGTATATGTTGACTTTGCACTCTATGACCTTGCAATATTTACTTATTTACCTATTTATTTACCTCCAGGGAGCAGGCAGTGCAGAGGCAGTTATCCTGGCAGGACAACTCCCTGACCAACCCTCCTTCTCTCCTGAACCCACCCAGTGCAGACGAAAGAATGAATGCTGGGCACTGCCAACCAAGTATGCGTACCTGGAGACTCCCACTGAGTCTATGGAGAGAAAGGGTGCGCACAGGGACATTCTGCATGGCCACATGGTCCTAGTCCCCACCTGCCCAAGGGTCCGTTGGGCCCCTATGAGCTGCCGATAACATCTCTTGGAGGTGGTTGAAGCTCCTTCTGGGCTCCAGGCTCCATCCCCTTGTGGTACCTCATCACTCAGGGCCCCCCACCCCTTGCCTTTTTATTTTTAGTAGCTTGTTTATCGGTTTCTTAGGATTTTCTACGTATATTACCAAGTTTTCTGAGAATAAAGACAATTTTGTTCCTTTTCTTTCCATCTGTATGTCTTTTATTTCCTTATCTTGTGTTTCTGCACCAATAGGTCTTCCAGTATAATGGTGAATGGAGGTGGTAAGGGGGGGGGGGTATCCTTACCTTGTTCTTGATTTTAGGTCAAAAGCAATTAGTTTTGCACTATTAAAAGTCATGTTAGGTAGAAATTGTTTTGTTTTTTTTTTAAATAAATATTCTTTATCAAGCAGAGAACATTCCTTCTATTCCTTGTTTACTGAAAGTTTTATCTTGATGTATATTGAAATTTACTAAATACTTTTTCTTCTGCCTCTATTGGGATAATCATATGGCTATGTTCTTAATTTTGCTAATATGGTTAAATAACTTAATCGATTTTTAAATGTTGAATCAAACTTGCATTTGTTGAATAAAGCTAACCCTAGATAATGCTGAATTTCAGCTTCTTAATATCATGTTAGCTTTTTTCATCTGTGCTCATGATAGATATTGGTCTATATATATATATATTTTTCTTTTTTGTAACATCTTTGCTTTTGATATCCTGGTATGGTGGCCTTATCAATAATTTAGAAAGCATACCCTCTTCATCTATTTTCTGATGAAAAGAATGGTAATATTCTTTTTCAAATGTTTGGCAGAACTCACTAGTGAATCCATCCAAGTCTGGCACTTTCTCTATGAAAATTCTTTTATTTATGAGTTAAATATCTATTGGAGATATAACACAATTCAAATTTTGTATTCCTGAATCAGTTTTGGAAAAATCATGTCTTTTAAGGAATTATTTATTTCATTTCAGTTGTCAAATATATTAGCATAAAGCTGTTAATAATATTCCTGTATTATTCATTTTAGGTCTCTAGGATGTCAGGTAATATCTCTTCTTCCATATGTAGTACTGAGAGTGTCCTCTCAGTTTTTTGATCAGTCTACCTAAAGCTATATCAATTTTATGGATTTATTCACAGAACAAACTTCTGTTTTTATTGATTATTCCTATTGTTTGCCCACTTTCTTTATAACTTTCTTATGTAGTAAGATATTTGGTTTCATTTACTTATCCTCATTTTAATTTCCTTTTCCTTTTCTAGTTTAACAGAAAAGATTTTAACATTGATTTTAGTCATCTCTTTTGTTTTTATTTTAGCATGTAAACCTCCAAATTCCCTGTTAAGTACTGCTTAGCTGAATCCCACAAACCATGATGTGCAGCATTTTCATTTGCACTCAGTTTCAAATTATTTTCTAATTTCCCTTATGATTTCTTCTTTGACCCATGGGCCATTTAGAATTCTATTGTTTAAACTCCCAAACAGATAAAGATTTTCCAGATATCTTCCTGGTATTGATTTTTATCTTAATTATGTTGTGGTAAAATAATATGTTCTGCATTATTTCAATCCTTTGAATTTTGTTAGACCTTATTTTGTGACCAAAAATGTACTTTATCTTGATAAATTTGTGTGAGCATTTAAAAAGGGTGTGCATTTTTTTCTGTTGTTTTGTGGCATTTCTACAGATGACACTTCAAGTTAGTTAAAAATATTCAAAGACCTTCTATGTCCTGTAGATGTCAATTATTTCATATTAGTTAACAGTACTTACATCTTTTATGTCATTATTCCTTTTCTACTTTTACATCAATTTCCAAGAAAGGCATATGAAATACCCACTATACATCTAGGGTTGTCTACTTCTCCTTTCTCTTCTAGCAGTATGTACCCTAAGCATTTTAAAGCTCTATTATTATGTGCAGACACATTTAGATTATATATGTCCTTGTGATGAACTGACCCCTTTATCACTATGAAATGTAACCTTCATTCCAGATAATATTCCTTTTCCTGATGTCTACTTTTCATAGTAATAGAACCACTCCAACGTCAGTGTTCGTATGCTTTACTTTTTAAAAACCTTTGCTTTTAAGCTATCTGAATCTTTTTAAATTAGTTTTTCTGCAAAGCATGTACTTGAGTTTTGCTTTATATCCTGATAGCTTATAATTTATGTTTTTTAATTGGAGTATTCGGACAATAGCTGTGTTTACTTTCTTTTTCTTTTTATTTGTGCCAGCAATTCTTTGTTCTTTTTTTTCTTAGTTCCTTAGTTTCTTTTGGACTCAGTATATAATATATACAAATATATACAAACATCTAAGGGGTAGATAGATTCCTGAACTTCATAAGTATAGTATAATTTTTAACTGCTGTTTTTAGTATCATTGTTAATGATAAGGAAACAAGGCCATCTAGTGCAATTCATGATTTTGCACACAGGTACTTTGTGCGGAAACTGAAGGTCATTGGTCATCGATTGCTTAGTCTGGCTTTTCATAATATGCTGTTTCTACTACAAGGCACAAATTGTACCATGCACTGGGTGTATGAAAATCTGCTTGGAGTATATATGCCTGAGAGTGATAGCGTTCATTAAGTTAACTGACTTGTGAACTTATTTTTGACTTAATTCCACATTTGAAAGATTATTGCATTCTAGTAAAATAGTAATTAAAAATTCAATCTTTAGCATCAGATAACTTGGTGTCAAATCTTAGCTCAACTATTAATTTGCCTAATATCACCCAGGTGGAAATTTTCTGAACTTCAATTTTCTTCATTTGCTAGATAGAAATAGTAATAACTCTTACAGTTTTTGCAGAGAATAAATGAGTTAGCAAACTTAGTTGATGCTCAATAAATTTATTCAATAAAGGATCATGTATAAAAAGCTTAGTGATAGCCCATATTTATTGAATGGTTAATATATGTTGATAGATGCATTATTACTTTGGAATTCAAAATATTTTAAGTATAATTTTATGAAGTTGAATTTTCAAAAGTAACACTTTATTTTTTAATGTTTATTTAGTTTTGATAGAGGGAGACAGAGCACGAGTGGGGGAGAGGAAAGAGAGAAAGCGAGAGAGAGAGAGAGAGAGAGAGAGAGAATCCAAAGCAGATTCCAGGCTCTGAGCTGTCAGCACAGAGCCTGACCCAGGCCTTGAACCCATGGACCACGAGATCATGACCTGAGCCAAAGTCAGACACTTAACTAACTGAGCCACCAAGGTGCCCCTTAAAAGGTAACATTTTAAACTCCAAATAGGAAGCAACCATAAGGAAACCAAGGGGTCCATATGTTAGCATCAATTTGGTGGAACTTAGTATTCCATAATCAAAGACACAATCATGTGCATACCCTGAAGTTGTTCTGCTTTATAAAGTTATTGAACAATTATAGCTGCTACTGTTGTTGTTCTGGATAATTACAACTACTAGGACTGACAAGTTCCATCCGTGAATCAAAGAATCACCTTCAAAGGACACTGGAAGGGCAGTAGTTACCATCACTCTCATTCCCTCTCTCCAATTTTCTCTGAACCAAGCTGATTAGTCTCTCTTTAGATGATGCTTTTTCTTTCTCTCTCTCTTTCTAGATATTTTCATAGAAATCCCAGTCTATTATTGATCTAGAATCAGCCTGCCTTTCTCAAGTGACTTCAATGGTTTGTTACATGTTCAGAGGAAAACTGATAAAGCATATTCCAATGAAAAAAAAAGGTGGGGGGGAGGGAAGCAAGATAAGTTAAAGTGAGGCTGATCTGGATGTAGCTTTATGCAACTCAATAAAATTATATATTATATACTTTATGTTACACAGATAGTTGGTGTGTATTTCTCATATCTATTATCTTTGGGTAGATATTTTAATCTCATATTCTCATGTACTATCTCCATGATTTAATATTTAAATTAAGCTACTAATTTTAAGTACAATTATAAGATACCCCTTGACATTTCTATCTTACCCCATCTATGACTACTAAGCACCTCTTGGGCAGTAGTAAAAGGCAAGAAGAACAACCAAATGATCAGTCTATCACAAATATGAGTTTATAAAAGTAACTTGGAGATCATTTCTGGTGACTTCTACTGTAAGGATTGAATTGGCAAGATGGAAAATTTGATTTATCTTCTCTGGTTTCAGTATCTGCTGGTATAGAAGCCAAGATGCTCTTGAGTTCACAAGCTCACTGCCTCTCTGTGCCTGCTCTACAACTCTAGCCCTTTCCCATGGTGGGATCCATATTCCCTGTTTGCCTCTCCAGTGCACTTCACCTTTGTAACATTTGCCTTTTTAGCCTTTATGGACTGTATCAAGGCACTCTTCACCTCTTAGCATTTAACCAATGAAAGCCACTGGCAGAAAATGGAAAGGTGGAAGGCAGAAGAGACAAGTTGAGGTGTTATTTCTCAGTTTCTTTCCTTGCCAGGGTATGATTTTGCATGGGCTGTCCTTGCCTATCCAAGTAACGAATCCCACTTGAAAGCTTTCAATGAATAAAGAAAGTTCTCACCAGATTTCAGTGATGGCTTACATCTTCCTCTATTCTGTCTCCCCAACTTTCTTACATATGTATAGAGAGAGTAAGTTTTACACACACACACACACACACACACACACACACACAGAGTAAAACCTTGGATTGAGACTAACTTGTTCTGTGAGTATTCCTCAAGATGAGCAAACACTTCTAATAAATTTTAACTTGGTAAACAAGTAATGTCTTGCAATACAAGTAGTTTGTGACACGGAATGTCACATGATCACAACTGAGGCAATGATTCTTCTCTCTCTCTCTTTCTCTGCTGGATTGTGGGTGATTGTCTCCCAGGGTATCAGGCCCCAGTGTTTGGCAGAAATCAGTGACTTTCAGAATGTTGGAAGATGCCCACAGCTGGCAATAGTGTATTTTTTGTCACTTCAAAGTACCTATAGACTGTCCTTTGCTTTTCCATACAAGAGTAAAATTAGAAATGCTTTGCTTCATTCTAGGTCAGGCTGCCTGCAGATATAGTCCCTTTCCTCTGCTGCCTTATTGCCAGTTACATTAAATACAGTATACACAAGAGTTTATTAATACTGTACTGTAGGCAACATCCATTAGTGAGTGTGAAAGTGGTTCTATACAGTAACCCTTCTCTCTTGTCTCCCTCACGTCAGCCACAAAGGTTTTCAAAGGTAAGTGCAGGTTAATTTGTTTATTTTTCTTTATATTCTGTACTTTCTTTATTATTTTGTATTATATTACAGTATTGTAATCATTTTTATATGAATATTTTGGGGTTGTGGAATGAATCATCTGATTTTCCATTATTTCCTATGGGGAAATTTGCTTTGATATACAAGTGCTTTGGATTACAAACATGGTTCTGGAACAAATTATACTCAAAACCAAGGTTTTACTGCATATAATTTCTTACATATATTATAAATACAGGTATATATTTCTTATACCTATATTTCATATGTATGTGTAAGTATTTCATATCTATGTGTGTGTGTGTATATAACCTCATCAGACCTCTAAAATCATCCCTCTTGAGCATGCCCTTTTCTTTTGCAGCTTTGATACATTTAGACCCTCAATTCAAATCCTGCTTATAAACTAACAAGTTCATTCAGTCCATCTTCCTGTCTTGTTACCCTAAGAGCATCCTAACTGTACTTAATTTTCCTATTATTGTGCCTGGATCTCCAAATATTCTACTCATCTGCGTTACTGATTTAAAATTGTTCCTGTTTCTACCAGGAAGGTATGACAGACACACATTAACACTAATATAAATTAATAATTCCAAGCACATGCTAACATGTACAAACCTCCTTACAAAATATATTTCCTATATCAATTATTTTTTTTCAACTGTATTTTAAAATAATACATTTTAACTTTGATCAAAATCTTAAGGCAAATTTAAGTTCTTTTTTTTACATTCTCTGTATCTGAAAATTATTATTTTTTCTCTGCAAGCCCATACAAGTATGTAGATAAAGTTTATGGTTTCATGGTTTCAGTATTCAAGTATTTCATAGTATGATCAAAGAGCACAAGAGCAACTGTTATATTACTTCATACAACAAAGCGTTTCTTATGCAACAGGTGGTTCATTGGATTGAGCAGCGATTATAAATCCTGATTACAACTGAGAATTATGTAAGGAATACCAATAATTTATTCTAAGGAGAAAAAACAGTAGTGTTGCATTGGTTGTTACAAGTTCAGAGGCAAAACTGTGGCATTTTATACATGGTGATCTATTTGCAGCTTACACGACTGAATTCTGTACTGATAGTCAGTACCCATGCTGTCATCCACTCGCCAATGAACTGCAACGTGTAGGAGACTGGGAGTCAAGGAGAAAACTCAAGTTTAAACAGACTGGGCCATGCTTGATGGCCACACAGATACTCTCTCCTTTTGGTGCTATTCAACACTGGGGGGCAAAACAACCAGAAAAGTTATTTTTTGTTCTGGAATAATCTAGAGATTAAATTCTCAAGTTGTTTGTGATGAAAATGTCCTATGCATGCCTTTCATCAGTTATTATGAGACATATAGTTTCCTTCATAGATTTGATTGACTTGAATTCTTTAAAATATTTCAAGCACTATTAATTCATAAGATAATGATATTTACAATTGGTTTATACCTTTAACAATGAAAATTAATTTGCTTTGGAAAAATCACTAAAGCACTTAATAAGTATCATACACTGCTTTGTATATATCATCCTGATATAGACCCTGTCAAGCATTTTTGTTTTTGTTTTTTTAACATTTATTTACTTTTGAGACAGAGAGAGATGGAGCATGAACAGGGGAGGGTCAGAGAGAGAGGGAGACACAGAATCTGAAACAGGCTCCAGGCTCTGAGCTGTCAGCACAGAGCCCGACGTGAGGCTCGAACTCACAGACCGCGAGATCATGACCTGAGCTGAAGTCAGCTGCTTAACCGACTGAGCCACCCAGGTGCCCCACTGTCAAGAATTTTTGGAAGATCTATAATAATTTGTCTGTTTTTGCTCACCATCACAACCTGGATCCCAGCACAATGAATGACATGTAGAAGTTCTTTATTATTAAATATTTGCTCAGTGAATTAACCAATTTTTTAAAAATTATAAAGGTTCTTCTGATATCCCATTTCCCCCCTGAACTTCTCCCTAACTTTCTCAATACTATTAATGGATGAAGGCAAGGGGGGCCCGGGGGAGGGGGGGAGAGTTGGAGTGGAAAAAAGAAAAACAAAAACAAAAACAAAACTATCATTTTCAGTGTTTGTTATTTAGAAAATAATATTATATTTATATTTTAATATGGGGGCATTTCATGGGTTAAAACTGGCATCAGTAAGTGAACTATATTCCCCAAATGGGATAAATTTGGATAAATCAATGTACTTGACAAGACAAATATCAATGATGACTTAAAGCAAAGGAGAATCAGTCAAACAAGACTAACCACTAAAAAGGGTAAACAACGCCTTTATAGAAGGAGAAAAGCATGATGAAAACACACACACATCCATCATTCGTGCACGTGAATTCAAGGTTATTTGATAAATGTGAATATATTTTTCTGATGAGACATTAAAATCAAATGATTTACTCTTTTACTCAAATTCATACAAAAATCCCTTCTTAGTTCAGAAATAAAAATAGAGGCTCCATGAAAACAATTTTTTTCAGTCACAGAGGAAAGGAGACATGACGGTATAATGCAGACAACTTTGGCTTCTGGGGTCAGACAATCTGTGTTCAAATCCTGACTTCACCATTTACTCACCACATGACAGTGTTCATCCTACCTTGAAGAGTGGTCCTGAAAACTGAAGTTAATATATAACAACACCAAACTCACTTCTTTCCATATTGGTGGTTCTCTTTAGGAAACTTTTCTTCTAGGAAATTTAATTCTGTTTTGATTTTCTCTCTCTCTCTCTCTCTCTCTCTCTCTCTCTCTCTCTCTGTGTGTGTGTGTGTGTGTGTGTGTGTGTGTGTGACTATGCCATAGTTTGTTGATATATGGATCATAGCTGTATTACCTTTCCTAGATGAAAACAAATTGAAGTCTTAAGTACTTACCAGTCTCTAACGGAAACTTTTGTTTCCTTCTGGCCTGAATATCTAGGAATGGATTTCCCTTGGTATTGTTTCTGGCTAAGATAGGAAGCAAGGGGGAGAGAAGAAAGATAAAGAAAACTTCCAACATCCATTGGATGCCTTGATGATAAGTGTGGGTTTTAAGTATACAGATGGAGCGCCTACTGACAAATGTGGCCTTTCCAATATTTATTTTGAAACTAAACATTGCAGTACATAAAATCCTGAAAATTTTATTTTTTTGAAAACATAAGCATTTAAAATAAATATGTCTCTTGCTTCAGTGAAGACTCAATAACCTAAATGTTATAATTGCTTTTAAGTGCCAAGCAAGTTGAAGAAATAAAAGATAAAATTACAGTGACTGCTTCCCTTATGAAAAGTCATTCTTTTAGTAATTCAGTAAACAGAGGCACTTATATAATCCTGTTCATCTGTGAAAAATACTTTATGACAAAGATGTCTCTGTGATAAGAATTAATTAAGATCAACCATCTGGTTTGAGGAGTTTTTCTCTAAAAGCAAAAGGAAAAAGGATTCTTGAATTGTTTAAAAAAGGCAGCATTCATTAAAGACAGAAAAGTAAAACATATTATTTTGATCAGTTCAGGCAGAAATGTGTATGTTTAGGAAAGAAGGGAGTTACCCAGTTGACATGAAAACCAAATAAATATCTGTATCTATATCTATTCTCTGTCTCTCTCTCTCTTTCTATATCTATCTATCTATATCTATCTATATCTAGATATCATTGTTATAACATTTTTTTTAAATAATGCAGATTATTTACTGACAAGGAGGGGAAAATTTTTTTAAGTGGCAACAGAAGAGTATGTGTGGTATAAAATTTGTTTTAAAAGATGGGACAATAGGGGCTCCTGAGTGGCTCAGTCGGTTGAGCATCCGACTTCGGCTCAGGTCATGATCTCACGGTTTGTGAGTCAAGCCCTGTGTTGGGCTCTGTGCTGACAGCTCAGAGCCTGGAGTCCGCTTCAGATTATGTGTCTCTTTCTCTCTCTGCCCCTCCCCCACTTGTGCTCTGTCTCTCTCTATCAACAATAAATAAATGTAAAAAAAATTTTTTTCAATAAAAAAAATAAAGGCTGGGACAATGGAAGGACTTCAAGTGCTGCTTCTGGATATGGGACTTGGGATAATTTGCCTTTTTACTTGTGTTTTCTAGTTTTCTAAGTTTACTTATTTATTTTGAGAGAGAGAGAGAGAGTGAGCACAGCAGAGGGGCACAGAGAGACAGAGAGGGAGAATTCTAAGCAGGCTCCGCACTGTCAATGCAGAACCTGATGTGGGGCTCAAACTAACCAACCTTGAGATCATGACCTAAGCTGAGATCAAGAGTCAGACCCTTAACTAATGAGCTACCAATGTATCCCTGTTGTAACTTTTCATTTAAACTTTCAAATGAAACATTTGGGGCCTTGAAAATTTTTGTGTTTAGGATTAATATTTTATTATTCTCCTCCCAAACCCCACACAAAACTCAGCTTACCGACCTTTTTTGCCTGTTCTGTCATTTTGATCATATCTTTCTTGAATCGTACTAGTAATTTCACTAAAGAATCACTGAACAACCTCCACTATCTTGAAATTCTTCTGTGTCCTTAGTTTTAACCCTTCATGACACAGCTACATTATTCTAATCCTATTAGTAAAGATAAATGCATCTTTCAGGATGACATAATTCTACATACATGATACCCCTGAATATATTTCTAGAGTATGTGTCTTGATACGATCAGGTAATAGTAGGGTAATTGACCCCCAAAGCCCATATTCTTTCTAATCCACCAAGTAGACCTGGATTTAAGTCTCTCTTTGTCATTTACTAGCCATGTGGCCTTGGACTGGTTCATAGGACTGTTAAAAAAATGAATTAATGTATTATTTTCCATGACAATCTGGCTATACGTTTATGAAATATTTAGCACAGGGCATACAACGGAGCAGGTACTCAATCAACGGTAGCCATACAGTAGAAATAGTTTCTTAGACGGGCGCCTGGGTGGCGCAGTCGGTTAAGCGTCCGATTTCAGCCAGGTCACGATCTCGCGGTCCGTGAGTTCGAGCCCCGCGTCAGGCTCTGGGCTGATGGCTCGGAGCCTGGAGCCTGTTTCCGATTCTGTGTCTCCCTCTCTCTCTGCCCCTCCCCCGTTCATGCTCTGTCTCTCTCTGTCCCAAAAATAAAAAAATTAAAAAAAAAAAAAAAAAAGAAATAGTTTCTTAGAAAAGCCTTTTGAAGTAAATTTATAGTCCTATTTCTGGGTCTTAATAATGAAGAATTTATGAACTCAGCTTTTGTAAGAAAGACTTGATTATGTGGAGGGACACATCCACACTCATGCAAACATACATATTCTCTCTAATTTATAAGATATGCATAAATTTATTAACATTTTAAAAATTATATATAAGATTTTAATGCACATGGTGCTATTTTTTAAAAAAGGGGATAATTCAGTACCTATTTTCACAAAGCCTGACAAGTTTTGGAGGTACATGACTTGACTATTCTGTAGATGTAATTTTATTTATAAGTTTGTACTCCTAATGATTAGCCAGCAACTTTTAATAGCTCTCAATGTCATTAAGAGAATATATGATTTCCTGGGCAGATGTGTTCTGTGATTTAGGGTTTTTCTTTTCTAAGAAAATTCTACAGCAATTTCCTTTCCAGAAGTTTGAGCTGGTAGGGGCACTTCGGTGGCTCAGTCAGTATTTTGGCTCAGGTCATGACCTCGCGTTTTGTGGGTTTGAGCCCCACATCAGGCTTTGCACTGACAGCAAGGAGCCTGCTTGGGATTCTCTCTCTCTGACTCTCCCTTCACTTCCCTCCCTCCCTCTCTCTCAAAATAAATAAATAAACGAAAAAAAAGTTTGAGCTGGTAAACGTTAAACTGAATTAGAAGAATGTTGGCATTTTGCTCAACACACAAATATTCCAGGTACAATATATGAGTAACTGTTCATTAGAAGTGTTTGGGGGTGTGAATGCCTGAGGTGGTTGATGTGAACTGTAACAGCATTGGGATAAATTACTTTGGTCAGGTAGGAGACAGTCAGGAAACAGAGATTATATCATTTATTTTAACAAAGAAGACGTCATTTACTCTCCACTATTGTTAACTAGGTTTTGACAAACAGAAAACAAAGAAGAGAACACTAATGTATCACTTTAGGAAGCAGCTACCATCCCTAGGGATGCAGGAACCAAGGAAAGAGCCTGAAAGTACTAAAACTTAGAAGCATGAGAGTGGGATCCTATGGAGCAGAGACTGAGCTTCTGAGAGAGGATACTGGCCCAAGGGTGCTGTGTATCTCTGAACTCAGAGGAAGGCGCATGTGCTTGGGATCCAGGTGAGTACCAACTGGTTGGTTCTGTAGCTTCAAAAGAGGGGGTGATGGGGTTGATAATGCGAGTGTTGGAAAATATGGAGACTGGAAATTGGCTGGGTTGATACTGACACAAACAGCAAGTAAAAGAGGAAGAAACAGAATCCTTCATCCTCCTCCCCTTCAACTTTCTGGGCTTCTTCTAGAGATGCTGAGGGCAGAACCTAATAGGTAGCTGCCTCGCAAAGGTACAGTGTTATCTGAATGAATATAACCTAACGGCAGAATTTTCATTATCAATGCCATTTTATTTTGAGGATAATTTCAGTGTGTCTCTACTAAATATTCAGAAATGAAATAATATATAAATCAGAGAAAGAAAATACTATGTGAAATAAAATAGAAAAATGCAAAAGACACAAGGGTGGCCTTAAAGGAAGCTTAGAGAATGGAACTCATAAGTAAATGGAGAATTTATATAACGCAGCCCAACTAGTGGACACTTCCTAATGGGTCTGTCTGCTCAGCATAGCATCCTGCTTTTCTCAAATGGATCTCTTCATGTTTTTCATCAGATATGATACTGTTTGGGGATCAGGGATAAGAGTCAGTGAGGCCATTTCCACGTATATTATAAACTACTCAAAGAGAATGAAAACTTAGCTCAACCAGGGAGAATAATTTCCTCCCGTAAGGCCCAGTTGATCGACAGATTAGTACTTTTTGTTGTCGTTGCCATCATCATCATCTTCATCATCATCATTTTTGGCTAAATTTAGAATCAAGAACACTATTGAGTTTCAGTTTCTTTCAACACAAAGGAAGATGTGAACCATGTGCCCATGCATACAGAAGAAGCTAATCAGAGAACGGATCTACTCCAGGGAAAGACAGTCAGCAGAAGAGGGAGCGACTTGGTGGGTTAAGTCCCTTCCTCTAGGATCCTGATAACATCCTGTTTTCTTCCTGTTCCTATGACTGGGTGACATTCAAAAATAAATTCCATCTTCTTCAGAATTTACTCTGACTTTGGTTTTTCCCTTGCAAGCCAGAGTCCTCCCTGGTATAGGACATCTTCCCTGATTTAAAACCTGACAATTTCTATTACAAGGTCTATTAAGCATACCCGCCCCCTTCAACACTGTTTTCACTAACTCATACCCTGACATCCTCTTTTGTGGGGAGACTAAACTATTTTAAGAATAACTGATTTTGCTCTAATTTATAGTTTAAGCAATCTTCCACAAACTCCAATATCCTAACAAAAATTTTTTGTGAGTTATTTAAGATAAAACTCATGGTATATTAACATCATGCTTCAGAACTGCATCCAAACTATTAGCACATTTCTCTTTATTTTCTTTCTTTGCAACTGGAATGCTCTGCTCTCTTTTTTTTTTTGTTCCTTTTCTCTCTGAGATTTTATTTAAACTCAAGTTAGCTAACATATAGTGTAGTATTGGTTTCAGGAGAATTTAATGATTCATCACTTACACAACACCCAGTGCTCATCCCAACAAATTCCCTCCTTAATGCCCATCATCTATTTAGCCCATCCCCCCTCCCCTCCAGCAACCCCCACTTTGTTCTCTGTATTTAAGAGTCTCTTATGGTTTGCCTCCCTCTCTGTTTTTATCTTATTTTTCCTTCTCTTCCCCTATGCTCTGCTATTTCCTCTACCTCCACTCTGAAACTCTGAACAGATTTTTGAAGCACACACAGAACACAGACATGCAAATGCCACTTGAACTTCATACAGTCTTCCTGGAGTCGTCTCAAGGCTGGAATTTATGAGTCTTCTTGCTTCTCATGATTATTTCATTATATAAGGTGGGAAGTACTTCAAAGTTCAGCTAGACATTTATACAAGAGACATCTCCTTCCTACGATACTGCAGAATTTTAGGTGTGGATATGAGCTGAGTCACAGTTAACCCATATAATGAAAATCATGGTGACCAGGTAATGTATTTATGCAGAATGGCTTTGTGCCTTATAAATTATCTATTTTTGATGTGGCCTGAATGTTTTCTAAACATGTATGGACTAGTTTTTGTATTTTAGATTTGGCTGTTATTATTGTCTGTGAGTTGAGATCAGATAAAGATTATTTTTGTAAAGACGGTCTTCCTGTTTTAAAGGATGAATCTACTATTCTAGCCCTCTTCTCTCTTCTCACTACCTTTCCCTATCTCTCTCAGCTGCTCCCAGATTGCCCCAGCTGTCTCTAAATTCTCTATTACCCTGGTTTTCAGGCTGTTTGAAAAGCATTTGAAAGCATTTAAGTAGCTGGCAAGGATTGGTTTTGCTCCCGGACATATTAAATAGCTTCATTGCCAAAGTTGTTATTTTATTATTAACTGATTAAACAACAGCATTATGAAAGTTATGGTGTTTTTAATTACCTATATTCCTTACAATGTTTCTCTTTTTTTTCCAGTAATATACTAGGCCCTTGGCCTTCCATGATTGAACAGTGTAGTTTTCACAAGGCACGTCCATCCCTGAAGACACAGGACATGTGGGGATTTGTCATTTTCCTGGTGCTCAAATTTGACGTGTGTGCATTGTGATGCTGTAGTTCGAGAAGAATCCCTTAGCTGGTGAAGGGATCTTGCTGAGCACTGAGACAACACAGCTCCACCGGGCTTTGCTGTAGTGGCATTTAAAGTACAAGTTCAATCTTGCTGAAAATAGGTATTATTATGGAAATGTTCAACTTAAAGCAAGGACTTTTGTGTAGCATCCCTCTCTGAAAAGGGAATTATTGGAATTTAAAAGACAAGCTTCTTGTATATTGATAGAAAAAAACTTTCAAGTCAAGAAGATCCAGGTTCATATTTTAATTCTTGTATCCCCCTTGTCATAGTTGGAAAAGTAGTTACTGTCTCTTAATTTATGTCCAGAAGACCCACAGTGTACTTCTGGAGATGGCAGGAAGGATTAAATTCAACAATAAAAGCATATTAATCCTCTGGCTCATAGTAGATCCTTAAAAACTGAGAATTATTGTTAAATTTTATCTTAGTACTTTTGCCAAGAACTATAGTTTTTTTTTTTTCTTTTTAGATACTCTGATGTTTGATTTTCAATATTTGCATGGTTATCAGTTGAACTTCTCCAAGAGAATAGTATCAAACATCATGAAAGAGGTTAACCTGGAAGTTTTCTCTTTCCTGAAATGACTACACAGTCTCTTCAGAGTCTTTAATTGGATTTCAGTTGGTGAGTATCTTTCCTGAATTCTAACACTTCTTGTAAGATACTGGTATAGAATAAAAATCAATTCCAAAACTAAAAATTAATTTATCATATTTTAGTTTTTACATCTCATTTTTCTTTTTTTTTTAAATTTTTTTTAACATTTATTCATTTTTGAAAGGCAGAGAGAGACAGAGTGCAAACGGGGGAGGGGCAGAGAGAGAGGGAGACACAGAAACAGAAGCAGGCTCCAGGCTCCAGGCTCCCAGCTGTCAGCACAGAGCCTGACGCGGGGCTCGAACAAACGGACCGCGAGATCACGACCTGAGCCGAAGTCAGCGGCTTAACCCACTGAGCCACCCAGGCGCCCCTACATCTCATTTTTCAAATATATTCATTTGCATGAAAGCATTTTAATGTTAAAAATATTCTGTAAAAAGATGCTTTATTCTTAACTGGTGCTTTTCACTGACTTTGTAAGGACCAAAGTACTTGCTCTTTAAAAGCAAAGCAGGCCGAGGGCACCTGGGTGGCTCAGTCAGTTGAGCCTTAGACTTCAGCTCAGGTCATGATCTCATGGTTTGGGGGTTCGAGCCCCACGTGAGGCTCTGTGCTGACAGCTCGGAGCCTGGAGCCTGCTTCAGATTCTGTGTCTCCTTCTCTCTCTGCTCCTCCTCAACTTGTGCTCTGTCTCTGTGTCTCCTAAAAAATAAATAAACATACAAGCAAAGCAGGCCCTCTAGTTGCGTAAAGAGATTTTGCTGCATTAAGATGATTTTTCATCCCATTCTTGTATTCTAAAATAAATTCTATTCTATGACAGTGAAACTTTTTAAGACAGCTTTATTGAGGCATAATTGATATGCAAAGAACTGAACATATTTAATTGGCACAAACTGATGAGTATGCATGTATGCAAACCCCAGTGATATTGTTACCACAATCAAGATAATAGATATATATAACACCGCCACAAGTTTCCTTGTGTCCCTTTTTTAAAGATTTATTTAAGTATAATTGATGTGCATAAAATCTGCTCAATGTGATGAATCTGAATACATTGCATACACCCATTAAATTATCGCCAGAATCAATATAATAGACATGTCCATCACCACCAAAAGTTTCACTGTGTCCCTTTTTGAGTGTTTGTTGTAAGAACACTTAACATAAGATCATTGGTCTTAATATATTTTCAAGCGTGCAATATAGTAGTATTAACTGTAGTCATTGTATTGTAAAGCAGATCTTATTTATTTTGCATTTAGTTATCTTGCTTAACTGAAACTCTCCACTTTCCCCTCCTCCCAACCTGTAGTAGCCACGGTTCTATTCTCAGGTTCTACGAGTTTGACAATACAAATGGAATTCCTACAATATTTATCCTTCTCTGATTGGCTTATTTCACTTAGCATCATGTCATCCAGGTTCAGCCATGTTGCTGCAAATGACGAAATTTCCTTATTTTTCTTCTAAAGTAGGCTTCAAGTCCAAGGCATAGCCCAACCTGGGCCATTGAACTCACCACCCTGAGATCAACACCTGAGCTGAAATTAAGCATGGGATGCTTAACCGACTAAGCCACTCAGGAACCCCATAATTTTCTTATTTTTAAAGGCTGAATAAAATTCCATTGTACGTATATACCACATTTTCTTTATCCATCCATCTGTTAACATTTATCTTCCTTTCATAGCTTGGCTATTGTATTATTGTAATGAACATCGAAGTGCAAATATCTCTTTCAGAGGCTGATTTCAGTTGTTTCGGGTATATACCCAGAATCAAGATGGATCACAAGCTAATTCTATTTTTAATTTTTTTGAGGAACCTCCACATTTTTTTCCACAATGAATATACCAAACTACATTCTCACCAATAGCGTACAAGGATCCCAGTTTCTCCACTTACTCAATAAGACTTTTTATTTTTTGTTTTTCTGAGAATAGTCAATGTAACAGGGGTGAGGTAACATCTCTGGATGGCACAATTTGCATTTCCTTGATGATTACTGATGTTGATTATCTTTTCATATACCTGTTGGCTATTGTAGGTCTTTGGAGAAATGTCTATTTAAGTCCTTTGCCCATTTTTAATCAAGTTAGTTTTTACTATTGACTTATAGGAATTCTTTTTTGTATTTTGGATATTAATCCCTTATCAGGTAGATGGTTTGCAAATGTTTTCTCCCTTTAACTCAATTGCTGGTTTTCTCTACTGTGCAGAAGCTTTTTAGTTTGATGTAATCCCACTTAATTTTGCTTTGTTGTTTGAGCTTTTGGCCAGATTCAAGAGATCTCTGCCAAGTTCAATCTCTTGAAGCTTTTTCCCTATGGTTTCTTCAAAGAGTTTTTATAGTTACAAGGCTTTTCAGTCTTTAATTTTTAATTTATTTTTGAATATAGTCTAAGTTGGCATCTCTGTGGAAAATGAATTGACGGTTTATGCATGGGTTTATTTCTGGGATTCCTATTTGGTTCTCTTGGTCCATATGACTGTTTTTATGCCAAAACCATGCTGTTTTAATTGCAATATCTTTATAATATAATTTGAGATCAGGAAGTGTGATGCCTCCAGCTTTGTTCTTCCTTCTGAAGATTACTTTGGGTATTCAGATGCTTTTGTGGTTCCATATGAACTTCAGGATTTTTTTTTTTCTATTTTGGTAAAAAATGTCATTTGGTAAAAAATATCATTATGATAGGTATTGCATTGAATCTGTAGATTTCTCTTGGTAGTATGGACATTTTAACAATATTGTATCTTCCAATCCATGAACACAGGATGCCTTTCCAATTATTTATGTTTTCTAAATTTCTTTCATCAGTTAGTTGTAGTTTTCAGTGTAGAAGTCTTTCACCTCTTTGGTTATACTTATTCCTAATTATTTTATTCTTTTTTTTTTTAAATTAACATTTATTTTTGAGAGACAGAGCACAGGTCGGGGAGGGGCAGAGAGAGAGGGAGACACAGAATCCAAAACAGGCTGCAGGCTCAGGGCTGTCAGCACAGAACCTGGCATGGGGCTTGAACTCATGGACCATGAGATCATGACCTGAGCTGAAGTCGGATGCTTAACCAACTGAGCCACCCAGGCACCCCAGTATTTTATTCTTTTTGATGCTATTACAATAGGATTGTTTCCTTTATTTACTTTCTGGATAGTTTATTGTTGGTGTATGGAAACACATGATTTTTGTATATTGATTTTGCATCTTGCAACTTTACTGAATTTGATTATTAGTTCTATCAGCTTTTTGGTGGAGTCTTTAGGATTTTCTACATGTAACATCATGTCATCTTAAAAAGAAAAAATTTTACTTCTAACTTTTAATTTTTTTCTGAGACTCCCATAATACACATATTGTTTTGATCAACATTGTCTTATCATTCCCTTAAACTTTCTTCATTATTTTTCAATCTTTTTTTGATCCTTTAACTGGATAATTTCAAATGGCTTCTTTTTGAGTTTGCTAATTCATTCTTCTGCTTGGGTTTTTTTTTTTTTTAGTTCAATTATTATATTTAGTTCTATGATTTGTTTTTTTATACCTTTTTAACTTCCCATTTGTTCATGCATTGTTTTCCTGATTTTATTTAGTTTTCTATCTGCATTCTCTTGTAACTCAGCTTCTTCAAGATATTTTTAAAAATTTACTGTCAAGCATTTCTTAATTTTCCATTTCTTCAGGGTTGGTATTGGAGATTTCTTTTATTCTTTTGCTTGTGTCATGTTTCCCTGATTCTTCATATTCTTTGTAGCTTTGTATTGATGTCTGTACCTCTGAAAAAAGAGTCGCCTCTCCCAGTCTTTACAGACTGGTTTTAACTGAGAAAGACCTTTACCAATTAGGCTACCTTTGATTACAACGTTGTTACTGACTGTCCCAGGAGTCTAGTCTTGTTGTTGTATAGAACCCTTAATCTCCTGATCCATTTGGTGTCTGACTGTGTCAGTTTCCTCAGAACTTTGTTTCAGTTAGGGCAGAAACTGGTTCCTGGAGCAGCACACTGAAAATCTGGGGACAGTGGGAACTCTATACACTTGCCTTCCCCCCAGAGAAGAAGCCTCAGTTCTGTATCTTCTCTGATACTTACAGAGCAGTGTTGGCCGCAGGAGGATGCCCTTCCCTGAGCTGATCCCGGTATCCAGACTATGCTACTTCTTTCAGTTTTGCGTGTGTGATGTGACAGAAGCCTTCCCTCTGGGAGTGCACTGAAATGCCCACAGTGTTGGATGTTCACTCCATTCTCTCTCTTCACTGGAGGAGTTAAGACCTGGAAGTAGTTAAGACCTCTCTTAGGGCTGAGTTTTGCTCACTCAGGGCAGGGCCTGACACAGGTGAAGTTAATTGGCTATTTTACACGTTTCAGCACAACTGATCTTGTTTTTGTGCTCATCCGGGATACTGCAGTTTTTTAACTGGAATCTCAGTTTCTTGTAAGGTAGCTTCCTCCTTGTATTGTTGTTAAATAGTGCTTCTGAGGGACAACAAGAGATGGAACTTCCTAGTCCTCCAACCAGCTGACAGTACTCTCTAGGACATTGAAACTTGCCATCTGTGAAGTATTTCGGGAAAGGCGAATCAATTCCAAAGGAGAGGAAAGTATTCAGAAGCATTGAGAACCATCTTTTGGGGGCTTATTTGCATTTTATGTTGCATAGTAGATAGCCAGATTTTAAACTGAATGCTATTTGTTGGTTTGTGCAATTACCAAGTGTCTTTCCTAAAATGGAGGATCACCAACCCTTCCTTTAGGCAGACCTATCCCTCAGGACATTTAGGTCACTCAGGTAAAATGAAAGAAGACTGTAAATAAAATACCACTTATGAGGTCGAGCCATCAAACATGGCATTTGCATGTAGAATTATGAATGAAACCTCAAAAAAAAGAACGTTACTATGGCTTCCATTAACTTATTTTTCTCTTAGTGTACAAAATTGCCTGCTGGCTAGCCTACTTGCCTCTAGCTTTGACCTACTTACAGCAACATTGCCTGTAAGACTTCTAATATGGAGACTTCCAATATGTAGTCTCTAAAAACAACTCTGACCATGTCATTCTTCTTTTTTTCCCTCTTATATCATTCAGTGCTTTGTGATTTTCAAAAGACGACAGGCTGTTCTTTAACATGGTATGTACATTGTTTCCCAATCTCTGTTTACCTATCCTTGTCTCTCTAGTTTCACCTCCTACCACTTAATTTTTGTTCTAAAAACCTAAAAATCTGGAGTTTCAGAATCCTCTGGCTGCTCACTCTGCATGGAAGGTCTGTCCCTGACATTTGCAGTGTGTTATTCTTTCTCTTTTTGCATCTTAACTCCTGCTGTTGATTAAAAATCATTTCAGGCCTCACTTATTCCAGAGAGCCTTTTCTGCATCTTCCAAGATGGACTGAGCATCATCAATATTTGGCATAACATAGAAACTTCTAAGAATATGATAAATATTGTGTATTTTTATTTCTCCTGGGCTATGTGCTTCTTGAAGAAAGAAAATGTTTCACATTCAAGTTTGGCTTCCTGCCCCCAGCACACTCTTATACCAGAACAGTTGTTTAATAAATGTTTGGTTAAGGATTGTGTATGGAAGGGAAAAAAATTGAGGTCCAAAAATTTGCTCTCAAGTCCTGTTAATTCTGACTTAAAAATAGGCTTCCACAGTGTTACTAATGCCTCTTTGTTACATTACTGACACAGCCTCCCATTTGATCTGTCCAGTTCCTTCTACTTGTCTCCACTTCATTGTAGCCATCACTATACACAAATCTTCCAAAATAACAGGTAAATAGGAACTAAGTGATCAAAGTTCTCTAGCTTGGACTAAAGATGTAGAAAATCAGCTTCAGATATTCAAAATGAAATTATAAAATGAAATAAAAACCTATTCTCAGTCTCCAACTTTCGTGCTTCCATTTGGATTTTTCCTTGGGCTGAAATTGCTGTCTATGTCTTTCTACTTATTCTTGTTTGTGCCCCAGTTATGTCCTACCTGCTAATTTTCAAGATTTGATTCAATGTCTCATCATCATCAAAACTTTTCCCGATTTATTTCCTCAGCAGCAAAATTGGAGTCTCTTTCATCTTGCACTCAAACTGTGCCCTGTATGTATTTAAGTCACACATTTAAAAATAAGTTCCTCCTGTTCTAGACTGGAACATCCCTAAAGGAAGGGAACCTATTTCCAGAAGTATGGTAGAGTACTAAGAACACACCAATTGAAATCAGATTTAAGCTGCAAAATTGACTCTAAACTGTAATCTATTTAGCTACAGGATACTCTTTTTTAGTCTCAGTTTCCTCTGCTATTGGTAGGCATAATGGGACAAATCTGGAATGAGAATTCCAAATGAAGAGCTCACTCTTTGCAATGCTACGAAAATGAGATTCCATTTGGCAGCAGAGAGAGGTCTAAGCTGACCGTATGTCTGGAGAGGCAGAGGTACAGTGACCAGTTCTCCCAATCTGCCTAGGTCTCGCCTGCTTTTGGCACTGGAAGTCCCGTATCTCACAACTCCTTCAGTTCCAGGAAGCCTGTGACTCTTGGTCGCTCTACAGCTAATTGTCATGACCATTCTTCTAGATCCTTGAACTACGTGAATACAAAATTTAAAGATCTGTCACAGTGAAAGAACAGAATGACTAATACGGAAAGACTGAGGTTAGAATGATCAAGTAGTCAGGTGTTGTACAAATCCAGTCCCAGACAGTGAAGCCATTCCCCTGGTGGAGTAATTAATAAATGGGAACTTCTGTTTAATGATCAATGGAATTCAATGATTCCCTAGGTGAGGGAATTGAAGAGGAGGAACTGTATCCTCAACAAATTAGCTGAGAATCTTATTAAGAAGGAAGGCAGAATGGTCATCAGGCTTGTTTCCTGATGGTCATCAGCTAAGTATCCCCAGAACACTGAGCCAGTGAATATTATTGAAAATAAAAGTGTGGGAAAATAACATCTGAATAGGAAATTGAAATGAACATAGCACGTTTTATCTTCAGACAAAGGCAGACTGCATGGAATTTTTGAGATGTAGGGGAGAACATGCTATGGACACATCTGGGGAATGTGACAGTGTAAAGTGTAGTAAGCCGGGAAAGAAGTGCAATGGCTAGAGAAAATGTCCTCTGAGTTCTACCTTTCAGTCCCAGTAAAAAATTACAACAATAATAAAGTAATAATAAGTGTTCAATACAAGCATTTTTCTACCATGTCAAGCAGCATGCCAAGCACACATAAGTTATCTTAAACCTCAAAAATCACTAGAAGTTAAGTATTCACTTGAAAAGAGTTTTGGGTTATTTCCATTTGGGAAGATAAGAAATGGCCAAGAGGGACAGGGATCGTGGGAGAGAATGAGATGGTCAAGACTGCCTTGCTTTAAGGTAGGCAAATCTCACCTCAACCACAGGAGAAACAGAGACACAAGGCAGTTAAGAAAAAGAAATTGAAATCAAGAGGAAACAGCCACATCAGAGACAGATTGGACATTATATCACATCTTCAGTTTACATTATGAAAAATGGCTTTTATGAAACAACTCTATCAGTGATGTCTGGGACTCACACAACAGATAAAATAAGTTTTGAATATTGAATGGGATTCACAAAATGCTACACATCAGAAAATATCTCAAGGAATTGTGTTCTCATACATTAATTTTGAAAGGGGTTTGGATTGTCCTACCTGCCAAAGTTTTCACATTAAAGTCCAGAACAGTAAAGAGTTACAGTCAAACCAGTAAAAAAACTTTCATAGTTAATAATGCAGTTTGATTTTTCATCAAAAGCTATAACCTTTTTGAAAAAGTGTGACATGGGGGTGGCCTTAAATGTTAGTGTTAAAATATAACCATGGAGACAAAGTCTTGTTTCCTCTAAATAGTGTATATTGGTTATGTGGAGGAAAGTTAAGAGAGAAGACAGTCTGTGTGTTTAGCAATTATCATGCTTTGAGAAGACTAATAGGATAGAGCCCTTTTATATGTCATCTCCCTTTTTTTTCCCCCAAGCATAGGGAAACCACTTGTCAATATAGTTCCCAAGTCACTATCAATATCTGTCCTTAGGGGTATTCAATACATCTTTCCATCATTTATGTGCAACTTTTTTCATTTCATACAAATAACTGAGATGTCATTTTTACAGAAAACATATAAATAATGTGACAATTTGTTTTGAGAATTACAAAGAAATTCAATATGCTTATTCCATGAATGAGGAGACTGAAGGTAAGATTAGAGAATACTTTTCGATTAAAAACTAATTATTTTAAACAAATATTTAGAGTAACTACTATGTGCCAGGCATTGGATATACAGCAGTGAGCAGGGAGATATGGCAGTAACCCTTCAGATGCTCACTGTATATATCACTTAACTATGGTTACAATGACACCGCATAACAACCATCCAATCTCAGAAGCATGTGAGAGTATATATTTACTTGGCACACAGTTCTGGAGACTAGCTGGGCATTTTCTGACCAAAGTGAGACTCAACTGAGTGCATTGCTGCTCTCGACTGAGCTCTCTCACACAACTCAACTGTCTGTCAACTTTGCAGATTCCCTTTTGCTTACTCAAATGTAGTAAGCCTTTCCAGTGAATTTTTCATTATAGCTGTACTACTCAACTCTGTACTTCCTATTTGGTTCCTTAAAAAAAGGAAAGAACTGCTCTTTATTGATACCATCTATCTGATGAGTTATTGTTCTAAAACCTTCTTTTAGTTCTTGGGGCACCTGGGTGGCTCAGTCAGTTGAGCGTCTGACTTCAGCTCAGGTCATGATCTCACATTTCCATGAGGCAGAGCCCCACATCAGTCTCTGGGCTGTCTGTGCGGAGGCTGCTTCAGATCCTCTCTCAGAATCCTCTCAGATTCTCCTCTCTCTGCCCCTCCACCATTCATATATGTGCACACACCTGTGCTTTCTCTCTCAAAGAAACATGTAAAAAAATTAAAACTTTAAGTTCTTAGGTATTCCTTTTGTCTTTCTCTAATAAGCCCAACATCTGGGGTTTCTCAGCGACAGTTTCTATTGACCACTTCTTTTAACGTGTATACATTAAGATACATAATGTCATACAGCTTTGTTTCTTTACACGTCTCATAATTGTTTTGTTGCAAATTGGATATTTTAAGTAATATAATGTAAGAATTGTGGAAATCAGATCCTGCCTTGCCCCCAGTGTTTGTAACTATTGTTTCTTGTTATTGTTTATGTTGTGAGTTTTCTGAACCAATTTTGTAAAGTCTGATTTTTTTTTTATTTGTATGTGGCTGTGGCTATTGAACCCTCTGTCAGGTTCTAGCCAGCTGATGAACGGGGTGAGATTTCCTTAAATTTTTGGAACCATAAATCTCCAAATCTTTTCAGGGGGAATGGTGTACATGTTGTGGACATGCCTTCAACATTCAGCCAGCCAGTTTACAACGTACCTTAATATTCATTTTCTGCTTATCCAAAGACATATGATTAACCATAGGTGAGAGTTTATGGCCATCACAGGTCTTTCTTAGACATTCACACAGTCCTATACATGTAAGTGGCCATTTCGATTCCCAGAAATATGTCAGAGTTTTTCAAAGCTTCCTATGGACATCTCATTCCACAGGTTTTGCTTTTAAATTTTTGATCAGCATGCTGTTTTCTTCAACTGACATATACTACCTCAGGAAGCCATAATGTTCAACAATTGGCTCTGACTTTTTTTTTCAACAAATGCCCCTGGAGAAAAGTCTATTTGCAGTAAGAAAACACAGAACCAGGTAAAATAAAGACAGCACTGTACATGGGTTCACCCGAGGAACCACCACTAAGGTCACATAAACGCATCTCTCTGGAAATAGGACCTTGAAGATGTTCCAACCCAATTCTACCCCCTCTAGTGGTTGCCAGAGTGCTGGTTTTCTTATGGTTGTGGCTTAGTTTTCAAGGTGACTGTGGGGCTGGGTTGGGGATAATAGGCATGAGGCAAGTTAAACTGCAACCAAACTTGCTACTCTTATTAAGTTCAGCCATTTTTCTCAAATCAATGCTCCCCCAAGTGCTGCAAGCCTTTGGTTCATTTCCAGAATTGTGGAAACGTTCCTTCTGACCATTGCTTCTAGGTGTCCCCTTTGCTTTCATTTAAGAAAGCAGAGGATTTTGGGAGGTCCTTAATCCACCACTTTTACTGATATCTTCTCTCACATATCTAGGTTTCAGCTGAAGGTCAGGTGACTTAGGCTCTGCCGTACTTTTTTTTTTTTAATTTTTTTTAACGTTTATTTATTTTTGAGACAGAGAGAGACAGAGCATGAACGGGAGAGGGCCAGAGAGAGAGGGAGACACAGAATCTGAAACAGGCTCCAGGCTCTGAGCAGTCAGCACAGAGCCCGACGTGGGGCTCGAACTCACGGACCGTGAGATCATGACTTGAGCCGAAGTCGGACGCTCAACCGACTGAGCCACCCAGGTGCCCCTCTGCCGTACTTTTTATCCACTGTCTATGACTAGTGGGCTTGCCTGGGTATATTCCTTTCAAAGTGATGGTAGGGGCAAAAAGGCAACATGAAAGCCTTCTTAACAGTCTAGGCTCAGATCTGACACAATGTAGGAACCCCTAATTCACACTTTAAGGGAGGCAAATACAGAAAAGTGTGATGACTGGGGCAGCTACTGTCACAAAATCTCATGGTCAGTGTATGGTACCAGTGGCTAACTGGGGACAAACTATACAAAGTTACAGAGTAAGCAGATCAGGAAGTAAATGCCTGAGACTACATTTCCATATGATTAAAGGGAATCATTCTAGACTAGGAAGAAAGCATTGTATTCCATTGATTTGTAGGATGAGGAGAAATGATAACATTTTAAGTTCAGAAAACTAGGGTCTCAAAATTTTATTTTAGTTTTTCCATGTTATTTTCTTCACTAAAATCAGTGCTTCTCTAAATTTTCCATCAACATGGTCCTGGTGATATTCTTCTCTATAGGAGAAATGATACGATGGAAAAAGCAATGGACTTAAAGAGATCAAACCCCAAATCAAACATTTCACTGCTACCTCATTTTGGGAAAGCTCTTTCACTTCCTGGTGAACTTTATTTCCTCAGCCATAAAGTGAAGATAATTATAGAGTGGTTGTGAAGCTCAAACAACGTACTGTATATGTAAAAGCTCTATAAATGGTTAAAGCATTATGCAAATATGGAAGACTCTTACTATGCTATAAACTTGAGTATGATATTGTCCTGCTGGCTTTATTGGCCAATAAATGCTGTGGCTTGACTACATGTAAAGAGAACTAGGGAAAGATTTTACTAACAGGTTTTAGCACCATCACCACCAAGTTCAGAATCATAGCCTGGACATATTGCTACAATCTCATAAAGAGTTATAGGGTTACAGGGATACGAGGGTAGTCCTTTCTGATGCAGTAATTCTCAAGGGTTTGCTGATCATGCATATAGTATGTGAAAGGATATAGCAATTTACTTATGAATTATTGCATAACCTGGACAGAGCAGCTTCGACTTATCATCAGTGTTAGGACTCCATCATCATTTTCTATCTTTATCGTTAAAAAAAAATCAGGAAGATAAATAATACATTTTAAGACATCGTATATATAATTACTATGTATAAATATCATATATAATGATAATAATAAAAATATATAAGAAGGTATGAATTATTACCTGCAATTCACAGGTTAAACAAAATAGAAACCTAAAAAGTTTAAAGAGCATATATAGTAAATGACCAAGCTAAAACCTGAACTTGGTTGTCTGACTCATGACAGAAGCTCATGATCCTGAAACACCAAGCCACATCTCTCTTTTTTTTTCCTCTCTCTCTCTCTCTCTGATTAAAGTATTTAAGCCAAATCCCCTTGAAGTGATAGAACACTAATTTTAACAGAATATCATTTTCAATAGTTAACATTTGAAGATGATCCCTATAATTTATGGGACACTTTGACATATAGCTCTGGGGAAATACTGATGTGGTGAAATGAAATCAAGGGGGAATAGTTTTGAATATTTCTGATGATTTTTCCACTAAAGCTCTCTATTAGTTGGTAAAGAATTTCTCAAGGGATTCCTGACCCTGCTTAGTATTCAGACTGCAGAGACAAAAAGACCATCTACTTTCCCTGAGATATATAGCCAAATTATATAGCCCCATTTTTCTGTGGGATTGGGTCAGGCCTTTAATAATATTTTAATATGGTCATATACATTTAGAGAGTCACATTTAATGATTACTCAAAGTTTACCTGAGAGAGGACAGAGGGAAACCCACAGAAATGAAACCAAAAAATCAGGCACTGAAACGTTGCTTTCCCAAACATCTGTTTAAACAGAGTGTATTTTCTCACTTTCATTTCACTGCGAGCGTGCGCCCGCAAACACACACATACACATGTGTGCGCACGCGCCTATACCCATATCATATTTGGAACCAACTGACCTTTTCATAGCATTTTGGTCTTAGGTCTCTCCCTTGATGTTTATCTTCCGTTGCAGTAAAAAATACATAATAAAATTTACCATCTTAACCATTTCAAGTGCCTAGTTCTATTGCATTAAGAGCATTCACATTATTGTGCAAAATTGGTCCATTTTTTTTTTCATTTCGCAAAACTGCAACTCCATATTTATGAGATAACTACTCCCCATTTCCTCGCTCTTCATAGAGAGGTAACCACCATTCATAGCCCTTGGTAACCCCCATTCTACTTTCTGTTTCTGTGATTTGAACTCCTTAAGTGCCTCATGTATTTGTGTTTTTGTGACTGGCTTATTTCACTCACCATAATGTGCTTTAAGTTTATCCATTTTATGTCATGTGACAAAATGTCCCCCCCCCTTTTTTTAAGGCTGAATAATACTACATCGTATAGACATACCACACTCTGTTTATCTACTCATTCATAAAATGGATATTTGGACTGTTCTCACTTATTGGTTTTTGTGAGTAGTATGTTATGAACATGGGTATGCAAATATCTCTTTGAGGCACTGCCTTCAATTATTTTGGATATATTTATACAAAAGGGGGACTGCTGAATATTCCTATTTGTAATTTTTGAGGAATGTCCACACTGTTTTCCACAGGGTCTGTACCAATTTACATTCCCACCAACAGTGTACAAGGGTTCCCCAGTGTGCACTTGATAAGAATGTATATTCCGTTATGGTTGGATTTAGTGTTCTCCATATTATTGGCAGGTCCATTTGGTCTAAAGTATGGCTTGAGTCTGACATTTCATTATTGATTTTCTGTCTGGATGGTCTGTCCATTGCCGAAGGTGAGGTACTGTGTTGTTTTTTCTTCCTTCAGATCTTTACTATTTGCTCAATATATTTAGACTCTCTGATGTGGGGTGTGTATATATTTATGATTGTTATTATCTTAATGAATAGATTACTTTATGATTATATAATTACTTTATTGTCTCTTATTACTGGTTTTGTTTTAAAGTCTATTTTGTCTGATACAAGCATAGCTAGCCCCAATTTCTTCCATTTTCCACTTGTATGAAATACTGTTTATCATCCTTTCACATCAATTTATTTACAATTTCTTGATATTTCAGATTTTTTCATATCTCACTAGCTTTGCACTTGATTTATCTTTTGCCTTGAATGCTCATTCTCTTGAGATATTCTCCTAACAATTTTCTCATTACTAGTGAATGGAATGTAATAACTGTTCAAAGTTAGGTAGGGTGCTTCCATAGCATTTTTTTTCTTCAGATTAAGGATGAAACCTCAAAGCGTACCAGCTTCCAGGAACATTCTAGCCCACAGTCTAGCCTACAAGTTATCACTCTACATGGTGACTTTCTTTCGACGTTATTTTCCAGAACTGTGGGTGAGGGGAAAATCCAAGTTCATTTTTATACCTCCATGGTCTGTGACAGTATGACTTGACTGAGAGAGAAGCACATTATCAACACAGCTTTAAATCTGGCTGTGCCCAGAGTTGGAAAGTTCCTCAAGTTACATGAATGCCATTTTTCTCAGCTATGCTGAAATTGCCAGTAAATACTGTCTGATATTCTGACAACTTAAAATTATTCAATTTGCTGTGGATTTCTTTGTCCAAGGCTATGTTAGTCATAATTTCACACATAGCAACAGCTATCTTATTATTTCTCCTAGGTGCTCTAATAATGTGAAATATTTACCATGTATAATGTGTATTATTTTTTATTATAGGAAAGGAATATTCATTAAGCAAAATTACCAAGAATTTAGGTTCTTAAACTTCAGTGTTCCTTGAATTCAGTTAGTTGGAATATGCCTCCCTAATGCTGATGAACTCTCAATTGTCTGATCAAGCCCTTACCAAGTTGAATTTGGGGAGCAGAGCTTGCATCATAGAATCCCAATCCAGGCAGATCTTGTCCTGGGATGGGCCTAACTGTGTGGTCACTTGGCATGATTCCTCAGCTATAAATGTAGATAAATAAAGAGAGAAAAGTAGAGAGAGATTAGATATGTCCTATAGTACTATTCTGGTGTTAATTTTTAAGATCTCTTCACTACAGAAAACTTTAGCAAATTGAAGCTGAGTCAGGGAGCTCCATCAACATGAATTCTTTAACCGATGATTTCTAAGACTGTCCTCTGATTCCTTTCTGCTTCATATTTTATTTTGTGTCTCAAGTCATTTGCTTTATCTGCAACATACAGATTGGCATACTTATCATAGGGATATTTCAATCTCTCCAACTATAGTCATTCAATGTTTATAAATTTAAACCAAAAATTTTCAGTTGCATTCACTTACCCTGTTGCAAACAGGTTACCACAAATAGCTATGCTGAGCTGACTTCCCATTGTCTGGTTTAGAAAAATGCCTGCTGCAATTTACCTTCAACCTGTGCTTGAGTTCACACTGTTCTGATAACCCTCTGATGTTGAAGTGGCTGCTGTACATTCTGACTGAAACAGGGATGACTTCCAAGTTGTATGTGACCTAAAAAGGGCCCCCCCATTGAACAGAAGATATTGACATTTATGTTTCCTCCAGTATTGCAATATCAAGCATGCTGTTTGTGGTAGCACCCTGTGGCTTTTTTGGGCAGCCATTTCATGCTCTTCTCTTTGTAGGATACCACTCTAGAGTTCTGCTTAACTATTTCTTTGGTTAATAAGTGCCCAACCATACGGATGGATGGGTGGATGAGTTATTCCAGACATGAGCTGACAACATTTGCTAATATGTTCATCTGTTGTTTTATTGAGCTTAACTGTGATAGAATTTGTAATCTTTCAGATTTAAAATAATTCCCCTTTTTACCCCAAATTACATATGATGGGAAAGGGTTTAATCATCTTCAAACAAGATATGCCAATCACCAGACAATAATTCTAAGTAGAAATTCACATAAAATGACAAATATGTATTTTTAATGAGCAAGAACCAGAATCTCAGAAAACAGAGCACCAAGGATATCAAAGATTAATCTCTAGTAATTTGGTGTTGAAATAGCTGGAGGATAATATCGCTATTGACTGAACTATGTAATGTCCTTAGTGAAAAGCTTGTCAGGACTAATACAATCAAATACAAAATTGATACAGGGAATCATGACCCTACATCTCAAACACCACACCGGGCCTCTCCCACCCAGAGAAAGATAATTAATTAATTTCAGCTGGAGAACGTCTGCCAGTCTGTAATTAACAACATGTACACCTAGCACACTCTAATCCTCCACTGTGGTCAGGATACACAAGGTGATTAATGAAGCAATTTGCAAACATGCCTCTTGGTGTTCTTTCTTCTGCTTCAAACTCTCTCAACCTTCTTGTCCCACTCCACATTTCTTACTGTGTTTTAAATGGGATTATCTTTAATCAATTAAATAATAAAATACCTATGTTCTTCATTTTCTTAAAAAGATATTTCTACTCTAGGTTCATATCATCAGTTGCAAACTAAACCTCAGAGTAAATTTCATTTTGGCTTATTGATAGAGGGCATGTTTAAAATGCTCATATAATGCATATTCCATGTATTCTCTCATCTCTGATTTTTTTTAACTTGAGTATTTGAAAAGTGGTATTTATAAGTACATAAGAAAGATGCAACATGTTTTCTTTCTTCAAGATTTTGGCCTGCCATTTCTAGAATGTAGGCAGCTCAACAAAATAATCAAGTGGAAAAATCAGCAAAGTGTGATATATATGAAATAGCATAAGGTTGGATTTTTAACTTGCCTTTGCTGATTCTTACTGGTGTGCCTTTAAGCATATGACTTGGCATCTCTAATTTTCTTACTTCCTTCATGAAAAGAAGATATAGAATGCTCAATATTCTGTGTACATAATTACATGTATATTTAATTATTCTATTATATATAAATATTTATAAATGAACATTTCATCAAAGAGTATACACTCATGAAAAGTAAGTATACAAAAATATGTTCAGTATCATGAGCCATTAGGGAAATAAAAATTACAACCATAATGGGACAGCACTACATACCTATTAGAAAAGCTAATGGTGACAATACCAAATGCTGGAAAGGATACAGGGAAACTAGGTGTCTCATGCAGTGTGGATGGAAATGTAAAATGGTATAGCACTTTTGAAAATAGGTTGACATTTAAAAAAAAATAAACATACTTAATGGTCTAGAAATTGCATTCCTGGGCATTTATCAAAAGAAATAAAAGTTTTATGCTAACATAAAAACATGTACATTGGCTGTTCACAGCAGCTCTTCTACAAGAGCCAAACACTAGAAAAACTCATATATCCTTGAATGGGTGAATGGTTAAATGACCTGTGGTATGTCCATACCGAGGAATTCTACCCAGCAATATAAAGTAGCAAACCATGAATACAAAACATGGACGGATCTCAAGGGAATTATGCTGCATAAAGACTGCCAGTATCAAAAGGTCATAATGATTCTACAGAATACTCTTGAAATTATAAAATTATAGAAGTAGAGACTGATTAGTAGGAGATGAAGGGAATGCATGTAGAGATAAAGGGGGACCAGGGGGAAATCTTTGTGGTAATAGGACAGTTATCTTGATTGTGATGGTAGTTGCATAAATCGACACGTGTTAAAATTGCACAGAAACACACACACCCCTCTGCACACAGATGAGTACATTCATAATCCACAAAAGCAGAACAAACTCTGTGGTAGGTACCAATATCAAATTCCTGATTCTGATATTGTACTAGAGTACTGTCAAATGTTACCATGGAGGGAAACTGGATGAAGAGTACATGGGGCCTTGTCTGTACCATTTGCAACTTCATGTGAATATGTAATCATTTCTACATAAAAAGTTAAAAATTATATAGATATTTAAAGCACATAGCATAAAGCTTGGAAAACAGAAGTGGCTCAGTAATTGTGGTTATTGATTTCACTAGAAGACATGGATTCAAGTCCCACATGTATGACTCATTAGTTTTGTTGTAAAGAAAATATTTACTTAACTTCAACTTTTTCAGGTACATAATGATGAAAGTAACACTTTATTTGCCTGTCGCAGTGAATTCTCATACAGATAAAATTAGGTATGTTTTAAAATATATTTTGGTCTTTTTTAAAATGTTTGTTTATTTTTGAGAGAGAGAACACTCAAGCAGGGGAGGGGCAGAGAGAAGGGGAGACAGAATCTGAAGCAGGCCCCAGGCTCTGAGCTGTCAGCACAGAGCCCCATGTGGGGCTCGAACCCACAAACCATGAGGTCATGACCTGAGCCAAAGTTGGATGTTTAACTGGCTGAGCCACCCAGGCACCCCTCTATTTTGTTCTTAAACTGCTTTATCCAGCAACAAAAATATTAGTAATTAGTGTTTCTTTGGTTTGCCTCGATAAAACACACCAATGACTGCTTTCACTTTCAAACAATTTTCTTGATGGACTATTTTAAAATAGTGAGATATATGCACACATGTATGCACATGTGCATATATATGTAATAGAGAGAGAAAGAAAGGGAGGGACAGTTTTATGAAAGGTTGTAAAACTTGATTACTTTATCTTTTCTTTTTAAAAGGCCATGTTATTCTATTTATGGAATTGCAAAATGATAATACAAAATGCCCTAAATATGAGATCATAAGCAAAGAAGAAGATGAATTTTATTCCTGTATGAGCTCTCTCCCCTGGAACTCACTCTCCTTGTCATTAATACACACACAGGCATATACATACATAGTATGTATTAAAAGCATATATATTGAGATTAAAAATAAGACTCATCATTTATTGAGAAATCACTGAATAACGAGTTATATGCTTTCATTTTTTTTGAAAATTTTTAAATGTTTATTTATTATTGAGAGATAGAGACAGAGCATGAGCATGAGAGGGGCAAAGAGAGAGGGAGACACAGAATGTGAAGCAGGTTCCAAGCTGTCAGCACAGAGCCCGACACGGGGCTTGAACTCACAAACCGTGAGATCATGACCAGAGCTGAAGTCGGACGCTTAACCAACTGAACCACCCAGGCGCCCCATGCTTTCACTCATTAATTAAAATCTCATTTATATTTAACAGAATTTCTTCTTCCTAATTGTCTACTAAGTGTGACAATCTTTGGTCAATTGCTTGATTAATGAACTGATACATTTCATTCATTTAAAAATAATTTCTGATTGCCTACTACACGCTAGAAATTGGATCGACTTATATATTTTATACAGTCTTCACCAGTATAGAAGATGGAAATGTTTTTAAAATACCTTCTTCACTCTTATTCAAAAAGAACAAATGATATACATCATTACAGAATGCAGAACGGGTACCAATAGAACATGTAGAAGGAGCATTTGGCTCTGACCTCATGGATCAGGAAAAGCTTCCTAAAGGAAGTGACATCTGAATTGAGAACTGGAAGAGATGGAGAAGACAATTTTTAAAAAGGCATGGAAAAACTGTAAATTATTCATCATTCCTGTGGAGGTAATTAGTGGAATCTAAGTGCCTTACCAAAGTGATATGTTGTGCAGAAGAATGGAATGATAATTTTTAAGAAGGGATCTAGTTTTACCTTGCTTTTCCAACTGCACCTCCTCTAGAACAAATCAAGGAGTTGATGCAGAGACTGAAATACTGGGACAGAGACAAGACAGCTGAGAGGAAGACAAGAATTAAGGGAAGCAAACAAAAGAAATTATTTTTGGTAAATTGTAGAGAAAGGACTGCAAAGCTTACAGCAAGATTATTTACTAAATTCTGGTGTTCAATACCACAAAACTGGTAAACCATCTTCTTTTAAAGGGCCAGGGGCTGAACGATGAACCTTTTTTTGTTTCCTTTTTCTTTCACTTCCAAAACTGAAGTCGTATTGGCACTATTATTTAGGGAGACTCACATTTCAAAAGGAAAAGAATATTGATAAGTTTGTTGTCATAATATTACTAATATCAGTTTTCTTAAAGCCAGGTAAAGTACTGAATCCTTCACACGGCATCCCCACAGTCCCAACAAACTACTGTTGACACAGTTTCTACCTTGGAGGAACTTTGAAGGAACCATTAGATGAGTAAAAATGCTTAGCTTTGTAAATGAACATGGTTATCCATTAAATGGTGTATGTTGTGTTAAATTATTAGCAAATGATCATTTATTTGGTTGCACATGTACAGAAGAAAAGTTGTAATTGTCAGAATACTATGCATAAAGAAAAAAAGATAAAAAGGAAACATTATTCCACCATATTTAAGTATGAAATGTAAAGTAGTGGGAACTAATTTTATTGTTCTCCATTATTCTGACTATAATATTAATGCAGAGAGCAGCTAACTTGGCAAAACATTTTTCTATAAAATTATCCATTCATACATTATCAAATGAAGTAGCTCTCTTAGGAAAAACTTGCTTCAAACTCACCATTATTTAAATAAGTAGAACTTGTTCAAAAAGTTCTATTTTGAATTCAACTTTTCAAGTTGTCTATACCAATCCGAGACTTTTTTCTTCCTAAATTTATAGATCTTCATATTTTTGTACACTATGTTGTGATAAAAACCAAACATGTCTGATTTCGGGGTCTATTTTTTCTTTAATTAAAGAACAAAGAGAGAATTTCTCACTAAAGCATGATGGCAGACTAAGAAATCGTTAACATATTTGACTACAAATCCGTGAAGATGCTGGATAAACTAGTTGAAAAATATTTAAAATAAGTAACTAAGCTTACGAAAAAAAGGAGCAACCCCCCAAATTGGTAGGCACAATAAGGTTACCAAAGACGAGAAGCGAAGTATTTGAGTTGATCTCACACTGCACGTAGGTGTGTGTGTGTGTGTGTGTGTGTGTGTGTGTGCGCGTGCGCGCGTGGGTGTGTGTGTGTGTGTGTGTCCCCAGTGGGGAGGGAGATGTGGAAGTCAATAGTGAGTGGTTAGTCTTGGTACACTAGTGGCTTGAGGTTTCAGGTCAAATTAATCTTAAAATATACCTTAAGTCATGAGAAAAGAAGGTGGTATTATTTTTTAAAGCCATAGTTTTAAAAGAACAAAACAGAACCTCAGGAAATGAATATGTCTATCTCTATCATATGAAAACTGGATACATAAGTTAATTAGCATATTCAACATAGTTGAAGAATTCCGGAACTGTAAGATCATTAGGAAGACTTTGTCCAGAATTCAGCATAGATCTAGAGATAATATCTGAAAGAGGTTTATAGATATTAAGAATTAGAAGAAAAGCGAAATAAGGGAAAGAAGCACTATTAAAAGTAATTGTCGTAGGGGTTAAGGGTTTCCACAAATTCTTTGACATTCTTCCCATTATGGGATAGAATCCATTTTTAATTCTACTGAATATAAATTAGCCTGTGACTGTTTTTGAACAATAGAGTACAGTGAAGCAAGTTTTGTACTTGGCCTTTAAGTTGACTAGATCCCAGCTTGCTGGCTGGGAGCCTTTAAGCTTCCGTATAAGTACAAGTATAGTGCTGAAGAGACCATATGGAAGGACTCTGAAATTACAGGGAGAGGCTAGCCTTCAAATCATCTCTGCCAAGCACCAGCCTGCTTGCACCTTCCAAATAAGACCATTCACCAGCTGAATATCACTGAGTGATCTCTCTATGCCACATGGAACAGAAACATCACCTTGCTGAGCCTTGCAGGAATCATAAAGCACAAAATCATGAAATAGTCAATGTTTGTGGTTTTAAGCCATTATACCTTGAGGCAGGCTTTTAGGTAGAAATGTATGTATCTGATAAGATATAATGTCTGAGAATTTTCCAAAATAGGTAAAATACAAATTCTTAAAAAAATCACATCAAGTCCCAAGCAAGAGAAATAAAACAAATCTCTACCTGGACTCACTATTGTGGGCAGCAGAACAAAAACAAAGTGAGGTCTTGAATGAAGCAAAAGAAAAGAATGATTATGTACAAATAAACAATTCTAAGACTGAAGGTAGATTCTTTAATAGGAACAAGAGATGAGAAAGTAATAGAATAATATCTTCTAAGTGATGGGGGCAATTGTCAACCTGGCATTCTATACCCTGCCATAGAACCATTCAGCATTAAGAGTAAAATCAAGGCAACTTTTGTCCTAAAAGACTTAGAATATTTACCAGTAACAAAGTGACTCTTAATAAAGTCTTAAAGGATATATTTCAACATAAAGAAAACTAAATGCAGAAAGAAATATGGATTCATGAAACGAACTGAGGAAACAAATAGCAATAACTACCTGTGAGAAAAACAAACAAAACAGTGATAAGTATATTATCTTTTTATGTTTCCAGAGGTGATCATTAGCAGATGAACATTTATGCCTGATGATTATTAGTCTTACCATTATTTCTTGAGTGCTACATGACAAAAATCATACTTTATCTCATGTAAATCTCTCAGCAACTGATGAAGTCTATACTAATATCTTCACACAGTAACAGAATAAAATGGATATTAAATATCTTAGATTCTGGACAGCTAGTAAATTGCAGAATTGGAGTCTGAAATGATACAGTGATTACAAATAGTAAGCAAGTTCTTTAAAATACAGTCTCTTGTATAGCTTCTTTGCTCTTTTTTTTATGCTTGAATGTGTTTCCTTTAAGCAACTTAAATGACTTACTTCTACCATTTTCCTTTTCCCACTTCCAATATCCTTACTTTTTCCTTTTTCACCAAACAGCACTGATGCCATACCAAAAGTTGTCCACTCTGAAAATACCATTACCAGTCACCAAAACGATGTTCCCATGACAAACAATAATTGTGAAAATTTTAAATTATAAATCACACTGCTTAAGAATCCTGTGCATGGACTATTTTTATCTCTACTGAAGGAGGAAAATGTTAGTTCCTATGTATTTAGCAGAGAATGATTGCTACTCTCATTTTAAAGTAGAGAAAAATGAAACTAAGACTATGTAACCAAACCAAAATCACAGAGCATTAAAAAAAAAAAAAAAAAAAAAAAGAGGATTCAAAACAATGTCCAATTGGATGTGAGGGCGATCTGGCTGCGACATCTGTCACCCCATTGATCGCCAGGGTTGATTTGGCTGATCTGGCTGGCTAGGCGGGTGTCCCTTCCTCCCTCACCGCTCCATGTGCATCCCTCCCGAAGCTGCGCACTCGGTCGAAGAGGACGACCTTCCCTGATAGAGGAGGACCGTTCTTCGGTCAAGGGTATACAAGTAGCTGCGCTCCCCTGCTAGAACCTCAAAACAAGCTCTCAAAACAATGTCCAATGTGTCTAAAGATAATGTATCATATGCTGTTCATGTTGACTCTCATCAGTTCTAAGAATCTATTATGTGTTTGACACTAGAATTTGCTGCTATAAATGATTTTTGATAAGTCTTGTTAGAAAGACAGAATTGTATCCACGTGAAAACAATTCCAAATGGCAGCAGCCAACATTTATTCATTGATCACTTACAATTTTCTGTCCCATGTATTACTTTACACAGATGCTATAATTAGGCACTTCTCTGCAATGTGAAGAAAATGTGACTTGTGTTGAAGTCAAACACATGATGGAGGGGTATTCAGGCTACATACATCTACCAATTATTCTAGAAAGAACAATGGAACTTCTGGATAAACTAATAATAGTTCATTATTGGTAGTGATGATACTAAAGGAGGCAAAATAGAGTAGGGGCAGAAACTCTAAAGCTGGAGAAATGAGGAAGGGATTTAAATCTAACTATACTCTTCTACTTGCTACTTCATTCCCTATTCTGAGATTTATTTCTCTTTATTCCCTACATTGTATTAAATGACACCTACATTTAGCATTTGTGTGAATGCTTCAGGAAAAGGGAAACGTGAGTCGATGAAGATAAAAGTACCTAACGGAGTCTAGCACATTGTGGTTAAAATATTACATGAATTGTTTATTGACTGAAAATTTACTATATTGTTTGACAAAGAAGGCTAGTAAAGAAAACAAATGTGAGCATAATGAATATGGGCATTAAAGTAGTCTATTTCAAGAACTGGGCATTTATTCCTATAAAGGAAGAGAAAAATGTACTTATTAAATTTTGTCATACTGTTTTTCCTATTAATTTTAATTAGGTCCTATGAAATATTCAAGAATTCCTTTTAATGGTTACCAGACTTACTATTTAGATGTATTATTAATCGTATATGGAACTTCCCTCTTCTTAGACTAGCTGTTTTTTGAGGACTTTTGTTTCATTTAAGCACTATTCTAATGTGGGATCCCATGGCATGTTCCCAAAGAATCCACCACAATGTTGTATGTATTGTGTACACAGTATCAATATTTCTCTCAATGGGGGCTATGCTCCTGATACTATAACTCTACTAACAACACAAGTTGGATAGGTTATACATCTGACACTAATTTTAATGATCATCACAAGCTAGAAATTTAACCCTGGCCATTGAAACAAAAATTATTTCCCCACAGAACTAAGAAATCTTTTCCAATAATAGTTTGTGTATTGCTTTTTGATGAATCCTTCAAATAAAGAAAACCAGCCCCCCAAAAGAATAGGCATTTACGTGTGACAATGATTTATGGAGACTGAGATTGAAACTTTGCTGTCATAGAGATGGTAACAAAAACTGAACCTTAAGACTGTGGAAAATAGTTGAATTAAAAAGTTTTGTGTTCCGACAGGGATGCCCACTCTCACTGCTGTTGTTTAACATAGTGTTGGAAGTTCTAGCATCAGCAATCAGACAACAAAAGGAAATCAAAGGCATCCAAATTGGCAAAGATGAAGTCAAGCTTTCACTTTTTGCAGATGAAATGATACTATACATGGAAAATCCGATAGACTCCACCAAAAGTCTGCTAGAACTGATACATGAATTCAGCAAAGTTGCAGGATACAAAATCAATGTACAGAAATCAGTTGCATTCGTATACACTAACAATGAAGCAACAGAAAGACAAATAAAGAAACTGATCCCATTCACAATTGCACCGAGAAACATAAAATACCTAGGAATAAATCTAACCAAAGATGTACAAGATCTGTATGCGGAAAACTATAGAAAGCTTATGAAGGTAATTGAAGAAGATATAAAGAAATGGAAAGACATTCCCTGCTCATGGATTGGAAGAATAAATATTGTCAAAATGTCAATACTACTCAAAGCTACCTACACATTCAATGCAATTCCAATCAAAATTGTACCAGCATTCTTCTCGAAACTAGAACAAGCAATCCTAAAGTTCATGTGGAACCACAAAAGGCCCCGAATAGCCAAAGTAATTTTGAAGAAGACCAAAGCAGGAGGCATCACAATCCCAGACTTTAGCCTCTACTACAAAGCTGTCATCATCAAGACAGCATGGTATTGGCACAAAAACAGACACATAGACCAATGGAATAGAATAGAAACCCCAGAACTAGACCCACAAACGTATGGCCAACTCATCTTTGACAAACCAGGAAAGAATATCCAATGGACAAAAGACAGTCTCTTTAACAAATGGTGCTGGGAGAACTGGACAGCAACATGCAGAAGGTTGAAACTAGACCACTTTCTCACACCATTCACAAAAATAAACTCAAAATGGATAAAGGACCTGAATGTGAGACAGGAAACCATCAAAACCCTAGAGGAGAAAGCAGGAAAAGACCTCTCTGACCTCAGCCGTAGCAATCTCTTACTCGACACATCCCCAAAGGCAAGGGAATGAAAAGCAAAAATGAATTACTGGGACCTTATGAAGATAAAAAGCTTCTGCACAGCAAAGGAAACAACCAACAAAACTAAAAGGCAACCAACGGAATGGGAAAAGATATTTGCAAATGACATATCAGACAAAGGGCTAGTATCGAAAATCTATAAAGAGCTCACCAAACTCCACACCCGAAAAACAAATAACCCAGTGAAGAAATGGGCAGAAAACATGAATAGACACTTCTCTAAAGAAGACATCCAGATGGCCAACAGGCACATGAAAAGATGCTTAACGTTGCTCCTTATCAGGGAAATACAAATCAAAACCACACGCAGATATCAAGCCAGTCAGAGTGGCCAAAATGAACAAATCAGGAGACTATAGATGCTGGTGAGGATGTGGAGAAACGGGAACCCTTTTGCACGGTTGGTGGGAATGCAAATTGGTGCAGCCACTCTGGAAAACAGTGTGGATGTTCCTCAGAAAATTAAAAATAGACCTACCCTATGACCCAGCAATAGCACTGCTAGGAATTGACCCAAGGGATACAGGAGTACTGATGCATAGGGGCACTTGTACCCCAATGTTTATAGCAGCACTCTCAACAATAGCCAAATGATGGAAAGAGCCTAAATGTCCATCAACTGATGAATGGATAAAGGAATTGTGGTTTATATACACAATGGAGTATTACATGGCAATGAGAAAGAACAAAATATGGCCCTTTGTAGCAACGTGGAGGGAACTGGAGAGTGTGATGCTAAGTGAAATAAGCCATACAGAGAAAGACAGATACCATATGTTTTCACTCTTATGTGGATCCTGAGAAACTTAACAGAAACCCATGGGGGAGGGGAAGGAAAAAAAAAAAGAGGTTAGAGTGGAAGAGAGTCAAAGCATAAGTGACTCTTAAAAACTGAGAACAAACTGAGGGTTGATGGGGGGGTGGGAGGGAGGGGAGGGTGGGTGATGGGTATTGAGGAGGGCACCTTTTGGGATGAGCACTGGGTGTTGTATGGAAACCAATTTGACAATAAATTTCATATATTGAAAAAAATTTATAAAAAAATAAAAAATAAATAAAAAGTTTTGTGTTCATTGAAATTTCTCTTCACTTGTTTTTCTTCCATTAGTGCATTTTTCACTCTGGATTGGGGTATCAGGAAAGGATTCCCAAAGGAAATGATAAGCAGACTTCAGTAAGGAAAATAAAAATGAGGGAGGAGATATTTCTACTCTCTTTACTGGGAAGCAGTTTGAGATGGCCTATTAACTTAAAATTCCAGAAACTAAGAATAGTTTAGAACTGGGAAAAAATATCTTTGGTGGAGTGGCTAGAAATAAGGTCAGTGAGCTGTGCAGTGATACATCATGGAGGGAATTCTAAATTAAGATGTTTGAAACGTATCCTGAAAATCATAAAGAGCCCGTGAAAGATAATGTAGTAGTTTTATATTGCTGCTGTAATAAATTACCACCAAGTTAGTAACCTTGCAATACACAGGTTAGGGGCACCTGTGTGGCTCAGTTGGTTAAGCGTCCAACTTCAGCTCAGGTCATGATCTCACTGTTTGTGAGTTCGAGTCCCATGTCGGACCCTGTGCTAACAGCTCAGAGCCTGGATCCTACTTCAGATTCTGTGTCTCCCTCTTTCTCTATCCCTCCCTGACTCACACTCTGTCTCTCTGTCTCTCTCAAAACTAATTGTTAAAAAAAATTTAATAAAAAAATAAATTTGAAAAATAAACTACACAGGTTTATTATCTTACATTTCTGGAGGTTTGCAGTCCAAAGTCAGTCACACTGACCTAGGGTCAAAGTGGCAGCTTGCCTGGTTCATTGTGGGGTAGAGAATTCACTTTCTTGCCTTTCTCATATTCTAAACGTTTGCCTTCATTCCCTGACTCATGGTCCCTTCTTCACAAGACTCCTACTGCTTGCTTGGGTCACTGCATCTTCTACGACTAACTGAGCCTCCTTTCTCACTGTGATAAGAACCCATTTGATTACATTGGCCCACCTGTGTAATCCTGGATACTACCCCATTGAGATCCATACTATCATATCTGCAAAGCCTCTTTAATAATGTACGGTGTTCACCAGTTTTGGGAATTAGAATATGAACATCTTCAGGAAGCTATTATTCAGCTTACGACAGGATATAAACAGAGGTGCAATGTGATATTGTTATATTCTAGAAGGAAACCTCTGATACAGTGGGAGTTCACCAGCCTGGAGAAAGGGGAACACTTAAAGACAGGCGGCTGCTGAGCTCGTGATACAAAGTGGTTTATTCCATATCCCTTAATGTGCAACGTGCAACTCTCACTACTGCCTCCTATTTCCTCCACAGGAGCAAAGGCCTCTACAGTGATAGTAAAACACTGGTAAGGTGACTTTTAACAGAAGCTAGAAACTAACTGGATAGTGAGAGAAGTGAAGATAAAGGTAAGAAAGTGACTTTAGTCTCAAAGTGTGGATCACCTTGAAAAGAAATGGGAAATCTAAAAAGAGAGAAGAGTCAGAAAGAAAACAAAGAGTCCAATCAAAGACCCTATTAGCCCTTAGAGAATCACTGTACCAAATGGGAAAAGACAGATGCATTCCCACAGATGCACATCTTGGTCACCAGGCCGTGCCTTTATGGGGAGGAAAAGGTGCCCCTCCCTCCCAACTGATGCAGCTCTCTGGTGGGGCACAGTGACAGCCTCCCACAGGCCACAGCCACAAGAAACCCTGAGCCCAGTTTTGTACATGACACATATGAAGCATTAGTGAAAACCCAGCTGGAATCACCTACAGGCACTTCTCAGAAGAAAAGTCCACAATCTGGATACGGGTCTTGTAGCTATAGGCAGCAAAATAATAGATGAGGACATAGAATGGCTGAGACTATACAGGAAGAAATGAAAGTCACAAAACTTTAAGAGGCAGTCAACTTTAAAGAGGTCATGTTCAAAACCACAGTATCATTGCTGCCACCAGAATAGGGCCATCTGTTGTTGCAGGGACAGCTCAGGTACGTACTTACTGCATTCACTTGGGGCTTATGACAAAACTATACCTTTCCTATTTTTCTTGTTTTTATTTTTTAACAATTTTGATGTCTTAAGTATTAATGTGTGAATTTTTGATGTGTCAATTTACTAGTGTAAATCATGTTTGGAGTAATAGAAATAGAGCACGTCTAGGTTATCTGCTATCAGCAAAAGGACAGCTGAGGTGTACCAGTTAAAGGTGAAAACAGAACACCCCTTGATATGTATTTAAGTCAAAGTCTCTTAGAAACCTTTGGGAGGGGAAAGACAGAACATTGGGAAAGGGAGAGAATGAAAAATTTTAATTAAAATATTATTCTTTATTTTTTAACTAACTTATTTTCAAATTATTTCATTCTGTGAAATGATGCTTCATACCAATTATTTGAACCTATGTGAAATGCCCTGACAAGGGAAAAATGCATTTCCTTACATTCCATTTGTGGAATTTACTTATCCATTCAATATATGTATTTCATTTAACTTCAGCTGATTTGAGACACCCAATTCTCCATTGGGAGGCACTTGGCTTTTCTCATAAATGTGTAATTTTCAGCTCGAAGAAACATTTGCACCTTCAGGGAGCAATATATTCTCTTCTCCCAGTAGTTCCTTATTTTATTTACCCTGTCAAGTAGCCAACAAGAACATTTTCTCATACTGTACCAGGTCTAAGTGAAGTGTAAGCATCCAGACTGCCCAAATTTTAGAAGAAAATTAGAAAATACTCTGTCAAAGTAACTGTAGTAGTTCTCACTGAGCCATAAGCCACCTGTTTGGAATTATCAAAGAACAATTATTTTCTTAAATATAAGGCATTCCAAAAGTGTTTGCATTTTGTATTTGGCATCTCTGCAAAATGGTGGAAGAAAAGAATCTAAATCTTGCAGCATACATTTATTTGTTAATTATCCCATTTTGGAGGAACCTAAGCATGAAAAAGTAGAAGTGCTTTTTCTCTTATTGGTCATTTAGTGAGCTGCATAAAATTGAATATGGCAAGTTCCGATTCTTTGGATTGTTATTTGTTGAAAATGTGCAGAAATGAAGCTATCAGAAATGTTCCTTTTAAATGAATATTGAATAGAAGCTAGTGGCATCTTTCCAATAAAGTAATTTCTTCCTTAGTTAGAATGGCCTTATTTAGGGAGAGAATCCTATTTCAGTCCCATTTTTTCTTCCCCTCATTTCTGCCCAAAGCATATTGTATGTACAGATATCATGCCATGGACCCAGTAATAGTTCTGCTGTAGACAATTTCCACCTGACTGCATTTCTATTACTGTGGATAACCTTCAACTCAGGAACAGCATTCACAATTTATAAAGAATATAGAAAAAAGAGGACTTCCATATAAATCCAGAATTCTGTGTGAAGTAGGGATAAATCGCGTAACTTTGCAAGTGAATGTGAAACCCTTTTGAGTATGATCCTTATGGGAAGGATTACTAGTTTGGTGCTCACCCTGAATGTCTTCCTGGATGTGCTATTATTTTTCTCACGTGTCATATGTTTGCAAAACATCTCCCTGATGTGTTCCCCAAGACATGGAGAATCACACTTAGTTTGACTACAACAGGCAAGAGATGAAAAAAGTAGTTTAACAAGAGATACTGTCAAAGGATAAAGGTTACTTAATTTTTCTTTTTTTTTTTTTCTTTTTTTTTTTCAACGTTTTTTTTTTTTTTTTTTTTTTTTTAATTTATTTTTGCGACAGAGAGAGACAGAGCATGAACGGGGGAGGGGCAGAGAGAGAGGGAGACACAGAATCTGAAACAGGCTCCAGGCTCCGAGCCATCAGCCCAGAGCCCGACGCGGGGCTCGAACTCACGGACCGCGAGATCGTGACCTGGCTGAAGTCGGACGCTTAACCGACTGCGCCACCCAGGCGCCCCTGTTACTTAATTTTTCTAACCTTGGTCAGGCATATAAGAGACTGGTTCAGGGAATCTTGCTCAATGAGGAAATGTTAAAGAGGTATATTAACATATAAATAGACAGCATAAAGTATCCAGGAGTTGGCCATAACAGATCTGGCTTTTTTTTAAGTTTATTCATTTTGAGAGAGAGAGCGCAAGAGCAAGAGAGAGCACACACCCAAGCAGGGGAGGGGCCGAGAGAGAGGGACAGAGAGAATCCAAAGCAGGCTCCATGATGTCAGCACAGAGTCCGACACAGGGCTTGAACCCACAAATTGTGAGATGATGACCTGAGCCAAAATCAAGAGCCAGACACTTAACTCACTGAGCCACCCAGGTGCCCCACAGATCTGGCTTTTATTGTTGATGCTTTAAACAATGTACTATATAATCTATAGAAAATACATTGATACACCTATGCCTCCTTTTCCTTATCCTTAAAAAAGTGTTTTGAAGGGCACCTGGGTGGCTAAGTCAGTTGAGTGTCCAACTCCTGATTTGGGCTCAGGTCATGATATCACTGGTTTGAAGGATTGAACCCTGCGTCAGGCTCTGTGCTGACAGTGTGGAGCCTACTTGAGATTCTCTCTCTTCTCTCTCTCTGCCCCTCCCCTGCTCATGTGCACACACACACACTCTCTCTCTCTCTCTCTTAAAATAAGTAAATAAACAATTAAGAAGAAGTGTTTTGAATTGCTTGATCCACAAGATTCCATTCAACTTCAAGCTTCCCAGTTTAAGCAAGGCAGAATTAGTGAGCACATGATGTGAAGAGTTTCTTTGAATACTGAGCAGAAGGTATATGTTCTATGAACTCCTTCTTGTCCTGTCACACATGGGTATGGTAGCACTTATACATGTGTGCTTCCATTCAGAAGAAAAGAAGCATTAGATCCTTCTTATCCAACATAGTGAAGGTTTACATCAACTGAGAGGGTCTGCCAGAACTATAGCCTGTAAACACAGTAGACTAGCGCCAGCTGTGTGTCCACCATTCATTCAAGCACCCACACATGCATGCATACCTGCATCCATCCATCTATCCTCTATGAATATATCCATTCAATCAATATGTATTGATTGAATGGCCTAAAGACCTAAAGTAAATACACTGCTTAATAAGGTAAGGCCATACCTGCTTTATGGAACTGAGTATAAGTGAAGCGGCATATAAACACAATTAATTAATTACACTTGTGAAAATGCTATTTAAGAAAATACAGAGAGTAATAAAAATATATAACAGGCAGCTTTTTTTTCCATAGAAGAATAGACATGACTACCCACACACAAGCTAACTTCTTTATTCAAAGAAAGCTAGGGATGTAAGTTGATAAAAAAAAAAGTCAAGAACGAAATTTATTTTTCAATGTTCAACCATTGGAATTATTTGCAAGGCCACACTATTGCCACAACATTAACACAGCCAGTTTGTGAATATCAAATCATTAAATTCAGAAAGCTCTCTATACCTATCATGACTTGCGAGGAGGCCGTGAGAAAGATTTTGCCCTTGAAAAAGCCAAACAGAAGTACAGTTACCTTGAATATCAACTGGGTATCCCAAGCACACTACTACAATAAAGAAGAACAATAACAATGAAATCCTGAAGGAACTCAGAGACTCCGTCTTTATTTGGCATAGAATGGCATGCAATTATAAAGCTATCAAGACTCCAAACCCAAAGTTTAATTAAGAATAAAGATGGGTGACTATGGAAATACTCATGAGAAAACTTAGTTTTCCTTATGACAAGATTACACAATTATGACCCAAATATCCCATTGTGGATTATAATGATCAACCAATTGTCCTGGTGTGTCTAAGACTGAGGGTGTTCTGGGACGCAAGACTTGTAGCGCCAGAAATGAGAAACTCTAGGGCAAAATGATGAGAGATGGTTTTATATCTTCTATAAAAAAAATATTCACTTAAGATTCCTATTAGGTAAAGTTCTAACTTCCTCAATTTATGCTCTCTCAACGCTGGTAAACCATGCATTATGGCCAAACACCCTTTGGAAAAGGATCTTTTAGAATCCACTAATATCTCCACAAAGTTAGGTTCCTAGCAGGAACTATTTTGTCCAAAGTAGCATCAAAAAGCAAACATACATAAGTTCTTGTCATTGTAGCTATACAGTTACCCCTCACATGGTACTCATACTTTACAGAATTAGTGAAGAGCAAAATGCACTAGCTGGCTATGCCATTTTATGACTTCACTGGCATGGTGTTCAGTGATTCTAACTCCACTTCTCAGTCTCCTCCATCCTAAGTTACTTAGCTAGAAAATTTTAACATCAGTGAACCCTTCTAAGCCTCAGTTTCCTCAACTTTAACAAGTTTGACTGTAATAAGTGAAACATAGTGAAATTCTGTGTTGGGTAGATTAAGATGTGCAAAGTCGCCATTGAAATCTGATACATGATACATGGAGTGCCTTGTTCAGTTTCTCAGAAAGCCCTTTATGAGTATGCATTTTTAAACCACTTTATTATTATTAATATGTAAAGAAGGCTGTGCCTATTTGATATATACAATTCCATGAGTTCATTGATAAGAATATACCTGTGAAAATATCACCATCATCAAGGTGATAAATACATCTACCTAGCTACCTACCTATCTACCATCTGCTATGTATGTATGTATTGATATATACAAATGTATCTATATATAGACATATCTATCACTGCCCAAAGTTTCCTCCTGCCTCAGTTATTACTCATAGTAGTAGTAAGAATACTTAACATTAGGATTTACCTTAGCAAAACTTAAGTATATAGTCTTCTTAGCTATAGGCACTGCGCTGTATAGTGGGGCTCCAGAACTTAATTTGTATAACTAAAACTTATACTAAAATACCTTTGACTATAGCTTCCCCATTTACCCCTGCCCCCAATCCCTGGCAACCATCATCTTTCTGCTCTGCTGAATTTAACTTTACCACATTCCACAAAAAAAGTGAGACCATACAATAATTGTCTTTCTGTTGTCTTTCAGGTAAATCCATGTTGTCACAAATGGCAGAATCTTTTTCTTTTTAAGACTTCATAATATTCCATTTTACTTATATACCATATTTTCTTTGTTAATTCATCCATCCATGGACACTTAGGATGTTTCCACACTGTGGCTATTGTGAATAACGCTGCAATAAACATAGGTTTCAGGTTTCTTTTTGAGACCCTGATTTCAATCTGTTTGGATAAATACCCAGAAGTGGGATTACTAGGTCATACAGTAGTCCTATTTTTAATTTTGGAGCCATCTCCATACTGTTTTCTCTAATGGATATATCAATTAACATTTCCACCAATGGTATACCAGAGTAAGTTTTTCTCCACATCCTTACCAACATTTGTTATCTTTGTGTTCTTAATAATAGCTTTGGGTGTGTGTGTGTGTGTGTGTGTGTGTGTGTGTGTGTGTGTGTTTTAAAAAAAGGCATTAAGTGATCACTGTGATTTCAGTGCATATCTCCCTGATTATTAGTGAGACTGGCTTTCTTTTCATATACCTATTGGCCACCTACATGTCTTCTTTAGAGGAATGCTTATCCGGTCCTCTGACCATTTTTTAAAAATAGAGTTATTTGTGTGTGTGTATATATATGTATGTTTATACATATATGTTGTTGTTGCTATTGAGTTGCAGAAGTTCCTAATACATTTTGGATATTAATCCTTTAATAGAAATATGGTTTGCAAATACTTTCTTCCATTCTTTTCATTTTATCAATTGTTTCCTTTGACGTGCAGAAGATTTTTAGCTTTATATAATCTCACCTGCTTAGTTTTGCTTTTGTTACCTGTGCTTTTGGGGGTCATATCCAAAAAGCATTGCCAAGACCAATGTCAGGGAGCTTCTCATATTTATTTTAGAAGTTTCAGGAATTCAGGTCTTATGTTTAAGTATTTAATCCATATTGACTTGTATTTTGTATATGGTATTGGATGTGTCCAGTTCTCTCTCCCCACCCCCTGCTCTCTCTCGCTCTCTCTCGCTCTCTCTCTCTCTCTCTCTCACACACACACACACACACCTACATAGTTAGATGAATAATTTGTTAATATGCTCAAGATTACTCATCTTTATAGATCAATAGTCAACTGCATTCTACCTTTCAGAATTTACTTAGGTCTATCAGAGCCTAAGTATTAGAAAATGTAGGTAATATTTTCAAGCAAGAATAGCAAATAAGATTTTTTAATTGATAGACATCATATATAGACCACCACAATCAGCACCGTCTTCATCCTAACTATGTTTTTAATACTTCTTTTTTGTTCCAGTTCTCCGAACTTAAAATTTGTGATGTTCCCCTGAACTTCTGAGTTTAGTCTGGGAGCTCAGACCATATTTCTTAGTTCTAGAATAGGACAATATTCCCAAAGTTTCACTTAGTCTGAACCAGCCAGTCATTTCTGGTCAAACCAGACAGAATGAAATGGCTATCAATTGAACCTATAGATCATGTCTTGACAGATGACAGGGGTGAGGTGAAACGGACAATATATACAGAAGTGCCAATTTTGACTTTGAGCCTCTTCAAAGAGGTTCAAAGAATCAAACAACAGCTTACCTTCTCATGAGAAAGAGTGGCTCACTCTAGCAGTTATCCTCCAATAAGGGGAAATATCAGAATCTCTAGCAGGGGGACAGGAACAATCTGTTCTATCTCTGTTCTATTGCCCATTCTTGACAGACACAAATTTCCTGGAAATTAGTTAAACAATCTAAGAATCAGGATTCTTGAACTGTGTCCATCTCTGACTCTGACTTATACAGAACAGGAAACTTGGCATCTGCCACATTTCCTAGCCCATGTTTCCTTCGATTAATTTGGCTGACCAAAGTGTTATGTAACTCCACAATGTACTTCTCACGCCATCTTGGTGCAACTGACACTTAAAATAAGAGAAATGGAATGATAGTTCAAATTTACTTGTTAGTAAGAATGCACGTGACAAGGCATGAGCATCTGAAAATCATATATTAGAAGGGATATTGAGAACAATAATGTTTCCATGGAACTGGCCACAATGTTGAAGAAAACACCAAGTACATGAGGGTTTGAAGGAGAAAGTAGCGATGTTTGGATTTGAATGAGACATGTGAGGTGGGCACATGACAGATTTCATTCACAAGACACTTGAAAATAGATACTTTCTATTTACTAGTTAACTTGCTCCAAGAAGATAAAAAACAGTGATTGGGAGATTTTAAAAAATTACTTTCAAAATAATTTATTTTTTATTTTTTTATTGTCTATTTATTTTTGAAGGACAGAGAGATAGAGCGTGAGTGGGGGAGGGGCAGAGAGAGAGGGAGACACAGAATCTGAAGCAGGCTCCAGAATCTTAGCTGTCAGTACAGAGCCCTGTGCGGGGCTTGAACCCACAGACTGTGAGATCATGACCTGAGCTGGAGTGGGATGCTTAACCTACTGAGCCACCCAGGTGCCCTGACTTCCAAAAATTTTCAAATGTTATGAAAAATGGAACAGATCATACACAAAATTGAGTTTCTATCATATAAGTACTTCAAGCAAGAGTGTTGAGTAAAAGATTTCTAAAGATATTTTATACCCATATTCCCAAGCTGTGTTCCATAGAAGAATACATCCAGGTTAAGCTAAATGGTTCTTCTGAAAAACAAACAAACCAACAAACAATCTTTCATTGAATCTGATAAGGAAACACTAAGTTAAATTAAATTAGACTTCTTCTATATTTTTATTTTTTAAATGTTTGTTTATTTTTGAGAGAAAGACAGAGTGGGAGCAGGGAAAGGGCAGAGAGAGAGAGGGAAGAATCTGAAGCAGGCTTCAGGCTCCAAGCTGTCAGCACAGAGCCTGATGCAGGGCTCAAACCCACAGAGTGTGAGATCATGACCTGAGCCAAAATTACCAGACTGAGCCACCCAGGCACCTCAACTTTTTATATTTTTTAATGTTTATTTGCTTTTGAGAGAGAGAGATCAAGAGAGGGGAAGCGCACAAGCTAGTGGAGGAGGGGCAGAGAGAGAGGAGATAGAGGATCCAAAGGGACCTAAAGTGAGCAGTGGGCTGACAGCAGAGAATCCAATGCGGGGCTTGAACTCACAAGCTGAGAAATCATGACCTGAGCCAAAGTCAGACACTTAACCAACTGAGTCACCCAGACATCCCTAAAATAGACTTATTAATTGCAGGACTTATCAGAGCACTTTAAGTAACAGTATGGGAAGGATATGATATGGAAAAAAAAGAATTTAAAAATTTATGGATCTGAGATCTCAAGATATTATTTTTGCCCTCTTATTAATCTTCCTCAAAACTATTAAAAACCATTGGCTTGTAAAGTCAGTATACTATAGAATAAAGATAAACACAAATAAGTTATGAGAGATAATCATCAACCAATATTCTGAGTGCATGGGGTTATTCCTGAACACAATATAATGATAGCAAAAGGGAAGTAAATATGGTGGCATTGTCTGGATGTATATACCCCACTGGTAATGCATGAGCATGAAAGGACCACTAAGAGTTGATTTGGGAGGCCTTGAGGTAACTCGTTCATTTAGCTCAAGTCTGTAATAAGTAATACTTTTCTACCTTTAACAGGTCAGTTGATCCAGGCCAGCCCATGACCCATTTTTCCTCGGATTTATTTTTCAGTCCTTTGCTGCTGTTCACTGGGCAAGAGGAGAGCTGGTCTCTTCAGGCTCCCATGTGAGCTGACTTTCAGCTGAGTTCAGAAAATGAACCATGAGATCAGTTACTGAGAGACAGGAGGGTAGGAAGAGTAAGAGACCCAGGGAAGTTCTCCCCTCTATCTGTGCCTCTGGATGGGTCTGTGCAGCATCAGGACCACCTCAGGGGTTCTATCTCTTCATATCTGGCAATCCTGTCTTTCTCTTCATTCCTCCTGCCTCAGATGGCATACACTTTTTGCTTTTGCTCATCTCTGGGTTTCACCAGAGCCTTCTTTTGGCTTCTTAGCAATTCTATCCTCCATATAGCAAATTCCTAGCACTTTATGTCCTGTGACTTACATACTTTTTTGGTGGTTTCTGTTCTCCTGGTGGGACTGGGACTCTGGTCAGTGTAAGGTTTTTCTATATTACAGAGCATTTTTTAAAAATACTGATGCATTATTAGTTTCTCATAGGATTCCAGCGATGTAAAGGATCTTGAAAATTGCTTAGCCAAAGTGTCAGAGTGTGGAGGCTGGTAGGGAAAGTGGGGGTGGGGGCAAATGGGTAGGGGAGTGAAACTCCCCTTTCAACAAGATCATTATAATATTTACTTTCAACAAGATCATTATAATATTTACCTGTTTACATGACTGATACTATGCCATAAAAAAGTGTTCCATAGATGATTTGTTTCCCCTAATATTGAAGAAAAGTCTCAGATAAGGATTGACTTTTATATTGTCCAATTCACTTTCCACTACATCCCTTTCAGATACAGCAGGCTTTTATTGAATGGATCTATTTTTTTTCTTTTGTCTTTTTTTCTCTGGGTATGATAGGGGACTTATATGGTTTCACTTTATCTTCCCATCAGCCCTTTAAAGGTGGCAGTATTATTCAGAAATTGAGGTTTAGAAAGGTAAAAGAGCTTACCTCCACCTACACAACAAATAAACATCCGAAATCAGACCTAAACACCAAAATAATGTCCCTCCACAACGCAGTCATGCCTCCCTTGATTAAATGGTTACCTGACCTTAACATTACGAGAAAATGATGCGTTTAACTGTGCAGATGTCAAAGAAAAAATGTAAGTGAATATGTCTTTTAGCAAGAACTTAATCTAACATTTGATCTAGCCCCAATATGGTAACTTTTGCCAACTCTGTTGTTTTTGTTTCTACAATGTCTTATGATACAGACTCCCACTTAAAATATATCTTTCTCACAAATTATTCCACCTGAGCTTCTCAATCAATATTAATGTTATAGCCATCATCATCAGCCTCTCCAAAATAATTCAAGATACACGTTTGTCTGATGAGGGAACAAATAGACAAAAGTCTAACAGATTCACATACGGGGAGGGAAAAACCAATTAAAGATTATCTCTGAACCAGGACCGCCAATATGAGATGAGATGCCTAAATGAGCAGCCCCAGATATACAACAGGTGAAATGATGAAAATATGATTGTGAGAAATGTAACAACAGTCTGATGTGCATAATTCATTTTTCCCATGGAGACCCTGCCCATCTGCTGTGACTCAATTGAGTATCAGAAGATGGAAGGAGGCCATCATTCATTAACTCCACAAACTCCTTCAGGGCCCAGCTTCGCCTTCATTTTATTTTTGTTCTTGCACCAAAGACTTGGAAACCATTAATATTGCTCTATGGGTTTCTGAGCTTTCTGGGCTAGGATCAAATCAGCTTCTCTTCTAAAGGGGGCAGAAGTGTGAAGTGTTTTCTGCACAAAGCAAAGAGTGCCTCACATTTGTTAATGCTCCAAAGAGTTGCCTTCTTTCTCCTGGGCTGTGATGGATTAAAACCATGAAAACACAGGCCTAATCCTAATGTTCTTGCAAACAACCCTCTTAGGCTTTATTTTTCCTGCATCTGTCTAGGTGCATGCAGATTTTTTGACACTAAGCATTTCTAGTCAGGCTTTGGAATCATTGCTCAAACGAATTTCTGGAACTTTAAGGCACACATGGAATAAGTAGGTGATTTTAACCTAATTCTGTACGATATATCTGTCACTTATTTAAAAGATATTAATCAAATGATGCTTTGTATTGAAATGTCCTCAATAAATTATTCCTTTGTATTTTAGGAGTAGTTTTGAATCTCTCTCATTCAGTTATGTACTCATCTGACAGATACACAAAGAATGTTTTCTGCATTAGGCCCTGGCATTTACATAGGGGATTCAGTAAACCCTAAGATGTAGGCCCTTTCGTTAATGAGTTCAAGTTCTGGTAGGTGCTTAGTCTCTGCATCAATGATACAGCCAGAATGGGCATTATTTTCCCTTTCAAGAGGCCCTTCTCTCTAAATCTCAGATTCCTGAATCCTGTCATTCCTCAAGATCTGTCTAAACTATAAATTCCATGAGAATGATGACTTCTGTCTGCTTTTGCTCACTAGGTGTTTATCCTTAGTCCCAACAGTGCCTATCACATAGTGGGTATGCAACAAACATTTTAATTATTTATTGAAAAAAAAATTTTTTTTACTTTATATTCTTTATTTCTTATTTTAGAGAGACGGGGAGAGAGAGAGAGACAGAGAGAGAGAGCGAGAGCGAGAGAGAGAGAGAGCACATGCAAGTGGGGAGGGAAGGGGCAGAGAGAGAGAGAGAGAGAGAGAGAGAGAGAGAGAGAATCCCAAGCAGGCTCCACTCTCAGTGCAGAGCCCAATGTGGGGCTCCATCCCACAACCCTGGGACCATGACCTGAGCCAAAATCAAGAATAGGATGTTTAACCAACTAGGCCACCCAGGCACCCTGAAAAAATTCTGTTCTATCAAGCCAAATGGTTTCCTGTTTCTGTGAACACTGTGTCACTTAGACAAATCATTGCGAACAGAAGCTTCTAAAAGTGCATGCTCAATTTTTAGGAACTAGCTGGACTCATAAAATATATGCTGAGTGCAGGCACATGATTTAACCATGTCAGTGATCCCTTCAGGATTAAACATGCATCATTAGTAATCCCTACATTTTGTTTGTTTGTTTGACAGATTTTCAGTGTGACCAGTGGAAAATCAAAGAGCAGTAATACTATTATGAATAAAATGACTTATTAGTAATATTTTTCTTTTCTTAAAAACTAAAGATAACACACAAATATGGAATATTTAAATATTAGGATTATTCTTTGTATGTTATAAATTTGTGTAAAAAATGCTTGATTTGAACATTATTTTTTGTCATTTTAAAAATAATTAACTTTATTTATATTCATGTTAAAAATGTAAATTAAGAAAGTTTACACTCTGGTGAAACTTTATATAATGTATAAACCCTTGTAACTATCAGCAAGATCAAACTAAAGAACATTACAATCAACCCAAGATTTTTGATTTTGATCAAGAAGCTTTCAAGTATCTTCAAGAAGGAACCATTCTTCTGTTCTGATACTTCATACAAATCGATCAAACAGGTGCAATAAAATATCTACACTAACATTATTCTTTTAATGCCTTGTCAACAATTTAGAGCATTATATACATTGGATAACTAATCAGTAGACTGAGTCTGCAAGTTTGTCTGTTAGACATATTAGTATGCCCAAATTATTTTTTAATTTTCCCCATTATCACTCTGATTAATCTATTTTTTAAACAACAACTCAAATAAATATTAGTCTTAAAAATATATATTGTTTTAAATAAAGAAATGGAAGAGTGTGAGAGAACCTCTAAATACCTTTGGGGAAACGTGTACATAGCATTTTGTGGTGAATGCCTATCTTGAAATGCAAATTTTAATTCATCTCATCAGGGAGTCTTACTTAAAATGGATATGGTTGGCCAGAGTACAAAACCTTGGGTTCTAACAGGACAGTGGCCAAATGTCATGGTTTAGCTAGAATTTCTAAAAGCAGATTAGAACTATAAAGACTTCAGGAGCTGCTAGTGGAATGCAGAAATTCTGTAGCTTTGAGTGTTATGTTTAAATATGTCTACCAAGATTCTTAAGAATGTAAGCTTATCTGTAGTTGAAAGGCTGCAAGTTCTGTTTCCCTGCCAGAAATCATAATAAACTGAAAGCATTGGCATGGTCCACAAACAATAAACAAGATTAGTGGAAGTTACACATCCTACTCATTATTGCTTTGTTGAGGAGTCACTCAATTGAGAGAACAGTATTATAGGAGTTATTTACACTGATGTGAATCATTTGGTCCATAAACAAATGAGTAATGACCTGTTAGTCCAGGAGATTAAAAGCTAAGCAGATGTTTCACAAGAACAAAATTAGTCTGGGGGAGGAAACAGAAAGCAAATTCACATTCACCAATGGCTTTCAGAACAGAATTGTGTTAGTCGATTTGTGTTTGCTGAATGGGACAAGGAGGCACTTTTGCCATTTTTTTGCTCAGGACCATTTATAAAGAAGTTTCCAAAGTCTTTTTTGAAAAATGATGTGTTTTTCAACAAGGATGCAGGTACTGAGAAAATAGGTCCTCAAGCAACTCACCTCCAACTTTATAAAAGGCTACCAAACATCTGTGGATGGAAACTTATGCCCTGGGGATTGATTTTGCTGCACTCACCCCAACTCATCAATCCATGGCCCTACTGCAGTAGATCATGCTATATCCTGTAAATGCTTATGCTACCATTAGTGAAGTAGAGACGAACTTTTTCCAGGATATTGGGTGAAGATGAACAACAGTAGGAAACTGAAGTTCAGAGATATAAAAAAAATAAAATCAACCTGGTAACAGGCTAATTAGAGTAGATGATTAATAAGGGACCTAGAGTTGGTGATTCTGTGCTTCAAAAAAACATGGACTGTCTATAATGACTGCTGCAACAACTAAATAGTAGTAAAGATTTACTCCCTGCCACCAAGGAGCTTACCATCTCATGAAAAAGACACTATAACTTTGTAATAAGAGGATTTCAATCTGAATCTCTGGCCCTCCAAGGATGCACTGACTTTCTTATTTAGAATCCTGGTAAGAGTCCCTTAGGTCAAGAGTATTCCTGATGCTGGTGAGATGGGAACACAGATTTACATTGATCAAGGTAGCTGACAATCTGGGAATCTAACATGCTTCTATCTTTAGGGAAAGGTAACTAGTATTTAATTGGGCAGCACTAAACCCTGAGAAAACAACTTTCTTTTTCTCAGTTGGCGTTCTCAGTATGCATATGAAATGTCACCATCTTAATTTTTCAGTTAAGAAATCTAAGATGCAGAGAGTGTAACAAAATTGCTAAAGCTGCCACAAGTGTAACAGGGTCAGGATTAGAAATTCAGGTAGGTGTGAGTAAACCCGGTGTTTTTTTCCACAAATCTAATGTTAAGGATTTGGAGGTAGTCAGGGTGTGAATCAAACGGGGAGCTTTTCAAACCATATATATCACAACTCTACCACTGTGACTGCCATGTGCTATTATAAATATACTGCTTTTTAAAGTATTTTACCCTTCATTAAAGATTGCTGACCTGGTGTTTAACATGTTTCAGACTGTTTAACCTATGCAAGCTATTTGAAATAATTTACCTATGCCAACTAGTACATTCACTGGAATGGCCCAATTAAGAACATCCTATTCTTCTCAATGTAATTTAACTATGCCTCTTAGTAAAGCTTTAAAGCCGCATGAATATTAGGAAATTTTGAATGCATTTGCTAATATGCTGATTACATAATCAATGATACTGATCATGTAGTAGGATAAATTGCCACTGACTTTGAACTGCTTTCAAATTCCCCAAACATAAATTACCATAAATTTTTAATTAGAACTAACTTTGTTTCTAGAAAAAGCAACAGACTATCATTTAGTGTATGTAGCTATTTGTAATTCATTGGCTATAATTAGTGTTCTTAATATATCAGATGTAGTCTTTCAACTGAAAATTTTCTTGGAAAAAAAATATTTAGGGCAGACTTCTGGTGTCCTATGTCCATCATGTGCTTATAATCCCATGCGTGATACACAGTCCCATTCCTTATGTTTTGTGTACTAATAAGCTGTCTCTTATTTATACTACTGTGTTCAAGCATCTCATCATAAAATGTCTTTCCTGCAGCTATAGGTCATGGTACATAATCGATGTGTAATATATTCACAGAGACAGAAGGAGGGAAAAAGGGAAGATACAACATTATGCCAATACTGCTGCTAGAAATACTAGCAGCTAATATTTATTGATAATTACTCCATTAAGCATTTTACATACAGTGATGCTGTCAGTGACCTCCAATCAAAAACCGCCAGGAACATGCCTATGCTTGAAAAGTCAGTCTATTACTCATAGCGCAGGAGAATGCACACCATCGGGAAGCATGAGATATCTCATTAAAATTGTGTTAAGAAGGACTTACTACAGGATTTGTGTTCTGATTGACATGGGGTGGGTCCGAAGAAGCTGGGGCTTGCACTAGGTTGAGGGATGTCAGAAAGCAGGGATATTTCCATGCTTAGGATTCTTAATAAGTCTTATCTTTAGGGAAGGTGAGCTAATAAAGGGAGGCTAGAGCTGTATCTGGTTAGGAAAAAAAAAAAAAACCCAGCAGCCATTCGTATTAGCTTGGAGGCAGATTTGTTTGGTATTTTGTGCCTTGGACAATATTTGTGTTGTCAGTTTTTAGACTCAATTGTGGAGTTGTCTTACTTTTGTCTTGGTCCATCATGATCACAGAGTGGCCCTGTCTGGTAGTGATGTTCTATAAAACTGTTTGTGTTCAATAGTAGAATAATAGGGTCTAGCAGTGAATGCCAAAATAGTGTGGCAACAAGGCTTAGCTGATAGTATCAAGCTAGCTCCTGGCTGTCAGAGACTGACTTTCTCTTTATTAAGTCATATATTATATAATTTATTTAATCAAAAATCTAATCAGTTTTATGCTATTTTCATCTCAAATCTATTGGTGAGATAAATGCAGGTCAGATGGGTTATGGCACCTGCCCAAGGACACAGTGGTAGTAAATGGACCCAGTATTTGAACATTAGGCCATCCGTTTCCCTGGTTTCAGAGGCTGAACCATTAATCCTAAACTAAACTCTCTATAAATAGACAGACGTATGAGAGAATTACTAATTGTATTTTTCTCCTTTTGAGTCAATTCCTACTCTAAGAGTTATAAACATTAAAGTCTTTTTCTACTCTAGATCCACTGATAGTGCCTAACATTTTCAATTTACTTTCTCCCTCTTTTCTTACCTCTTCATAAGGCTTTGGTTTGTAAAGTGGTCAGTTTGCTCTGGACCATCATTAGCTCTACTCATGCAAAGTATATTACTCTCATGCCTTCAGGCTGCAATACTGAAGTCATAGGCATGTTTCTAGGCTGAGCCACCTAAACCCATGAAGAGGTAAAACCCATCTTTCACCCAAGGAGATGAGCAGAAAAGCTTTCTTACATCATCCCTGCAACAAGGTCTAAGATTTCTTAGAGATTTGTTTGGCTCACCATTACTGTCACAGCAGCCTCAGACAGCCAAGAATACAATGTGGTTTCTCATAATTTTTTTTAAATGAGTATTTATTTATTTTGAGAGAGAGAGAGAGAGACAGAGCGTGAGCAAGAGAGCGCACGAGCACAGGCAGGAGAGGAACACAGAGAGAGGGAGAGAATCCCAAGCAAGTTCTGTGTTGTCATCTCACAACTGTGAGATAATGACCTGAGCCGTAATCAAGAATCGGATGCTTAACTGACTCAGACAGCCAGGTATTTCAAGGTTTCACAATTTTAAAATAAAAAACAGTTGACAGCATGATGCAAAATTTTGCTAACGTTATGTTTACAGATTTGTAACATTTTGATACAATTATGAGTGTTCAATATGATAATCATATTGCAGAGGATCTATGCAATGTTAGAGATAAACTACTAGTTTTTAAAAATTTTTTTTTACATTTATTTATTTTTGAGAGACCGAGTGAGACAGTGCATGAGCGGGGGAGGAGCAGAGTGAGAAGGAGACAGAATCTGAAGCAGGCTCCAACGCTCTGAGCAAGCTGTTAGCCCAGAGTCTGACACAGGCCTTGAACCCATGAACCTTGAGACCATGACCTGAGCTGAAGCTGGATGCTCAACAGACTGAGCCACCAAGGCGCGCTTAAACTAATAGTTTTAAAACCTAATTTCAAATTCTTTGACATTCTTCCAATGAGAGGTATGCTAATTTCCCTCTCTTGGAATCTGGGCAGGCTTGTAATTACTTTGACTATTAAAATAAGGCGGAAGTGATACAGTGACTTCTGAGGTTAAGGCATAAAAAGCTATGCAGCTTCTGTCTTGATTGTTGGAAAACTCGTTTGAATTCTTAAGCTACCATATGGAAGGTCTGATGACCCTGAGATTCCCCTGATGGACTGATGAACCATCCCTGGCAAGTATGAATTACACCTGTGAATTACATGGTCTTGGGCCCTTTAGATCATGTGCCATCATAATACCACTGAAAGATGTCTGACAACACTATAGAGGATAGAAGAATCACACAGCTGAGCCCTGCCTGAATTTCTAAACCACAAAATCATGACATATGATAAAATGGCTATTGTTTTGTCAGAGTTCCATATATAGAAGTAACTAACTAGAATAAATACATTTATCTCTGAAAACTGAAGGATGCACAGAATTTCACATGGGTGGAGAAATGGGCCTTTTTATTTTTATTTTTTGGCTGATCGAGAGATCTGTCTTTTTTGGAAACTCAATTCACCATGAACATGATTGAAACTTTTTTTTTTTTTACCCAAAATAATATAAATCTGGATGTGGCCAGGAGAAAAATAAATATTACTTTAAATTATTTTGCATACATATGCCAACTATTATTTAAGTATTAATAATTCATTCAATCAATGAACCATTTTTTTTTCAGAGAACAAATTCTGATTTGGGATTTTCTTTGTGCCAGGCATGGCATTAAGCACTGGGGACATGGTAGTAAGACACATACTATTTCTCCCCAAGGATTTTTTAGTTTAGAGAAAAAAAATACAAACACATAAAAACATTCTGGTACTTTTTTGTGGGATATTTCCAGTCATTTTAAATCTGTTCAATCATCTGTTTCAATTTCTGGATTCAAATGTCAGCAGGGAAACACATCTCAATATGATGGGTAGTCTATTGAATGATGAACATAAAGTGATTTGAGACAATAAGAAGGGATTCTGATACTAATACATGCATAAAATACTTAATCGAAGGGAAATGGTTACTTAATAAAAACTGAATTGCCTAATGCAAAATATAGTAAGTAACAAATGTTTGTATCAGGAGACTTCTCAGTTTGAGTCCGTGTTTTTATTTCATATACTTTTTATAAAGTGTGTCTAACATTTTTGCAGTTAAAAAAGCTCTTAAAAATTCTGTCAGTTGTCACTAAATCAATGCATTATTTGCCTTTGGGAAAGGAAATATATAAACTCAGATGAAGGAAATCATGATTGACCGCAATTTTGAAGTTCAGTTTGTGTAAAGAAAAAAAAGTTAAGAAATAGGTTATTAAAAAGCCTAACTTTACATTTGATCACTAGTTACTAAAAATGTATAATCTCTTATGACATTATACTCTATCATAAATAATCAAGCTTTTTGTTGAATAAAAATAACTTGAAACTAATTTCTCACTGTAAGTGGTTAGAATATGGAGTAAATAAGAAGTGAATTGTTTAGAGATCCATGAGGAGACTGCATATATAGCATGACTAAGGCTGAAGCAAAGGACAACTAGACTGATACAAGGCCAGGGAAGGAACTGAAAGAAATCATTAGACAAATCGTTTATAAATTCTATGCAGAATTCATAAAGGGAGACATGAGGAAAATTCTAGGACCACGTACACTTGCACATTGATGGTGTTAGCCATCATTCACACAGACCAGAACTCATCCCGCAGGTGACCCATAAAATGATTTGGGGTGGTAGAATAGCAAAACGTGAAAGAAAATAAAATCTCATGTTAAAAAAGCCTTTTGTCTTTTAATTCATCTTTTAATTAATATACCAAAGGGCTCAGTTTGGCACTGGTATGTCCTGAATACCATTCTAACACTTGCTTCATCTACCAAAGAATAGGTTATGGCACAGAGCCTTCAAAAAGAACCCTGTCTTGACAGAATAAAATTGTATGGCTTTTTTTTTTCTTTGTATTTATTTTGATATTTACCTAATTTTTTTTGTCAAATGACACTGATTTTTCTTTTCATAAGTAACAGAGAAATAGGCTTCCCAGAATTCTAAAAAGCTACACATAAATATTTAATGGGACATACATGGTTACCGCCAGAGCTTTCTTCTCCAGAATGAAGATACATCCCTATGGAATCAGAAGTTGGTTCCACAGCCAAATCTGCCAACAAATTTTTATACACACACACAAACATACATATACATAAAGAGAGTCTATATATAGCCTATATAGTGTCTGTGTGTGTATCTGTGTATATATACACATACACATATATTCATTCCAGATTCCGATCCTGACCACTTCAACCACTACTTCCTTTGTCAGAGCCACCATCATCTCCCACTCCAATTAAATAGCAACAGTTTCTAAATGATGTGCCCCTTCCTACCCCTTCCCCTAGAGTCCATTCTCAAAACAGCAACCAAAGTGTCTCATAAAAACCGTGGCTGCTCTATTCAGAATCCTGAATGTCCCCCTGTTTCATTCAGGATGAAAGTCCATCTACTTGCAATGTCCTACTAGGGCCTGGCTGCTGGTTATCTACTCGATCTCATCTATTACAAATCTCATCTTGCTTCCACTTACTGGCAAAAGTGTTCCTAAGAATATTATGTCTTCAAGAAGTTTGATTACTAAGGGCGCCCGGGTGGCTCAGTCAGTTAAGCAGCTGATTTTGGCTCAGGTCATGATCTCACGGTTTGTGAGTTTGAGCCCCACATCAGGCTCTGTGCTGACAGTTCAGAGCCTGGAACCTGCTTTGGATTCTGTGTCTCCCTCTCTCTGAGCCCTCCCCTGCTCATGCTCTGTCTCTCTCTGTCTCAAAAATAAATAAAACATTTTAAAAACTAAAAAAAAAAAGAAGTTTGAATACTAATACACATATTTCCAGCTAAATTGGATTCTGATAATAATTTTTACTAGATGTTTCTATTTCATTTTTAATTTTTGAAGCAGGTATATAATCTCTTAAATAGCTAATGTTTTATGCAGTTGAGATGGTGAATTTCTGATCTTTATAAAATACAATGTTTGAAAATATTAACGCTTTATAAGTTCCATTATTCACTAGCTCTCAAGGCCAGCTTTATTTTTCCTCATAAAGGCCAAAATCCTATGGTTTAGAATCAGATTTAAATAGCCGAAATAAGAGGATGTTCAGGCAAGCAGGAAGACAAGCTGATGACCATGCACTCCATTATTACCATGCTCCCAAAGCTCTCTGTTTTATACTGCACATCATGTATCAGTAAAAATGTGGCAATGACAAGGTAATAGAAGGATGATTAGCTTTAATGTACTCCCTTTCATGTTTGTGGTGAGAGCAAATATGAACTAATTTATACCCTTAGCTATTTTTCTTTTCTGTGTGTATTGTAACAAATGTGAAAATTGCTGGTGTAAGTGCCATCGATCAATTGAGATAAACGCAAGTTGAGTTCAATGAATCTTTAACAAATTTTCATATAGCTGCCCTTCTTGGTAAAAATTGTTCGTAATTTCTCTGTCAGCATAAACACCGTAGAATCCTGGGAACTACAGGTTCCGGTAGGTGACATGGATTTTTTGATTAAGCAATTGAATCAAATATCAACAAATCAAGTTAGCTAGCAATTGAGTGGTACAGAGCAAAAAAAATCATAAAGCGTGCATTTGATCTTAAAGCTGCATTTTATGTTATCAACAGTACAGCTAATCAATATTTTGAAAGGACTTGGACAACAGTAAAATAATATAGGCAGTCAGTTTTCAATAACTCTAAATAAAATGTACATACAAATTATTCACTTTTCATCTGGGACTTTATTTCTGGATATATCCTTTATATAGTATGAAATATAATCAGAATGATTAATAGAATCATCAACAAATTTAATGATATACTTAATATACCAACAGTGGATACATCTGGGAAGACAGCTGAGATTGTTTACCTGAGCAGAATACAATGGAATATTATTTAATGATAAAAGGGATGAACTATCAAGTCACACCAAGACAGAGATGAATTTTATTTATTTTTTTAAGTTTATTTGTGAGAGAGAGGAGACAGAGAGGGTGCGTTTGAGTGGGGGAGGTGCAAATAGAGAGGGAGAGAGAGAATCCCAATCAGGATCCATGCTGTCAGCTGAGAGTCTGACATGGGGCTAGATCCCACAAACTATGAGATCATGACCTGATTCAAAATCAAAAGTCAGGTGCTTAACCAACTGAGCCACCTAGGCACACCAAAAAGATAAATTTTAAATGCATATTGCTAAGTGAAAGAAGTTAGCCTGGAAAAGGTGCATGCTATGAAAAGAGGGTAGAAAGAGGATAGGAAAAAAAGTCATTTTACAATGAAGTCACCCGACAAACATTATCTCAGCCAATGTTTTTAAGGTCAACATCAACAGTGGCAAATCACATTGATATGACAGACCACGACTTGATGATGTAATTTAATATCATTTGATGATAATGGTATAATGGTAATGTCACTTTACTTTTGTGGTCCTCCTCTCTAAAACCCTAACTCCAGTATAATCATGAGAAAAACCCCAGTGAAATCCTGTTTGTGGAACATCCCATAAAATACCTGATCAATACTCATCACAACTGTCAAGGTCATTGAAAAATAGTCAAGTTTGAGAAACTTTCACAGCTCAAAGAATGCTATAGAGACATTAATACCATTTCATCAATTGTGACAGATATATCATACTAATATAAAATATGGGAAACTGGGTTTGGGGAACATGGGAACTCTATACTATCTGCCATTCTCCCGTAAATCTAAATTATTATAAATAAAAGGTTTATTTACAAAGGAATATAGCACGGTATCTGAATTTTAACTGTAATATTGTTTTAAGGGAGCATTAAAGTTACACTGGCATTGGTGTAATCACTAGGCAAACAGTATGGAAGTTCCTAAAAATATTAAGAACAGAGCAACCATAGGATCCATTAATCCCACATCTAAGTATACATCCAAAGAAATTGAAGTAAGGATCTTGAAGGGATATCTGCAATCTCATGTTCACTGAAGCACCATTCATAATAGCCAAGGCACAGAAGCAACCTGAATATTCACTGATGGATAAATGGATAAAGAAAACATGGCACATACATACAATGGAATGCTATTCAGCCCTTAAAAAGAAGCAAATCTTGCATTAGTGACAACATGGATTATGCTAACTAAGATAAGCTAGACAAAGAAGGACCAACACTACATGACTTATATGAGGAATATAAAATAGTCCAACTCATAGAAGCAGAGAGGAGACTGGTGGTTTCCAGTAGTTTGGGGAAGGGAGAAATGGAGAGATATTAGTCAAAGGATACTGAGTTTCAGCTATAACAGATGAGTAAGTCCTAGAGATCACATGCAGCATAGTGTCTATAGTTAACAATAACGTACTACATACTTAAAAATTTGCTAAGAAAATGTATCTTAAGTGTTCTCATCACATACAAAAACATAATAATAGTACAATAAAGAGACTTTTGGAGGTGATGGTGTAGAATGTGCGAATGGTTTCAGATATATACTTCTCTCCAGACTCATCAACTTGTGAACATTAAATATGTACAGCTTTTTGTACGTCAATCATACCTCAATAAAGTGGTTAAAAAAATGAAAAGTTAAAGCAATAAAAGGGGCAGTGGCATAAAACCACCATTGTAATCCTGACTGCTTAAACTCAAAATGCATGCCCTCTATGAACAATTCATGATTTCCCTAGACAGAGAACTCTTTTTTTTCCTCTGAATTCACGTATCATTTTATTGGTTGATTTTGTCTAAACAAAAGAATAATTTCCTTTTCCCAGTTACATAAATTGCTAAAGCAGTATGTACCTCATTTCCATTTAGTGTTTGAGACTAGCCAGTTTTAGAACCCAATTATTGACATAAATAAATTTGGTCCCAAGTAATTTTAACAAGGTAAAATATTCTCTATGCTATTTTTATACTCAATTTATAAGATGAATAAATATGTTTTCAGAAACATACATTTAAACCACACTTCAAACAGGACTATCAGAACTTAAATGAATTTTTCAGTTGTCTGAAATGATAGAGCACTTCTCAATATATTCAGATAAATTTCATGTCTTAGTGTGGCAGTCTTCAGCATAGTTCAGCATTCTTCTGGTTTTCCTTCCATTGAAACAGTAGGATTGCATTTCCCTACCTCTTGAAGTAAAAGTGGCCATGTGACTGACATTGTTCACTGAAATATGAGTGGAAATAATATATATGACTTCTAGGTGGAAACTTGAGGAGTTACTGTGCAATTATCCATATTTAATTTTTCTGTCTTTGTAAGCATGAGAGCACAACTAGACATTGAATCTACTTCACAGTGGGTCTCTGAATGAGGATGATGTCGAGCTGAACCTACTGGCTACTCTGTGCTGTTAATGTAGCATGAACAAAAAATAAACCTTTGTCATTTTAATCCACCGACATTTTTAGAGTTGTTATTGCAGCATAATCTTACCTGTACTGACAGATGCATTTATTACCTTTTTTATTTATTTATAAGAAATATATGGCTCATGGTTTCTGAAACAATGTATTAAAAATAAAATACCAAATACTGAATGCCTATATATTAAACATGAACTGATGTGATATGCTCTTTTCCTTCAAAAAAATCATTTCATCAGATTGGAGGGCATGTAATAGGTTATCTGTCAACAAGTTGTCACTTTGATCATGTAAAAAGAAAGTCACTTTGTAAATCCTTTAATTTAAAATGTTTAATTATTAATTTTACCCAGAATCCTATCTGCCATGCTCAGTTATGACACCAATCAAAAATTAAAAATTGTACTGATCAAAAATAGAGATTGTAATAACTTGACAGTTGAAGGCACCTAACTTTAAAGGCTGATAAAAGTTCAAAAAGTTGGTAAGTATGTTTGAAAATGCACCATTTCTGCGACAAGTATCAGCTTCCTAGAAAGGAATTTGCTTTGTGGTTTACATACTAGGTACGTCAATATGCATTACATTTCAAATAAATCAGACCATAAAGGTTGGAAATGTGTGTTCCTGGTCCCCACCATCAGGTGGATCCAAATGACAAGCTCTGGCCAATAAAATGTGAGCAAATTCGATGCACGTTATTTTCAGGCTGTGCAACTATACATTCTATGCCTGATTTCTCAGTCCATCTTCCCTCTCTGGAAATCAAAGAAGCCTCATTTTCCAGGTAGGGCAGGTGAAAGATGGCATCATTTCTGCCAATACTGCACTATCTCCTGTGGTCCCCTTACACTCAGCATGCCTTAGAAAATTGCCTCTTTATTAAATATTCCTTGAATTATACTAATTTAAATATGCCATTTGTTTCCTGCTGGGTCTCTGACACAAACAATTAGATCAGGTCCCAGAGTCTTATGTAGAAAAGAACACCATCTCCCTCCAACTGGCCTGTGATAAATGTGTAACATCAGGGAGAAATAAACCTCATATTTAAGTCACTGAGCTTTGGAGATTGTTTGTTAAGGCACTATAACCCTAGTCCATCCTGACAAATACACCTATAGAGACTAAATAAAGATTCATATGAACACAGTTTCCTAAAATCTCCAGCCAGGGGAGACTGGTAAGGGAGTGTAAAGGAAAGAAAGAAAAAAGCCCAAAGAAGGTAAAATATCAAGGATGGATTTAGCCTAATCTTTCAGGGAAACTATGGAAGAAAATTTTACCTCAAAATTTGCTTCAAACAGAAGCAAGAGAGCTTGAGTTTCACACTGAACATTCAATGATCACCGATGGAGGTTTTATTACACCTCTGTATGTGGGTAGAAGCTCCAAGGGTAGTTTTTGAAGAAGTGCTAAAAAAAAATAGTTCAAGGAGCCTAATTTGAAATTAGCACAAACAGTATCCACTAGGACAATGTCCAAAACAGAACATGTTTTTATCAGTAAACATTAGTTATAATCCACAGCATACCTTTAGAAGGACAAACAACAGCAGTTATATTTATAAAGGTCACAGAGAAATTAAAAATATGAGGTCTCCAAAAATATGAGGTCTCAAGCGAAAAACAAAAATAATTAGGTACCCAAATTTAGGAAGTTTTCTGTTCTAAGAAAGACATCTTGGTTAACTTACTTCTTCAGCTGTCAGTCACATAATCAAAATAGTGATTGAAGAACAATATCAGGTGGTATGTATCCAAGAAATGTTATTATTTCTCTAACTGAAAAATGGTTATGGGACTACTACTCACCTACAGGGAATATAACAACGAATATAAAAAAATTCTGTATATGTTCTAGTGAGAGAGAGAAAAAAATACAAATGAGTTATGTTACATTATTAGGTGGTAAAAATGTTATGAGGAAAATATCAGCAAAGTAGGGGAAAGGCAGTAAAAAGAGAATGGGCTATTTTAGATAAAAGCAGGTCTCTGATCAGATAACTTGAGCCAGAGACCTTGTAAACTGAGTAAGTGAGCCTTGAAGGTATCTGGGAGAAAAACACTCTAGGCAGAGGATACCTCAAGTGCAAGTTGTGAGAGCCTATACCAGGTTCATTGTGCTCAGGGAACAGTGAAGGACAGTCTTCTGGTCATACCTAATGGAGGAAAGAATTGAATATTGGAATATGCAGTTGGAGAGAGAGCTAAAGCCAGATGCTGCAAGTCCTTGCAGGCCAAGGTAAGGCTTATTTGTGTGTGTATGTATGTGTGCATGTGTTTATTGTTGTTTTTACCTTTAAGCCATTAGAAGATCTGAACATGGGATTTGCATTACCTGATTCTGGACATGAAGAAGCAACAGAATACAAGCTTAATCTCCCACCACAAACAACCAGATAACTGTATATAATATATGAAATGACTGGTTTCATGCATTGGATAATGCATAGCACTAGAATGTGATCCCTCCAAGAAAGGAAAAGTGAGCTGAGCTCTAGAGGTTTCCCAACTCCTGGCCTGAATACAATGTCTAGATTGTATTCACAGAGAGGGGCAAGAATGCAAACAAGAGTCTGGCAATTGCACTGAGATGATTAGATGGAGACTAGAGTTTAGAGAGGCTTAAGGGACTGTAGTAAGCAGAGTTACAGGGTTGGGTGGGGGGAAATATGTAAAAACACAGCTCCAAAAATCCAGATATGGGTTCCCTTTAGTCATTGCTGAATACTTGCTTGTATGTACATAGAGTAAAATTCCATAAGGCTTGGCCAAAAACACCCCGAAGTTATAAGATAAAATACTGGTAAAGCTCACATAAAGCAGGCAGGTGTTCAAAGTCTAACCAGCCAGAGAATAGTGTCCTTGGTCATCAGGCAGGTCATTTAGTGGAGACCTCAAAAGATTCCGATCTCAGAAATATGGCTTAATTATCCCTAGAATGAAGTTTACTCTAGATACACCCTAGAAAATCTTAAAAGCCGGATCAAAGTCATAAATTTCTTTGAAATAACTCAATTGTCAAAATTATCTGCCACAACAGTAGCATAGGATTCATAAAGTCCAGCCTCCAATCAATATGTATTATACATGCTAAGAATCAGAAAAAAGTAACCCATAACCAAGAAAAAAAATCATTCAATATAAAAAGACACAGAAACAAGATAAATGATTAACAGACAAGGATGTTAAATACTTATTACATCTATGAACAAGAATTTAACTAAGAACACGAAGATAGTGAGGAAAGAAACTAAAGATATTTAAAAATGCAACTTCCAAAGATTAAAACAATATCTGAAATTAAGATATTGCTAGATTGGCAGATTAAACACTGCAGAATAAAAACATCAGTGAATCTGAAAACACAGAAATTGAATGAAATCAATATGAAACAAGGAGAAGAAAAATGGAAAACAATTAAAAGAGCCTCTTTGACTTATATAATATATTAAACAGTCTAACATACATATAATTGGTCTCTTAGAGGAATCAGAGGGAAAATACAGTGGGTGAAAATTTTCCTAATTTGATAACAAATTACAAACCCACAGATCCAAAAAGCTCAATGAATTTAAATAGTATAAACATGCATGTGAATATGCCAAGCTATATTACATTTTAATCAAATTTCTGAAAACCATGAATAGGAAGAAGAATCTCAAAGGCCATCAGGGGAGGAAAGGCACACCGATGCAGAGGAATGACTGGAAGACTAAGTGAAGACTTTTTTCCCCAAAACTATGCAAACCAGGAAGCAATGGAATGCCATAATTAAATAACTGAGGGGAAAACAAAGAGCACTTGTTTATCTAAAATTGTTATCTAGTAAAATATATCCTTTAGAATTATTACAAAGAGCCTCAGATGATGGCAGTGAAAGTAATGGGACTACTGTAGAATTTGATGGTGGTGGTAGTTACACAACTCTGTGTATTTATAGAACTGTACACAAAAAAGAATGATATTAACTGAATGACCACTACACTTCAATGGAAAAGAAAAAGATGCAAAATAAAATAATTTTATTCAAATAAAAGCCATAGAATTTGTTCCAAATGGACCTACACTCCAAGAAATCTTATATTTTTTCATAAAGAGAAATGATAGCAAGTGGAAACTTGAATCTCCACAAAGGAAGGAAGAATTACATCAAATATATATACATATATATGTATATATTTATGTATATATATATACACATATATATATATATGGGATCTTGGGTGGCTCCGTCAGTTAAGCATCCAACTTCGGCTCAAGTCATGATCTCGCAATTTATGAGTTTGAGCCCCACATAGGGCTCTGTGCTGACAGCTCAGAGCCAGGAGCCTGCTTCAGATTCTGTGTCTCCCTCTCTCTCTGCTCCTCCTCCACTCAGGTTCTGTCTGTCTGTCTCTCAAAAATAAATAAACATTAAAATTAAAATACATTAATATTAATATATAAAAATGTTAATGTAATACATAGTACATATTAATATAATACACATATTACTATATTATATATTTTATATAATATATATGTATAGGATAATGAATAATGGCTGCCATTATGCATGTATGCCAGTATACATACACGTAGGGGACAACAGAGGAAAACAGTTGGCCAACATAACACAGGACTCTGTTACTTCTCTACATATTCCCAATATTCACTCTTCACTTTTCTCTACCTGTTCTGTATCTAAAGTGGCTGACCAATTCAGAGTGAGTCTATAAACTATCTTGTCTTCTGATTTCCAATGAGGTTCAGTCAACAAAAACACAGGAAGGAGATTAGAGGGAGGGAAAAAGGGACAGATTGTTACTTCTCCAGCTTTGCTGCTTCAAGTTCTCCAAGGTAACATCTCTATTTCTTTTTTAAATAGTTTAATCCATTCACTTATTAATGGATATTGGTAATGTATACAGTTTTCAAATATTCTAAATAAAGCTTCATGAACATTCAGTGTATACTTTTATATATGGAACATACGCTTTTACTTCTCTTAGGTAAATAACAAAGACTGGAATGATTGCATGATAAGGTAGATTTACGTTAAACATTTGAAGAAAGAGTCAAATTTTTTATCATTTTACATTCCCACCAGGCAGTATCTAAGAGTTACAGCTTCTCCACATACTAACACTAGATACGGTATTTTTAATTTTAATCATTCTATTAGGTGTGTAGTAATTTGTTTTTATTATGCTATTTATTTGCATTTCCTTAGTGAGGAATGACATTGATCATCTTTTTATATGTTTATACTCCCTCTATGTATCTTCTTTAGTAAAATGTCTGATCAAATCTTTTCCCTATTGATTATTTATTATTTGTCTGTTTTGTTTTATTATCGTATTTTGAGATGTCTTCAGTCTGGACACACAAGTACAAATAATCAGGTATATGATTTGAAAGTATTTCCCTCAGTTCAGAGCTTGTATTTTGATTCTCTTAACAGTGTCATTTGAAAAGCAGAAGTTTCTAATTTTGATCAAGTTCAATTTATTTATTTTTCCTTTATACAAAGCATACTTTTGATGTATCCAAGAAATCATTTTGTATGCATAAAAAAATCAAATCATCCTTATGTACGCCTGAAACTAATAGAATACTGTATATAAATTAAACTTCGATAAAAATTTTTTGCCTAACCCAAGGTCACCAAGATGTTCTCCTATGTTTTTATCTAGAAATTTTATAGATATAGGGGTTAGATTTTAAAAGATATGGATCAAAGTTCAACGTTTTTTGGCATAACAATATCCAATTATTATAAGACTGTCTCTTAAAAAGGCTATTTTTTACCTATTAAATTGCCTTTGCACCTCTGCCAAAAATCAGTTTCCATATACGTATGCATCACGTTTTGGACTATCACCTCTGTGTAATTGATCTATTTGTCTACGATGATACTAGTATCACACTGTCCTGATTACTCCAGCTTTACCATAGTTCTTGAAATCAGGTAGTCCTTCAAATGTGTTCTTTAATTTTGCCAGCTTCTCTTTGCCATCTTTTGTTCTTTTCATTTTAGCATAAGAATGTTAAAATCAGCTTGTGACTGTCTACACAGTGCCTGCAGAGACTGTGGTTACAGTTATGTTGAAATCTACCGATCAATTTGGAAAGAACAAGGATGTTGAAAGTTTGAGTAACATGTTGATAGCGTGAAATACCATCTAAAAAAATGCTAAAATACCCTTCTTACTGCATGAAATTGTAGGATTTTTTCCTTTTTTCATGATATGTGAATTTCTAACACTGGAGATTTCAGGACTTGAAATCATGGCTAGAAATGGTGGGAAAAAAACAGTATTTGGTCACATCATGATTGAATTATTATTATGAGTAGTAGTAGTATTTGTTTTTGAATTATTTTTTCTTTAGATGTTAAAAATGAAAATATCAACAAGCCATCCAAGACCCTAAATGTTTTGGATTTTTCCTGTCTTCTTGTATGTTGTTTCACCCTCAATCTAACTCACTATTCCAGACACACTGGCTTCTTCATGTTTTCTGAGTATGCCACAGTTAATTCTACCCTAGATTTTTGCTTGTGCTTTATTTCTACTGGTAGTGTCCTTTCCCAAAGGGCATGGATGGCCTCTTGTACATTCAGATCCTTTCTCTCATAGCATTTCATGAGAATAACTATCAACTAGGCAAGAGGGGGTAGAAGAGAGAAGAGAGTAAGATTAGATTCAGAGACTTCTTACTTGCTACAGGTTTTTGGTTTTGTTTTTTACTTTTAAGAATGTATCCCTATATTAAGTTACTGTTATTTGCTTATTTTCCAGAATCCTCTAAAAAGTAAGGTAGAGAATAGAACAGTCTGGCCCACCACTGTATCTGCTGTCCATAGAAGAGTGCCCAGCATATACTGTGTATGAAGAAATAAATGTGAAAAAGGAAGATATGAAGATGAGAAAGAACTTTCAAAAGTGGATTTCAAACTTTTTCTCATTTGTTGGCCTTGGGTCATTTGCATTCTGTTTTGAATCTGCATAAATTAGCTTTCTTACTGGGAGTTGAAATGTTATCTAGTTTGTTCTTTGGGAAATAATAAAGTGAGATGAAATTGAGATGGCATTTGGCCAGTATTCCCTCTCTTGAATTCTTCTAGGGAGATGTATACACAAAGGATGAAGCAAGGCAGAGTAAAACTTTATTACTGGTTGACATTTTGTCCCCACAGCCCAATGAAGAACGCTAGTGATGTAGGCTGGAATTACTGGAGAAATCATTTTTTAATCTGCATTAAAGGGCTATGTAAACTAGAATAAAGAAGGTCAAAAGGTTGGTTTTTGTTAATTTCCACCCCCAATCAACAGACAGAATTATCAAGTCTGCACTGCAGAGAAAGAGAAGGACTGGACAGGCATACAACTGCAATGGTTGGTAAAAATTGATTTTAAAAAAGTGTTTTATTTTCTATCATCACAGACCATGATTAATATCCACTTGCTCAGGTACCTTTTTGAAAGGAAGAAACAGTTTCTTACGAGAGATGAAATTGCTCTCTCATACATTCCTGTTTCTGAATCTCTGCCAAACTCAAGGGATGACAGCTGACTCTCTTGCTGTAGTAAGCTCTGAACAAACAGTGTCCTATGTTTGTTTTTATTTGGGTAGCCTTCCTTTATTTCCACAAAAGAGAGACCAAAATAAGACAGATAAAACCTTTATCCCCATGCACAATGAAAAGTGATAAAATGCTATCATAGCATTCTAATTTCTAAAATGAAATATTTCTCACCTTATTGATAAGGATTGATACCTTGAAAAAATTTTAGATTTCCATTAACTTCCTTGAACCATAGTAGACTTAAAAATCACAATAACACATAAAAATGATTGTTCATACTTTCATTAACAAATAAGAGGAGAGAGCTCTATTGCTCTACCTATCTATCTGTAGGATTTTACCACCCCATGACGAAACAAGAGGGAATTATGTAAAGGCTGATACTGAAGATTATCCCATGCCCTTTTCCTTGTGACCACTACCAGCTTCTTAATGAGCAAGACTCTACAAAAGGTTTAGGACAGAAAAAAATAATCTCCATTCATGTGAACCCTCTCCCTCTTATCCCCTACCTCAACAGCTCCACAACCTTTTGTAATATACCTTCCAAATTCCCAATTTTTCTGTCACTTTGGTAATGAATATAAAGACACCCAATTACATTCTAAGTGATGGTAGGGCAAAGGTACAGTTTTATATCCTGTGAGAGGTGTGATTTTAAGATAATCAAACTTTCCACATGGGCAAAATGGGTCTCCTCTTAGCAGAGAGTTAGACACTATGCTAAATGCTTTATCCACATCATCTAATTTAATCAACACAATGGTCAAGCTAGGTAGTTATGTCTTCTTCATTAAAATATGGTTAAGAGTGAGAATGAGCCAGGTGCAGTGCCTTCCTATCTATGACATTGTGAGAAAGCAGACTTGCTAATATTTGAAACCATGTCCCCTTGGCCCTAAACACTCTTCTTGGTCAATACTTAATCAATACCAAATATTTTAAAAATATTCTTGGAATGTGGCATGCTTTAGAGACATGTGCAACACAGTCACCCAACCATTTTCCAAATATGGGGAGTGATCTCAGCTTCTTTTTCTTTAAAAGTCTCTTCCAGAGTAGCCAGATCATTGTTGAAGACACAAGAACCTGGTAATTGGGCTTCAGGTTGGCTCAGCATATTCTCTGCTCTTCTGATTCAATGGGAAATTAAGTCAATCTGATCTGTTCCTTAAAACGTACTGTAACATGGGTTGGAAGAAAAAAAAAACTATTTCAAATGCTTTGAAAAGTCAAGGACCAGCTTCTTAGCCCAGATCTCCCAGAAAAAAAAAAAAAAAAAAAAAAAAAAAAAGCCTGAGGCAAAGCTTCAGGTAAAATAGAGCTTGTATTATAACCTCAGGCCAGCAAGAATAAGGGAGAAAACCAGTCAGTCAAGGAAGAGGTGAAAGCAAGTACAAAGTGGTGAATTACTGAATTAACCACATCATGACAACTTCAGCTGTGTATGTGGAATACTGTGACTCAAAACAGTCTATTAGGAAAAGTACAAAAGAAAGAATTTATCTGCCTGCTCTTGAGCAGCTTCTGGAACTCACAGGTCAGGTTTGTCCCTCAGGAATTAACACTCCCAAACTTTCAGGTTTGGCAACCTGACCCCTCCAGCGTTGCCTCCAGGAAATCTGTTTCTCAAATCCCATGGTTTAGTTCCTCAACCAAATGTGAGAGTGGAGGGCATATATATTGTCTTCATAGGTCCAGTTGGGACAGATCTGGGAACTGGAGCCTTCACAGCTGCCACTCTGGAAAGGTACAATTGTGGTGATGCTAATATCTGGTCCTCCTCCTGGGGCTGCTAAAACAGCTGGTGGTCTCAGTCAACAAGTTGAATGGTGGGATTAAGTGGCTAACATTCAGGCAGTTTATATATATATGTGTGTGTGTGTGTGTGTGTGTGTGTGTCAGATGTGTACGTATGCACACACAGAGGCAAACTGGGAGAGGTGGGCAGAGGAAACTGAGAGAATTTGAGAAGATATACAGTCTCACGTAGCAACTTCTTGAAATCTGCATTCAATATTTCTGATGATTCTCTATTTCCTAATGAGCAATGCATATGAATGAGTTTTGTAATTTTTAAAATAATACACAATGGCAGAATAGATTTTAATGACACATCCCAAAGTAAACCATTCTATAGACTTTAGTCATCTATTAGTTTATTTAATAAATCCCCACCATCCACTGAGTTATTAGGCTCTATTTCAGGAACTAGAGTTGACAGCAGGGAACAAAATAGACAAAAATTTCTGTCCTGGTAGGGCTTAAACTATTAAGATAACTATTAAGATAGTGTCAGCCAGAGAGAAATCTTATGAAGAAAGTAAGATGGTGCATTGTGCAGAAAGGGAGGGATAGAGTTAATTTAAATTGCTTTAACTGAATCCCTAATGATAAGAAGGAGACAGCTAAGCTAAACTGGGGGTACAGGGGGATTACAAGTTTTTGAGTGAGAACAGACCCCAAGTGCAAAGATCCAACAGTAGGAATAAACCTGGTGTGTTTGTAGAAAAAAAAAAAAAAAAAAAGAAACCTCTTTTCCCTATCCTTTTTTGCTAGTTGAGATATGGAGCTAAAGTTTATATGAAAAATGACATCTGCCATTTTCTGTGTGAGAATAAGAAACATTCTTTCCTAAGAATGCTTTTGAGGCACGATGGGGGCAGGTGTATAGTAGAAAGTATTTATTTCCTTTAAAAGGGTAACTGTGATAGAAATGCAGCCATATTCATGGTTCCCAGAGATAAATTATAGTAGGGTAAACCCTGATCAGCCATGAGGTGTGGCTAATTTTTACCTCAGGGGTTTTAGTGCATAAAAATTGATGCTCTCACGAAAAAAAGAAAATTTTGTCTTTGGTCATAGGAACAGATTTCTGACACAAAATTGGTCTTGTACCCAAAGGGTAAAACTTTGAAGCCTAAGTCTTGTTCAATATTTAAGCCAAAGGCCAACGTGACTGCATTTCTTTTAACATAAATTTTAAATTCAAAAGGCAAATACAAATCAAATACACCCACAGATAAATGCATACAAGTTATTTTCTCCCCCAACTCCCCGCCCCGCCCCCTGGGAGAACTTTGTGTCTTGTTTTGCGAAGTATTTACTGAATCTCAAACAAGAGCTGGAAGGAAAGATGGAGATGGAAGAAGAGAAGGAGGAGAAACGTAGCTGCCATGACTCATCTCTCACTAATGTTACAGATGCTTCCATAAATCCATGGTATACAATTATATTCTGTATATCAAACTGACATTTTCTTACAGTAGTAATAACAAGGGCTAGCAAAGAGGAGGTCTATTCGATACTATTATTTGATAAAATAAGCATCTTTTTGGGAATCAAGGTCTGTCAAGAGCCTTCAAAAATTAGTGTTTATTTAAATAATACCACATTTAATAACCTTAATTTTTAGGAGAAAATTGGAGTTATAGAAATGTTATTTCCTCAACACATTGATAACAAAATATAACAATTTAAACACAAATTAAAATATAAAGGAAAGAGAAATTTACCAAATGAGGGAAATTTAAATTATGGCATAGGGCAAGGGTGGGAAATTAGAAAAAGTATTTGTTTTAAAAACAGAACTGCTTTTGGGGTGCCTGGGTGGCTCAGTTGGTTAAGCGCCAACTTCGGCCCAGGTCATGATCCCACAGCTTGTGGGTTCGAGCCCCACGTCGGGCTCTGTGCTGACAGCTCAGAGCCTGAAGCCTGCTTCGGATTCTGTGTCTTCCTCTCTCTCTCCCCCTCCCATGCTCACGCTCTGTCTTGCTCTGTCTCTGTCTCTCAATAATCAATAAATGTTAAAAAAAATTAAAAAATAAATTATAAAAAAACCAGGACTGCTACTGACATGGAAAAACATATACTATTAAGAAGAGAAATTGGGAGCAATGCCATATTGTGTTTGAAATTTTTAGATATTCACCAAATTTCACATTCCCACTTCCACAGAATAGAGTTGTTATACTTTAAGTGATTGTTAAGCCAATTATTATGTTTTCTAGCTTCTCTTACATCTAGATGAGTGCATGAGACTTCAGACTGTGAAAAGAAGATGAACAGAATTTATGTGTGCCATTTCCAGCCATGGCTTTTATAAAGTAAGTGTGTTTTCTCCACACCTTTTTTTTTTTAACCCTGTCTTACAGGGTTAAACAAACAACTATAATGTCCTAGAGGGTGGAAGAGACACCACATGAAAGAAGCCTGCTTCCAGGTATCACTCCTTGGAATCGAGTCCCCTAGACACAAGGAATAGTCAGATCTGTGTATAAGCAGAAATAAGTTTCTATTGTATTTGAATCTTTATGTTCTTTGAGGCTGTTTAGTAGCTAGTGTTACCTAATTCAGGAGTCTATGACCTATAGTGAAAAATAATAACGTATGTAAGAAAAGTAAAAAGGGACAAACTATATGTACTCATTTGATGCATTTAACCATCCATTACCCCAGAAAGTTCCTTGTGCTTCTTTCCTGTACCCTCCTCAAATAAATCATTCTGATTTCTATCACCAGAGATGAGATTTGCCTATTCTTGAAAATCATATAAATGCAATCTTCACATACCCCCTAAAAATATCTAACTTAAAAAAATGTTATTGTTAGATAACTTTCTATTCACTGAGGAGTTGAAAAAATTTACAAAAAGTTTTTATGTACCCTGGCTTCCCCAAGAGTTAATATGATTTTTAGGGATTGAATGTTTGTGCCCCACAAAATTCATGTTGAAACCCTAACCCCCAGTATGATAATACCAGCAGGTGGAACTTTGGGGAGATAATCTGGTCATAAAGATGGCACCCTCATGCATGGGATCACTAGAAATGTACATCCATATATGTTCTATATGTGAATTAAGAAATAGCAAATGCCAGTTCACAACAAGAAATAAAAAAATATAGCTGCGCATTCGTCACATATGGCCTTTATTATGTTGAGTTACATTCCTTCTTAGCTGATTGTTGAGAGTATTTCTCATGAAAGGATACTGAATTGTGTCAAATGTTTTTTCTGTGTCTACTTAGATGATCATATGACTTTTATGTTTCATTCTACCAATGTGGTGTATCACATTTATTGATAGAAGTATGTTGAACAATCCTCGCACCCAAAAATAAATCCCACTTGATCATCGCATATGATCCTTTTAAACTGCTATTGAATTTGGTTCGTTAGTATTTTGTTGAGAATTTTTACTTCTGTATTCACTAGGGACACAGGCCTGTAGTTTTCCTTTGCAGTAAGGCCACATAGGTATATTTTGCTTGTTACCAAGAGTCTAAATTAAAACTCCATCGTGTTTTCAACTTTATTTATATGCTCACTAAATATTTGTATTATATTTAATTATCTTAATTTAAATTATAATTAAAATTTAAGAGTATTTAGTGACTAGGACTTGGCAGTAATTATACTAATAAAACTATTTTAGTTGAGCATTTGACCTGTTTGGATGCCTCTTGAGCTCATACTCCCTCTGTGATTCACACATTGTGCATTTCAATGAAAGGTTCTAAATGATGACTATTTATATGCAAATACACTTATGGTACATTGCTTCTTACTGTCCTTTGGCTTAGTTAAATGTGGATTCCAGGTCACTCTTAAAGGAGGGCTAATTCATATGGCTAGATTTCCAACAGAAATCTTTGTCCAGAAATAGTCAACCCCCTCCCCCATGCAAAGTACACATTTTCTGCAGTGTGATTAGGAAATGATTTTAAAAAGACAGAAACTCAGTAAATCTCATCTTCGCCAAACTAGATGACTTTTAGAAACAGCACTTTACAAACCATGCCCACTTCTATGTAAATAATATCACTGAACTCTCAAGGGTAAGTTGTTAAAACTATAATTAATTTTTGCTTTGATTTTGCTTGAATCTTCTAAGACTACTTACAAATGATTTATGTCCTAAATAAACATGTAGAATAAAAATTATTTTCCAGAGGGGAACCTGGGTGCCTCAGTAGGTTAAGCATCAGACTTGGGCACAGGTCATGATCCCATATTCGTGAGATGGTGTCTCGTATTGGGTTCTGTGCTGACAGTGTAGAGCTGCTTGGGATTCTCTTTCTCCCTCTCTCTGCCTCTCCCATCCCTCTCTGTCTCTCTTTATCTCTCTCTCTCTCTCTCCCAAAAAATAAACTAAAAAAAATATTTTCCAGAAAACAGCTTGAATACAACCTGAAAGATGCACCACAATGTCACAATAGCAAATACACTTTAACTATGTATATTGTAGAGAAAACAACAACAAATTGGCTGAAATTCCATTTTTGCAAAATTTACTCTAAAATGTTGCCCACTTCTTACATTAAATACTTTTGCAGAGCAAAATTCACATTATAATATTTAGAATTATTTTGTTTTCGGGGCACCTGGGTGTCTCAGTCGATTGGGTGTCCAGCTTTGGCTCAGGTCATGATCTCAAGGTTTGTGAGTTCGAGCCCTATGTCTGGCTCTGTGCTGACAGCTCAGAGCCTGGAGCCTGCTTCAGATTCTGTGTCTCCCTCTCTCTCTGCCCCTCCTCTGCTTGCACTCTCTCTCTCAAAAATAAAGAAACGTTAAAAAATTTTTTTTTCGAAGTTCAACTATTTATACAGCTTGAATAACGTCAAATTAAATATTTGAACTTTTATTTAGAAAATGAGGGACACTTTATATATGTTTAAATACCTAAATATTTATCTGTACTTTTTCTTTCCCTCCCCATTCCTGCAATTCTCTCTTTAACTCTCTAACACAAATAACTACTACCTGCCTTATTATTGACTCCAATGGAAAATTCTGAGTTTGCTCGTTGGCAGCATTTGACATAAGTGCTTCTTCCTCCTTGATTAATTCCCATTACATGGCTCCTAAAACACCACATACTTTCAGTTTTCCTCATACGTCATTCTGCTCCTTCTTTTTCTTCTTTAATGGCTCCTATTTCTGTCCCAAACCTCATAGTGTAAGATGTTTAAGACTCAGTCCTTCCTTACCTTGTCTTCTTTATCTGTACTTACTTCCTGGAGGAGTTCAATAGTCTACAGCTTTAAAATTCCATATATAGCCAACAACATTCATGTTTTCTATAGCAAAGGCCTCTCTCCTAAACTCCAACTTTGAGTATGCAACGGTCCCCTCAATACCACCACCACTTAAATGTCTAGCAGACATTGAGAATTCAATACACCCTTTACTGGGATCCTGATATTTCACCCAAACCCACTCCACCTGCAGTCTTCTTTATCCTGGTTGGTACCCACTATCCTTCTTAAACTGCCCAGGTCAAAATATTGAAATTATTTTGACTCCTTTTTTCTCTCATATTTTATATCCAATATGTCAGCAAATCATGTTTACTCTATCCTCTATCTTCAAAACATAACCAGAATTTTATCACCTCTAATTATGTCTGCTTGCCATTGCATTTCGATACAAATTATAAACTATATTATTCTAATTTAATAGAGATGTTTTACAATAGCTGGATATATTTTCAGACTTCTGACTGATCATATTAGGTCATTAAGGAGAAATGGAAAATGTTTGACTCTCATACCACCTGTTCCATTTTAAAAAAATTATCTCATAGCACAAGACTTTAGTTTGCTTACATGAAAGATGGCATCAAGATCACCCACTTGAAAGAATTCTCTAAGAACGTAATCTTTGTTTTTTAATGTTTGTTTATTTTTGAGAGAGAAAGAGAGCATCAGCAGGGGAGGGGAAGATAGAGAAAGATACACAGAATCCAAAGCAGGATCCAGGCTCTGAGCTGTCAGCACAGAACCCAACGTGGGGCTCAAACTCACAGACTGTGAGATCATGACCTGAGCCCAAGTCAGACGCTTACCCAATTAGCCTACCAGGTGCTCCTGTAATCATCATCTTCATCTTCTTCATCATCTTCTTCTTCTTTAATGTTTACTTATTTTGAGACAGAGAAAGCACATGAAGGAGGGGCAGAGAGAGAAACAGGGAGAGGCAAAGAGAGAGGAGTCAGAGGGAGTCAGAGAATCCAAAGCAGGCTCCCAGCCATCAGCTCAGAGCCAGATGCAGGGCTAGAAATCACAGGAACACTGAGATCATGACCTGAATGGAAGTCAGATGCTTAACCAAGTGATCCAGCCAGGCACTTCAAGAATGCAATCTTCTATCTAAGGTCTCATCTCTAAGAAATGTGCATCACATCTCTGAAATAACAAAGGCAGGGCTGGAGTAGGGTTGGAGCCTAGAAATGTTCAATGTGAATCTCTTCTTTTGTAATTCACTCAAGACTAACTTTTGTGTTCCTTGCAGAGTCTACTGGATGGAGCTATGTTGCACTGTCTTTGAGTTACGTTTTACCTTGTGGTCCACAGTTCTGTGCGTCTATCAAAGTCAACTGTGTAATCAGAGATGGCGTCAATGTTTCAAGTCTGGATTTTGAGAACAAAGGAAAAGTTGGTTTGGAGACAAGATGCTAACTTTAATGTGGAATCTTGTATATGAGAGATTCGTGGAGAAAGAGAACTCCTTCAGAGAGTCTGAGACGTTGTCTGGGGATGGGCAGAGAGCAAGGGGCTTTAATAAACAGCTGAAAGAATGGAAGATAAGGAAATCCTTAGGAGAGAGAACAGAAGAGGACACAAGGAGACAAGGCAGTCACGACAAATCTTTTTTCACCCTTTCATTTCAACTTTTGTAGCTCTAGTCTCAGCTAGCATAGTAATATCACTCATTTGTATTTTTATTCTTATCCAAGGAAACATAGTGTGTTTTAAAAGCTTTCCCTAGTTGAGGCACCTGGGTGGCTCAGTCGGTTAAGTGTCCAACTTTGGTTCAGGTCACGATCTCATGGTTCACGGGTTTGAGCCCCACGTCGGGCTCTGTGCTGACATCTCAGAGACTGGAGCCTGCTTCAGAGCCTGCTTCTCTTTCCCCTCCCCCACTAGCACTCTGTCTCTGTCTCTCTCAAAAATGAATAAACATTAAAAAAATTTTAAAAATGAAAATAAAAGCTTTCCCTAGCAAGTAAAAGGTCTTCCTCTGATCAATGTAATTCCAAAACAAAACAAAAAATAAGAATGAAAACCTTTGAGATTCACTAAAGTGTTGTCCCTGACATTCAGGACAGCAGACTGCCCTGTAGGAGAAGCACTTCTTAAATAATTCAGTAGCCCTGTTTGTTTGGGTAAATTCTCACACAGACCTGGCTTGTACCCAGAATGCCTCTGTGGCAAGAAGACAAAAAACAAGGTGCTGAGCAGAATCCCCCCTCAGCATGACATTGTGAAGAACACATCAGCTGTGGAGTCAGTGCCCTGGGTTTGAGTTCTACCACTTTTACACTTTGTGCCTCTGTAAGCCGAATTTCTGTACCTGTGAAATGACTACCTTCATTTCAGTCATCTTGTGAACATGAAGACAGATCAAATGTCACAGGAAGAAACAAGTGGCAGGGTAGGCTGATGGCAGGGACCAAACACTGTATGTGCTCCATTGGTCCGCATTTGTACCAGGGAGCACAAGGTAGACCCCTGGGCTCTGTGTAAATAGTCACGATAAAATTATGTTTAAGAATACATAGAATGCCCTGCCTAAACTGCCTAAAGCAATTTTCAGCAGCAATTAACTTTATTGAAAACTTTACTCAAATGTTTCCCCTTTTCTTTGTATAAACACAAGAACAACGAGAAAGACCACTTGAATGCAGTCGATAAAAACATGAATATTTTTTTCAAGAATGTAAAAGTATTCTTTTTATGGTCTCTGAAGGTCTAGTATTCTTCCTTGATCATCTTGAAATAGAAGCAAACCTATTATTGGTTATTAGCTTTATTTTTCCATAGGATGCCCTTAGTAATATAAAACTAGATGGCCCTGACAACCTCCTTTTAAATGTATTTTAATTTAAATATGTAAATGTATAAAATTTTATTATGCACTCTTGCCACAAAAACATATTTTATTTTATGAACTTCGCTTTTTTGTTAAACACGAATACAAAATTAAAAAAGAGAGAGAGAGAGATGCCCAAATGCAATGTTGCTGTAAAAAGTGCATGATTCTAGAAACACTGTAACTTTTGAGAGCTCCCTAACTTCAATAAAGAGAGGCAATACCACCAATATGGAAACACTTGTAAAGAGGTAAAAATCTATTAAATAGCAGTACTCTGAGTCTAACAATTCAGACTTAATGAAACATTTAGAATATGCTATTACTGATACTGTTCATTTAAATATGCTATTACTGATATTGTTTCATTAGGTATACAATTTCTTGCTCAGTGTTTTCATGCCTAAGTGACCTCTAAATTGGTCTGCTGCAAATCACTTCTAATGGACTCACAACAATGTACAGCACTCAACCGTTTACAGAGACTGAATGACATAGGAAAAAGGTTCAGATTCCTCCGGAGACACGTAAATCCTCAATAACAAAATACGCTTCCTTTTTTCCTGGGTGTTCCTCTTTATTTCCCTTTCAACTTTTGCTTTCCTTTATTTCTCCCTTCTGGCCCTCCACCTGTCCTGGACTCTTTTCTCTTCCCTCTCACTTCCCCCTGACACTTTCCCCAAATGCTGCCCACCCCCCCACCCCCACCACTGACTGGCTAAGCTGAGTTCCAGAGTAGAATTCTCTGCTTTCTAAAATAATAGAATGCTTTGCTCAAAATCGAGATTTACAGAAAGTGATTTACAAGAAGTGGAATGTCTCTGATAGCTCTTTGCCAAGTGGCATTCATCCGGAATGCACAAAGCCAACACCACAGTTAGAGCTGAGAAGGAAAAGGGGGTGTGGAGTCTGAGGTCTGATAGACAATGTGAGTTCCAGTCCTGGATTTCATTACCTATACAGCCTGGAGGATGTATCTTTCCTGGGTTTTTGCATAATATCTGGAAACTTGGGCTTATAACAAGGTGTATTTCACTGACTTTTCACACATTAAATCCCTCATTTATTCAACAAATATTTATTGGCTGCCCACTCTGACTAGACATTGCTCAATGGGCTGGTGATACAGAAATAAACAAAACAAAACAGGCTACCTGCACGACGGAGACTACAGTCTATTTAGAGAAGATAGATCACAAATTAATAGAGGGAAATGCGAGGTAATGATTAAATGCCATGATAATGTGTATGAAATTCTTAACAGCATGGTTAGAATGTAGTAAGTGCTTAATAAACATTCATTCATTCAGAGTAATTTTCACATTAGCTTACCTGGTGGGAAGGCAGTATCCATCATGAAATGAATACCCTCCTTATTAATCTCAGTGCTGGGCTGAAATCACAGAGGCAAAGACTGCCTTGAAGCTAGGGAGAATCAGTCAGCTGCCTGCACATAGGGAAATAGAGCAAATTATGGCTACCCTCTACGCAGCCATGTACCTTTTGGCCCCTGAAAGGTGAAAATACAGGCCATTTTGTTCTCTGCTCATAAAAGAGTATGTCCATTGCCAGAGAAAGAGAAAGTTGTTATTTTACTCTGACAAGGTCCCTAATAAAAATAATATATAAGGGTCTATTGATTTTTTCACAGTCCGTTTTTGTGTGTGTGTTCCCTGAAGTTTTATGTTTACCATGCTCAAGTCAAAGAGGGTTTTTCTGGATTCCGACAAGTTCGATCAAGGAGTCATTTCAGAATTTCCTTTGAAAAGAAGTGCATGGCAACAATATGACCTGTGTGTCCACCTAATTGCACACCAGCTGGAGAGGAGAGAGAAGCCCAGTGAGGCCTGGGACTGTCTCTCTTACAAATCAGCAAGTAAAGAGCAGTTGGGAGGTATGAGAGGGAACAGTAGGGGATGAAACAGGAAAGCACCCAATTAAAAGTCAGAGGAGCATGTTCTATAGACCACTCGGCATTTATACATACGTAATTAAGCAACAGAGCAATGTGAGATTTGATATTTGGAGGCTGCCCTGCCTTTTTCCATGCCACCTTCAGCAACTTCAGAGAAATGACAGCATTAAGTGGGGGGAGTGCTGCATCTCTCCCAACGTGCACTCATACATTGTCACTGGGGCTGTTAGCCCAAAGAATAGCAGTGTTTGGGCGGTTTCATGCTGGATTGGCCATGCCACCGAGTGACTCCATGAGTGAAGTCCAATTCATTTCTCCAGTTTGCGCCTTTGAACACTCTGTGCTTACCAGAATCAATCTAATGGGCTACTTATGATACAATAAGCCCCATCCGTTTGGTCTGTATCTGCCAGATCTATCCAATCATTTGGAGGGTTTAGTATTGTATAATTTTAGTTCTCCAGGGTAAAGCATGGCATGCCACTACTGAGCGCAGATTGCTTTGGGGATAAAGAGTATATACATTATTTTACAAATAATATACAGAGGTGGGTATGTGTTTAAGCACTCTTCACATATTGCCTTGGGACAGAAACAGGAAATAGTTGCAGTGATTTGCTAGAGGCTGAAGATATTTGTAAACCATGATTATAAATTTAACACATGCAGCAGGAGTCAAAGCTTATTTGTGCTGAAGGCTAAAAGGGGCCTTGGGGTACTGTTGCTTAAGAGTTATAGGATTTCAAGTAGCCATAGCTGGCCCCAATTCTGTTTTACAAAGTCTATTGGCATAACCGCCCTTCTCTGCCACCACAATATTTGTTTGGACTGTTCCTAGGTAAGTCAAGAATCCGTGATGTACCACTATCCTTGTGATACTGAGAGAAATTATTTGGGTATCCTAGGATTAGTTTGAGAATGAAATGAGATCACATATTAAAAAGCATCTAGAACATGAAGAAGTATTCAACACAGATGGACATGTGTAGGGAAAGGGAGGGTGGCCGTTATTGCCATGAATCAGATTCTGAAGTGTTGAAGCTGGTATGTCTCACTTCCAGGCAGGCTTCACTTTCCTTCACCTCCTTCACCACCCACACTCTGATTTTAGTAGGCGTGAGGAGAGGGGAGGAGTTCTTGTCTGTTTGGTGTTTGTTTGCTTCCTTATTTTTGCTTCTTAGATAAAATGATCAGCTTGAAACAACATAGCCTTGTCTTTCTTTATGCAGATGAGGGTTCCAATTCCATTTCTGCCACTTACTAGTTAGGTGACTTGAGGTAGCCTACTCTCTCTATCTCAGCTTCCCTTTTTAAAACTGGGGATAATAATTCCTACACCTTAGGATCACTGTGGGAGTTAAATGTGGGCTTGGGTTTCCTGAAAGAAGGTGGACTCTAAGTAATGTGGAGCTTCTCCCCAGCAAATGATACCTTCCCACCAGAGTCCTACTAGGCCATTTTTCTTGCCAGGTGTTCAAGTCTCCTGCACTACTCACAAATAGGCAAAAGTGAGAACAATTGCTCTGGAGCTTTCTTTTTTCTAGATATCCTTCAGTATCCCAGTTGTGCCTCACTTTTCATAGGCCACTGATCTCAGATTTGGCAGGCCTTCTATACCCACTGGGATTACACAATAAAAAAATTCAGGAATTTTTTTTGTCTTATAACTGCTAGGACTACAGAAGTCTCAACAGATGTCCATTCACTAATGAAACAGCATGCTTGGAGGCTGTCAGGGAAGGACTGCACACTCAACAGTAGGATCTGGGCATGGAGTAGAGAATAATCCTGTGATATCCCCAGAAAACCAATGGACACATTTTTTTTTTTTTTGAATCATGCAGTGTTCCTTCAGAAACCTTTCAGTAACTTTTCCCTCCAGATACAACAGATCGCTGATAAAAGTGACTTCATATCGGGGTCATCCGTCATTAATACCCCTACATAATTAGTACCCCTACTACTCATTTTTAAAATACCTTGATAATGTGAAGAAGACAGCTAGGAGACATCTGTTTCTTTGGGATGAAAACACTAGGGTGTCTCAAAGTGGACCTAACCATTACTTCAAGTACTAATGGCAGATTTATGGCCCCATTACCCATATGCTGATTGTGAATCAAGAATTTGGGGTCATGGGGCACCTGGGTGGCTCAGTTGGCTAAGCGGCCGACTTCAGCTCAGATCACGATTTTGCGGTCCATGAGTTCAAGCCCCGCGTCGGGCTCTGTGCTGACAGCTCAGACCCTCCCCCGTTCATGCCCTCTCTCTGTCTCAAAAATAAATAAACGTTAAGAAAATTAAAAAAAAGAATTTGGGGTCAAAAGCACTGTATTCCAGTCCATTTTCTGGGTGATTCCTATGCTGACTTCAGAGTTCTGCTACTCAAGAAGCATTTAGATAACACATAATTTTCCTGCTTTTCTAAGACTTCTCAAATCAATGCTAGTATGATATGAAGAAGGGTAGTAATATTCATCGAGCACTTATTGTATACTTGGTGTTCTACCAGGCACTGGCCATGCAGATCTCATTTATTCTTCATAGAAAAGGTATGCTAAACGTTTTATTATTCTTCCCATTTCCCAGATAAGTCAGTCACACAACTGGTAGGTGGTAGAATGCATCTCTGTCTGCCCATAGCGCCTGAATGACTCAGTCACATTTCACTTAACAAATCCCTACATGGTGTCCTTTAAAAGCACTTCTTTGGTCCTTCATTCAATTTACATTCATTAAACTGAGTTGTTTTCAGTAGTTACAAACTTTTATGACTTTTTTTCTGGTTATTACTAGCAATATGCTTTTCCTACAGTGTCTTGGTAGTTAAACCCACATGTTACTATCTGTCTGGCCTCTTAATAGAATGTACTTATTTGCACAATCCGTTCCCTGTACAGTTGTTTATTTCTTGGCCCAGCTGTAGATTAATTATAATGCCCATGTTTATGTTCTTATGGGTGCTGTTCTAAAATCATTTTTTAAGTCAGTTATTAAAAATGCTAGATGACATAAAAATGGTTGTTCCTTTTCTTTTTTATGAAAAATCTCTTAGTTTAAAATTCCCAAGTTCTAATTCAAGGACAGAAATTAATTTTATGGTGTGAAGTTGGGGGCAATTTATGGAAGCTTACAGAGATAAATAAAACGTGATTCTTTTGCCTAAAATACGTGTGATATTGTTTTAGGCCAACAAATTTTAAAACAAATAAAAAGCATTGCACACAACTCCTAGAATGAATAGGCTCTGTATTTAGAAAACTACCAGAGTTCAGCATTCCAAGTGTGACCTGTTTTTGAATTCAACCCCTTTACATAGAGTTGAATTACATATAGTTTAACTCTTGTCCATGTGTGGCGAAAGACGTAAAACTGAGGTCCAATAATGTTATATGCTGTCTTGTCATTTGGTCAAACTGAGAAGGTCTTAAATAGCCTAACTACAAGTTCCCTCCCCAACTCTGCTCTGGTAATTAAGGCCCCCAACCAAAGAATCCTCTTAATCAAAGGTCCAGGTGCAGTCCCTAAATATCAGGTTTCAGTCTTTTGCCAGCCCAGAGAATTATTCATACAAAACCATCACATCCTCCCCACAGGGATGAGAGGAAATCCTCTGTTTTGATATTACAAAGTCCACCTCCCAGTGACTCTAGTTGCTCGCTCTGTTCCCAAGTGCACCCTCAGGTGGTTCTGTGTGGCAAGGGGTGTCCTCCGCCGTCACTCTGTCAGTACATGCAACAAAAAAACTAACAATCTCATCTGTCCAGTAGTCACTTCAGCCATCTTGATAACCCTAAGACAGGAATCCCTCCCTTATCAGTGGGGTGACCAGAAGGTGGTTCATACACCAAGCCATCCTTCACACTTTTCATGTTCAGAACCTATAACTTCTATGAATCTAGCTGGGATCTTCATGGTAGAAGAAGTTAATAGGGAAGAGCCTGTATCTTGAAAGAAGATTCTACAGGCCAGACTTAGCCAATATGGTAAGAAGCCCATTCATTCCAACTGGCAGTGAAACTGCAGAGTATACTTGGCATAGAGTTTGGAGAGGAACCACAGGCCATTGGGGCTTTCTGCTGGTAACACTCTCAAGGAAACATTTCCTCAGATATTACTCTATGACTGCTGCCTCCAGTGAAAGCATCGGCTAAATTTCAGATTACTGGAGAATTATGCAAAATAGATCATTGATAAAGTTGCAGGAACATAATATACTTCAAAATGCACTCAAAAACTACTGGAAAAATCTGAAATGAAAGGGTCACTCATAATTTTGTTATTTAAAATTATATATGTTAATAAAAGGAAATCTCATTCTTCCACTTAAAAATCCCAGCTCAAAGAATTTGATGCACAGCCTTCTTTGTTTTTCTCATGTCTTCATAAACACAATTGTATGTACACACACACATACATATACATTATTGATTTTACAAAAGTAGAATCATTCAGTGCACACGGTTCAGAAACTTGGCTCTTTGTTTTTGTTTGTCCCCACTCACCAAATATTGTGATCTATGTTCAGGTCAGTAGTTATAACTTATTATGTTTTACTGCTTACTATTCCGTTATTTGGTAATCTACTTAAAAACTACTACTCTACTGCAATGGGACAAGCAGTTTTTTTCAGCTTTTTGCTATTACAAATGATACGCAGTGACACTGAAATTGGATGAATCAGGATCGGAGTCCCAGATCTGTCAGTTACTAAGTATCTGATCATGGGCACTTTTCTTAACCATTCTGAGCCTCATTTTTATTTCAGATATAAAATAGAGGTTAGGATAATAGTTCAGGGTCATTGACAGGATAAAATAAAATTATATGCTTAAATAAATACTTATTGTAGTCTATGTAACAATTTAATAAGTGACATGATTTACAAATACAAGAACTACTGTTAAAACCTTTACATATTTTGTTTGTTAAAAATCATTTAGGCTTTCCTTGACTTTAACCATTTCAATAATACTGTTATGATTTTGCCATATCTGTGATCTACTTTTACTCTTATTTATGTAGGTATGTATAATATAAAGCAATTCTGTAGGAAACTTTGTTGCTGTGATGAAATAATGAACATGCACCTCATCACAATTTCATAACGAACATAATTTATAATAAAAATATTACACATATTCTATATTAGTCAAGGTTTAGTAAGAAGACAGAAACTGGTAATGTGAACAGGAAATTATTCATACAAAGAAATATTAATGAGTAAAAGTAGTTAGGTACTAAAACAGGGTTTTTTTTTCTTAAAGATTCTAACAAAGACATAGCACCTGTAGGATGAAACTACTGCCCTTAGGGCTAAGGGAGAATCATCAAAGAGGGAACTAAGCAAGAGGAAAAGTTCTGACCTACAAGGTTGAGATTCTGATCCCATCTTGGATGCAGCTCTCTGGAAGGTGGAAAAATGTGTTTGTATGATGCAGGCAGAACTTAGCCACAGGAAATCACCAGATGAGGTGTCATATGGACAGTTAGTCCATATGAAGCTGTTCAATGGGGTGCCTAAGAAACTTGCTGGACAGCTAGGGCCACTGGGTGTCCTGCACGCCACTGGCAGCCACAAGAGGAAGAAAAAAGTTAACAGAAACCGAGATGAAAAACCTTTCTCTGCTATGCCTTCCAGTATCCTGCCAGCATCCCCTATGGACAGCGTCCAACATTGTACCACCTGGCAAAGTAGAAATATTTACAGGTTCTGGCTGAGATAATAAATTAAGACAAAGAAAGTAGATTTTGAGCTGGGAGGCAATACACTAACTTGCACAGTTTTTTCCTTACCACTTAAAATCATCCTACGTAGTCCCAGGAAGGCATGCACCGTATGGAGAAACGCTGACATGGAACATTGAGTTTTAAATACTTAGTTTCACATCTATGATCACCTATCATCTTTACAACCTCTCTGCAGGTGGACGATGTTGATGGTCTAGATCTAATTCCACTTTATAGATTAGAAAACCAAGGCAGAAGGTAATTCATTGCTAAGATCACCAATTTAGCTATCAGCATAACAGAACTTTTCTCTCCTGGTGTCCAGTCTGGCTTCTTTCTAGGTATTTTACATCCTGAAGCAGTTAAATATAACATGCAAGCTTCTTGGTTCTTTCAAAGAAGTAACATTTTCCAAGTGTTCAGCTAATTTACTAAATTTCATCTCATTTCAAATTAGACAACAATAACCCCACATTGAGTTGGAATGGACTGCAACATTTACATTGGATTTGAACTGATCATGAAAAAGATCTCATTTGGATGGAAATTATGCTAGGGTAAGATTTCAGATATTCCAAATTTTAACCTTTTCCACTGTTTTGCTGTGTGACTGAGAGCAAATCACCTCCCTATCTCTCTGGGTCTCAGTTTCTTCATCTTTAAAGAGTAAGAGGATTTCTATTTATCCCCAAGGTTCCTTGTAAGTTTATTATTTCAGAGGTAGAATCCATGATCAGAGTTTGGCAATATGATTTAGGATATACAGAATTTCATCAGCAGTGATTCTACTCCCTTCAAACTGTATAAACCTCATCCTTGAATGTAAAAAATCTAAGCATCTCAGCGTGACATATCAAGCTTTCTAAGACTTGATATCTATTTTTATTCCTGTCTCATATCCCACAATTTTTCACTTTTTAGACTACTCCCCACACTCCACTGGTTGCATTTCTCATGGTTTCTTTGCATATCTGTTCACTACAATGTCCCAGCCTCACTTTGTCACTTGAATGGCTATTCCTTGCTCTTCATATCCTCTTGGAAGCAAGTCAAAAACCCCTCAGTCTGGCCAAGTAGCCTTGTTCTGGGCACTCCAACAATGCTTTGCAATTTTCTCATAGCCCCAAATATTTGTCTGTGGCTAAGTGGGACTTATCTATTTAAATGTCCCCCTCACAAGTCTAAAGGCAGCAGCAAGAACATATTAATGTTTGTTTTTTTTTAGTTTATTTATTTATTTTGAGAGAGAGAGGGAGAACATGCATGTGGGGGAGGGGCACAGAGAGGGAGGATGTGAATCCCAAGCAGACTCTGTGCTGTTATCATGCAGCCCAATGAGGGGTTTGATCTCCTCAATGGTGAGATTATGACCTGAGCCAAAATCAAGAGTTGACACTTAACCCACTGACCAGGCAGCAAGAATATATTAACTTTTTCATTTAGATAATTTTGTATTAAAAATGAACTGAACACTTAAAATTCTCACTCCCTGGTTGTTCATACCTTTTCCACTTCATAGTACTTAAATAAAACTTTGCAGAACATGATCTGTATTTATGCACACCCTGCAAAGTCTGTGTTAATGTTTGATCAGGAGTTATCTAATCCAGGTGTCACATGATTTATTGTGATGTGGGTTTCAGCATCCTTGGTCAAAAACCTCTGCATTTGTGGATCTAGGTGTTAATAGCACCATAATATCAAAGTGTCATTTCTGGTCTGGAAATGCTTCACTTCAACCACAAATGAATATCGTCAAAGGCGATTAACTGTGTCACCTTAACAGATGAGGCTGCTCTCCCTGCCTGCCCTTGCAGGGGTGCTCACCTAGAAGAAATGTTGCTTTATAAAGGAATGGAAAGGTAAAGAGGGCAATCTGGTAGAGAAAAAAGTGAAGCAGACCATTAGGTTACTCAGCGTTCAGGGCATGGTTTTTAAGTTAAGTTGAAGTTCAGCAGTTTGGCATTTCTGATATTGCTTAACTATCTGGAAATTGAATTAGCCCCAAGTGCTTTTTTCTTTAGTGAACTGGGAATTTCTTGAATAAGAAAAGGGAAAAATTGGAAAAACAAAAAAAGGCTACTTCCAAATCTTCCCATGATGAATATAGTTCAGAATGGCTATTCCATGTATGATTTTCATTCATCAAACACGTCAAAGCACATATGTTTAGAAACAAATGTTTCTAAAGTTTAAAGTACATGTGACATAACTAGGTAGACTATATTTTCCTACTCATGATACCCACCAGATCTCAAAAGCAAGTCTGATGTTTTATCTTTAATAATTCTAGGGGCACCTGGGTGGCTCAGTCAGTTAAGTGTCCGACTGAGTTCAAGCCCCACGTCAGGCCTTGTACTGACAGCTCAGAGCCTGGAGCCTGATTCAGATTCTGTGTCTCCCTCTCTCTCTGCCCCTTCCCCTGCTCATGCTCTGTCTCTGTCTCAAAAATAAATAAGCATTAAAAAAAATTCTAGTGTAATCATTCTATATCTAACCCTTCCCTAAATTCTGGGATGTAAATGTGGACTTTTTTATTTTAATTTTTTAAGAATCCCTTCCTTAAATTCTTGGGAATACAAGTGGATTTTATTATTTTAATTTTTTTAGAACTTAGAAAATAGAGGGTAATAAAAGAACAAAAAAGGTCTTTTGGAGCTCTTGCTTCTTTTTTACCTTAAGAAAAGGTAGAAAATGTAATCTGAGTCTCTGTAATGTAAATTGCATTGCTGGAGTATAGGTTTGGGCTAAGAATTAATAGATCCAATTACTCTTGTAAGCAATGCTGTAATGTGGGGAAAATCACAGGTATAAGGGAAAGTTGGTTATTTATCCTTATTTCTTCATTTTTCCTGAAACATTCTTGCAGATGAAGTTGGAAAGACTCCAGACTGGATTCTTAATATCCCTTTCAAATTAATGCCCCACTTTGTAGGTAAAGAAACTGGTAAGTGAAGAAGTGATGTGAATTGTCTACTGTCAGTTACATGAGTGAGCTCAGGATTAAAATGGAGATATTCAAAGTACCAGGGAAATGCATTTTTGAAGCGTTTTTAATTAATTTATTTATTTCAAGTAATCCGTATACCCAATGTGGGGCTTAAACTCATGACCCTAAGGTCAAGAGTCGCATGCTGTACTGAGTGACCCAGCCAGGTGCCCCAGGAAATACACTTTATACTTTCTCTCTCTTTTTTTAAATATTTATATGAATCCCAGCCATTTCTATTAACTATTAACAAGAAATGAAATTCAAACATATTAATTTTTTTAAAAATTGAGGCAATTTGCACGGGTGTATACGTGAATACAAACTAAATATAAATATATAATAAAACTGAATAAAGTAGGTATAATGTTATTATGCAACAGGCTTATCATAAACTGTGATTCAAATGCTCAATAACAACAACAACAATAAACTTGACTCTGGGCTTCTATTGGATAAGTCTTAACAAAAAGCACTCTAGTGTTTATAAAAAAAAAAAAATACCAAAGGGTTTCTTGAAGAAAGCACTGCATTTCTTGGTACTAAAACCTGAGGAAGACTTCAAATTTCCAGTGTGATGTGTAAGGAGTGTGGAACCCATCATTCATGTCCTAACAACAAAAACATGCAGAACAAACTGAAAATCGACAATTCTTCTTAGATCTGACAAAGAATGAAGGTCACAGGGTAAATTGCTGCCCCCAAATTAGAGAGACAGGTGGGTGAAAGTGGAGAGTCACGAATTACTGGAGTGGAAACCCAAGAGCATAAACTCCCATAGCAACTGGTACTGGGGTAGGAAAACCTTAATTGTAATTGCCCAATTGTCAGAGGCTAAAAGTGCACCAGCTTAAGAGTTAAAAACACCAGGGGATACAGTGTTACTTGAATGCCTATACTTTTGTGAGTTTTAATCCAAGAGCCCTACCAGGTTCTCACAGTGAAAACCTGCAGGATAATGGGAAAGGCCTTCATTTTGAAATAGGAAAACTTAATTTACCAGAGCCTAACTGACAAGGAAGAGAAATATCCAATTCATCCCTGCTAGCTTTCTAGTCATATCTAAAGGGGGAAGAAAACCCAACAATTTACAAAGATCATAACCCAGGGGCACAGATTCACTAAAAGACTAAAACCTGATCATAAGACTGTAGAATGCTTCCCCCTTCCCCTTCTTTACATACACACTCTACTACCTATACCAGATTAATAGAGGAGAAAAAAATAAAAAACACTAAAGGAATTTTTAGCTTCTATACCTATGGTTAAAACAAATAGTAAGCACAACTTACCCAAATAAATATAAAACTTCACACTGAAGACCTATTTGCCTCAGATTCCTTGGTTTAGTTTATCATGTATAGCTTCCAAAATACACACACACACACACACACACACACACACACACACAAACATTATAAGGTATAATAAAAACAACAAAAAAATACAGTTCAAGAGACAGAGCAAAAATCAGCACCAGATTCAGATATAATGGAGATAATGGAATTATCAGACTGGGAATTAAAAAAAAAATTGACCAATATGCTAAGGCATATAATGGAAAAAGTATACAGCATGCAAAAACAGGTGGGCAATGCTAGCAGAGAGATAGAAACTCAAAGAATCAAAAGAAAATGCTACAAAGAAAAAAATGGTAACAGAAAGAAATAATGCCTTTGATAAGCTCACCAGTAGACTGTATATATCAAAGGAAATAATCAATGAACTTGAAGAAATATCAATAGAAATTTACAAAACTGAAATGCAAAGATCAAAAATATAAAAGACAGACCAAATAACCAAGAACTTTGGGACAATTACCAAAAGTTAGAAATCAAACCACAGATCCAGGTAGCTCTGAGAACACCAAACAGGATAAGTACCAAAATACCTACACCGAGGCATATCATAATCAAGCTACAGAAATCAAAAAGGAGTTAATTATTAAAAAGAAGTCAAAAGAGGGAAATACACCTTACCTACAGAGAAACAAAGATATGGTTAACAGCTGACTTCTCTTCAAGAACCATGGAAGCAACAAGAGAAAGGAGGGAAAGATTTGAAATGTTGACAGAAAAAAACCTCCAATCTGTGATTCTATACCTTGTGAAATTATCTCTCCAAAAATAAAGAAGAAAAAAAGACTTTCTTAAACAAAAATTGAGGGGATCTGTAACCAGTAGATCAGCTTTGCAAGAAATATTAAAAGAAATTCTTCAGAAATAAGGAAAATTGTGTTGGTAAGAAACTTGGATCTACATAAAGGAAGAGCAATAGAGAATAAATGAAGGTAAAATATTCTTTTGTCATTCCTATCTGATATAATGGATAAAAATTTGTTCAAATAATAATGGCAACAATGTATTTGGTGATCACACCGTATGTATAAGTTAAATACATAACAGAAAATTACAAAGGAAAAGGAATTGAAAATAGTCTGCTATAAGGTATTTGCACTGTGAAGTGCTATAGTGTTATTTGAACAATAATATGTATTAGTTTGAAATATATATTGTAAACTCAAGGGTAACAACCAAAATATAATTAAAAAGTACAATTGGTGGGATAAAGGGGAAAAAAAGTGAGATCATAGTGTTGCATTAATTCCACAGAAAGCAGAGAAAGTAGAAAATAAAAAAGAAAAGCATATGGTATTTGTCTTTTTCTGACTTATTTCTTTTTTTTTTAATTTTTTTTAACATTTATTTATTTTTGAGACAGAGAGAGACAGAGCATGAACAGGGGAGGGTCAGAGAGAGAGGGAGACACAGAATCTGAAACAGGCTCCAGGCTCTGAGCTGTCAGCACATAGCCCGACGCAGGGCTCGAACTCACAGACTGCGAGATCATGACCTGAGCTGAAGTCGGATGCTTAACTGACTGAGCCACCCAGGCGCCCCTCTGACTTATTTCTTTTAGCCTAATGCACTCTAGCTCCATCCATGTCATTGCAAATGGCAAGATTTCATTCTTCTTTATGGTTAGATAATATTCCATTGTATGTGTGTATGCATGTATGTATGTAGGATGTATACATACATCTTCTTTATCCATTCATCAGTTAATGGACATTTGGGCTATTTCCATTATTTGGCTATTGTAGATAATGCTGCTACAATGCTGATGTATACAAAGCATGTATCCCTTTGAACTCATATTTTTATATTCTTTGGACAAATACCTAGTAGTGTGACTAGCTGGATCATGGGATAGTTCTATTTTTAACTTTTTGAAGAATCTCCATACTGTTTTTCCAGAGTAGCTGCACCAGTTTGCATTTCCATCAACAGTGCAAGAGGGTTTGCCTTTCTCCACATCCTTGCCAATACCTATTGTTTCTCCTGTTGTTTGTTTTAACCATATGACAGATGCAGTGATATGTCTTTGTACTTTTGATGTGTATTTCCCTGATGATGAGTGATGTTGAGGATCTTTGCATTTGTCTGTTGACCATTTGTATGTCTTCTTTGGGAAAACTGTATATTCATATCTTCTGCCCGTTTTTAGTTGGATTATTTTGGGGGTGTTATTTTTTATGAGTTCTTTATGTATTTTGGATTCTTACCCTTTATCAGGTATGCTGTTTGTAAATATCTTCTCCCATTCAGTAGGCTTTTTGTTTTGTTGATTGTTTCCTTTGTGGTGCAGAAAATTTTTTATTTTGATGAAATCCCAATAGTTTACCTTTGCTTTTGTTTCCTTTGATGCAGGAAACTTATCTAGAAGGAAGTTGCTACAGCCTATGTCAAAGAGATTACTGCCTGTGTTCTCCTCTAGGATTTTTATTGTTTCAGTTCTTATATGTAGGTCTTTAATCCATTTTGAATTTTGTGTTTGGTATAAGAAATTTGTCTCATTTATTTTTTGCACATTGTTCTCCAATTTTCTCAATATCATTTGTTGAAGAGACTATCTTTTTCCCATTGAATATTCTTTCTTGCTTTGTTGAAGATTAAGTGACCATTTAGTTGTAGAGTTGTGGATTCATTTCTGTGTTTTCTATCCTGTTCTATTGACCTATGTGTCTGTTTTTGTGCCAGTACCATATTGTTTTGATCACTACATCTTTATAATATAACTTGATGTCTGGAATTGTAATGCCTGCATCTTTGCTTTTTTCTCCCCCTAAGGTTGCTTTGGTTGTTTGGGGCCTTTTGCGGTTCCATAAAAATATACAAATTTTAGTAATATTTGTTCTACTTCTGTGGGAAATGCTGTTGGAATTTTGTTAGGGATTGTATTAAATGTGCAGATTGCTTCAGGTAGAAAAGACATTTTAACAATATTTGTTCTTCCAACCCATGAGCATGGACTGTCTTTCCATTTTTTTGTGTCCTCTTCAATTTCTTTCATCAGTGTTTTATAGTTTTCAGAGTACAGGTCTTTCACCTCTCTGGCTAAATTTATTCCTAGATATATTATGATTTTTGGTGCAGTTGTAAATGGGATTGATTCCTTAATTTCTTCCTGCTGCTTCATTATTGGTGTATATAAATGCAATAGATTTCCATACATTGATTTTGTATCCTGCAACTTTATTGAATTTGTGTATCAGTTCTAGTATTTTTTGGGTAGTCTTTCAGGTTTTCTATATAGAGTATCAGATCACCTGCAACTAGTCAAAGTTTTACTTCTTCCTTGCCAATTGGATGCCTTTTATTTCTTCTTGTCATCTGATGGCTTTTGCTAGGACTTCCAGTACTATGTTAAATACAGAGGTGAGAGTGCTCATCCTTGTCTTGTTCAAGGAAAAGCTCTTACCTTTTCCCCATGGATGACGATTTTAGCTGTGTGTTTTTTGTAGATGGCCTTTATTATGTTGACTTATAATCTTCCTAAACCTACTTTGCTGAGCACTTTTTATCATGAATGGATGCTGTATTTTGTCAAATGCTTTGTCTTCATCTACTGAAATGATCATATGGTTCTCATCTTTTCTTTGATTAATGTGGTGTATCATGTTGATTGACTTGCAAATATAAACCATACTTGATATACAGGAATAAATCCCACTTGATCATGGTGAATGATTTTTTTTAATGTATTGTGAATTCAGTTTGCTAGTATTTTATTGACAAGTTTTGCATCCATGTTCATCAGGAATATTGGCCTGTAGTCCTCTTAGTAGAGTTTTTATCTGGTTTTGGTATCAAAGTAAAGCTCACCTCATAGAATGAATTTGGATGTTTTCCTTATGTTTCTATTTTTTTCAAATAGCTTGAGAAGAATAGGCATTAACTTCCTTAAATGTTTAATAGAATTTTTCCGTGAAGCCATCTGGCCCTGGACTTTTGGTTTTGGGGAGTTTTTTGATTAGTGACCAATTTATTTATTGGTTATCAGTCTGTTCAAGTTTGCTATTTCTTCCTGTTCCAGTTTTGGTAGTTTTATGTTTCTAGGAATTTATCCATTTCTTCCAGGTTGTCCAATTTGTTTACATATAGTTTTTCATAATATTATCTTATAATTGTTTGCATTTCTGTGGTGTTGGTTGTTATTTCCCCTCTTTCATTAGGATTTTATTTATTTGGATCCTTCCTCTTTTCTTTTTGATGTCTGGCTAGAGGTTTATCAAACACCATATTAATTTCTCCCATATTTAGAAGAAACAGAGCAAAGGGACAAAGGGAGAAAAGAAAAGAGACAGAGAGATAGGCAAACCAAGAAACAGACTATTAACTGTAGAGAACAAACTGATGGTTACCAGAGGGGAAGGGAGAGTGGGTTAAATAGGTGAAAGGGATTAAGGAGGGTACCTGTTATGATGAACACTGGGTGCTGTATGAAAGTGCTTGAATCACTAAATTATACATTTGAAACTAATATTACACTATATGATACCTAACTGTAATTTAAATTAAAACTTCAGGAAAAAAAAATCTACAATAGCAATACAAAGGAAAGAAATGAATCAAAATTCTACATGTATGTCATGATTTTATAATCTTGAAATAATATATCCTGAGGATATTGGCAACAAAGGAAAACTAGAAATATGAGTTTGCCAGGTATAATTATTTTTTAGGGGGAAATGTTTTTTCCTAAATGTTAAGAGAATTTGTGGCATTGATTTCTCTGTAAGGGATGTTTTGCAATATCCTTAGGAGAAATTATATAAAAATAAAAAATTGGCTTTATGTAGCAAAAAGAAAAAAGAGAGAGAGAAAAAGAAAGAACAAGGGCAATAAATGGAAAACAGTAAAAATGAAAGTTGATATCAATCCAACTATACACAATCACTTTAGACATCAATGGTCTAAATGCACCAATTAAAAGAGACTCTCAAAATGAATAATATAACAAAAGAAACAACTGTATGTTTTGTACAAGAAATTCACCTTAAATATAAGACAGACTGAAGACAAAAAGAGGAGAAGCTGTGTCATACTGACATTAATTAAAAGAAAGTTGGAGTAGCTATACTAATTTCAGACAAAGAAAACCTCAGAACAGTGAAAATTATCATGGATAAAAAGTAGTTAATAATGACAAAGAGACCAATTCTCCAAGAAGACAAAACAGTCCTTAATGTGTATGCACCTAACTTAGAGCATCAAAATATATGAGACAAAAACTGAAAGAATTGTGAGGAAAAATAGATGAATCCACAATTACAGCTGAAGATTTACAGACCCCTTGATCAGTGTTTGACACATCCAACCCAAGATCAGTAAGCCATAGAAGAACTGAAGAGCACCAACAAGCAACTGGATTTAATTTGCACCTACGGAGCACTTCATTCAACAACAGAATACATATTTTTCTCAAGTTCAGATAGAACATTCACCAAAATGGGTCACATTCTATGGTCATAAAATACACCTGAACACCTTTAAAGGAATAGAAACTGTATGAAATATGCTCTCAGACAACTATGTATTTAAACTTGCAATCAAAATCAGAAAGCTAGCTGCAAAACACTGACATATGTAGAGACAGGTCAAAAAGGAAATCTTAAGAAAAAAAATTTTTAATACTTTGAGATAAATTAAAATAAAAATAATAAAAATTTGTGGGACCCAGTGAAAGCAGCGCTTAGATGGAAATTTATTCTGTAAATGTGCTATATAGTACATTGGTTGATTTGTCTATGTTCAGCCATCTTTGCATATCAGGGATAAATTCTACTTGATCATAGTATATGATCCTTCTAATGTGCTGTTGAATTCAGTTTGCTAGTTTTGTTTTTTTTGTTTTTTGTTTTGTTTTGTTTTTTTGCTGAGGGATTTGGCTTCTATGTTCATCAGGGTATTAGTCTGTAATTTTATTTTCTTATCATATCTGTGTCTGGCACTGGTATCAGGGTAATACTAGACCCATAAAATTAGTTTCAAAGTATTCCCTCGTCTTCAATGTTTTGGAAGATCTTGAGAAGGACTGGACTTATTTCTTCTTTAAATGTTTGGTGGAACTGACCTGTGAAGCTATATGGTCTTGGTTTTCTTTTTGTTAGGAGGTTTAATGGTCCTTTTTAAAATTTCTGTAGCATCACTTGTAATGTCTCCACTTTAATTTCTGATTTTATTATTTTGGGTTTTCAAGAGACATTTCTCCAAATAAGACAAACGGCCTATAGTTATATGAAAAATGCCTAAAATAATTATAATGGAAATTCAAATCCAAACAATGAGATATCACTCACATCTATTAGGTTGACTATTAAAAAAAAAAAAGGCAAGTATTGGAGAGAGAGGAGGTGAAGAAAATGGAATCCCACTGTTGATGGGAATTTAATTGGTGTAGCCACCATGGAAAACAGTATAAAAATTCCCCCCCCCCAAAATTAAAATAGAACTAACCTATGATCCAACAATACCCAAAATAATATACCCAAGAAAGCTCAAAGTTGGATCTTAAAGAAATATCTGCATTCTCATGTTCATTGAGGCCTTATTCACAATAGCCAAGATATAGAAACAATCTAAGTGATCACAACAGCTGAGTGGATAAAGAACATGGGCATATGCATACAGTATACAAACAAAGAACAAAATTCTGCCATTTGCAACAACATGGATAAACCTGAAGGACATGAGGCTAAGGGAAATAAGCCAGTCACAGAAACCAACCACATTAGTCACAGACTAATACTGCATTAGTCAATTTATATGCAGTATTGTGTCTAAAATACTTAAACTTTTAAAAGCTGACAATACAATAGTATTGCAAGGGGCCAGGGAGTGGTAGTGGGAAAAGTGTGGAGTTGTTGTTCAATGGGTATAAAGTTTCAATTATGCTACATGAGTAAGTACTAAATATCTGCTGCTATCTGTAAATCATAGTGACCATAGTTAACAATATGGTGTTGTGCAGTTGGAGAATCTTTAAGATGACAGATTTCTTTTGAAGTATTCTTACCATTTAACCAACCTACCACCCACCCACCCACCCAACAAACCAATCAATAAAAAAGAGACACAAGGAAACTGTGAGAGGTTTTAATTGTGTTAATGATATAGAGTGTTTTCGTGTATCAAAAGTCATCAGACTGTATACATCATATATGTGCAGTTTTTGTATATCAACCACATCTCAACACAATATTAATACATAGATTAGAAAAGAAGATCTAAAATCAATACTCTAAGCTTCCACACTAGGAAACAAGAAAAACAAGTGTCAAAATATGTATGATCACATATTAAATTCTCTCTTAGCCAATTTTATAAACTTCTCAATTTCAGTAAACTCAAGATCCAAGCCCATACAACATGCCCATTTGGTGTTGGTATATGTTGTCTAGGTCCTGCATTTCATGTGGTGTATATTCCTGTTCTTCCCCTAGAAGACTCATCATTTGTCCAGCCAAATTCTGTTTAACTTTAACCAGCTTATTGGTCAGATGGCCAAGTGGGAAATCAGAGTAGACCCTGAGATGTGTTCTCTTTATGATCCTAAAGGCAAAGTCCTCTGCAGCTTTGTCAAGGAAGAATGGAATGTTTCCTTAAGAGAGCATAGACAATTTCTACATACTGCTATAAGCTCAGAACATTGTAAGCCATCTTGGAATTCAAGACTTTTGTATTCATCAACCAAGATGGTCTCAGCCTCTATCTTCAGAGCATTCTGGTCCTTCCAAATCAGGACCCTAAGATCCCCTCTAATTAATCTCCTCTAATACTTTGCTATTCTTTTAATTAGATCGTAAGCCTTACCTGAATTATTTTCTGTTTTCTGAATTCAAACTTAGTCCTTTATCCACCTAATTACACTCCCCCATACTACTGCCTTCCCCCCACCAGCCCCCAAACTTTTCAAATACCTGAGCCATTGCTCTCACCAACACATTTTTCTTCCCTAGGATCTTATCTATTTTACCCATGATTGAAAAATTTTATGATTGCAACAAGTATACCATGCTAAAAAGATTATGCATACTCCATGTACCACAAGTGATGGGGTAATTATTGCTAGCTGTTTGGGAATTGGTCTGGCTCTAAAGTCCTTTGTCAGAGCCTGATTCTTCTTGGCACTGCTTGCCTTAAGTCAGGTTCTGGGAGACAGATTCCAAGAAGGAGATTTGCGTATAGAAACTTTACAGGAAAGTGATGTAACCAGGATTAGACAGAGGACTGGAGAAATTTAATTGCAATGCATTCAGCAAATGTATCAGTTGATTCCATGGGGAACTCTCAAGTTGGGATAAACTTTCAGAGTTGTCATGCCTTGAGGCAAAGAAACTAGGCATTGTTAACCACAATAATGACCAATGAGTAGTTACAGAGTGTCCCTGGAGAAGGAGCATGGCCCTGAAAATACGGCATCTTTTGGCTAGGGGCAAATTCCAAGAGAGAAATTCAGTTAAATGTCAGCTGACCACATGCCAAGTGGTTGGAAGAATGAGTTCCTCATTCCTAAAAGGGGATCTGTTCATAACCACTAGACTGTCTTGTCAGGTAGTTTATTCATGTCTTATCTGATACTTAGTTTTATATAGAGACATTAAAAATCAAATTCTATTTGCAATTCCAATATTTATACTCTGGACAAATAACTTGACATCTCCAGGCCACAGAATTTCCATGTGAAATATAGATACATCTATATCTTTTCTAACCTACTTCTCAGGGTATTAGTGCAGAGAAAAATAAAATCATGTATAGAACACATATTTGCAAACTACTGGATTACCTAAAGATGATTCATATAACCTCCTACTTTTGTCTAAGCCTGAATCCGTACCTGTTTCTCATGTCCTAACATTATATAGAGTCAAAAGCCAGTATCTGGGTGAAGTTTGATGTATACAATTTTCCTTGCAAAGGAAGGGCACAAATATCTGATGACATTTTTTTTTCATGTTGGTGAATATCAGCACCTATTTTATTTCTAACATATTAGGGACAGAGCAATTGGAATGTGTTTTAGTACGTTAACCTAACCAGTCAAAAGATTTATGCTGGCAAGCAACTAACAGATTATAGCTTCCATCTTACCCCCTTTAACCACCTTTTTTAGAAAATTACCAACCAAGGCACTCTAAGGTATTAAACAATTACATAAAAGAGAACTCCCCCCACCTTTTTTTTCTCTTGACTTAGAGGTGAAAACAACCACCACCACCAAAATAAATGCCTTCCTCCTATACACCAGGCCATTAGAAAAAAATTAAAAAACAAAAAACCCGAAAGAAAATGGTTCCTTTTCATGCCAACTTATGAAAGTGTTAGAAATGACTCAGAACTCAGAACCACCCACACCACTTGGGTAGGATGCCAGCAAAGCAGATGGAACAGCTTGTAAAATATCTTCAGATGGTCCCAACCATTTGCTGCATCTGCTTTTATTATGTGAATAAATGAAAAAAAAAATGTCTTTGGCTTCTTACATTTTTATTGGTTTCAGAAATCAGGTTATGTCATTTTAAAATCTGCCTATGGAAGGAACTTCACTTAATTAAATCTTTCTGATAATGACTGGATTTAAGCTTTTGGTGTTGACTGGATTGTATTGATGTTGTTTATAATAATCTGAGTAATTTGCTTTCAGGGTCAGCTGTTCCTTCTGAGGAAGCAAGCTTTTGCTTTATGTCTCTGCTGGCCATCTTTTGACCATAAGAAGGACTAGCCTAAGGAACAAGTTGTTTCTAGAACTTGCCAGGAAAAAGATGAAAAGACAGATACTTAACAACAGCAAACCTCTCTAGTGTTAACTGGTGTTTACGTTAGGACATTTTGTTATGAGATGTGATCATATTTTCCCTTTTATGTTAAAAAAATTCCTTTTACATGGAGTCTTTTATTAAATATGGAAAAATACACAGAGGTAAAGGAATGTAGGTTAAAAGGCGTTATTTGTAATGGATGTTTAGGTAAAAATGCCAATGATAATAATACATACACAAAAAATAAACCCTGTGCTATAGATTATACTCTATCCTATATTAGCCATGTGACTTTGTATCAATTACAAACTCTACCATTAGCTAACTAGGGATAATATCTTTCCTGTGTCTTTGGAGGAAAAAAAATATGGCTAATGTATGTAAACTAAACTTTGAGAATTATTAAATATGATACATAATATGCTACTTAAAAGGAAACATTCCAAGAGTTTATACTAAACTTTTAACATTTTAACATACACAACTGTGCCAACAGAATAACTCCCATGTGTGAAAAGTATGTTTGATGACATGATGATTTTACTTAAATAAACAAACTGAAGCTTTTATGCTATACGAACAGCCATTGTCCCTTCCTACATACTAATATGATCAGAGGTGATCACTTTGAAAAAATTAAACACAACCAGTAAGTAAACAAAGATTTCCAGAAAAATGCCTACATTACAAAATCATCTTCAGGACATTAGGGAATTAAAAACCCTTCATTTGTAAAATCATGTTTTCCTGGTAACTTTGATGGGTTGCATTTTGATTTTTCATTAAGAAAAATGACAGCAAATGCTTAACTCTTCCATTCGGCTGGTATAAATGGAATGAATTTGTCTCAAGGGATCATGTGTCAAATTTCTAAAGACAAATTAACAAGCTTATCTAAAGAATCACATTAGTGAGAAATGATAAAATGTAACAACAAGTAATCAAAATAGGATTCTATTAATTCCATTCAGTTATTCACCATATGTCTCAAAGTTGACCCACACTTTGGGTTAAATAATAATAAAGTTGGCATAATACATATTTTAGGGATATATATATATTCTCTTTTATTGATCCCAACTGAAGCGTGCCATCTGTCTCCTACCAGAACCCTGACTGATGCATGCTCCATTACACAATTCTGAACACAGCTCTTTCCCTGTAAAGTACTTACCATTGTTAGTAATTACATATTACAACAGAAAAGCATATTTATTTACTAGTTAATTTGTCTCTTGTCTGGTCTCTACTGGGGCAGTGACCATGTCCTCTTTGCTCGGTCTTACATCATTGGTGCTCAGAAGAATGACTGGTGTTTGGTTGGTGCCCAAAGTATTCACTGACCGAGTGATTACCTCCAAGTACAGGGGTAGGTAACTTTTATGTTATCTCTGGAGCTCAATGTTTTGACTTTCAGAAAGAGCAAAGGAGACTAGTATACCCACCCAAAGCTATCTGCACCGTTTCTTTGTTGAAAATCATAAGCTAATAAATACTTCAGACACTTCGCATAATAAGGAGAATATCAGCAGGCTTGCCGTCCCAGAAGTCCAATCTCAAAGACAATATAGATTTTTTTCTGCTAAACGGGGTGGAGTATTATAAGGGTGACAAAGGGCTGAGAAGCAGGCAGGCTTTCAGTCTTAGAATGTCATGTGTCCACCAGATTTTGAAGCAGCCTTTCACATTATCCCTTTAAAACTATTTATGAAGATATGGAAAAATAATAAAAACCACACCAATAAGCTAAGAGTGAAAAACATGCAAATATAGTCCAGAATAAATTTTCAACTGGCATCTATTGATGGAATGGGGGAGGGGCACTATAGTTTGTGTAACAGAGTTAAGATTGCTCAGATATTAAAAGTGGCAAGATATAATATTTATACCTTATATATTATACCTCATACAAGTCTTAGGACCTGTACTCAACAGAAATTTGAGAAACCTCTTTCTCCCATTTTTTTTGAAGAAATATCTAGAATGTATAAAGAAGTTAGCAAAGAAAAATCAACTTCATTCTTAATGAAAGTAATAATAACCTCTCAGCAAAACTTAGAAAAATAGCTCCTAAACAAAAACGACCACCAATATTATCTTTATAGTATAATAGTAGAGGTTGCCTTACTAAAACCAGGAGCATGACTAAGATTTTTATGGCACTATCATTAAACAATGCTCCTGAGGTTCCATTCAACAGATTTAGTAAAAACAAAAGCAAACCAAAATAACACAGACAACATTTGCAAATGAGACAAAAATCATTACTCCTTACAGATGACACGCATACCTGCCTGGAAAACTATAAGAATGAACTAAAAGTCTATTTAAATAGGTGGGTTCATTAAGGTGAACAAAATATGTTTACAGAATCAATAGAAATTTTCAAGACTTTGCTGGAAGGAGAAAAAGAAATAAAAGCAATGGGATTCTTAATGAGGTACATTAAACAAATAGATGTTGAGATAAAATGTAATACTATAATGTTAATTCTATCTTGCTTTTAAATATTAGATTATAAATATTTTTCAATTCATATAATAACTCATAGTTATTTTTAGTAAAATATCTTTGCCATGGTTATTAAACTCCTGAAACATCAGTGCTTCACAATAATCCACCTTTGAAGCTTTGGTCTTAAAACTATAAAAGTCTCAGATGGTTGAAATTGTAGAAAGTAAAGTGAACTGACTTATTAGCATTCTGTTGCTGTGGATCATCTGGCTGGTGGATGTCTCCTTAGGTGTAACAATTTTGGATTCCATAATGAATCCACCATGGGGTCCCATCTGTTGGCAAGGCATTATGAGAAGAAGACCAGGCATTTCATTCTCGAAAAGGCTGTTTGAAATGGAAACTTTCCATGCTTCTCAAGAGAGAGTGCATCCACTGGCAAAGCGATACCAGTAGATGAAGTTGGACGTGAACACAGTGAGGTCTGACATGAAGAACAGTGTGAGCATACGTAGATATACATGTCTCAAACTGTGTTCCTGGTACTTTTCAAGGCTAGAAAACATTTTCTTTCTACCATAGGAGATGGAAACCTCTTTAACGTGAAAGGAAAAAAAGAGCTCTGTTTTATTTTGTTTCCTTCTCCTCCCTCTGTTTCTTCTTATATGAAGTGAAGATGACCCAGAAACTCAGCATCCAAAACTTAGGTAGAACTTCAATGATATGAAGTCTGTAAGTGACTTCTTCCTACCATATACACCTTCCATTCATTGAGTATGTGAAGCAGAAGTGTTCAACAAAGGCCCCAGAATCAGATGGATCTGGGCCAAATGACAATTCTGCCACATTTTGGCTCTGTCAATTTAAGTACAATCCATAGTAAGCTTTTTTTTTTTTTTCAGATGCAGTTCCCTTTATTTGTAAAATAAAGATAATAGTATTGTTTGCCTCAGAGGATTGTTGTTGGGATTAAACATGATAATGTATGCAAAGTTTATAGCACTTTACAATAAAATATTAGTTATCTATTTCAGTAATTAAGTTGTTAGGAATAAATAACTCAGTTATCTATTCTACTAAACAAATATTTCTTCTGGCTAATATTATTTTGAAGGACTTTGATTCTAAGTATCTAGAAAAATCAACAAAGGATAGTTTAGAATTACAGAGAATTTAGTGGATCATGTCATTTAAATAGCCAGAGCGAGCATAGGATTTAATTTGATCAAGGTTGTGATTTTGTTGTTGTTGTTGGTGGTGGTGGTGTTGCTGGCTCAGGTTACTTCTGTTTTTCAGTTAAGCACTGGGAGAGGCTTCCCTCATGGTTGAAAATGACTTTAGAATACCTAAGTGTCATGTTTGTGTTCCACAATGTCCAAAAGGAGATCACTCTAAGATTCTGAGGGAAAGTATCTTTGCTCCTTGTTAAGTGAACTATAAGTGAACCCAGCCAATACAACTAGTGGAAGCCATGGGGGCAGTTAGCTAATGCCTAGATTAACTTAACCCAAAACTGTAGCAAGTAGGAGATTATCTCACCTGTTCCAATGATGGCCTTTGCCCTAGAATTAGATGTAAGTTAATACCGACTTCAAAATTTTTGTTCAAAATCTTTGTTAGGAGGAGATAGAAGACTGAGAATCGAGATGTATAAATGAAATTTATATGCTTCAAATAGATTCCAAATTCCTACATTAACAGAATAATATTTTCTAAGACTTACTCCCTGACTTATCTTTGCAGGCATAATATGCCTTGATATTTTTAGCTTGATATCTGGAGTTGCAATCATGCTGAGTCCTGTTCCAAACCTCAACTATTAATGATTTACAGGATCTTCAGCAAGTCACATATGACCTCTGGGCATCAATGTTTTCACTTGTGAAAAAGGAGGCTGGATTAGATGACCCCAAATTTCCCAATAGTTTCTTGGGTCTCAATGAACACAACACATTTCCCTTATAAATGGGGAAGATGGCTGTTAAACAATCTCTCAACGTCTGTTCTGGAAATTACACAAAATAACCCAAGTTCCTTTTATCTTTCCTCACTGGTACTATTTTCTATCCCTTTAATCTTTTTGTTGATATTCTGTGGACTGGCTTCAATTTCTCCACATCTTATTCTCTATGTGAAATTTCTAACTGGAAAAAAAAAAAAAAACGTTACAGAGATATCAACAATGTCTTCTAAATAAGGAGGGTTCTATTCTAAGAAATTATAAACCTTGCCTGTGTGTTTAACAAAAATTTTGTTCTTGCAAATTCCCATCTTAGACTATTTTAGCAGGTACTTAAAATTTTCTATTGGTTTTTGTTTTTGTGTTTAGTTTACAGTTATTTTTATTTGCTATAAAATTTAAATTGATGAAAAGTATTCTTGATACATATTCACTAAGTTTTGACACACATCCACCTATATAACATACCCCTTATCAAAAATTGAAACATTATCACTCCATAATATTCCTCATGTTTCTTTCAAGTCCAACAACACATCATGACCCCAGAAGCAATGATTATTCTGATTCTCTTACTATAGATTAACTTTGCATGTTCTGGAACTTCGTCTGAATAAAATCATTACCTGTTCTTTTATATGAAAAGTGTATCTTTCTGTATAGTCAGTTGACTACATTTGTACATATCAATTTCTGGATTCTATACTCTATTCCATAGATCTATATGTTTATTCTTTTGCCAGACCACACTGTCTTGAGCTCTACAACCTAGTACTACATCTTGAAATCAGTTACTGTGACTCTTCCTGCTTTGTTACTCTTTTCAAGCTTGTTTTGGCTCTTCTAGTTGTTTTGCCTTTCCATATAAATTTTAGAATGCACTCGTTGATATCTAAAACCAAATTTTGGTTGCTTTGAATCTGTAAATAATTTTTGGAGACTTGACATCTTAACAGTGTTTAAACTACTCACCATACTTTAACTTTCAGTATTAAAAAAAAAAAGAAAGAAAAAAAAGTCTTGTAGTGTCCTTCCATCTTTGTTACTCAAGGAAGAAAGCTAGAATTGAAAATATCAATATTAGCCTTTGGAAGAGAGGATAAAAACAAACACAAATCTTGAGGAATTTCTAGCTAAGGATTGGAAATTAAATTTAATAAGTTTAATAAATCTGTAATTTCTTTTCTTTTTTTTTAGTTTATTTATTTATTTTGAGAGAGAGAGAGAGAGAGAGAGAGCGAGCAAGCAGGGGAAGCAGAGAGAGAAAGGGAGACAAAATCCCAAGCAGGCTGCCCACTGCCAGCATAAAGCCGGATGTGGGGCTCAAACTCAGGAACCCATGAGATCATGAACTGAACTGGAGTCAAGAGTTGGATGCTTAACTGACTGAGCCACCCAGGCACCCCTAAATCTGTGACTTCTAAGATTCAACTGTTGGTAGATTTATTGGCACCAAAATAAAACAAGGATGCTAACGAAAATTTCTAGGAAACACTCTTGTATCAATCCTCAGATTAATTCAGTGTGGTAAAGGGAAAATATGATATAAGACATCTAAGAACCATGCAGTAAAAAGACGGAAGGCGCTTGGTCTGTTTAACCCATTTCATCTTCTGAACTTATGGAACCTGGGACCTTAAGCCTTAACCTGGGACCAATATCTTCAAAAGTTGTAACATTTTTGCAGAAGATTACACAAGTAAGAAGTTAAGTTCAACAAGCACATTTCTAATTTATACTGAGTCTTTTCGTTCCAGAGTGGTGAAGGTACTGGGCCACAGATGTTCAAGGAGGGAATGAGGAGTTCTGAAATAGAAGATGGAACAAGATACATTTGAGTTAGGGCTTAAATTATAGTTAGATTTCAGACTTTGGGAGAAGTTGGGAAAACTTGAAACAATGGTAAAGATGTTTATCTTCTTTCCTTTCCTTCCCTCCCCTCTCCCTCCAAAATCTCACCTCTTTCATTCTGATTAGCAAACAGCAAGTGCATTCTGGGGTTTTCTCTGTGTTCTTAGACCACAATAATATCTTTGCTTCTCTTTCTGATCCCCTTTCCTGTCTATAGGTCTTAGATAAATATTACTGTCCCAGCAAAGTCATTGTTGACTTCAAGAAAATCCTCTCCCATCAATGTTTACATTAGTCACTTATCCCTAGTTTACCTCTATCATTATATGTATTTTTTGCCTTTTCAGTTTTTTTCTTCTCTCGTATAGGGAATACCATAGTATCCCTACTACTTAATGGAATTTAATGAATTGATACACAGATGTTTCCTTTGACTACCCTGCAAATTCTTAGAGGGAAGGGACCTTCTATAATTTATCTCTTAGTGTTAATACTCTGCTCTCAAGAGAAGTATCTATAAAATATTTAACACACATAGGGTTGCAGAGGTAGCTATAGAATTTGCCTCAAGCAGGTGAGATTATCTCAGGGCTTTTTCAATATTCCAGAGAGTACAAAAGAATTTCAGAGGCAATAATCTCTATTTTGGGTCTCCAAAACCTAAGAGCTACTCACGTGGCAGATAAAGGGGCCCAGACAACTTACCACCTTTGTTGTGAGAATAAATCTAGTCATTCCTTTATTCATTTGATAAACATTTTTCAAGATAATATGTCTGGTACTATTCTAGAGACTTAATATACAAGGTAATCAACACCAGACATAGCTTCTCCTCCTGTTTAACCTAATCAGACTCAAGTGTTATTATCTTTTACACTAAGCATTTGTTTCTGTGTTATTTCACTTAATTCGCACAGCAACCTTATGGGATGGTTACCAATCATTGGATCATTAGCCCCAATTTTATAATAATGAAACTGAAGCAAAAAGAAGTTAAAGAATTACACACACATACACACACACACGTATGTATGTACGTACGTATGTATGTATACACACACACACATATATACATACAGTGGAATATTACTCAGCAATCAAAAAGAGTGAAATCTTGCCATTTGCAACAACATGGATGAAACTAGAGTGTTTTACACCAAGCAAAATAAGTCAGTCAGAAAAGATAAATATATGATTTCACTTTTATGTGGAATTTAAGAAACAAACCAGGTGAACACAGGGGAAGGGAAGGGAAGGAAAATTAAGATAAAAACAGAGATGGAGGTAAACCATACGAGACTCCTAAATACAGAGAACAAACTGAGGGTTGCTGGAGGGGTGCTGGGTAGGGAGATGGGCTAAATCAGTAATGGGCATTAAGGAGGGCACTTGTTGGGATGAGCACTCGGTGTTATATGTAACTGATGAATTACTACATTCTACTCCTGAAACCATTATTGCACTATATGTTAACTGACTTGGATTTAAATAAAATTAAAAAAAAAAAGAATTATCCAAATGATAATCCCCATATTGGGTAAATAACAATGTGGGATTCACACCCAAACAGACTGATTTCAGAGCCTAAGCAGCTGTACCACAATAGATAGGAAGCCGATTGAAGCAAAAATGCAAAGGATGAAGGACAAAGTGATGTGAGATTAGGCATGAGACGTAGACAGGACCGGTCTTGTGGCTTTGTACATCTTGTTAAGAATTTTATTTTCCTCAGAGCATTGGGAAACCACTGAAGGGTCTTTTTGTTTGTTTGTTTGTTTGTTCCAGATGTGGATGAGAGCAGACAGGATGACGTGAAAAGATTGGAGATGGTCCAGAGGGCTGTGACAAAACCAGTAAGGAATCTATTACATTAGTCTAGATGAAAAATGATGGTAGCATGGAATAAGATGACAGGTACAGGTGAAATTGAAAAAGGTCAATGAAATTAAGAGCTCCTTAGGAAGGAATGTAAAATAACAAAGTATTGATGGAATAAAGTAGAAGGACCCCCTAGCACAGTGGTTGTTTACTTAGGGAGAATGCCCTCTCTTTATAAAAAGAAAAGAATCATTACAAACAAATCTATACAGTGAGATCAGCTAGTATACAGCTTGTTGCAGCACACTGGGATTGAGGTGGGGTGGTGTGGTATGGTAGATGGAGCTTTTGGTGTGAATCTCGGATCTGCAGTTAACATTCTGATAAACTTTCTGCAAGTTATTTTTCCTTTTCTGCAAGTATTTTCCAAAACTCCATTTCTATGCAGAAAATGAGTACCTAAGTGACTAACATCTCAAGATGGTTTAAGACAAAGCAATATTGTGTGTATGAGAGGAATACAAAGTTCCTAACGTGTGGGCAAGAGAGAATTCTACTATTATAATTATCAATTTGCGATATAAAAGTATGTTCTTCCCACAACCCTTCCCAAATACTGAAAACACTGAAATAAAGACAGAGTTTAACCTTTGGGGTTCAAATAGAAATTTTGTTTACTAACAACTAATTTAGTCCAGAAGAAAATAACCCTGTTCATTCCTTCTTAGATTATGCTCTTGGAGCCTATCATCTGATCTCTGAAGGAAGATTTGGGAAACACAGGAGAATAAGTCCTCTTGCTAGAGTTCAACATATTAAAATATACAGACAATTGTGGATTAGACTACCTATAATGCATAAACACAAAATACATTTCTTTTCATTATAAATTATAGAAACTGATATCAAACCCCAGACTGGGATATCCAGAGATCATAATGAAGAGACCTTAAGAATGAGTTTAGCTTTCCACTTATGGTAGCACTGTAAGACTTTGATAAGAAAATTAGAAGCAATATTATCTAGACATCAAGAAATATGGACATACAAGATGAAATCCAGGTGATAACTGATTCTGTGGCTAATATTTTGCTAACATTCATCATTTCTTAAGGCAGGACAATTTTTCCAAGGTTCCCTTGCTTACACAAAGGGAGTATGTTATGAATGATGGCAGACTGGATTATACAAATTTGCACTGAGTTAATAAACATGAGACACAAAAAATAAAAAGTTTCAAGGGCAAGACGCATTGTAGTGGATTTTCTAAAAAGAAAGAAAGAAAAGAAAAGAACTGAGGCTGAAGTACTATGCACCATTGTTCCAGATCTCTGAAGTCAGAAAGAAATTTCAATCCCCTCTGTTAATCCAGGTAGCTAGGATCATTGTATTAGATCATTGTAATTTTTGATCATCATGACAACTCTTATAAAAAACTAGCCTTGCTTTTATAAATAGATATACAGATTTAAAAGTTAACATTTAGTAATTTGGGTTCATGTGTTTTTTGTTTTTAATTTAACAAAAGGCAGTTGGAAATAACAAGATGAATGAATGAGTCTCAGTATCTCTCTTTATAACCTTGTAAGTACACATTTCTCTTAATGAAAGATAACACTAGCAGAACACAAGAGATCCCCAAAAGAAGCATATATAAAGTGGAGTAGGTGTTCAGGGGAGAGGGATATCAACCTGGAAATCTGTAAAACAGCTAACATGAGGTCTGTGAATTTAGCAGTGGATTGGGAAATGCAACGGGCAGGGAGAATGTTCCAGACATAAAGAGCAAAATGATTAAAAGATTAGGGGAAAGAAAGTGCTGAGCGTGTTAGAAGAATAGTCAAAATGGAACAGTCTTATTTATATTTGAAATACTTTGGGTCAGGAAGTCTTAGGATAGAAGACAAACCAACACTGTTCTTCGGGTGGGGTGACTACTGGAATATGCAGGCCTGGGGAGGTGATTCTAAGATGCCAGACCTGAGGGACTATGAATCGTGTGTGATACAGTTTTACAGAAATGTTTCTGAATGTGACAAGGAGTTTACCTGTTTTTTAAATGTTTATTTATTTTGAGAGAGAGCGAGAGCATGTGCATCCAAGTGAGATGTGGCAGAAAGAAAGAAAGAGAGAGAGGGAGAATCTCAAGCAGGCTCCATGCTTTCAGGGCAGAGCCCAATGCAGGACTCGATCTCACAAAACTGTGAGATCATGACCTGAGCCAAAATCAAGAGTGGGATGCTTAACCAACAGAGTTACCCAGGCGCCAAGAGAAGGAGCATATTTGGAAGACTGTATTACATCATTCTGTGGATGAGCAGGGTAGATGGTCCCCACTTTGTAATAATAAATGCAAGGCTGAAGTTTCAACAGTGGCCAGGGTCCCAAAGCTGGGATTTTGCAGCCTTCTCCCTAGGAAGGAGGAGAAATGATTCCATGCACTCCTCCAGACTCACACCTCTCCACTTCTAAGCCCCAACACACATGAAGCTTCACGTTCCAGGAATACTACACTGAGAGTTTCCCAAACATTTTATGCTGTCTGGTACCCCCTACACTATTTCCTTGCTGTCTCCCTTCCCCTGTGATGGTTTGGTCATCCTTGACTTATCAAAAAAGAGCCTATGCAACTTCTATCATCAGTTTAAATATTGCAAACATACTCTGACTTTGGCTCATTCTCCTTCTTCGTTCTTACTTCATTCTGTAAACACTGGGGTTGATGCCACACAGCGCTGGAATTATTTGCTGTTAGGAGTATTTCCCCAACAGGTCTAAATGCAGTTAAGGAAAGGCAGAGTGCCAGTACTATCATCTGCTTATTCCTGAGTTCAAGCAGTGCTCGGTATATCGTCCTTACTTGGAAACTTATTCAAAGATTCCTTTAGCACCAGAATCAGCTGTACCCAGTACTTAGAAGTAAGTGAAATGCCAAAGCAGATGAGACTGGGACAAAAGGAGGATGGGAAATAGGTTGAGTAAAATGTGAAAACAGAGAAATTCAAACCATATGAGCAGCACTTCTCCATTATATCCACTTCTGTCCCTTTTACAGATGTTTACTTTACTGTAACCCCTTTCCTGCTTCAGGTTCTTCATGGTCAATGAGACAGGCACACCCTTAAACGCATTGATTTTGTTTCTTAGGGAGAAACATGAGAGGGCAAAATTTTTAATGTTGCTCATTATTTGCAATTGTTTTGCTCTTTTCATATTTGCCCTTATAACCTCAACACCTAGCAAAATGCCTAGTGTCAGGAAGACCCTCCCTTTCATCACTCAGGCCATTTGACATGCCTACCAAGAGGCAGAAGAGTTTGTCTTACTGTTTCCTGTTTCCTATTCAAAATTTGTATCTCAGCATTCATTTAAACTAGTCTTTACTAAGATAGTTTGTTAAGACAGTTTAAAATATAAGATCTCTGAAAGTGTGTTTGTTAAAGTCAAAAGAAATTATTAATTACTTGCATAGTTAGGATTTGGTCATGAAAATGGATCAAATATATAATGAGTTTTTTGAATCAAAAAGTGTTTTTACTATTATAGCATTAAATTATAGAGTTACCATTATTAGTCATATTTATTCATGAGAGGTAATTGGATATCTTACAAAATAAGCCAATACATGGTGTAACCTCTCTCAGCCTAATTTTTCATGGATGAGCTCCTGCATATTTAATATCCTTGGAGGTTAGATTTTAACATAGTCTAATTACCACTTTCCCTTTATTTCTATTCAGTTTGACACAGCCACTTTGCCTAAAATAATTTAATATTCTTATGAATGAGACAGCGTTAAAACTAGCCTATAACATCAATCGCCTTTGTTTATGCCAACAACTTTAGTGAATTAACATAGAATGTGGGAACAAACGGCCCTCAGAGAGAAGTGAAAAACTATTCTTCACAATTTTTATATCATTTTTGAAGTATGTGAAACATTTCCAGTATGAATACTATACGTCTGCACTACAAATCGGAGTCCTTGGTAATTTTATTAATATGGAAGAAAAACAACTTTTCAATCCCCTTTTCTTCCATTGCATCTGTACCCACCCAACTAGGCACCAGGCTGCCTGACCAGTCTCAGCTGCTTAGGGCAAAGCCAGAACATACTTCATATGGCATTTCTATAGACTGTGATGCCTCTATACAGACACGCAGACAGCTGGCCTATCCACAAGGGAGATTAAGAGCGCAATTCCTGGAGGGAGATACAATGGAGTCCTGACTCTCACCAGTCATGCTACCTTGGATGGGTTAAGCTGCCTGTTTTTCAATTTCTAAAACAGGTTAATAACAATACCTACCTTATAATATGGTCTAGACCGTGAGAACTAAATGCGATAATCCATGCTAAATAAGTGTTTCATCCTGGCATACCATATGGTAAGAATTCAAATACTATTGGCCATGCTATTATTAGCACTGGTCTCATTTTTAGGCTGTTATTTATTTATTATAATACCAATGACACTACCCGCACTATTCCCTGCATCCTTCAGGGAGCATCATTCAATAGAATTTCATAGCTGTCAAGAATCTATTAGCTTTGGGAACCAGATCAAGACTTTCCAAAAGGCCAAAGAGACCTTTTAAGATGATATAGCAGGATCAAGTTCAGCTATCCAAAATACTTGTTCCAAGCTTTTCAATACTTTAGACCCAATTCTAGCATCAGTAGTTGATAAAATGACATCCAGTGATATTACCATAAGACATGCTTCCACTTAGACACTGGGAATAATTTAGAAGGCACAGAAAGGAGGAAAAAAAACTGATCATAGCATGTCAGAGGTAGTTGTCTTACTGGAGGGGAAAAAACAACTGTAATCTGTAATGGCCCAAAGCCACAGAAATAACTATTCACAAGATCATATTGTGCAACATTGAAAATCTGTAATAGACATTTGTAATTTAATTCTCAGGATGTGCTTGTTAATATATTTTCTTTGGCCAAGAGTATATTCTGCCTCCAGCAAATGTGGGCAGTACTTCAAGATAGCCAGAAACATATTGATTTGCAGATTTCATGTTTTCATCTCTATGTATCACTGCAAACATTCTCCGTTAAATACAGACATTAGCACCACTTCTGCACAATGATCTCATCGTGTTAATGCAAGAGAACAGTATCGCAATCTGTGATGTCCTCAGCAAGCAACCCTAATCAAATAAATTAAAATATGCATTTCTTCTCATAGCTGGACTCTGATCTACTCATGTGCTGACTTAATACTCATTCCAGGACTCTCAAATCTGATTGATGATGTCTTTGAACAGTTTAGAAAAGAATAATCAGCCACAAAGCCCAACTTGAAGCTGAGCTGAATTTCAAAGTCTAAACATTTAATGTGCTTTGATTTACACTTGCTGAAAGGCTTAAGAAATCCATATATTAAAAAATAAAAAAAAAAGAAAAAAAAAAAGAAAAAAAAAAAAAAAGAAATCCAGACTGTGTATGTAGGTATCATCATTCACAGGCTTAAAATTTAATTTTCATTACCTGAAACGTTCCTTTGTGGAGAGTATTCCCAACTTAGTATCTGGCCTTCACTAAAACTTCTTAAATCAGGTAAGGATGGTGATCATCCTATACCATCAATGGATAAATTCCTTTCAACACTACAAAGTACATTTTATATATTACCAATATTAATTACACATGATTTATTGCTGGTCGTGAATCAAACCTTATGATCACTGAAAGATTTGTAATAATTCATTGAATGCATTGACATGACTTTCTAATGCAGGGGTTTCTAGAATTCCTATGATATAGAAGGGATCATGAAATACTTATCACATAATATATGCAGGGGTGGGGACAGTCAAGGATTTTAAATTTTTTTTGGGGGGTTCAATTAAAGCTACTGGAATGTCGTCTATTAAGATATTATAATTACAATTTTCAGATTCTTCTTCACTCTCAGCACATTCATTACACAGTAATTGAGAAATTCTGCCTATTGTATGTTTGTGTAACAACATGTAATTTACCTTTCTAGAGAACATGCTAGACATTCGATATGTATAATTACCAAATTTTATTTTCCTTACAAGCTTATTATCTCTGGTTAGGAAAATCAGACAAATAAGTGGCCTAATTCTTACTTTCAGCTACCTGAAAGACGATTTGGAAAGAAAATTGTTTTTCACTGAGACATTAATGTTATCTGATGACAGGTTAGAAAAACGAGAATTACTCTACAGGGAACTACAGATTGAAGTTGGTAGTTATCACAGCTCTTATTAGATGCATAAGAGGGCTAATGAGTTCATTTCTGAACTGCCTCATTTTCCCAGAGACAGTGAGTCACCAGAAGACAAGTTGCAGACATAGTCAAAAAGGCACAGATGGGTACAAGTGTAGATCCGTGTATTGCCCACAGTGTGGACACATGTGACTCACAGGATGCTCTAGCCCCACATCAAAGACAGGCCCCAATCAATCATTTATATAAAATGCTCCCTGTCACTATGAAACTGTCCATCTCACACATCCTGTAGACAGCATTACTGTATTCTAATTGCCTACTCTCTGGTGACAGTGGGATTGTACTTGTAATTCACTCTCCTCTTGGCAAAGATGACATTTTTCCCCCACTACATTCCTACCATTGGATAGGGACTCAAAAAAAAAAAAATTGTCGAGTGAGAAATATCACCAATGACTGGAAATATTTAGATAATTCAGAATTCCCTCTTCTGGACCTTAATTTTCCAGCTCTCCAATCTGCACAGATATACAGAAGTATTATCTACTAAGCAACTATCATCTTTGTTACCTTGAATTAAAAACATCACCTGGTCAGCTCAGTAGGTTAAGCGTCTGACTCCTGGTTTCAGCTCAGGTCATGATCTCATAGTTTTCGTGAGTTCAAGCCCTGCTTTGGGCTCTGCACTGACAGGGTAGAGCCTGCTTGGGATTCTCTGTCTCTCCTCCCTCTCTCTGCCCCTACCCTACTTGTGCTATCTCTGTCTCTCTCAAAATAAATAAACTTAAAATACATGTTTTTCAATCACCTAAACTTCTATTATGCCTAAACAGCTTGAAGAGTAAACCTGAACTATTTGTAATACCCAGCAGCAATTAATTAGACTAAGGCAGGACAAGAATAAACAGCTATTTGAAAAGATACCTACAAGATACATAATGGAATGAAATTGTCACTTCCTTTAAGAAACACTGATTACACTCTGTTATTAGTAAAAATATAGAATGGTAATAGTTGCCATTTTTCCCATCCCTGTGTCCTGCCAGCATTTATCAGTCAATCTAGCTGAGGTGTTAATAAATATAATATAAACACCATGTGAAATGAACAGCTCACTCAATCAAAGCTCTTAACTCTTTAGGTTGAAAGTGATCTGAGAGTAATAGAGCTCAATGTTGTACTCATGACAGGTTTTTTCTTCCAAAAACATTTTTTCCAGTGATTACCTGGCTTCTTATACATACTTCTAAGGAAAGGGTAGGCCACATGTAGTGGCCCGTTCAACCTTTAAATGTTTTTATTATCACTATTAATGGATATTTCTAGTCCTCGTACTAACCTGAACCCCCTTCCTAATAATTTCCACCTATTCTCTTGCCCACTGGGCCTGTGCAGAATCTGTCCTACAGATACTGGCCCCACTCAGATCCTTCCTAACAGGAAGGAAATGGTCCGGAGAGCCTCCCTGGCACAGTCACTCACACCCTGGTAGTAGCACTTTCTGTTTATAACCATTTCCTCCCCCTTGGACAGTAGAGGCTAGTGTACCACATTCATCCTTTCTTCCTGTTACACAAATTCCACCAGTGTAGGCTTCTGCCTTCTCTTCAGATATTCAGAGCATGTATAAGGCAGGTGCCTCCCTGACAGCTGGCTTTTGATTTCTTAGTGCCCTAAATATTCCATGTGTTACCCAGCGGTGGGGGTGGTGGAGAAAGTATGGTTGGAAATCAGCAATGCCTAAAGAGACCTAGATATGATAACAGACAGAAAATCAGATATGAACTTGCAATGTAATATGCTGACATTTGAGGAAATATTTGCCCTGAATATGTATGGACACCGTGTTATGATACCAAAAGTTGATAATACTTCTTTCCACAATACTGCTGAAGATTTACCCAAAACATTCTCTCTAGTTCAGCTCAATAATGCCTGCCATCCCTTCCCATAAAAAAAGTATTTTCCATTTAAGCCACTAGGTAAAATACCTCATGATGTTCAACAGTGAAGATATTCAATTTGCTTCTTATTCTAGTTAGCATCCTTCTTTTTACTTCATTCCTCATTCTGAATGCTTCCCTGTGAAGTGTCTTAGGCAAATCAAAGGAATATTTTGGATGCATTTTTTCACCCTCAGAAGCCCCACGTCTTTCTCTAACACTTTAAGGGTCACATGGTGAAGAACACTGATCATATTCAACGCATGAAAGAGCATTTCACTGAACACATTCTTTGTTTCCCAGAAAACATCAAAGATTTGATGCTACCGATTATTCTGTATTCTGGGGCCGTCTGAATCAGGATGATGCTCTTACATTCAGGAAAAATGTCCGCAGTTGAATAATCCGTTTATAAATAGAATTACGTATTCTACTAGTTAACGTTAGTTTGCCCTTCGAACCTTCCCAGAGGGAAGTATGCACAGTAACACCTATAGTATCACCATCGTGACTCCTTGCTTAACACTTTGACCTGCAGACCCTATGCTTCACCTCTTCCCTTGTTCCCTCCTTTCCCAATGAAAGAGACAAAAACATTTGCAATTAGTGGCAATACAATGTGAGTTGACCAGTCAGCCATCTGTAAAATCCTTTGGGGTACTTTAAGTGCCTGTTATCTGAGAGATCTGAAATGTCAATAAAAACACAATATAGCTCTCACCCTCAAGTTGCGTGTAGTCTAGAAAGAAACACAGACAGGTGGACAGATCATTAGACAGCCATGTGATAAATGTGAAAAGAAGTACATGCAAGGTGTCGTGGACTCATCAAGAAATAAATGAATAGCTGTTCGTGTTTGGAAAGCAGAGCAAGTAGTATTAGAAGAAAACTATAAAGGAGGGGACAGAGAACACTCTATAGCATTTCTACAGATCTAAGCATATCTCCAACTCATACCCTCAGGATATCCCACCTTCTCTCTCAGAGATTTAACTGTCTGCAAGTTCAGTATGCAAAGTACCCTTTCCCAAAACACTACTGAGGATGCAGACTTAACCTTCACCATTACTCCTCTGGGATAAAATGAGGGTCAGTATTTATCTGTAGCCAGGAAAACCTAGATTCTAGAATTTCTGTCCTGTAACCTCGGACCCATTTCCACAGCATCTCTCCACTGTAAGATGCTAGACAAGGTACTATCTAAATATAATTAGATGCCAAAAAGTCAGAGCAGTCTCTGGAGTCATAGAGACCTGGGTTCAAATCCTAGCACTGTAAGATGCTAGACAAGGTACTATCTAAATATAATTAGATGCCAAAAAGTCAGAGCCAGTCTCTGTCCTGTAACCTCGGACCCATTTCCACGGCATCTCTCCACTGTAAGATGCTAGACAAGGTACTATCTAAATATAATTAGATGCCAAAAAGTCAGAGCAGTCTCTGGAGTCATAGAGACCTGGGTTCAAATCCTTGCTTAGCTATTAAGTAGCTGAATGACAGAGGCATAGTTTTTCAAAAATGCAATAAAACCTGCTCTACAGTATAGTAATGAGGACAGAACCTTGTGCATAAAGCACTTAGAACACTGTGTGGTGTATAAACCAGCTACCCTTTGGGAGTGCTTACTTATTATGACTAGAAGCAGTACTAGTCGCATCAGCAACAGGCAAGGAGAAGGATGGTAAGAATTAACAGCATTGACCGTTAGGAAGACCTAGTTAATATTCCAGAATTCTGTGAGCATACATATCTTCTCGATAAGATTCTATTTACAACAAATAATATTTTTTAGCTCTCATAGTAATTCTGTTCACTATCTAATATTTCTCTTCTGTGAAAAACGAAACCTGTAGGGCTCTTCGTAGACAACAAATGTCCTCCAACTACCAGAGTTAAAAGGACACTCTTAGCTCAAAAATATTTGTCATCACGATCCTGATTATTCTAACACAGAATCTCATGTTTTCCTGAGGCAGCCCATTGTGCCAATCCATGTTTGTCCTTCCTATGATTTCCAGCAGGAAGATGTCACTCTCGGATGAGGGTGGCCTTAACTGTAACTTACGCAGTGTGGCAGAGAACCGTGGGATTCCTAAATGCCTTAGCAGAACCTCTACCGCCCAGGCAACTAGAAGGCATATTTTGAAAGTCTCTGTGAAAGGCAGTGCCTAGGCCCTCATACACAGATGACAGATGGGGACTGTCACCGCTGACAGCCAGCCAGCAGCCTCCAGCAAACAAGCAGGGAATGAAAGACATGAGACTGGAAAATAAACAGTGTCTTGGGCTGATGGAAGCTGTGCATTTTAAGTGCTTTAGAAAGAGAGGCGTGGCATGTTTGAAAGCAATAGGTGGCTGTTTGTAATATAGGTACACCTTTATTTCTAAGAAAACTCTGAGTTTAGAGGAGATGGCAATATCATGAGCTAATCATCTACTTTGATGCCCCCACACACAGATGTCTCAGTACCACCCTGCTGTGGCATGTATTTATGGGGCATTAAACGTGTGTTAGGTAATGTACTAAACATTTCACACAAGTTTCCTCATTCCTTCTTTCTGACACCACAGTGCAATGGGTAAGCTGGGTTTTTTGTTTGTTTGTTTGTTTGTTTGTTTAATTAGAGTGCCCTGGTTCAACCAGGATCCATAATTTATTAGCCTTTGTGATTTGGGTAAGTTAATGCTCTAATTTAAGCCACAATTCTCTCATCCAAAAATTGGGGGGGAAATAGTATTGTAGCCACTCTAGTGAAAGAATGGACCTTCATCCAAAATTTGGATCAGATGTTGAGAATGAAGACACATACAACACACATGCCCAACACATGAAGAAAATTTGAAAAAGTTTATTACTCACAGAATGAGTCTTTCTGGGGAGAGCAGACCAGGGCCACAAATCTGGTCCTAAAATGGCTCTAGAAGCCAAGGAAAGGAGATTGGCTTGGTGTATTTATGGTGGTGAGCAAATAGGTCTTTGATATGGGTCCCTGTAGTTTGAATTTCATCCTGGCATCAAACGAAGGTGCACTCCAGCTTTACAGCTTGCTCAGATGTAAGCAGAAGGGGAAGACCACAGGAAAGACTTAAAAGTTGTTAGTAGTCAAACATCAAAAATGGAGTCAGACGGTTCTTTATTACACGTGTCTGCCTTCAGAGCTTTCTTACGAAGATTCACTGAAACCATTAGTATTTAGGTCTTCATGCCATGTCAGGCACAAGTCAATTGGCTAACATGTGTTACCTACATATTGGAATCATAATAATCCCCCTATGACAAAGCAGAAAAATAGGCTCTGAGAAACATGACTCTGGTTGCTTTGCTGGCAAGGAGAAGAACATGGACTCAAGTCTAACTCTTAAGAATTCTGAACACTGGGCTTTTAACTACAATATACGTAAATGCTCACCAACGTGCCAATATTGCCCATAACAAAGAGAAGAAGAAAATAGTGAGTCACCATTTGATTCAGCACATTTATTATCAGTGCATTTGATGTATTTATATCAATATCGTTCAGTGCTTCCCTGTAAGTTTTGAACCTGTCAGTGCATCTTGAGTTCTGGTATTGCCTACTGCACTCAGTGATGTATGTTTGCCATATTTGGTAGATTAAAAATACAACACCCAGTTAAACTTGAATTTCAGATTTAAAAAAAAGGAATAACTTTTCAGAATAAGTAAGTCCTATGCATTATGAGATCAGAGACATATTGTATAATCTGGTGATATCTTTGGCAAAGATTAACATAAATTGTTCAAACTCCCTATAATTGTTTTCTAATTCCCTTTACAGATGAATATGTTACCCTTTGGGACAATCACTACTGATTTCTCAACTTACAAATACTAAAGTCCACGAATTTCTAGACATTCCCATTTTCAATTGTTTGTTTCTCTTTTAGAGCAGACAATCGTACCCATACATGTATACGCCATAAGTAAACAGAATTGCTTTTCATCCAGGGAGCTTGTTCCAACCAAGCCTGTGGTAATTAAGGAATCACATAATTTTAAGTCTCAAAAGGCAAATGGAGGGTTCTTTTTTTCTTTCTCAGGAGAAGAGTGTCTTACATTTTGTAATAACTAAAAACGCTATCCTGGGAAAGAGGCAAAACGGTGAATTAAATGCAAATGTTCAAACTTTGATGAGGATATTCCCTTATAATCATAATTCTATGATTTCTTAGCCTGGAGTCAAAAACCCCTTTGCAAAGGGGTATGCATGACTCTAGGATTCAAGCCAGCTTGGCATCAAAAATCCTTCTGTGTGGCTTTTCTCAGCTGCTAACAGCTTTGGCTCCTCCAGAGAAAGAGGGAGGAGAGAGAAACTTTTAAAAATACTTTCTCCTAACTGAAGAGAAAGCCTTAGTTTGCCTTTTCTGGCATTTGGCTCTTCTACAACTCTGAAGAAAAGAATAAGTGGGGTGGGGAGGCAGCAGAAAAGGTCTCTGCATGCATTGCTGAGTACAAAATACCTATGAGTAAGTTCCTTCTATGGCTTATGATTGAAGAGGTAGAGATTAGAGCTGCCTTCTCTATCAGCATCTCTGCTAGGAGACGCTAGTTGACTGAAATTTCACATCTAAGTACACTAATAGACCACCCTCATCTTTCTTATATTTATCTGTCTGCCTCCACCAAGCCTCACTCACATATCCAAATTTCTTTCCATTCTCTGTATCAATCTTTTGCCGATTTTATGAATTTCTCTCCATTTGCCAAGCTTCATGAAGCCTTATACCATTTGAAAATTCATCTGTACAGCTAAATACTTTTCCATCCTCTTCCATAGCACCATTTTCCAGAGCTCTACCTCTTACATGAGGAAGATAACATCACAGTGTTTGTCACATGCCCTCTTACGACCCTTCTGAATGCCTCATTTTGTTTTCTATCCCAGCACCTGTATAGGTTATAGCTAGATGTAGTTGTTTAAATGTGCACATATGTGTGGCTGTTCCTTTTTTTGACAAAAGGACTATGCCATGTATGAATGGGTAAGAGCAGTCTTAGGATATAGCTTTGTCTGTCCATAGACTAGATATTGTTGCCCCAACCACATCCCCTTGCTCTCACGGTTTCACTACACACTGACCTGACTTGCAGCAGGGAACATCAGTACTTCTCTGACATAGGGTTTACACTGGCAGCTTGAGCCTGCTTTGCCCATATCAGAGGTAGCCCAAGAACATTTCTCTTTCCTCCCCCACCACAGCCTTTTAATGGGCTGAACTGTGTCTCTCCCAGGTTAGCATCTTGAAGCCCTAGCCTCCAGTACACCTCAGAATGTGACTGTCTTTGGAGATATGGGTTGAAAGATGTGACTGACTTACAAGGAGGCAGTTAGTGTGGGCCCTGATATAATCTGACTGGTATCCTTATAAAGAAAGGAAATTTGGACACACACAGAGACACAATATGGAAGACATATGAGGACACTGTGAGAAAACTTTCAAGGGAAAGAGAGCAGCCTCAGAAGAAACCAAACCTGCCGACACCTCGATCATGGACTCCCAGGATCCAGAACCATGAGAAAATAAAGTTGTGTTGTTTAAGCCACCCAGTCCGTGTTACTTTGTTGTTGCAAACCTAGCAGCCTAATAGAGTCCTCAATGAAAGACTAACGGGAGTTCACATTAAATGTTCCCTATCCCTAAAATCTTGGGTAGGATAATCCAATATGTGAAGTCTATTTCCCAAGAGATTAAGTTTCAATTAGCCACTGTGGTTACTGGCTAGATCATGTATGTAGTCATCGTTGGCCCCTTGTCTTTCCAATCTGCTTTTCCAATGGCATTTCCTGAGATAACCTCCCAGATACACTTCCTCCTTAGTTCTTTCCTCAGACCTGCTTCCAGCAGAACCCAACTAAGCAATCCTTAAGCATCTATTTTACAAATGCTTTACTTTGTTCAATGTGATTGCATAGGCAAATCTCCAAAGTCTGTGAGAAACTACTCCAAGTAAACAGAAAAGACTTTATTAAATGGAAGATTTGAACATTATAAACCAACTAGACCCAAGAGACAGTCACAGAACACCCAACACCAGCAGAAACACATTCTTTTCAAATATATATGTAATAGTCTCCAGCATAGACAATATACCGACATTGAACAGGCCTCCACTTTTTTAAAAGAATTGAAATCATGCTTATGTGGTAAACTAATATTCAACAAAGGAAGCAAGAATATGCAATGGGAAAAGGACAGTCTCTTCAACAAATGATGTTGGGAAAACTGGACAGCTACATGCAAAAGAATGAAACTGGACGACTTTCTCATACCATACACAAAAATAAACTCAAATGAATAAAAGATCTAAATGTGAGACCTGAGGGGTGCCTGGGTAGCTCAGCTGGTTAAGTGTCCAACTCTTGATTTCGGCTCAAATGATGATCTCATGGTTGATGGGATCAAGCCCCACTGTGCCATCAGCACAGAGCCTGCTTGGGATTCGCTCACTCCCTCTCTCTCGGCCCCTCCCAGCTTGTGTGTGCTCACTCTCTCTCTCTTTCTGTCTCTCAAAATAAATAAATAAACATTAAAAAATGATAAGATAAATGTGAGACCTGAAACCTTAAAAACCCTAGAAGAGAGCATAAGTAGTAATTTCTCTGTCATCAGCTGCAATATTTTTCTAGATAGGTTTTCTAGATAGGCCCAATAAACTATTGGGACTATGTCAAAATAAAAAAAAAAAAAAAAAAAAAAAACTTCTGCATAGCAAAGAAACTGAATGGGAGAAGATATTTGCAAATGACATATCAAAGGGTTAGTATCCAAAACATATAAAGAACTTATACAACAACATCCAATCATCGTTATCATCATCATCATCCTCTAATTAAAAAGTGGACAGAGTATATGAACAGGTATTTTTCCAAAGAAGACATAGAGATGTCCAACCAACACATGAAAAGATGCTCAACATCACTCATAATCAGGGAAATGCAAGTCAAAACCACAATGAGATATCACTTCCCACCTGTCAGTATGGCTAAAATCAAAAACACAAGAAATGACAAGTATTGGCAAAAATAAGAACCCTCACGCAATGTTGGTGGGAATGCAAACTGGTGTAGTTACTGTGGAAAACCCTATGGAGGTTCCTCAAAAAATTAAATACAAAATTACCATATGATCCAGTAATTCTACTACTGGGTATTTACCCAAAGAATATGAAAACACTAATTCAAAAAAATACATGCACCCCTGTGCTTACTGTAGCATTATTTAAATAGCCAAATGATGGAAGCAACCCAAGGGTCCATCAACAGATGAACGGATAAAAAAGATGTGGTATATACACCCAATGGAATAATATTCAGCCATAAAAAGAATGGTATCTTGTCATTTGCAACAACATGGATGGATCTAGAGGATATAATGCTAATTCAGAGAAAGACAAACACCATATGATTTCACTCATGTGTGGAATTTAAGAAACAAAACAAATAAACAAAGATAAAAAAAAGAGAAACAAAGACTCCTAACTATGGAGCACAAACTGATGGTTACCAGAGGGGAGGTGGGTTGGGGGGAATGGGTGAAATAGGTGAAAGTGATTAAGAGTACACTTAGAGTAATGAGCACCAATGTATAGAACTGTTGAATCACTATGTTGTACACCTGAAACTAACAAAACACTGTACGTTAATTATACTAGAATTAAAAAAAGAACTGAAATCATGTAAAGTGTATTTTCCCACTACAATGGAATTGATTTAGATATTATAACAAAGAAAAAATGAAAAGACAATCCATAAAATGGGAGAAAATACTTGCAAATCATTTACCAAACAAGGGACTTGTATCTAGAAACTATAAACAACACGTCCTAGGCAAAAAATACAAAAACAATCCAGTTTAAAAAAGGGCAAAGTTGCTGAGTAGGCATTATTTGAAAGAAGATATGCAAATGACTACTGTTCCGGACTGAATATTTGAGTCGTCACAAAATCCATGTGTTGAAGCCTTAACCCCTACAGTGATGGCATGAGGAGACTGAATCTTTGAGAACTGATTAGGTTTAGATTAGTTCATTAGGGTGGGGCCCTCATGATAGCAGTAGTGCCCTTATAAGAAGAGCAACAGACAGGAATGCTCACTATCTCCACCTTCATGCACTGAGGAAAAAACATGTGAGCACCGAGTGAGAAGGTAGCTATCTGCAAGCCAGAAAGAAGGCCCTCCTTAAGAATGAAAACTGTGGCACTTGTATTTCTAGCCTCCAGAATTGTGAGAAATTAATGTCTGTTATTTAAGCCACCCAGTCCTTATGGTAGTTTGTTATAGCACCCCAAGCTAAGATAGCCAAAGCACTTATAAAGATGCTCAGCATCATTAGCCATGAGGAAAATGCAGATCAAAACCACAATAAGAAATCATTTCATACACACAAGGATGGCTATGATTTAAAAAAAAAAAAGAAAGAAAAAAACAGGTTATAACAATGGACAAAAACGTGAAGTAATTGGAATCTTCAGCCATTCCTACTGGGAATATAAAATGGTGAATCATTCTGGAAAGCAGTAGGGCATCTCCTCAAAAGGTGAATCATAGACTTACTGTATCACCTAGCAATTCCACTCCTAAATAACATATCCAGAGAAATGAAAATGTACAGCTATACCAAAACTTGTAAATGGATCTTCAATGCAGCATTATTTAAAATAACTGAAGTATAAACAACCCAAATGTCCATAAACAAATAAATAAAAATTCATACAGTGAAGTACTGTTTAGGGTTAACAATGATGGAGATATTGAACATGCTACATGGATGTAATTTTGTAAAAATTTTGCTAGGTGAAAGAAGACTATCATATAAGATCATATTTTGTCTGATTATATTTATACAGAATGTCCAGAACAGGCAAATCTTTATAGCCAGAAAGTCAATTAGTAGTCAATTAGCCTATGACTGGGGTGAGTGTCTGTGGGGATGGGTGAGGAGTAACTGCTGGTGTATACAGGGTTTCTTCTGGGCAGTGCAAATGTTCTAGCATTGGATTTCGGTGATGGCTGCACAACTCTGGGAATGTACTAAAATCCAATGAATTTTATACTTTCATGAGTGCATTGTATGGCATGTGAGTTATATCTCAATAAAAGTGCAAAGTGTGACCATTTTTTATTTGTTCAAGAGATTGAGCAAAGTCTCAAGTGAGACTTCAAGTTTTTGTCATGTAAATCATTCACAACATGACAAAATATTCATTAGATGCTCAAAAATACTTGTGATTCAAAATGTGAAAGGTTTAATCCTTCAGGAAAATTTTGTCTGTAGGTCTGTGCTCCAGCTTCCTTCTTTTCTCTTCCTACATATCATGTACATCATTGAACAATAAACTTTGATGAAATAAATAGGGGGGAAACCACAAAATTACTCAATTTGCTAAATATAAAAGATCCAATAAAACAATAAACAAGTCTGCTAAATCAGAATAATTCATATTTAAGTGTGTCTTTTCTCTGGATCTTCATAACACCTTGGTAAATGTTTACCTAAAACATGTGTCCACATAGAAATTCTGAAGTTGGGGCGCCTGGGTGGCTCAGTCGGTTAAGCGGCCGACTTTGGCTCAGGTCATGATCTCGCGGTCCGTGAGTTCGAGCCCTACGTCAGGCTCTGTGCTGACAGCTCAGAGCCTGGAGCCTGTTTCAGATTCTGTGTCTCCCTCTCTCTGACCCTCCCCCATTCATGCTCTGTCTCTCTCTGTCTCAAAAATAAATAAACGTTAGAAAAAATTTTTTAAAAATAAAAAAAAAAAGAAAAATTCTGAAGTTCTGGATTGCCTTTTTTTTTAATTGTGGCAAAATAAACACACCATGAAATTTACCATTTCAACCATTTTTAGGTGTACAGTTCAGTCGTAGTTAAATACATTGACAAGGTTGTATTTGAATTGCCTTTACGGAGGCTTTTAACATCAGCAGCAGTTGAGGTACTGAAGGAATAGGAGCACAACGTAAGCTAACCGTGTGTCTCAATCTGCCTGGGACAGATCCGGTTAAGTTCTGTTGCTCCAGCTTGTTAAGTGTGCCCTCTTTCCTTCTATAAAATGTCCTAATTTGGAAGATAAATTACTCCATCACCATAAATCCATACCTACTTCTCTCCTACTTTCTGACTTCCTGCTGTTTATTCATCCCAGAACTGGACTTCAGGACTTTCTCCATCTGGCAAGTTACTACTCATCATCCAAAGCTCTACTCAGGTCACCTCCCCTTTGTCGTGCTCTTTAAATCTGAAAGATCTAATCCCTCTGTCATCTGCATTCCTGCTCCATTTTTTATGTCAGTCTACTGAGGCAGTTAGGTCTTTCCCACCATGCAAAAAAGGCTTCCAAATGATATTATGCCTAAAAAGATGTATCATTTTTGCACTCTCAACTTCCTATACCATACATGACACACAGAACACACTCAACTCTTTGTCAAATGAATGAATAATGGTTTGTGTTTTCCACAACATCTAATTCTAGAGGCATTAGAGAGGTGAATATCTATATTTATTAGAGAAGATGATTTCTGTGGTGTTTGACTACCTTTTAAAATAACCACACAGACGTGCACACACACAGACACACACACACAAATGTCTTTCCCCATGGCTACTCAATAAATAAATAAATAAGCTGCACTCATAAGGCTTGTCAAGGTACCACTTCCCACAGGAGAATTTTGCTCTCCTCTCTCATTTATCTAGGCATGTGCAGAGGCTTTTGACCCAATTTAGCATAGATAAATGACCCATGATGTGAAATTTCCCAATAGTTTAATAATGCATTTAACTCAAAGTGACACTTGCTTGCAGCTGCCTTAAAGCACTTTGGAGGCGATATATGTCTCTTTGAAATGATGGATGGTGAGGAGGCAGGCTGCAGGAGAGAGCCCCCTCCCCCCCACCATCTCCCCTAGGGAAGAACTAAGGAGATCCTCTTTAAATTGCCCGCAGCAAATTCAGTGCTTGTGAGACAATTTAATGTATGCATTTTCCAATATCATTTACAGTTATGTCCATTAGATTAACTATAGAGGGAAGCTTTTTGTATCCTGTATAATACTCCCTTTTTTCTGCAATACATTTCGAGGGTTTTATTGATTTCTCCCTACAAAAGATGCAGAGTAGGACTTGGTGCTTATTACTTCAAGTCCTTGCCTAACCCACCAAATAATTTAGCCAAAGCAAAATTGTTTTGTATGCCTTTAAAATTATATTCCATAGATGAGAAATCTTTACCTTGTTTTTGCTAAATTCAGTAATCAAAAAGTCAATAAATTCAAATAGGTTGTTCTTCATGGTCAATCTTATAGTTAAAATAGAACATGAAAAAGCATGAATGTTCTATTTTCTGATTTCACTATTTTTTTTTCTTTTGGAAAGACATTCCACATTTTGTTGCAGCAATGTGCAATCCATGGTAGACATTAGGAACAAAGAATTTTGCTACTTTTTCTGATCACATAATCTTTTGTGGGCATATTTATAACTCTTCAGAGGATATGCTAAGCAACAGAAAAATGTTTTGAACTATCCCATATCTGCAAAGTGATTTTACTCAATCATGTTCTTTGAGTTTGTAACTGCTTTGGGAGACATTCCAATACTTTAGCAATCAGAAAAGAATGATGTAAAGTACTAGTATAGTCATTTACTGAGTTTAATATACACAAATAATTATATCCATGTGGAGAGGCATGCACAGAATTTGGGAGGGGGGTGATACAAAATAGAAATGAGTAGAGGAAGACTAGGAATAAGGTGCCAAATTTCTGAACCAGACTGCTGACATCTCCAACAGACTGTACCCAATCTTATAGAGACTCGGTTCCTTTCAAGATTGATTTGAAATTTCCAATAGACAAAGCTTGAATTTGTGGATATGCAAAAGCACACGTATGCTCACACACATGTACACACAATCAAAGCATAGGAGGCAAAGAATAATTGACTGATATTTGCATCCCCAGAAATTATACAAATGCCTCCACACTTCAGATTCCATCAGGCTTCAAACTCAGACCAATCTTCAATGATGATCAGCAGTCCTGAGTCAACTGCAGACTCTCTTTCAGTGGGCTTACTGGTATCTTCACTCCTGGACTTGACCTGTGGTGCCCGCCCCAGGTGCCTGGCACACTGCCTCCACAGTGACTCTGACAAGTCCTCTCAGTTTTTTCCCCAACCTTTATTAAACAGTTCAGCAGAAGGAAACTTTGCTGCACTCCATAAGCAGCAATGTGCACACAAATCTCTGTCTCAGGCTCCACTTCTACGTTGATGTGTGTGCTAACTGGCACTTGAGTAAGGTTGAGATTCTGTCCTCACTGGCTCTCAGAAAATTGAGAAAGTCTACTAATTGCTTGTATTTATAAACGTGCAACAGCAGTATCTCAGTTAAAATTTATTTCTTGCCAGTGGACAGAATGTTATAATGGACCTAACCTATCTCAACAAGGAGTATGCTTGGCTCTATCTTTTCTGAATCATGTAAGGACAGAGATAATCAGATGGAAGATACATTGATCTGTATATCGTGATCTCCACAGAGGGCAGAAAATTCTTAAGTAACTGAAAATAAAGGAAAGTAAAGACAATTTGGTAGAACACAAAAAGTCAGGTAGGCTTGGGCTTGAATTGTAAATCTCTCACCAGTTCTGTGATTCTAGGTAAATTATAAAATCTCTAGAGTACCCATTTCCTCAGTAGTCGTCTTATCCTCACTTACCTCCTGGAGTAGTTTTGGCAAAAAGAGACAGTATATAGAGCACTATGAAACAAGATACACTCCATAAGCACCAAGTAAAAGATGTTATTCTTGTGACCATTATTTTATGTACTGAAGGCACAAAAGTTATTGTACCTTAAACTGGGCTACCACAGAGGAGGCTTAAGAGTCGGGTGAACTGTACCTATTAATGAACAAAGAGTGGCAGCCCATTCCTCTATGGACATGCAGGCAGCCACAAGGCCATCCCTGAGAAAAACTCTTATTTTCATCTCCAATTCAACAATATAAATGTAATTCCTTTTTTAAAAAAATAATTTATTGTCAAGTTGGCTAACATACAGTGTATATAGTGTGCTCTTGGCTTTGGGGGTAGATTCCTGTGATTCGTCGCTTACATACAACCCCCCAGTGCACATCCCAACAAGTGCCCTCCTCAATGCCTATTGCCCATGTTCCCCTTTCCCCCATGTAATTTCATCTAGTAAGGAAAGCTACCCTGTTTTCATGCACATGATGGCATTCCATTCAAAACAACCAATTAGAATAGGTCTTAATATTCTAATTTTTAGGTGAGAAAAATGAAAATTAGAGAGATTAAGCAACATGCCTGACATTAGTAACAGATTTAAGACACTCAGCCTCTAGGCATCCTGACCTTCCAGTCTGGGGCATTCTCCATAGCACCACAGCTACACCCCTGTGGATTCATTCACACTTTGTCACTTCCCTTTTGTAAACAACAACAACAACAAAGTCTGCTCCCTCCTCCCCACAAAAAGGCTGACTTGATAAAGCTGCAAAAACATTACTTTTGGTTGATTTTTTCCCCTGAATTATCCAGAAGTTTGACACTTAAATTACTCCATATGAAGTATCTGGCTTTAGATTAAAATTATATGTGGTATCAATATATTCATATTTTTAATTTAATCCTAGAACCACCCTCAGAATGAGTATAGTTACTTTTTTTTTAGTAATTACATTGTGCAGTTAGAAATATGTTCATGCAAATCTATATCTCACCACAATTTATACACAAAGTACAACCTGAAGACCTTTCTGAAATAGGCAGATTTATAATATCAACAGGGAACTGAGAAATATTTCTTACATTTATGTGACCAATTATTTGAAAAGCTGACTCAGAGTAGAAAAATACTGCGAAATTATAAATGCAAATCTCAACACAAGTCTGTGTCTTCCTTAGGTAGCTGCATCGAGCCTATACATCCTGTATAACATTAGCAGAACATGAGAAAGGGTGTCTCACTGTACCGGAGTCCCGAGATTTGGAGAAAAGCAACCCTGGGCTTATTACATCTTGCCCTTCAAGTTCCAGTTGTGTCATCTAGGGTAAGTTTTCCCTAAAAATCTTATGTCTCATCTACAAAATGAGGAAACTTTCACCTTATGAATAATTTAAAAAATTAAATGAGTTTACCATACTTATTTCACATGCAGAGCACCAGGTATAAAATATAAAGTCAATAAATGATAGTTATTTTGAAGTAATAAGTAGTGAGCAGACTTTATAGGGTATAAATGACCATAATGGTTAATAATTACTCATATCAGTCGAATCTATTATAAATTCTTATTAGCGATTAGAGAACTAAAGCCATGTCAGTCTGAGGAGACTCATACTGGGGAAATCCTAAATTTATTTTCCCCTTCTACTCCAGTAAATTCATCCTTCTAGGATAAAGGGCCTTAATCCATTAAACTAGACCAGTGTAATTAACATGACAGAAGTTAGATTGTTCTGTATCCTAAAAGATACCATTAGTACCTCTAAGAGACAAAAGTGTCAAAGGGTTATGATTTCCATGGTGTGCTGAGCCACCTTATTTAATAAGATTATTTCTACTTCTTTGCACCTAGAATTTTGATCTGAAGTACCTTTCATTTGTAGCCTCTCTGAATTTAGGTTAGAGTTTGCTGTAAGTTGAACAAACAGCCCAGCTCAGGAAACGGGATCCTGCCTTATCTATCTTCCCTCCTCTGAGGTTTCTATAAATATGCAAATTCATTTATAAAATCTGAACTTTTCTCTAAAAATCTTATATCCCATTATTCAGCTGCATTAGTATCTTTCATATATTGGCTACTTAAGATTCGCCATACTAACAAATGGATTTCAAAACAGAATAAAACCATTTCATTTCTTTGCTGACTATGTGCTAAGGATGATCCAGGTGAAGACACAATGAAAAGCAAAGCTGAAAACATGAAGTGTTTATATTCTTCCTGTTCTGAAACCCACACTTAATTAGTATGGGAAATCTTAAATAGCCAATACATTAAAAAAATACTAATTTTTCTTTCTCTTCCTCACTCCTTCCCTTCCTTCCTCTCTTCCTCTTTCTTTCTTTTTTCTCCCTCCCTTTTTTCTTCTTCTCCCCTTCCTTGCTCTTTTCTCTCTTCCTTCCTGCCTTCCTTCTTTCCTATGTCTCTCAATTCTCAGGGATTATGATCCATTCTCATTGTACTCCTCTGTTTCAAAGACACCCCAAGAACTAGAATACTGAGACAACACTTGTTTAAATAATTAATAAATGTTTGGGTAATGATTGTAATCAGAACATTCTGTTCTCTCCTTAGGTAAAGAACATTTAGAAAACATCCATGATGGAGCAACAGAGGATACTTAGGTTTTTATTTCCTTATACCAACTAAAAGCACATGTATTTGTGAATGTTCAAAAATATATTCAAAATATATACATACTGAGATTAATCTTTATATTTCTCTCAAGTTCTCCCAATCTACTATCTCTTATCAATCCCCAACTGCAATTAATTGACTCTCTTGGAGGTCTTCCATGATTGTTTTCTTTCTCCCATGCCCAGATCTGCAATTCGAGTGGAGTCCACTAGTCTTGTCCATGGAATTATAGCCAGTAAATATTCACATTTTCCCATTTGTTTTCTACACGGTGAAATTTCTTGTTGGGGAGTCTATCTGAATTGTGATCTAAATAAAATTATATCATCCACTCACTGTCAATGGCTGATATGACTCCCATCCTCTAAATGTACAGGTTCCCTTTTTGTGTTGTTTTTCCTTCTTGTACCATTTTTTCTTTTGGTAACTTGTGTTACTGTAGAGTTTCTCATCTTATTTTGTTGACTAAGGTTCTGTGGTGGTATTTAGGTTATAATCTAGAGCCCTGCTCAGATGAACAATTCTCATATATACATAATGTCTGATCATCTTATCTTGGTTATGTGCCACAAGCCACTAAATAAGAAAAATGACCATCTTTGAAAAATATTTGTCACACAGTATTCATATCCCTAATATGGGAAGAGCTTCTAAAAGAGAAGGAAAAAGTTAGGCAATTTAGAGAAAAGTGGTTTAAAGATATAAAAGGAAGTTCACACAAAAAGAGATATAGTCAACCTTTTGAAAAATGCTGAACTGATAACAAGATAAAAACAATTTAAAACCACACTAAGGCACCATTTTTCATGTATAATATTGGCAGGAAAAGTTTGACAACTTGTTCTGTTGGAAGCTATGGGATTATAGGCATGTTCACACATTGCTGAAGACAAAGTAAAATGATACAGCCTCCAGGAAGGGGAATTTAGCAGTATGAAGCAAAATCATACATATATTTCCCATTTGATCCAATAACCCTGCTGCTAGGAGCCTAACCTAACAAAATTCTGATAACAACAAAATCAAAAAGACAAATGTACAAGACTATTTATTAAAGAACTGTTTCCAGTAGCAAAAGAGTGGGGACTACCCTCAGTGACCTTTTGCAAGGGTTTTCTTAATTACATCCTGATACATCTTTGCAATGGAATACTATACATCTGTAATGAATGGACTATGAAATATCTCCATACTACCATAACTTGATGTTTAACAAGTATTAAGTGCAAAAAGCAAAGTGTAAATGATACTAGTATACCACATATTATCTATTAAAAAAATACATGTGTGTGTGCACATATACCCATATTTGGTTATACATAGATATTTTAAAATAAAAAGATAAACAGATTTAAAGCTAAACCAGCTTCATTTGGGCTAATATAAACAAAAAGCATTACCCATAGAGAGAAGGAAGGAATGGTGTAAAGAATATAGGAATGGGAACTATATTCTAAGTTTTTATTTAAATTGCAGTTAGTTAACATACAGTGTAATATCAGTTTCAGGTCTACAATACTGTGATTCAACATTACCATACAACACCAGGTGCTCATTACAAGTCTACTCCTTAATCCCTATCACCTATTTAACCCAACCCTCACCCACCTCCCCTTTGATAATCATCTTTTTTCCTTACAATTAAGAGTCTGTTTCTTGCTTTGTCTCCTCTTTTTTCCCTGATGTCTGTTTCTTAAATTTCATACATGAGTGAAATTATATGATATTTTTCTTCTGACTTATTTTGCTTTGGTTAATACTCTCTATCCCCATCCACGTTGTTGCAAACGGAAAAAAATAATTCTTTTCTATGGCTGAGTAATATTCCATTGTGTATAGATACCAAATCTTCTTGATCCATTCATCAGTTCAGTGACAGTTGGATTGTTTCCATAGTTTGGCTATTGCACATAATGCTGCCACAAACATCAGCATGCATGTATTCTTTTGAATTAATATTTTTGTATTCTTTGGGTAAATACCTAGTAGTGCAATTAGTGGATCTTAGGGTAGAAATTTCATTTCTTTGAATATATCCTGGTTTGTAAATTTGTCTCACAGATAATCTATATATATCATACATTAGATAAAATGAAATTAAAATTAAAAAGAGAAATTCTTAAATCTAAAAATTAAAAATATGATTCTATATCCAATTATTAACATAGGCACACAGAGAGGAAATATTCTACGTAATGTTAATTACATTATCATATTGTTGTAATTGCATTGAACACCCCAATGAGATTTATCTAGTGATTAAAAAAATTTTCAAGTTCAGTTTTCAATAACCGTATTATTGGTGATAGTGTTGATATTACTCTCCTGGGACTACTTTGCATGAGTGACTTATCAGTGAGTACATCAAAAGTAAATGAGCAAGTTTTCATTCCAGAAATCCCAATCCCAAATCCCAATCAAGATTTTCATTGGGATCAAAAGACGCCAAACTATAAGCTTGATGAACTTATTTAGCAACAATGATTTCTTGAATTTAAATTGGAATATCAATGTGCACACTCAATATATTTTTTAATGCATTTTCTAAGTTGGTCCACTGTATACAGGCCTAAAACACTCATCAACCCAGGAACAATGCCAACCTTCCCACCAAGATAGTAGCCTCTATATACCATATCCCACTGAAAAGAACAAGGACTCCTTGGAAGAATGGCTGACTCATGGTTGGGGACAACATATACTCAGGATAAACCTGGGACATCTTATCATATCAAAGGGCAAGACAACGAATGAAAACTCCTGAGTCTTGTCAAAGGGCTCAGGAGCCAATTTTGAAAACACACCCACCACAGCCAGACACAAGAGAATCTGAGAATCACTAGTGATAATAACTGCCATGGATTGGAACACTTACAGGTATAAGCTGAGGATTTGATAATAACATTAAGAACTCATCTTTGTAATGATACTGGGAACCAATTCATAATTCTGAATGGCAGGTAAGTAAAAGGAAAAAGATAAAGCTTTCATTATGTCTTTCCCACCTCAGTATAACCATAATTGAGGAGAAAAAGTTTCTGTCCATAGAAATTTTCCAGAAGGAAGGAATGAAGGAATTAGGATAGCTCCACCTTGTAATACATATGAATGAATGGATCTGGGAACTGTCCATCAGTGGTCTAATTATTTACCCAACAATGTGAAACTGTTGTAATAAAGGTTTGGGTTCTATGGTTTAAAATTTGACAGGTCTACTCACCAGACCACCCTAGGTTTTTGTTTGTTTTTTTTTTTAGTTTCTTTCCTTTTTCCTTTTTTCCTTTTGCTTTTTTTTCCTAAAACTCCCTTTTTCTAAAAATCTGTAACATTTATTTTTATAATCAACTTGGCTACCTGCATAAAAAAAAGATTGTATCATTATTGGAATTACTTAAAATGTATACATTAATTTTTTTTTCAATATATGAAGTTTATTGTCAAATTGGTTTCCATACAACACCCAGTGCTCATCCCAAAAGGTGCCCTCCTCAATACCCATCCCCCACCCTCCCCTCCCTCCCACCCCCCATCAACCCTCAGTTTGTTCTCAGTTTTTAAGAGTCACTTATGCTTTGGCTCTCTTCCACTCTAACCTCTTTTTTTTTTTTTTCCTTCCCCTCCCCCATGGGTTTCTGTTAAGTTTCTCAGGATCCACATAAGAGTGAAACCATATGGTATGTCTTTCTCTGTATGGCTTATTTCACTTAGCATCACACTCTCCAGTTCCATCCACGTTGCTACAAAAGGCCATATTTCGTTCTTTCTCATTGCCATGTAGTACTCCATTGTGTATATAAACCACAATTTCTTTATCCATTCATCAGGTGATGGACATTTAGGCTCTTTCCATCATTTGGCTATTGTTGAGAGTGCTGCTATAAACATTGGGGTACAAGTGCCCCTATGCATCAGTACTCCTGTATCCCTTGGGTATTTTCCTAGCAGTGCTATTGCTGGGTCATAGGGTAGGTCTATTTTTAATTTTTTGAGGAACCTCCACACTGTTTTCCAGAGTGGCTGCACCAATTTGCATTCCCACTAACAGTGCAAGAGGGTTCCCGTTTCTCCACATCCTCTCCAGCATCTATAGTCTCCTGATTTGTTCATTTTGGCCACTCTGAATGGCGTGAGGTGATATCTGAGTGTGATTTTGATTTGAAAATGTATACATTAATTTAAAGGAAACTGTTATTTAATGTCTTCCTATGCAAAAAAAAAAAAAAAACAAAAAAACCAAAAAACATGAGAAGTCCAAATCCTTTTTTTCTCCATAATCATTCTGAATTAGTCTAGTTAAAAATACATTAAGTGTTTTATTTTTGCAATTTAAATTTATTAAAATTATTTGATTATAATTTATAACTGGGCTGTATATGTGAAGTTACATATTTGGGGTTTTTTAAGTATATTTATTTATTTTGAGATGGGGGAAAGGGGCAGAGAGAGGGAGAGAGAGAATCCCAAACAGGATGTGTACCATCAGAGCCCCTTGGCATGGGGCTCAGTCTCACAAACTAGGAGATCATGACCTGAGATGAAACTGAGTTGCTGCTTAACTGACTGAGCCACCCAGGAGCCCCTGAAGTTACCTATTTTGAATGAATTTTATAAAATACTACTTCTATTAAATGATGGTAAATGTTGTAATAGTTTATATAGTGATTCTTTTGTATGTTACCAGTATTTTACCTCTTTTTAAAAATGTTTACGTTCCTGATTGGTTTCTCATGGTGCATTGCATTGACTGATACCTCCAATACTTTGTTAAAGAGTTTTCAGAGTTGTATAGAATAGTCTTTTGTGATAATTTTTTTTTAAAAATGCATCTAGTTTGATGGCTATTTCCCACTTGTTACTTTTAAGTGTCCATAAGTGAGAAATAAATATATACATATATGTATACACACACACACACACACATATATATATATATATATATATATATATATATATATATATATATATACACGTATATATGCACACACACACACAGACGCTCTTTTTTAAAGAGAACATGAGCAGTGGAGACGGGCAGAGGGAGAGACAGAGAGAATCTTATGCAGGCTCCATGCTCAGTGCAAACCCGACATGGGGCTCCATCCCATGACCCTGGGATCATAACCTAAGCCAAAATCAAGAGTCAGACATTCAACTGAACCACTCAGGCAACCCTTAAGTGTCTATATTTTTATTTCTCTTTTAAGTTTACATGTTTCTTTTTCTAATTAGCTAATGGCTTGATATTTTTTAAAAATTTCAAGGACAGTTTTGGATTAATTCAGTGACTCCAATTTTTCTTTCTTTTGACTTGTAACTCATTTTTCTGCTCTTATTTTAATTAATTCCTGCTCTTTGCTTTTTCTTGTTTACATTATTCACTTTCAAAATCCTTGTGTTGAATATTTGTTTTCATTTCTATTAATATAGGTATTGAATGTCATATATATTCTCTGAGCACTGTTTAACTATACTATGAATCTTGGTATGTAATAGTTTCAATATTACTGTTACTTCATTTTTAATTTTCTGAGAATTACTACTTAGCTCCCCAGTCCCCACTTTTGTCTGGACTTCTTTTTCCCCCCAATGGTGCCTGTTCTCTTCAATTTTGACTCTTTATTGTATTTTTTAAGTTTTTATTGAAGTTCCAGTTAATTTATGTACAGTGTATTACTCCTTTCGGATGTATAATACAGTGATTCAGTACTTCCATTCTACAGGCAGTGCTCATCACAAGTGCCCTCCTTAATCCCCATCACCTATTTTAAACAGCAGTTTCTTCTCAGTGTAGGTAAGGCTTGATCATAGAAGAAATTTCAGTTAAGCCCAGAATTTCTAGAACTCTCAGAACCAACTGCATTGTGATTTCTTTGCACTCATCATTATATTTGGCGATGAAAATCTCCTCCTGGCTTCAAATGCTGCTCTGGGACTGACCTTCCACATTGATAAAAACTGTTTGTTAGTGACTCAGGACTTCTTTTCTCAGGCTCATCAGAATACAGGCAACATCCTCTACTCTCCCACACAGATTCTGATACCGTGAAAAACTTGAGGCTATCAATGGGTTGTCTACACCAGCTTGTATTTCTGAATCTGTCCACACTACATCTCACCTGGTTTTGTTGTAGATGTGTGTTTTCAGTTTTGATACTCTAGCTTCATTGTTTCTCTGTTTTTATGGGGGAGAAGAGACATTCAGATAAAGTAAATAATTAAGCACGCTACCATGATTTTCCAACATCTAAAAATTTTATGCCATTGTCTTTTTTTTAAATTAACTTTACTCAAGTAAAATTTACATATAATAAATGCATCTGATTTAATTATAGTCAAGTGAGTACTTACAAATGTATTCCCTTGTGTAACCATCTCCACAATCAAGACATAATATTTGCTCTACCCAGTAAATCTACTCACCCTGGCTTTAGGCAACCAATGATATGTTTTCTGTCACTATACTTTATAGTAGTGTTTCCTAGATATAAATAAGGTATGCACTTCTTCATGCCTGACATTTTTCCACTCAGTCTAATTTTTCACTCAGATTTATCTATTTCAATTGCTTCTTTTTCTGTGAATACAACCTGAGTGGAGGAATGTACAATTTGGTTACATATTCATCATTTGTGGACATGTATTTTCAGTTTTACACTATTTATTTACATTATTTATTCACAAATAAAGCTGCCATAAAAAAAGACCAAAAATTTTTTTTAATGTTTTCTGATTACATGTATTAAGTCCTTTTGTACTAATTCCAGTGACATTCTCGTATCTGAATCTGTTTGAATTGACGGATTTTTCTCCCAGTTATGGGTCACATTTTGGGTCCCACCATGTGGGCCCTATGCTTCTTTACGTATTTTTCAATTTTTTACTGGACTTTGGTCCTTGCTGCATGCCTGAATTTTTTGCCTCCCTCTAAGCAACACTGGGCTTTCCATGGCAGACAGTTAATTTACTTAGAAAACAATTTGATCCCTTCAGTTCTTGCTTCTCATACTTTTATTGTGGGTCTGTGGCAACTTATTCTAGAGAAGCGTAGGACATGTGAATCTTCTGGGTTAGCTGCTGAATGGTCTGGGTGATCAAAGGGGATTTTCCAAGATGCCTGGTCAGAACTCAAACATACTTGCACCTACATCAACTTTCGGAATGATTCCATTTATAGCTCCACAATTCTTTCTTGCGCGGCCCTTTGGAGTTTAAGTGATCACATAGATAATCTAAGTAGTGAGCACACACTCAAGGAGCCATAGAAGCAAATTTCTAGAGGTCATTTTCTGCAAATCTCCCTCCTCTCCAAGACTCTGTCCTGCAACTTTCAGCTGCCTCAATTTCCCACTGTCTCCATACTTCAGCCAACCACTGTGCTGTGCTCAGGATTTCTCTCCCAGTATTGTGGTCTGGATTATGTCCACAGGAACAAAATTGGTGTCATCATAGGGCTTACCTTGCTTATATCCCTTCTCTCAAGGATCAAATTCTATGGTGCTTTTTTTTAAGTATATGAAGAAAGTCATCTCATACATTTGCCTAATAATCACTCCAGTCCCTATTAGACCATCACGGAAAGATGCAGAAGTAATATGTAATAACATGTATCTCCCTTCTTCCGTTCTGAGACTCTTGATTATCAATGCAACCATAACTAATGTAAAATAATAGCGTAACAGTGTTAACTATTATCCTTTTTTGCTTACTTAAATTCTTCAATGACTCTCCCTATTGATCAATATTATTCCTCAATATTTAAGAAAAAAAGTGGTCATGTTCTAAAATTACTTGAATCATTAAATATGTGACATATTTAACCATATACATACTGAAAAAAAGTGTGTAAAGACCTCTAAAAAATTTATTATCCTGAATCCCAAATGAACTTAAGTGGATTTATAACCAATGCCATACGAATACAACATATTTAATAAAAACATAAACACAGGAAAACAGAAGCAGAAAAATATGGAAGAATGTATGTTTATTTTCAGGCTAAAAAAATGATAAAATAGAGCATCCAATTTGTTATAAGTTTTCTAGTAGCCAAAGGCAATTCAAACACTGTTGATCGATCGACTGCACCACCTTGTATAAGCTAGAGTTGTTTGGATATAAACTTTGATCTTGATAACTTATTGATAAGTTAAAGCAATTGAAAGGATAACACTATGTTACATTTGGACAATAAATTAGGTCCAGAAATGAACACAACTGGGGCTCCTCAGTATATCAAGATAAAAAAATACATATTCAATAGTTCAATCAACTCTGACCATTTTCAGTATTTCTACTGCACAGCTCAAGATTTGCATTTCAGCAAGTAACCATCAATTTGACATATCAATATGACAGAAGGGAATCTGGATTAAAGGCTCCTATTCTATCCTGTATTGAAGAGAAACTCCCCTGTTTTTTGGTTATGACAATGAGATGGATAAGATGTTGGATATTCAAAAGAAGGTCAATGATTTTAATGCATTTCCATGTCTGAATTACCTAGCTCTTTTGTAAAGGGGAAGTATATTGATTCCTAAGGGGAGTAAAAGTTTTTCCTGGAACTTAATCATAACATAATGCATAATGTAAAATTCTGCCTGTGGGAGACTGCATGGTACTGTAGATAGCAGTAGTTTTAAAACAATTAATTCTTACAACAACCACACACCAAGGCTGCAATCAAAACACAACTCAGTGAGAACTTTTCTTAAGTATCTTAGCTAATGTCTAACGTTGCCCGTTTATCTAATTGGATGCATCTATAGAATTTAAATTTGTAGCATAGTGGATGAGCGGTATTCCCCTAGACCCCTGGAGCTGAAGAAGAAACAATGTCTCTATACGCAGGGCAACCATCCCAGAACAAGTTCTACTATTGCTACAAATGTAGACACAAAGATCAATGTTTCCTCATCATCAGATATAATGTGATAAAGATGTACTTTTGTTTTAAGTGTAGTTCATGGTAGCATTTCATTATTTAGCATCTTACCTCTTTTTTAGTAAATAACAGAACAATATGAAGGCTTCATTTGATGGAGCCAAAAAATTTGGGTTTTTTGTGTGTGTGTCAAGAATGAAGATAATTACATGAAAATAATCTCTGTAAATCTGTTATATGTGGTCGTATCAGAAAAAGCAAAGTATTCTATTCCACCATGACTGCACTGGTTTTCCTTGGTAGAATAATTATTAGAAATAAGCTTTAGAATTTGCCCTGGTTAACCCTAACAATTTGCAAATAATCTTCATTTTTCTCATCCCCAGTCTTTCATTTTTTTGTGGTATCTCTGGCAAGTCCTCCAGAATGTTAATGCTGCAAATGACAACCAAGGTGTCCAAGTAGAGTGGAACTTACAGGTAGATATCTATAAGTGAACCCAGAAATGCTGAAAAAAAAGGAACATCAAGGAAAGCAACTCTTACCTTCCTTTGTTTTACAGACTCTGTACTGTGCCAGTAAACTTGAAAGTTTGACAATTGTTATCTACTCTGCAAGTGATGTCAAATGATATTGTAGCAATGTGAGCAGAGACCAACAGCATGATTTAGCAGCATGAAGAGGACAAATGGGCATCAACTGTATCATTCCAGCAGAAATACTCCTAATATCTTAACTGAAGGAGGGTGAGCAGAGAAAATGGCAGGCCAATTACACTGATTACAGTGGCTGCAAATATGTGCACCTACCTTCATGCTTCAGTGATGTTGTAATTATGTTTCTAAGAACTGCTGTATGCAGGCAACCTCATTCTTATTTCAATCCTGCTGTTTATTTCTTGTCATTTTAACATACACTCTTAGGAGTGGAGTAATATATATTACACCACATAATGGAGTACCCCTGCTGAACTCCCATCAAACTAATGGACTTTTTAAAAGATCATTTTACCTATTTTTTTCTTTCTCTTTTGGTCAAAGTTCGGTTAGTCTTCATCAAATCAATTTGTGCTAACAGGGCACTTTAACAAATTTGCCATCTAACACAGAGATCCACCGGCTGGTCTAAAGGCCTGGGATGAAATTGGGAAATAATGATCAGGAGTGATCTGCCTATAATTATGCCCTAAGACTGTATGCTTTCTACTATGTCTGTAGGAGCATGTAATTGAGAATTAGGGTAATTATGTGGGCATTTCAAGGCTAGGAAGATGCATTTTTTAACTTTTTTACCTTGTTGTTATTATTGTTGGTATCCATGAAACATCTTCATTTCACCTTTGTGGATATACCAAATGATTACTTTTCTGGTGAATCAGAAAACTATTCCCTAAATAGTTGATCCCTGGAATAATTTCAAAATGTCACTGTGTGTTCCCTTCATCTTTTAAAGTCATCTCCTTCCACTCCTATCAGGTAGGACTCACTAGTAATCCCCTATTTGAGACATGTGCTTCGTCCTTTCCTCTTCTAAACTGCACATCAGAAAATTAAGTGACATGTAGGAAATGGCCTGAAGGTCACAACCTGGGGCTGGGGCAGGGTCTTGCACAGAGGAGAGCATTATTCTACTGGCATCACTGCTGGGATAAGGGAAGCCAGATAAGATGAGGGTCTGAAGCAATCATTCTGAGAATTTGGTGAGGCCTCTGAGGGAAAATGACCAGAACTTGGTAACTAATAGATGTGGGGCTTAAGGGAGATAGAGAAATCTGGAATGATTTCCACCATTCTGATTTAGTTGGATGGGGGAACGTTGATGCTATTATCAAGTTAAGGAATACAGTAGGAAAATCAAGATGGGTTTAGAGGAAGATAACGAGTTCAATTTTGAACATGAATTTGAAGTGTCAATGGGATATTTTTCTGCAAAGATTAATGTTCTTTCACTCCCAAGAAAAATGGGGACAGTCAAAGAAAAGGACCAGGGACTTTTCTAAAAGCTAAAAAAATGCATCTACAACGTCAATCATCCTTGAAATATCCTGAGAACAAATTAGGTATGCTAAGACAATTGCTTCTTTTCACTATATAATTATTTCTCTGAATCTTCTTTCATGGAACATTTGGTTATTCTAAAAAATATATTTTGGTGTTTTAATTAACACCAATACACTATTGCTTAGCTAGAAATTTAAACAATTTTTCAATAATTAGGTTCAGAATATTGAAACCTTTCTGACAATTAAAGTCATAATTCATTTCTACTCACTTAGGCACCTGGAGTGAGATACAAAAAGTAATTATATTCATTGTAAATTTACATGCTATGCATATCCTGGTAAGCATTCTGCAGGAAAGTGTTACAGGAAGACACAGGTGCTTAAATTAATAAACATTAGGAAATCAGCAAGAGAATTAAACTACACTAGCTATTGTTTCCAAACTAATTATTTAATAATTGAACATCTCTATATACCTGGTCCCAAATCAAGGGATTCCATGACCTCATGGGTTTTGGGGTTCACATTTGATCATTTAATATCAAATTTATGAAGTGCAGGGCAGTGAACTGGGTAGTTGTTGGAGGGCAATTTAGATTTCCCTCAAGCTCTCCTGAAAGTCCACAAATCAAAACATTCACACTTGTAGAACAGGGATGTAATTAATTGTTAAGAAGGCTTTTTTAGGACTTCAAACCTGAGAACAAACACAGCCTGTGATAGAGACACTAAGTTCCCTGGCAGAACTTTTAAGGAGCCATCAACTGAGCAATGACCCATGGGCTTGATGTAATTTCCTAAGCCTCAGGTTCCTCTTCAGTGACACAAAACTAGTAACAACTTTTTTATAAGGTGTTTGCAAAGCCTGAGTTATGTAATTTAGATTCTAGAGCAATACTGGCCTTATAATTGATGCTCCGCAAATTATCTATCTATCTATCTATCTATCTATCTATCTATCTATCTACTTTACTGTCATGTTGATGGCAATGATCTGATAGCCCTTGGGAGTCTACAACAACCTTCCACTGAGTCTCTCAGATTTAACTGACAGTAACCATCTTGAAGGATGGTAACCTTCACATATGTAGATGCTCTGGAGTGGTTTCTGTACAATGGATCATTAATTCTATGCAACAGATCATTAATTTCATAAGAATTCAGTGAGAACCTCATCTGTGTCAGGCACTGTCCATGTGCCAGGAATACAACAGTGAACAAAGCACTGAAGGCCCTTACCCTCAACAAGCTTGCAGTTTAGTGAGAGGCAGATAGGATAAAACACAAGTAGATGTATGACATAATGTTACATGTTATTTGGAATAAAAAATAAAGCAGGGGAAAGGAACAGAGAAAGGAACAGGGAAAAGTATTCCCTGAGCAGTGCCATTTAAGCATAATGTTGGCATGCTCCAGAGGTTAACAAGCCTGGTATGGCTGGTAAGATTCCAGTGCGAGTAAGCACAGGCAGATCTAGATGTGAGGAAAAGGGCAAGTCTGTGAGTGCCTTGATGAGGACCCAGATTCCATTCTCACTGTTTTGGGAATCCTTGGAAAGGTTTCCAGCAAAGGAGGGCCATGATTTCATTTGCACACTGGACCCCACAAAACATGTGTGGGACCTGTTTCTTCCTCTGTTTACGTTTCCCTAAGAAAATGAAAAACAAGTCTCTTCATCTATGACTGCAAATTGTGTTCAGTGTTTCACCTTATTATTATGTTTTCCACCTACATATACATTGAAAGACCTTATAGAGTTATTTATGGACTGCTTCTATTATGGAGAGTTTTCTTCTGTACATTTCATAAATAGGTAGACTAACAGAGAGAAGATGTGTTAGCTATATTTTTAGTCAGTGCTCGGTCTGCTTTTTAAAATTGGGATTCTGTAGCTAAGCCCTAACTTTCCATTCATGGGTCAGATGATTGTAAGTTAAAATGTGAGTCTATCACATACTGCCTGTGTAATCTTGGGTAAGTTATCTAGCCTCCCTAGCCTCTTCTTCCTGGAAGTAACTGGATTAATAACACCAACACCATTGATAATAAGCTAGCGCATTGCAGGATACATAGTAGGTGCTTCAGAACTTTCTCTCCCCATTTGAAACCTGCTACTTTTCATTGAGTGGCAGGCATAGTCTGATCATGAATCACTATAAAGATTTGCTTAAATTAGGAAATAGTAAAGCCTGACCAAAGAAAATGTCCAGTGTATGCTGTAATCACCCTTGATTATTTTCCACCACCTGGAGACATGTATGCTCAATGTGGCCAGTTTTAGACAAAATATTTTGATCAAAGTCTTAGTCACAAGTATTAATACCTGCTTGAGAAATGAGCTGTGAATTTAGAGGGCTAGATAGAGACATTGGCAATAAACATCCTTAGAGTTGTGTAGCTGGACATAGCTCATTTTTGACAGATGGTGTTATAAGGAGTCTTTCACTTTAAACATTTATTTATTTACAGCTAAAGGATGCAATTTAGGACTTTCAGCCTTCTGTTCTCCAGCCCACATGGGAAGGTAGTTTATTTGCAAGGTGGGAGAGTTGGTATCTCTGTAATATTGAAAAGAATACAGAATTCCAGGAAGTGTGGTTCTAATCTCAGTTCTGAGACTTTTTTTTTTTTATGTTTTTTATGTTTTTTATTTATTTTTGGGACAGAGAGAGACAGAGCATGAACAGGGGAGGGTCAGTGAGAGAGGGAGACACAGAATCGGAAACAGGCTCCAGGCTCCGAGCCATCAGCCCAGAGCCCGACGCGGGGCTCGAACTCACGGACCGCGAGATCGTGACCTGGCTGAAGTCGGACGCTTAACCGACTGCGCCACCCAGGCGCCCCAGTTCTGAGACTTTTATTTATGTACTTTATCTGTACCTGCCCCAGCACCCTGTTTAATGAAAGGTTTGGAGTCTGTATCTGTCTCTGAAGTCTCTAAAACCTGTCCAATTCTCCATGTTTCTATAAGGATTTTAGAAGTTACCCAGGTAATATGCAAAAATAATTTAGGATGATCAACCCTGTGGTGACATTTAGACACCTAGAAATTTCTTCTTTAGACAGTGATATCTATCAAGGAGGATGACAGCTCTGAATAGCAGTTAAAATGAGAGAGAATTTATCAACCTTCCTATTAACTGCAAATTTATGGGATGTTTGAAAGTTGCAAGCCAACTCTTAAGGCCATGTTAACGAGGTGGCCTTTAACTTGAAAGAGATCTGTAGCTGAACTGTGTCTTTGAGACTTGGCGTTTTAATGAGGTTTCATCCCATTTGAACAGAGGCAAGGAAGGGCAGCAAAAATGCCATGTCTTATAGACACTTGATAATTTTTTTCCTGGGGGAAAAGAGGTTGGGCTATGTCAGAGCCCACACTTTTGGCCATTCATCTGTCCCTTCCAGTCCCAAAGGCTTGCACACTCTCCGGGTCACCTACGTCATGTCCTCTGATGTGCACTGGTATCTAAGGATAAAGAGGTAATGGACATATCCAAACTTATGATACCACATTACCAATTCATTTACTTTCCTGACATTTCAAAGTGATCCTCTACCTTTGTGACCTTTAGAACAATAGATTATTTATGTAGGTATTTCAGAAGATGTACAGTGCATTAAAATTACTGAAGCGTTTTGTGGGCTGGTGGGGGCACGGGGAAGACTCAAGTGTAAGGGAAATGGTGCTCCTCTTTTAGTTACTTTTGAAATGGCTTAAATCATCTACAGAATAAAGGTTACACTAATAAATGTCTCATTTGTTTTAAATGCTCTGAAATGTGAACACTTCCATGGAACATATAAAATCATATACGGTAAATGGGCTGTGGTGAAAACCAGTGAATGCAGTCATTTCTTTTTGAGTTGTTCTTTAATTCCCCTTCCCCTTGACCAAGTTCCAAACTGGAATAAAGTAGGAGTGGGGAATAGATAGTGAGGCAGATACTAGTAACTCTGAGGTTGGAAATGGTGTGAAAGTGCAGTGGTGCAAACCTGGCGTTCATTACGAGCATGGCACAAAGGGAGGCTACGAAGTGAGAGCGCTGTCTTTGCCAACATAATTCTCCATCATTTTCTTCCTCACTCATTACAAGTGAGGAAACACCAAACCATCTGTAGCTCTCCAAACAGGCCATGCCTTTGCACATGTATTGTCTAAAATGTCTATTCCCTTGTCCACCTTATAGTCTTCTACTTATCCTTCTAAGCCCACCTACTCTGAGAAGCACAACTGCTACATGACTTTTTCCTTATATTAACTCTGTGTCCTGAGTATATTTTCACATGGGACATTGTAATGCTTACAGCTGAAGGATGCAATCCAATGCATGGATTCAGAAGTGAGACCGTCAGGTTACAAACTCTGGCTTCACTATGTCTTTGTTGTGGAATTCTGGGTAGTTTCTTAACATATCTGTGCCATTCATTCACATCCAAACAAATTAAAATAGAATTGTCAATTCCACATGATTTCTGTAGATATTCTAAGGATTGATATCCAAACGTTTTAAAACAATACTTAGCACGAAGTGCTCAATAAATGTTAGCTATTTTTCATTTTATCTCTATATTAGATATGCCTCATAACATGTAAAATATGTGAAACCTACTACATTGGGAAGATTTTGTATATTAGTACATTAATTGGGATATAATGGTTCTTTTGTACCACTCTAGTTCAAGACCATGTTGCTGATTTATTGTCCAGCTCTCAGATCTCATTACACTCTCAAGGAATGTTGGTCAATTTCTTGCTTTGTCATACAAAGGAGGATTCAATTACAGAACATCTCTGTTTTATCTTCTTTTCTCAATATTCTAAAATGGGATTTTACATCTTTGGAATATTTTGATTGGGTCACAATTCTTCTGGAACCAAATGACTTACAGGTTCAATGAAATTTGCCTCCTCTCCAGTAAAAATAATTTAAAAAATACATAAAAGTTAGTCTGCAACATTTTTCATGAGTGCATCTATTCAACAAATTGTTCAAAGTTCAGGCACTCAGCTAAAACAGGGACTCACAGCAGGTGCATATAGTTAGTCTACAGCTGCCCATGGCCCCCTTTGTTACTTAGGAGAGGTCCTGTTTTTGGGAGACAGAACAGTAAGTCAGCATAAAGGCAAGCCACGCTATGAGACAGAAAAATAGCAGCTCTGAATACTTTCTGTGAACACTCAAGTTCAGCAATGCCATTTCTCACTTCTATGGTCTAATAAATAGTAGGTATTATTACTAATAGTAATACTAGTAATAGTAGTACTTCACTAATCCTAGTTTAAAGAGGTCCTGTCAACTTGCAATTGGAAGAATACTGCTCATGCATTGGATGAACTTCTTCATCTGTAAAATAATAGTGCACTGTAGTACTAATCAAAGGATTGGGTTCTTTTATTTCCCAAATATATTCTGAGTGTATAAAATATTCCTGCTGCCTCTTGAGGAACTGAGATACAGTAGGGAAGATCACAGATAAGGTCTGTACACTCATGGATCTCACTTTCTGGATAGACAGAGCAATCCATGGGTCTGGTACATGATAGAAATCTAATAGAAACAGTCATTTCCCTTTTATCTTTCTGATATTATCTAAGTAACCCCAATGCCTTTGTTATGAATACAAGAAAATGTGATCTGACACTTAAGAAAATAGGAACTTTCATCCATGAAGACAGAAGATATTCTAGGACACAGTAACTATTTTCAATTATCTGACAAAATCCTGCATTGTAGGAAAAAAATGCCTTATAATATTTAAAAGAAAACAACCAACAGCAATTGGAAGAACTTGTCTCAGTCAAGATCATCCTTTTCATGAGGTCAGGGATGATGTTGGTTTTCTTTCCCATCAACTTTGTGCCTAGGACAGCGAGTACACACTCTTCTGGCTTACTATATAAAGTATAGTAAGCTTCAGTAAATATCTGTTGACCAAAGTAATGACGAACCAGCAGATGGAGTAAATAAGTGACACAGTAAGATGAGCTGCTGCATAAGGTTGGGTCTTTCCATTCACTTGAGCTTTTCAAAGAGTCTGTGTAACTTTCTCCCTCAAAGGCCCGGCAACTTGAATACAGAGGCTGATAAGGCTAAGTGACCTTTAGGATCCTGTTTAGCACTTAATGCTCAGATCACTTCTCCATGATTCTATACTTCATCATAGGTTATTCTTTTTTTTTTTTTTTTTTTTTTTTTTTTTTTTTTTTTAATTTGCCAACATGGAGCTCCTCTCCATTTATATCAACATTACTGTGTTCTGGTCTATTAGTCTCTTAATCTCTTTGCTAATTCCCATATGTTGCTGCATCATTTAATTAAGAGTTGCACTGCTGTGTGGCTGAAGCTCAATGTCCTTTCCTGCTGTGAGAACACTCAGGCTCTTGGGAATGTGAAGGTTCTCATTCTGGTGGGATTTTAGAAAACCTGGCCTAATTTCTATTTTTGACAAAAACTTGTCAAACAGACATGGCCGTATCCAACAGAATCAAATTCCTACAACTGTTGACATTTTTACTCTTCACTTTTTTCAAACGGGCAAAGCAAAATAAAAATATTACTCCAAAATATTGATACTATGTTTTGTGAAGTACCCCATAGAGTGGTAGGAACATACTTTAACCCAGTAAATGTGTTAGTTGTTACTAACTGCATGACTTTAGGAACAGCAGTAACTCCTCAGAACTTCAGATTTCCTGCCAATAAAATAAGGATGGAACTTGGCTTTCTCTCACCATTTAAAAGACATTTTGCTAGCTTTTGTCAGAAAATATATCAAATTCTCCAACAGTCCTGTAAAGTAGGTTCAAGTTGTGTTTTCGCTAATTTAGCGATGACATATTTTACAGGTTAGGGAGTTAACGTTTAAAATTGTATACTGTAAAGCTGCCCATGCATTATTGGAAAAAAAACTTTAATTTCCTCACAAAAACCGTAAAAATCACCTATTCTACTTTAATCATATAAAAACCTAATGAGATAATTCATGATTTTTCTACACACATGCTATACACTTTTGTGTGGTTTTTTACTGAATTTTTTCATGGGATGCTATACAAAATGAGCCAGAAACCGCATCTATCGTGTTTCTACTACATTTGCACAACTGTATCAATACTGAAGAAAATGGATAAAAAATGTAAAGCCATCTAAAAATCTATTTCAAGTAATATTAATAAAGGAGGTGGGCATTCTACGTATTGCTGACACTATGCTCGGAATCTTATATGCTAGTTGACTTCATCCCAAATTAAGAGAATGACTGTGTTCTCGACCACCATACAAATATTCCCAAACCTGAAAATCCTGAATAATAAAAAATGTGTGAAATAACTGCCATTGAACACAACAAAGGAAACACAAACCCTCCAAAGGATATGACAGACTTCCAGGTTCACCCCCAACATTGCTTCCAAGTCATCACTCTCATCCTTGCAATAAGAAAAAAAAATCATACCAACTGTAAACTGTTGATCTTATTTGGGGCCATTTGTTAGCAGAGTTTTCAAAATAAATTATATCACTCTGAAGTTTGGAGATATAGGAAAACCAGAGAATCAATCCAACATCTGCTTACCTAGAAGAGAAGTTATGGGAGCCATAAATGGGTAGGAACATTTAAATGGTATTTGATGAACTGTTAGAGACTGAGGGTAAACTAGTCTTAGGAAGGTCCCCATACTTTCACAGGTTTTACTTCCAGGAACCCCACCAGGTTCTCATGGTGAAGACCCAACAGGGACCCCCACAAAGCTCTGGCAAGAGGAGGTAAAGAATAATCATTATGAATATGACCAGAGCCTCCTCTATAATTCTCCATGGGTAAAAAAGTTTTCTACAGTCATGAGCCAATCTTAAATGCATATTGCTAAGTGAAATAAACCAGTCTAAAAAAAAGTTACATACTGTATGATTCCAAATTATATGACATTCTGAAAAACACAAAACTATAGAGATTTAAAAGGTATCATTTAGGAGGCTGGGCAATCCCAGGATGGAATATATAACATGAAAAAAAGTTATTGAAAGGGATGGTGGGAAAAGGTGCTGACACAAGTCACTTTGGAAATTAATAGATTCTTTAAGACTAAAGGCAAAAGTAACTATACACAAATACTGTATTCTACTTGATAAAGTTATTTCCCACAGACATATGGGTTAACAATTCTAATAACCACTGTACACAATATTGGATTGACCAATTAAATGGACGGCAGATGGTTAGAGCCACCTTTCTCCCTGTTGGAGAGAAAGATTACAAGTAAGCAAAGAAAAGGGGCACCTGGGTGGCTCATTTAGTTAAGTGCCTGACTCTTGGTTTTGGCTCAGGTCACCATCTCATGGTTTGTGAGTTCAAGCCCCACATCAAGCTCTGTGCTGACAGTGGACCAACTACTTGGGGTTCTCTCTCTCTCCCTCTCTTTCTGCCCTACCCATTCTATAAACAAACAAACAAACAAACAAACAAACTTAAAAAAAAAAACAAATAAGCAAGGAAAGGTAAGAATGATCCATGTAGTAAAGGATTAGCGTCAGAGACATCAGGATGAACTCATTAGTTTAACTAAGGTTAGATACATAAATATTCATAGATATGTGTATGTGCATGGGTTAGTATACATACACACAACTCCTTGCTTTGACAGTTGAGAGGTCCTGGAAGTAAAAACACCTCACAAGCAATGAGCACAGCTAATATCCAGAATTTTTTAATTTTTTATATCATTTCTAATATCATTCTCTAATAAAAAGAATGAGAGTTCTTTGGGAAAATAGCTGATTCAGAGACTGGGACAGGAAACATGTAAGATGAGCCTGGAGCCTGCTACAGTGCCGGAAAGTAAGAAAGTGATACACACTAGGCTTACAAAATAAATGAGGCATGTCAAAGAAATGTAGGAACACACCAAAAGAGCTCCCAATGGCCAAAGATGGAACAGTTGGAGCAACGCAGTAAAATCAGTGATGGATTATGACCCAAAGTATGAAATAAATATCCATGAGTCCATACTGATATAAGTGACTGAGTAAACAATTAATAGGGAGATAGACAAATCTCTTATGCAGAAGAGTCCTAATCACTGTAGACTTTTCACTTTTAAGAAAGTGGAGCATAATGCTCCTTTTAAGTGCTGACTGCATGTAACAACTGCCTTCCAAAGAGTACAGTGTGGAAAGGGAGATAAAAAAGGACTACTTTTCAGTAAAGGAAATTGACAAACACTAATTGCTAAGTGATCAGTGTTCACATCAGTTGGAATACGTTCAGTGCTGAAAGTATGTACCTGTTTTAGGCAAAACTCTCCAGAGAAACAGAGCCAAGAGAAGATGACAGATATAGATTTATTATAGAAATTAGTTTATTCAATTATGGAGGCCAGCATATCCCACAAACTGCTGTCTCCAAGACAGAGAAGCAGGGAATCCAGTGGTCTAATTCAGTCCAAGGCTGAAGACCTGCCCAGGAAAGCTGATGACCTAAGTTGCAGTCAGAGTCTGAAGGCCTGAGAACCAGGAGTGCCAACATCAAAGAGCAGGAGAAGAAGGAAGTCCTAGCTCAAGCAAAGAGAGCAAATCTGCCCTTCCTTGCTCTTTTTGCGATACTCGGGACTCATGGATTGGATGCTTATCTGCACTGGTGAGGATGATATTCTTTACTCAGTCTACTGATTCAATTGCTAGTCTCTTCTGGAAACACCCTCACAGATATACCCCAAAGTAATGTTCCACCAGCCAAGTGGGCAGCCCTTAGCCTAGTCAAGTTGACACATAAAGTTAACTGGCACCGTACTCTTGATGTGGTATGATAAGAATGGTACTTTGCCTCTATGGTCTTCCTTCCAAAATCTATAAACCCAGTTTAATAACCAAATCCCAATTAAAGGACACTCCACAAAGTAAGAAAAGTATCATCAAATCCTAATTAAAGGATATACTGCAAAATGCCTGACCAGTAGTCCTCAAAACTATCAGAGTCATCATAAACAAGGATTGTCAGAAATTGTCACAGCAAAGAGAAGCTAAGAAAACATGATTACTGAATGTAATCTGGCATCCTAAATGGGTCCTGGAACAGAAAAAAAGACACTTGGGGAAAAAAATGAGAAAATCTGAATAATACATGAACTTAATAATGATCTATCAACACTAGTTCGTTAATTTTGATAAAAGCACTATACTAAGATAAGATGGGGAAATTGAATTTGAATAATATGAGAAACTTAGCCTGATGTATATAGGACGTATCTGTATTATCTTCACAATAATTCTATAAATCTGAAACTGTTCTAAATTTAAAAGTTTATTTAAAAATAAAAGAATATGACAGCCATCTCAAAATATTGAAGATATCTCAGATGGACACAGTTGGCTTCCCCATCACAATTTTCCAGACTCAGTCTAACCTAGTGCATGATGAGAGTCCAGATTTTGACTCAAAGGAAAGAATATTAACAATCACAAATACAAAAAACACTAAAATCAATAGCACTACACACACGCGTGCACACACACCCACACACACACCTCTCTATCTAGAAAAGTTTGAAATAAGTATTAGTGAGACATTCAAAGAATTCAAAAAAAGGCTAGATGATTAACTGTGATGTAGTTTAATTCTAGCAACATAAAGATGTCATATTATTACCTATAATGATCATGGGGCTGGCCACTCATTTTTGTAAATAAAGTTTTATCGGAACACGACAACATTTATTTATGTATTTATTATCTATGGCTGTTTTCATGCTATGATAGCAGAATTGAGTAGTAGTGACAAAGTCTGGCATGCAAAACCCAAAATATTTATTACCTGACCTTATACAGAGGTTTTCCAATCCCTACATTAGACAACATCACCAATCTTTTGAGCCCTTAAACACCATGATTCCACCTTCCCATCTTCTCCACAAAAGTCCAGCCAGAATGCTTATCCACTATCAACATTCATCTATATCCACTCTATACAAGACGCTGTTTATCAGCTTAACCAAAGAGAAAGTGAACATTGCTTCCAAATAAACAATGATGATACTACAAAAGTGTAACATCAAGTGTCTCATCGATTTGGTCCCTGAGGACAGGTGTAAAAGTGAATAATGAAATAAGCAGTCAAGCATATGATATTAGTGAATGCAACATTTCTTGCCACACATTGTTTTTAAGTCATTTCTGTACCTCTGACCCCAGACCTCAACTCCTATCAGTGGTACAAAGTCTATTCATATTACAAGACATGTAGCTTCACAAGCACAGAAAATTTAAGTTGTTCATTCCTTGCTTCCAGCTTTCCTAACAGAAACTTTCCTTCCTTCTTCCTTCCCGCCTCTCTTCCTTCCTTTTTTCCTTCCTTTCTTCTTTTCAATTTTCCTTGTAATAATTTCTTCACGTTTTTTTTAAAAACGTATCATATATAAAGTGATATCCACAGGTCATTAAGACATAATTTCTTCCCTAAGAAATTCATCTTCTTTTGGAAGAGTCTTAGGACTCCTCCAAAATATGTATTATGACTTTTTAAGTGTTATAACAGAGGTATAAATCAAGCTGTATATTATCAAAGATTCTTAGAGAAATTGATGCTTGTGTAGCTTTTTAAAATTATTATTATTGCTTTATCCTACCAGAGCTAGATAAAGAAGATATTTGGCCTAACAGATTTAATACAAGGACATCAGGACTCAGCACTTTCCATGTATAAGAAGAGTATAGTAAAAACAGTAACAATAATTATGATTATTTCTTAGGTTTGTATAGTACATAGCAGTTCACAAGTCACTTTTTATTCAATATTACTACAAAGACAGGCTCATGGGCTACAAAGGATCTAACAGCTATAGAGTCACGTTTGTTGTATACATGTAATCCTACCACCATTTTATTCCCAAATCTCTATTCTACAGTGCTGTTTCCCACTGACTCCATTCACCCCTCACATTTCTTCTCAGCATGAGGCTCTCTACAGACCCACAAGATCTGACATGCAAGCTTTAAAAGAGTGTGCAATCCTTTCTGCAAATTACAACACCTTGCAAACATGAAAGTGGTTATGCAATGGCACTGACCCCTGGGGGAGTGTAATCAAGTGAGAAGTAAAAAGTATGTGAGTTTTATTACTCCTCCTTCCCAAGGGTCTCAACTACAGAGCAAACTGTATCCTCTCAAAGATGAGAGGTGTGTTTCCAAGAAAAATAATGTGGAAATATGAATATCACATTGGTAATAAACCCTGCTCCTCTATCTACAATTTAGGATAATCCAGGCCAGCTCACAGTAATTCTTGAACCCTGTATCGTTCTTCAAAGTTATAAACGTCAAGATTCCTAAGTACCTCATAAAGATCAACATTGGTTCAAAAATCTCTTACCTGAAGGTATCTTTAATTCTTTCATTCTGGTCTCATTGTGATCTCTACAACATTATAAATTCTGAGTCTCAGTAATTTCATCAAGACTGTCATATCCTCTTCAAAAGATTATTTTAAAATAATGGGTTTTTTTTATTATTTTAAAAAAAAAAAGGTCATGTAAGAAAAATATCTACATAATGATTGGCATTTACCAGGGCCTAAATAAACGTGAAGTGCAGTGAATGGTACAGACGATTTGAAGAAAAAAGTTATAGTAAGGGGACAATTTATTTCCTTAAGTTTAGATAGGGGTAAGAAAGTGTCTTTTAACTTTCTTACAATAGCCTCTTTTATACATATATTTTTATTTGTAATTTCTTCATTTAACCAGGGAAATACTACTATGTGGAACATGTAAGGCAGGCATTGAAGATATTAACTGGACCCATTCTCCACTATATTAAGACTGCAAAAATGTCCTTCATGAAAGAAAACTGCTTTCAGGATATTAACATCTCTCAAATTCTCTCGTGCTCTTTCCCCTCTGCTCTACAACGGTACAAATGTCAAGACTCCGAAGTACCTTGTGAAAGGCAACATTGTCATTTCTGTTAAAAATTCTCTCGCTGAAAATCTTGCTTATTAGAAGTTCAATTCCTTTTGCACAACTGAGCACTGGGGAGAAAGCAAAAGGAGGCCTGGATTTGTAAAATCTATGTTGCAGCAGGCACACGCTGAAGTTGATTATTCTTTCTCAGTTAGAAAACCACCCAGTTTTCCACCTGTGTTTCTTTCTTACTATCACTTTACTATAATATTCACAACAATTCTGACCCCAAATGTGTGTATGTGCAGGATGGTGTCCCCTACCAAGCAATTTTCTGCAACCCTAGCCGGGTGTCTTGTAATTTAACTCAATTCTGACACTGCCTACTTAGAGATAGAATCGGATCCCACAGGTCAAGGGTTCAGTCTAGTAACACTGCTCCTCACTTCAGATGCCAATCACAAGTTCAGGTTGTCACCTGTGCTTCTGAACCATCAGCTCTAAATCGGACACACCCACAATGCCAACTTCAGTTTTAATTTGCTGGAACTCACTGGAACTCAGGAAAACGCTTACTTACGTTTACCAGTTTATTAAAGGATATGAGAAGGATACAGATAAACAACCAGATGAAGAGATGCACAGGCAAGGTCTGGGAGGGTCTCAAGCACAGAAGCTTCTGTCCTTATGTTGTTGAGGTTTGTCATCTTCCCGGCACATGGATGTGTTCACCTACACAGAAGCTCTCCAAACCCACATTATTGGGATTTTAGAGAAGTTTCCTTATATAAGGCATGATCAATTTTTAAAAAGTTATTTTTTGAAGTTTTACTCATTTTTGAGAGAGAGAGAGCGAGCACACACAGACAGAGTGCAAGTGGGGAAGGGGCAGAGAGAGAGAGGGAGACACAGAATCTGAAGCAAGCTCCAGGCTCCGAGCTGTCAGCACAGAGCCCGACGCAGGGCTCAAACTCAGGAGTTGTGAGATCATGAAGTCAGACGCTTAACTGACTGAGCCACCCAGGTGCCCCAGGCACAATCAATTATTAACTTCATTCCCAGCCCCTCTCCTCTCTCTACAGAAGTGGAGGTTTCAGGGTTGTAAATTCCAAGCTTCTAATCACGGCTTGAACCTTCCAGTGATAGCCCCCATTCAGGAGCCCACTCATGGCTGTTTCATTAGAACAAAAGACACTCCCATCACCCAGGAGATTACAAGAGTTTCAGGAGTCCGGTGCCAGCAATCAGGGTCAGAGTCCAATATGTATGTTTCCTATGATTTCACAACTTTCCTAAAGGGGTATCTCTTAGATATTCACTCAGAACTTAGCTTCTGATTTTGCCACAATTATGAGGACAATTGCCATTTGATGTCTAGTTCAGGAAATACTTTCAGTATCAAATTTCAAGTGTCAGTTACTAGACATCAGCACACCAAAAGAGATTAAGAAGTTGAAAGTGACAGGAAAAGAAGTAACAGATTTACACAACAACTATCAAAAAGAATTTTAAGGAGAGGGACCTGGAGAAAACAAACATTTAAGGGTCCAATTCCATCATTACTCTTCAAGGAAGTAATACAGTATTGTTGTTTGAAAGACTGCCCCGAATGAGACTCAAGATTTTTAAATGATTACGTCTTTTATTCTCTTTAATATGTTCTTATGTGTTTTAGTAAAAATTTAATACTTATAAATTTAAGGTGATTTTTAAACATTAGTGTTCAACATATTGTACTGTAACGTTTAATTACCTTTCAGGTGCTATGTGCTGTACTCAGCGCTAGGTACCTTTAATGCGCTATTCCATTTATTATTTTTATTATTATTATTATTATTACTACTACTACATAGCCAAGTGACACATGGCATGTATGGATGAAGAAACTGAGGTTCATATTTACTAAATATTTAAAGTCACACAAATAATAATACATCTGGAAACAAAACAAGTTTTCCGGTTTTAAATCTAGTGCTAACTTTTATTTTATGGCATCTGCTTCTGTATATGTTTTATGTCCATTTGAAAAAATATTTTATGTGAAATAATTATTCACAAATATTTTATGTGAAACCCACTTATGGATTTCAGAAATTCCGAGAGAGCACAAATTGAAAGGAAGTGCATAATAAACAATGATGCCATGAACATACTCATAAAAAATTTTTATCCATATTTTGGATTAGCTCCATTTTTGGATTAGAAGTAGAACTGATCAAAAGGTATGTGTATTCTAATTTTGATAGACATTGCTAGTTTGTACTCCAAGCAAATATAAACAAACCTTTCAAAAGAAAATTAAAGTGCATCTTGCATTGGTGGGTAGTTAGCTCTGAAATATGTTCCTTCTGATAAATCATTCTACTAATTCTTAAAAACACACTAATATTGATATAAGGCCAAAAGTAATTGCAATCAGGCCAGGGAAGCAGTCATGAGTCAGATTCCCTTTTAAATCATTCCAGCCAAGAATAAAAAGGTAACTCTACAACTGTAAACAACCACTCACTGATTCAAAGCCTACACAAAAATCTTTATTGTATGCCAAGCCCTGTGTACAAAATGACATGCTTGACTTCAAGGAGACTGTGACATCTTGGCCGGCCAGGTAGATGGGTAACAATTATAGGTACAGTTATTCCCTTATGTATAAAGGGCTCTTTCCAGTGTGACAGTGTGGCTCCTTCCATCAGAAGTAGAGTTTATTTCGACCACTTTGAATCCTCACTGTCCCTGTATCTTGCTTTAACAAACAGGATGCAATAGAAATGAATGATGTGCCAGTTCTAAGCCAGTCCATCAGCTCACTCTTGAAACCTTGTCCAATCTCCATCAATTAACTGGCTAACCTGCTGGGTGATGAGTGATCCATAGCCCAGTTATCCCTATCACCCCAACAAATGGCCAGCCAATCCTCTAAAACAGAGCCACAGATGTATGAGTAAACCCAGCCAAGACCAAAAGACTACCTAGCTGAGCCTGGCTCAAACTGCCAATCAATAAAACCAAAAGCTAATATTTAGTTGTTATTTTAAGCAATTAAATTTGGGGGTTGATATTTATACAAGAAAAGTTACCTGATACTTTCACTATCTTTACCAAAAAATTTAATTAAGAAGAGAGAAAAGAGCTCCTCCCACAGCTAGGAGAATAGGCAATTCTTTTTCTGTAAAGTAGAACTGTTAGGTTGATCCTTGAAGGAGGATCTGGAATGGAATACATGGCATTTACCGAGTACTCCAAGCAATAGAACCATCCCATAGTTATCAATGTTGGAGGTTATCAGAGGAATGGTTTGTGGGCATTGTTTAAAAGATGTAACATATTACACCAAGCGGTTAAAGTCTGGTCAAGGTATCAACTGTTTGAGTGTGGTTAGGTCTGATAGGTTTCCTACTTTTCACATCTGTAACATGGGAATGGTATTTCACACTTACATCACAGAATTTTTATAAGAATTCTACAAATCACTACGTGTAATATACCTAGAATAGTACTGAGCATAAAGTAACTATTAGCTATTAGCCTTGGATGCCAAGTTTACAATCTGATGTTATGTTTACCTATCAGATTGGTTTTGAATTACATATGTACACATATAACCATGTATGTATACAGGAGGTCATCAAGCAGATGGGAAAGGAAATTTCTGGAAAGAGAGAGCCATGAACACAAGAGTAGCATATTTGGCTGTGGATCTTAACAGTAATTTGTAGTTTTACAAAGAATTTTCACTCAACCATTTTGTTTACTGCCCACAGAAAACTGAAATAATTCAGCACATTTATCGAGTGACTTCTACATTTCCAGCTTCGTATTAGATAATGCTTAGGTAATGTAAGAGAAACTATATTTAGTATTAAATTTAAGGACTGAAAATCACACAACTCAGCAAGCTTGCCTCTTCACATTTACCAGAAGGAAGCTTAAATAAAACATTTTACCCAATTGTAGCGAATGAACATGTTTGTGTATTAACACCATCCCAGTTTAAAATTATTCTGCTGTTAGCCTTTTATTTTCTAATACACTAAATCCATGTCTTTATTTCAGTTTTTCATTTTATTTCAAGAGGAAGAAACACAAACATATCATGAAATAAAGCCTTGACACAGCTAGTCCCAGGTTCCTTTGCTTTAGAATGTGAGTCACGAAGCTCCATTCAAAACTAACTTTCCATCATCACAAATCTGTGGGTGGAAAAGGTGGGAGACTCAGGTAGATTTGTTTGCATTCATAAATTTTACCTCTGTACGTTTCCTGTGCCAGACTAACTCCCTACTGTGTCAGTATATTGATGCTTTAAAATCTGCTTTTTTGATTTTTATTATTGATATAAGAAAGGATTTCTCAACCTTGGCACTATTGACTTTTTGGATTCGATTGGAGAGGTGTTTTCCTATAGAATATTTAGCAGCATCCCTGGCCTGTGGCACCTCCTTTCCCCCCCTCAGTGTAACAATCAAAAATATTTCCAGACAGTGCTAAATATCCCCTAGGTGTAGAACCACTGATTGAAGGAACTAGCTATAGAGCAAAATGCTTTTGTTAAGGCTTTGCTCATTCATTCGTTTATTGAGAATATTGTTTGCAATAGCATGGAATAATCTAAGAGTCTGTGACCTCCAATAATCACAAATGACAATGAATAAACACATGAAGTTCTAGGGTATGTCAATGACTTTCAAACTGTAAAATATAGGACCAAAGTGTCTCCAGAATAACCAAGTTTATAACAAAACAGTGGGAAATGCATTTCGCTTTCGAAGAAATATATATGCTTCATTAATTATTCTGTCAAGAGAAAAAAACCTATTTGTTTAGCAAATAATGGAAAGAACTACATGTTTTTATTGAAGACTTTCTTTTATTTACCAAATACCCATAATTCAACTCTGTTGAGTTTTTAATGTGCAGCATTTCATGTGTAAGAAGATCATTATGTTAATATAACAGATGTCTTTCAAACTGTCAAACATTAATTACAATTAACTAGAGTGTTTTTAAAATAAGATTAAATTGTGACTTATTTTGAATTATGGTTCAACAAGCTAATGTTCTTTTTTCAAAGACTGAATATTGACTGATCACAGCAAATAGTAATTGCAAGATAGATTTTTTAAAAAGACTATCCTCAGGGAAAAATGTGATACTTTGAATGCTATCTTTGAAGCAATTCTCAGTCTTTTGCATGGAATAAAAGTACATCCAAAGTATAAATATGTCTATATTTAACAGATACTGAACAAAATTCCAATTTTCAAATCCCTACCAAGACTTATCAAGGGTTGTAGGGGTGCCCGGATGGCTCAGTTGGTTGATTGTCTGACTTCAGCTTAGGTCATGATCTCACAGTTCCTGAGTTCAAGCTCCATGACAGGCCCTGTGCTGACAGCTCAGAGCCTGGAGCCTGCTTTGGATTCTGTCTCCTACTCTCTCTAACCCTCTCTCCCTCCCTCTCTCTCTCAAAAATCAACATTAAAAAAAAATTGAAAAAGACTTATCAAGGATTCCAAAATCATTTAGTATAGTGATCTTTGATAAATTTGTAATCATTTGTTTTTAGTAATGGTGTCTACAGAAAAGGAGATTGTAATTTTTAATTTTTAGATTTTTCAAACAGAAGCCTCAGAATGATAAAGCTATTGTTAAATACTTCAATATCTCAGAAGATCAATGTTTGTCTCATACATGTAAAAATTACTGAAATGCATTTTTATAATGTATGTCAATTTCATTTGTAATCCTTTGACTTACATTGCAAATTTTTGCTATAGTTCAGATATTGAACTTGAATGTATGAAAACTGTACCATGAAAAATGCTATTCCCCAATTTAGAGATTACCTGAGCTCTGCTTACTGTACTTAACTCATGACTTTTAAATTATGGGTACCCTTTAAACGTTACTAAATGTCAAACCAAATTTAATCCCTAATTCTTCATGTATCACTTACTATGGAAGTCAACATAGGTAACTCATCTAACATCTACTTTCATCTAAATTCCTTATCTACAAAATGGGGATAATTAAAATAATTCCTATCTGTCATTTTGTTGTTCTTTCTTTCTTTTTTTTGTTGTGTATTTTGCTTTTGCTTAGTCCTATCTTGAACTGAATAAATGTTGAGTGAATATTAGCTCCATTAAGTTTCAATACAGGGTGAACCAAAATTTGGCTTATGATGCATGTTGCCAAAATTCTTAGTATATCCTTGGTATTTGTAAACAAAGGACCCAATAATTCTAATAAAAACAATATATAAGATATTCTGTGATAGGCAGAATAATAGCTGCTTAATGATGCCCAATCCCCCAAACCTATGAGTATATTATTTTTCATGGTAAAAAGGACTTTGCGGATGTGTTTAGAGTTAAGTACCTTCTAAGATCTATTATCACACTATATATATAATAAAATATGCAACCTTTCTAACATTAACTTCCAAAATAGATGAGCTAACACAATACTAGTTCTCTCTGTTAAAAAAAAAATTTTTTTAATGCTCTCAGACTTCTTTTCTGATAAAACCATTTTCATGGAACATAATCAGGTTATTTTTTTATTCCCCTGAAAATAAATCTGGACTGGGATGAAGCAGAATACAATCAATATTCAATGGTTTTTTGTTTTTGTTTTTTGTTTGTTTGTTTGTTTTTGTTTTTTTCCCCTTAACATTAGCAGGTAGGATAATGGGCTTACAAAGATGTTCCAGCTCTAATTCCTGGAATTTGTGAATATGTTACATTACATGGTAAATGGTGATCATGGTAGCAGAAGGAATTAAGGTTTTTAATCAGCTGCTTTTAAAATAGGGAGATTATCCAAGATTATCTGGGTGGGTTCAATGTTATCCCAAGGATCCTTTAAAAAAGGGAGGAAGGAGGCAGAGTATTCAGGGTTATACATGAGAAAGACTTGGCCAGACAGTGAAGTCTTTGAAGATAAAAGGGGGCTGTAAGCCAAGGAGTGTGGATAGCCTCTACAAACTGGAACAGCAAGGAAGTGTTTTTCACCTAAAGCCTCCATAAGAAAACAGCCTTAATGGATATTCTGACCTTAGCCCCATGAGGCTCATTTTGAGCTTCTGACTTCCACAACTGTAAAATAATAAAATTTTCTTATTTCAAGCCACTGAATTTGTGATCATTTGTTATGTCAGCAATAGAAAATTAATACAGATTTCTGTTGTTCTTTCTCCTAAAAGTATCACTTTTCAATCGGCCCTATTTGACCAAATACCTACCTTGTATCCTTACTTTCTAAAAGAAATCATGTTGAATTTTGTTTATTTTTTTTAACGTTTATTTATTTTTGAGACAGAGAGAGACAGAGCATGAACAGGGGAGGGTCAGAGAGAGAGAGGGAGACACAGAATCCGAAACAGGCTTCAGGCTCTGAGCTGTCAGCACAGAGCCCGACGCGGGGCTCGAACCCACGGACCGTGAGATCATGACCTGAGCCGAAGTCGGAAGCTTAACTGACTGAGCCACCCAGGCGCCCCTTGTTTGTTTGTTTGTTTGTTTGTTTGTTTGTTTTAACTTGATATCTAGCACAATCCAACTTCTGGTTTCAGCCAGTCTTTTCAATCTGATCTCTCCCTGTTTCTAAACTCAGAGTTATAAGAATATCATAAACACACACAAAAAAAATAAAATTTAAAAAAAAGTAAATTAATTTAAAAAGAATAGTGTAACATGAGTTTCATCTGGACTAGATGGACTTTTCTGTTGTTCTTAAAGTTAAATACATAGAAGTCTTTGATTATTGCAAAAGAGAAAACCTAACTCATACAAAACATTAAAAATGGCCATTTCTTGGTTCACATAACTGAAAAATCCAGTCATAAAGCTTCCATTAATCAAAGCTCTATCCAAGTCCTTGAATAATATCCTCAGGGATCTGTCACTATTCTTTATCTCTGGGTTTTTCCTGTTGACTTTAATCTCAAACTCTCTTTGCAAAATAGCACCAGGTTTGCATTCTACAGATTTTTACAAACTAGTAGAAAAAGTTCTTTCTGAAAGCTCCAACAGATGTGTCAAATATGGCTCTGGTTTAGACTGAATTTCCCAGAAAACAGAGACTGAAGCAAGAATTAAAGTACTAACACTTTTCTTTGAGAGGTTCAAACCAAGGCAGTAAAGGAAAGAAGAAAAAAGCAATGAGGTAAATAGAAATGTGGTACATTGAAATATAGTGCTTTAATATACTACCTATTCTTCAGAGACACAGCTGAAGTAGCCCCAGTCAGCATATTCACTGGGCACATGGGACTTTCACTGGGCACATGGTATTTCCCAAGAAGGACTACATGGAAAAACCGTATCTGAGACTCATAACAAGAAAGAGCAAATGGAACCTGCCTATTTCCAGTTTTCTATTAGTTGACATTGCTCTCAGGAAGTTAAATCCCATTCCACCACACTTTGGTGTTTTATTCAGATCTCAGAGTGGAGGGACAATCTACAATGGGAGTGGTTCTCCAAAAAGAGAGAAACGAGAAGGATGTGATTGAGACAACCTAAGGAGCACAACTGGGAATGTAATTCTCCAATTGGGATCAAGTGACTATTTCTGAACCAACTTCTCTGGTTGAGGAAGATGGAGTTAAGATTCAACATCATTTGGTTGCATGTCTATCTTTGAAGCCAGAGATAGGTAGGTGTTGGCTCACATGCAAAGTATGTGGACTTATAAGACCAAGTGTGCTGTTACTGCGGAAAGGGGTGAAAGATGCTGGAAAACCTAAAGCAACAAACCTCAACCTCTTTCAAAGTCACCAATTATAGCTAAACCTACCCTTCAAGATCCACTATCAACACTTCTAAAAGACCTTCTAATTCCTAGCAGTGCTACTGCTGGGTCATAGGGTGGGTCTATTTTTAATTTTTTGAGGAACCTCCACACTGTTTTCCAGAGTGGCTGCACCAGTTTGCATTCCCACCAACAGTGCAAGAGGGTTCCCGTTTCTCCACATCCTCTCCAGCATCTACAGTCTCCTGATTTGTTCATTTTGGCCACTCTGACTGGCATCAAGTGATATCTGAGTATGGTTTTGATGTGTATTTCCCTGATGAGGAGCGACGTTGAGCATCTTTTCATGTGCCTGTTGGCCATCTGGATGTCTTCTTTAGAGAAGTGTCTATTCATGTTTTCTGCCCATTTCTTCACTGGATTATTTGTTTTTCGGGTGTGGAGTCTGGTGAGCTCTTTATAGATTTTGGATACTAGCCCTTTGTCCGATATGTCATTTGCAAATATCTTTTCCTATTCCGTTGGTTGCCTTTTAGTTTTGTTGATTGTTTCCTTTGCTGTGCAGAAGCTTTTTATCTTCATGAGGTCCCAATAGTTCATTTTTGCTTTTCATTCCCTTGCCTTTGGGGATGTGTCAAGTAAGAAATTGCTACGTCTGAGGTCAGAGAGGTCTTTTCCTGCTTTCTCCTCTAGGGTTTTGATGGTTTCCTGTCTCACATTCAGGTCCTTTATCCATTTTGAGTTTATTTTTGTGAATGGTGTGAGAAAGTGGTCTAGTTTCATCCTTCTGCATGTTGCTGTCCAGTTCTCCCAGCACCATTTGTTAAAGAGACTGTCTTTTTTCCATTGGATATTCTTTCCTGCTTTGTCAAAGATGAGTTGGCCATACTTTTGTGGGTCTAGTTCTGGGGTTTCTATTCTATTCCATTGGTCTATGTGTCTGTTTTTGTGCCAATACCATGCTGTCTTGATGATGACAGCTTTGTAGTAGAGGCTAAAGTCTGGGATTGTGATGCCTCCTGCTTTGGTCTTCTTCTTCAAAATTACTTTGGCTATTCGGAGCCTTTTGTGGTTCCATATGAATTTTAGGATTGCTTGTTCTAGCTTTGAGAAGAATGCTGGTGTAATGTGTAGATAGCTTTGGGTAGTATTGACATTTTGACAATATTTATTCTTCCAACCCATAAGCATGGAATGTTTTTCCATTTCTTTATATCTTCTTCAATTTCCTTCATAAGCTTTCTATAGTTTTCAGCATATAGATCTTTTACATCTTTGGTTAGATTTATTCCTAGGTATTTTATGCTTCTTGGTGCAATTGTGAATGGGATCAGTTTCTTTATTTGTCTTTCTGTTGCTTCATTATTAGTGTATAAGAATGCAACTGATTTCTGTACATTGATTTTGTATCCTGCGACTTTGCTGAATTCATGTATCAGTTCTAGCAGACTTCTGGTGGAGTCTATCAGATTTTCCATGTGTAATATCATGTCATCTGCAAAAAGTGAAAGCTTGACTTCATCGTTACTAATTTTGATGCCTTTGATTTCCTTTTATTGTCTGATTGCTGATGCTAGCACTTCCAACACTATTTAAACAACAGCGGTGAGAGTGGACATCCCTGTCGTGTTCCTGATCTCAGGGGAAAGCTCTCAGTTTTTCCCCATTGAAGATGATATTACCTGTGGGCTTTTCATAAATGGCTTTTATGATGTTTAAGTATGTTCCTTCTACCCCAACTTTCTCGAGGATTTTTATTAAGAAAGGATTCTGAAATTTGTCAAATGCTTTTTCTGCATCAATTGACAGGATCATATGGTTCTTATCTTTTATTAATGTGATGTATCACGTTGATTGATTTGTGAATGTTGAACCAGCCCTGCATCCCAGGAATGGATCCCACTTGATCATGGTGAATAATTCTTTTTATAAGCTGTTGAATTCGATTTGCTAGTATCTTATTGAGAATTTTTGCATCCATATTCATCAGGGATATTGGCCTGTAGTTCTCTTTTTTTACTGGGTCTCTGTCTGGTTTAGGAATCAAAGTAATACTGGCTTCATAGAATGAGACTGTAAGTTTTCCTTCCCTTCCTATTTTCTGGAATAGCTTGAGAAGGATAGGTATTATCTCTGCTTTAAATGTCTGGTAGAATTCTCCAGGGAAGCCATCTGGTCCTGGACTCTTGTTTGTTGGGAGATTTTTGATAACTGATTCAATTTCTTCGCTGATTATGTGTCTGTTCAAGCTTTCTATTTCCTCCTGACTGAGTTTTGGGAGTGTGTGGGTGTTTAGGAATTTGTCCATTTCTTCCAGGTTGTCTAGTTTGGTGGCATATAATTTTTCGTAGTATTCCCTGATAATTGCTTGTATTTCTGACGGATTGGTTGTAATAATTCCATTTTCATTCATGATTTTATCTATTTGGGTCATCTCCCTTTTCTTTTTGAGAAGCCTGGCTAGAGGTTTATCAATTTTATTTTTTCAAAAAACCAACTCTTGGTTTCATTGATCTGCTCTACAGTTTTTTTTTAGATTCTATATTGTTTGTTTCTGCTCTGATCTTTATTATTTCTCTTCTTCTGCTGGGTTTGGGGTGTTTTTGCTCCACTGCTTCTGTTTCCTTTAGGTGTGCTGTTAGATTTCATATTTGGGATTTTTCTTGTTTCTTGAGATAGGCCTGGATTGCAATGTATTTTCCTCTCAGGACTGCCTTCACTGCATCCCAAAGCATTTGGATTGTTGTATTTTCATTTTCTTTTTTTTTCCATATATTTTTTTTAATTTCTTCTCTAATTGCCTGGTTGACCCATTCATTCTTTAGTAGGGTGTTCTTTAACCTCCATGCTTTTGGAGGTTTTCCAGACTTTTTCCTGTGGTTGATTTCAAGCTTCATAGCATTGTGGTCCAAAAGTATGCACGGTATGATCTCAATTCTTGTATACTTATGAAGGGCTGTTTTGTGACCCAGTATGTGATCTATCTTGGAGAATGTTCCATGTGCACTCGAGAGGAAAGTATATTCTGTTGCTTTGGGATGCAGAGTTCCAAATATATGTCAAGTCCATCTGATCCAATGTATCATTCAGGGCCCTTGTTTCTTTATTGACCATGTGTCTAGATGTTCTATCCATTGCTGTAAGTGGGGTATTCAAGTCCCCTGCAATTACCACATTCTTGTCGATGAGGTTGCTTATGTTTGTGAGTAATTGTTTTATATATTTGGGGGCTTCCGTATTCGGTGCATAGACATTTATAATTGTTAGGTCTTCTTGATGGATAGACCCTGTAATTATTATATAATGCCCTTCTTCATCTCTTGTTACAGCCTTTAATTTAAAGTCTAGTTTGTCTGATATAACTATGGCTACTCCAGCTTTCTTTTGACTTCCAGTAGCATGATATATAGTTCTCCATCCCCTCACTTTCAATCTGAAAGTGTCCTCAGGTCTAAAATGAGTCTCTTGCAGACAGCAAAGAGATGGGTCTTGTTTTTGTATCCATTCTGATACCCTATGTCTTTTGGTTGGCGCATTTAGTCCATTTACATTCAGTGTTATTATAGAAAGATATGGGTTTAGAGTCATTGTGATGTCTGTAGGTTTCACGATTGTAGCGATGTCTCTGGTACTTTGTCTCACAGGATCCCCCCTTAGGATCTCTTGTAGGGCTGGTTTAGTGGTGATGAATTCCTTCAGTTTTTGTTTGTCTGGGAAGACCTTAATCTCTCCTTCTATTCTAAATGACAGATTTGCTGGATAGAGGATTCTTGGCTGCATATTTTTTCTGTTCATCACATTGAAGATTTCCTGCCATTCCTTTCTAGCCTGCCAAGTTTCAGTAGAGAGATCCGTCACGAGTCTTATCGGTCTCCCTTTATATGTTAGAGCACATTTATCCCTAGCTGCTTTCATAATTTCCTCTTATCCTTGTATTTTGCCACTTTCACTATGATATGTCGTGCAGAAGATCGATTCAAGTTACGTCTGAAGGGAGTTCTCTGTGCCTCTTGGATTTCAATGCCTTTTTCCTTCCCCAGATCAAGGAAGTTATCAGCTATTATTTCTTCAAGTACCCCTTCAGCACCTTTCCCACTCTCTTCCTCCTCTGGAATACCAATTATGCATAGATTATTTCTCTTTAGTGCATCACTTAGTTCTCTCATTTTCCCCTCATACTCCTGGATTTTTTTATCTTTTTCTCAGCTTCTTCTTTTTCCATAATTTTATCTTTTAGTTCACCTATTCTCTCCTCTGCCTCTTCAATCCGAGCTGTGGTTGTCTCCATTTTATTTTGCAGCTCATTAATAGCAACTTTTAGCTCCTCCTGGCTGTTCCTTTGTCCCTTGATCTCTGCAGCAAAAGATTCTCTGCTGTCCTTTATACTGTTTTCAACCCCAGCGATTTATTTTATGACTATTATTCTAAATTCACTTTCTGTTATATTGTTTAAATCGTTTTTGATCAGTTCGTTAGCTGTCGCTATTTCCTGGAGGTTTTTTTTGAGGGGAATTCTTCCTTTTTGTCATTTTGGATAGTCCCTAGAGTGGTGTGGAACTGCAGAGCATTTCCCCTGTGCTGTCTTGAATAACTTGCGTTGGTGGGCGGGGCCGCAGCCAGACCTGATGTCTGCCCCCAGCCCACCGCTGGGACCACAGGCAGACTAGTGTGTACCTTCTCTTCCCCTCTCCTGGGGTGGGATTCACTGTGGGGTGGTGTGGCCCTGGGCGGGAGGGGCAGGTTCAGCTCGCTTTTCCTTCGGTGATCCACTTCAGGAGGGGCCCTGCGGCACTGGGAGGTAGTCAGACCCGCCAGAGGGATGGATCCACAGAAGCACAGCCTTGGGTGTTTGAGTGGTGCAAGCAAGTTCCCTGGAAGGAACTGGTTCCCTTTGGGATTCTGGCTGGGGGATGGGCGAGGGAGATGGCACTGGCGAGTGCCTTTGTTCCCCACCAAGCTGAGCTCTGTCATCTGGGGCTCAACAACTCTCCCTCCGTTGTCCTCCAGCCCTCCTGCTCTCCGAGCAGAGCTGTTAGCTTATAACCTTCCAGATGTTAAGTCCCGCTTGCTGTTGCAACACACTCCATCTGGCCCCTCTGCTTTTGCAAGGCAGACTCAGGGGCTCTGCTCTACTTTGCCAGTGGCCTGCCCCACTGCCCCGGCTCCCTCCCGCCAGTCCATGTAGCGTGCACCGCCTCTCCGCCCTTCCTACCCTCTTCTGTGGGCCCCTTGTCTACGCTTGGCTCCAGAGAACCCATTCTGCTAGTCTTCTGGTGGTTTTCTGGGTTATTTAGGCAGGTGTGGGTGGAATCTAAGTGATCAGCAGGACGAGGTGAGTCCAGTGTCCTCCTACGCCACCATCTTCCACTCCTATTGTTGCCAAAATTTTTTTTTTAATTTAAAAGACCTTCTAAAGTATTTCATGACAATTCCATTTTCTTTCTTAATACTTAGAACACTGACTCACCTAGCATTTATCATTTCCTACTTACATAATGTAGTACACTTTCAGCTTTTTAGTGTTATGTAATATTTGTTGAAAAATAAACATGTAGAGGGGCGCCTGGGTGGCTCAGTCGGTTGAGCGGCCGACTTCGGCTCAGGTCATGATCTCGCGGTTCGTGAGTTTGAGCCCCGCGTAGGGCTCTGTGCTGACAGCTCAGAGCCTGGAGCCTGTTTCAGATTCTGTGTCTCCTTCTCTCTCTGACCCTTCCCTGTTCATGCTCTGCCTCTCTCTGTCTCAAAAATAAATAAATGTTAAAAAAAAATTTAAAAAAAAAGAAAAATATACATGTAGATCTATAAATAGTATTTATGTGCTTATTTTAGAAAATATTTAACTATTAAATATTTATTTAACTATTTAACAATGCTAGGCACGGTTCTCTACAAAGAGAAATAAAAATCCTTGACTCTCAGAAGATCTCTGTGTAGAAAACAAGTATTTAAACAGATTATAATTTGATTTAAAAATTTATTAACAGTTACTTACTGTAATATTCAGGCCTTCAGCAGGAAACTGAATCCAGCCCAAGAAATCATATCCAGAGAGACTACATACACATACACACATGTGAGTGGGATTAAGGGGAGTTGAGGCACCCAGAAATGAACAACAGTAGGAATAGAAGAGGAAATAGAGTCACTGGAGCCCAGTGTGAACTCGAGCCATCAAGGAAAGATTGATGGAAAGGAGTCATGGATGGGCACATCTATGCTTAAGCAAATAAAAAACAGAAAAGAACAACTTCTCTTCTCCCATCTCGTGATTTGTCCTAGTAGTTCCCATAGACTTAGCCCAAGTAGATGCCATTAGCTAAGCATGGCGAAAGTAGGGAGAACACTTGGAATCAGCCTCCCGGGATTGGGGCAGGAAGGAAAAAGAGTGGACAATGGATCTGGATTCCTGGAGTTATGGTTAAGCAAAAGCAGAAAGAGAAGCATGTACACTCTGTATAGAAGTACAGGGAAGCATATGTGTGTGTGGTGGGGGGAGCATTGGGGGTGTTTGAATAGCAGGGAAAGGAGACCTTCAGGGAGGAGGTTCAGTGGAAAGGTAGAAAAGGCACTCCAAGTAGAGGTAACTCCCTAAGGATGTGAGATCTCAAAATGACAAGAACATAAGCATGCCTCCAGGGAGCAGTTATTGCCTGGAGGAATTTGTGTAAGTATCCATAATCTATACATGTTACTGGTAGTGCTTGAGGAGTCACAAATAATGGGCAGCTATTTGCCAAATAGTACTGGTTAAATGGATGAGCAAATAGACTAACTAAAGCCTTCCTGGGGTGCCTGGGTGGCTCACTCTGTTGGGCAGGCGACTTCAGCTCAGCTAATGATCTCAACGTTCGTGGGTTCGAGCCCCACATTGGGCTCTGTGCTGACAGCTCAGATCCTGGAGTCTGCTTTGGATTCTGTGTCTCCCTCTCTCTCTGCCCCTCTCCTGCTCACGTTCTCTTTCTCTCAAAAATAAATAAACATAAAAAAAAAATTTTAATTAAGTCTTCCTTATGTTGATTTCTACACAAATACAGAATAACAGGTCTGGTATTTCTGATTACTATAATTCAATTCTAATAGAAGCTCTTTTGTGAAATATGTCTTGATAATTCAACCTCACTGGATTCCAATTTTTTCAATTAGTCTTTTGTCATTGTGTAAAGCAAATAGTTAATTCTCAGCTGGAGATACTGAATAAAATTTTAGAGCAAGATCTGCACATGATTTTGGGGGTAATATTTTAAATTTCAAAGGAGCTGGAGAGTTAACAGTCCTTGTAATTACTACCACCGTTATTTAATTAAAATGAAGTTCAGAAATTTAGTACCAGTTAAAATAAGAATAAACCCTAAAAGATATTAATGATTATTAGAAATAAGATAATTTTTTTTTAAAAAATGAACACATAATCTCAATTTTTGTTGCCATTTCAAAACCTACAAAGTGCATTGGTTCTCATAGATAATCTCATGTCTTTAAAACCAATATGACTACATGAGTTAAAATACTTTAGGGCAAACTGATTTGGTGCTGCCCTATACAAACCCTACATTTCTCAGCTCAGACAGATGTCACTGCATCATAGCATCATCCCAACTTTTCTTGAGTTTTTCTAATGCACTTATCTCTATGACAAGGTCACTGTATATGCTATTTCATGTAGCTTTCACAATAGTCTTGCCAAGTAGGGCCTTGCATAAAGGAGGAAGCAGCTTCAAAGAGTTGTAGTTTACATCAGGATAAACAATTATTCAAACTGAGATAAGTGCACACCCTGAATCATTATGCCTTCTTGAATACATGGTATGTTCTGGTGTGTGTGTGTACGTGTTTAATGGAAGTTCTTATTTATGTATGTCTATAACCTAACTCATTTTGAGGTTCTAGTTCAAACGTCCTGTCCCCTGAAATCATGCCACCCATTCCTGACAGAAATGATGCTCCCACTTTGGAGTTTCTAAGATTTGTGATTTGAGCACAATTCATATTTGTTTTGAGAGTACTAGGATTGAAGCACTGTATTTTACATTTTTATTGAAAAAATATACTTTTAGAAAATTTAAAAATATAGTAAGTACACGGCTTGCTGAATTGTCACCTAGGAAACATACCTGTGTAACCACTAACCAGACCTAGAAGCAGTATTACCAGGATATCAGAAATCCCCTTTTGTTCTTTTCCTACCCCTGTCTCCCCAAAGGTAACTGTTATTCTAAGAGCATACACTAGTTTTGGACAGGTATTATTTTAAGTATTTTATACATAATTTATTTAATACTCACAAGAGCCCTGGGCATAGAAAGAGTCTAAATAACTTACCCAGGGTAATACAGCTGGTAAGTTGTGTAGAATTAGGATTCAAATTCTGGTAGTTAACTACAGAGATCACTGATTTAATTTATACTTCTACATGGTTTGAGTTGCAAATAGAACCTGAGACCTTGTTTTCTCATTAGTTGTGGCCCCGTCTTATTTCTCCCACACAGATTCTAAGTCCCTGACATACATGACATCTAATTCATCTTTGTAACCTTTTAATAATGTAGCCAATAGCATATATTTATTCAGTGAATATTCTGCTGGTTGATTATATTCATGAATGAATGAATGAAATGCTTACATAAAATCCTGTGCAAGGATACTCCAGAGCCTTGAGAATAATGAAGTAATTTTTAGCCACAGTTTAAGCCATTGGTTTTTTATTTCTTATAGTCACCAAAGAACACGTCTCAGTGAGCCCCAAATCATTCCACGTTTTCAGTAATTGGGTATTTTCCATTAAATATAGTCATGTAAGCAGTAAAAATCTGTGTCTAACATGTAATGTTGTCTGACGGGATTTAAAGAAGGAGAATTTTCCCCTAATATGAATAGTCTCCACTCAGGCAGCATCTTTCAGCCTCAGATTACAAAGTACTTAACTGTTAAATTCACTTTCTTTCCTCTGCTGACATTTCTTATTGCTATAAGCAAGATGCCTTTGATAAATACTTCTCTACCACTTCCTCAGAAGCAGCAATCCCCTTAGTTGTTAAAATGCATTCTTTCCCCAGTACTTCCGACTAATATTTCCATTAGTGTAAAAGATTAAGCTAGAGAAGCAACATCAGTACATGTCAAAGTTAATGCTTCAGGATTAGTACTGATGAAGATTCTAGAGGTCAACAAGCTGAGCTCATTAGGGTCCAGAGAGGTAAAGCGAGTTGACCAATGTCAGTAGCTTGCTAAAGGAATGGCACACTATGAATCCTTGTCTTTGAAATTCTCCACATTACTCCATCTCACCTCTAATTAAATGGACTGTCTTCCCCCTCTAGTTGAAGACCATCAATGGATCACTTCCCCTGATCCTGTTCTTTTATGTTCATTGCTCATTTCTCCTTACCTTAGCCAAGGCAGAAAGTCCCTTTGCTCTAAATACTGCCCTCATTTTCCTTCATGTGCTTCTCACCATAACGCTATGGATACCCCACACAATATTGACCATGTGGTGGTGAAAAACAAGTCAGAAACTTCTTGCCGTTAAAGTAGATGTTAAGGGGCATCTGGGTGGCTCAGTCAGTTAAGTGTCTGACTTTGGCTCAGGTCACCATCTCACTGTTCTTGAGTTTGAGGTCATAGGGTGTAATAGCCCCGGGCCCCGGGCTGTGCTGACAGCTCAGAGCCTGGAGCCTGCTTCGGATTCTGAGTCTCCTTCTCTTTCTGCCCCTCCCCTGCTCTCTCTCTCTCTGTCTCTTTCTCTTTCTCTCTCTCTCAAAAATAAACATTTAAAAAAATTTTTAAATAAATAAAAAGTGGATGTTTAATTATATTACATGAGGAGTATCATGGAATCTGTGTTTCTGCTCAATGAAGAATTCCATCTTTGTCTCAGATTCCATTTGAAAGTTGTTCTTCACACTCTATTAAATTTAAAATATACCTCTCACATATATTTAAATGCAATTTTGGCCATTTGTGTTAGCACACAGTAATTTTCTGCAAGTAATAAAGATATAGATTTTAAAATTTGCCAGGCCCTATGTGGTATGCTGGCTAGTGGTCTTCCCAAAATGTCCACATCTTAATCCCTACATCCTAGGTATATATTACTTTACTTGGTAAAAGGAGCTTTTCAGATATGATTAAGTTAAAGATGTTGAGGTGGCTCAGTCATTTGAGTGTCCTACTTTGGCTCAGGTCATGCCCTCCCAGTGATTTCAAGCCCTACATCGGGCTTGCTGCTGTCAGTGCAGAGCCCATCTCTGATCCTCTGTCCCCTTTTCTCTCCACACCTCCCCCGCTTGTGCACTCTCTTGCTCTCTATCTCTCTCTCTCTCAAAAATAACCAAAATCTTTATTTATTTTTTTTTTAAGTTCAGGATCTTGAGATATGGAAATTATCTTGGATTATCTGCACGGGTCTGATAGAGCCAGAGACTGAGACAGGAAAATCAAAGTCAGAAAAATCAAAACAATCAATGTGATGAGAGTAGTAGAGAGATTAGGTGATGTCATGCAGCTGGGAGGAGGGTGGGGTCTTAGCCAAGGGGTGCAGGCAGCCTCTGTGAACCAGAAAAGACAAGAAATGGATCCTCCTCTTGAGTCTCCAGAGCAAGAACAGCCTTGTTAACCCATTTTAGATTTCTGACCTTCAGACTCTTAAGAGAATGACTTTGTGTTGTTTTAAGCCACTACGTTTTGGTAATTTGACATAACAATAGGAAACAAATACACCTCATGCTGAAAAGTGTGGGGCAAGAAATGCACCAAATGTTCAGACTGTGTAGTGGAAGAAACAAAGACAACCTTGGATTAAAGAAGAACAACTCAGCAGCTGAAGTCAGTTCGGAATTCACATCAATTACCTAGAAAGAAAATGGGAAGATATTCAAATTCATCCGTTTATCCTTTATTGTGTTTGAATATGATAATGTTTGTGCAGAATAGTAAAATTCTTTGTAATTTCCATTGCAGATTGGTTCTATCAATCTCCAATTTAATAAAATACTGTCATCTTCAAACAAAAACTATGTTAAAGAACTCCTGCAAATTTTACTATAAATAAATGCATGTCCTGAAATGATTTTTGTGAAATTTAAAATTTTAAGAGTGAGGAGGATTGGGGCAAGTGGGTGGCTCAGTCAGTTAAGCATCTGATTTCAGCTCAGGTCATGAGTTTGCCATTCATGAGTTTGAGCCCTGTGTCAGCCTCTGTGCTGACAGCACAGACTTTGCTTTGGATCCTCTGTCTCCGTCTCTCTCTGAGCCTCCCTACTATCCCTCTCAAAATAAATAAATAAACTTAAAAAAAAAGAGTGAGGAGGATTTACAGTATGCTAATTGAGGCAGGCGTGTGTGTGTGTGTGTGTGTGTGTGCGCGCGCACGCACTTATGCACATGTATGTATAACCATTTACTCCCATATTAAGTTACTCTGAGTAAATAAAACCTCTTAACAAAATTTATAGTTTAAATATCATTCCCCTACATGAAATTCTTTCCATCAACTGAATTTTAGATTTCCAATGCATCACACAAGGGCTAGTTATGGAAATAACTTTGTATGGAATTGGATGGAATAGGCAGAACCAGGGTTAGACAAGTAGGTGGTAAACTTGTATAACTGCTCCTCCCCTCAAAAAGTCCATATTCTAATGCATGGACTCTCTAAATGTAACCTTATATTACAATAAAGGTCTTTGCAGATGTAACTAAATTAAGGATCTTGAAATGGGAGATTATCCTAGATAATCTAGGTGGGCCTTAAATGCAATTACTTGTATCTATCTTTATAAGACAAAGGCAGGAACACCTGCATGGCTCAGTTGGTTAAACATCTGACTCTTGATTTGGCTTGGATCAAATCATCTCACAGTTTGTGAGTTCAAGCCCCGTATTAGGCTCTGTGCTGCTTAGAGTGTTCTCTCTCTCTCTCTCTCTCTCTCTCTCTCTCTCTCCCTTCTCTACTTATACAAATACTCTCAAAATGAATTTGTAAAAAAGAGAGAGAGATTTGACATAGGAGTAAAGGAGAATATGGCCACAAGCCCCAAAGCCAGCTGCTACCAAAAGCTGCTAAGGCAAGAAACAGATTCCCCTTTAGAGTGTAGAGTCCAACACTACTGGCAGCCATTTATCAGCCCAGTTATTCTGACTGCAGACTTCTGTCTTCCAGAAGTCAGAATGTATCAGACAATACATTTCTGTTGTTTTAAGCCATCAAGGTTGTGGTAACTTGTTATAGCAGCCACAGAAAACTAATACAGATTCTGGTACTTAAGAATGGGGTGCTATTGTAACAAATACCTAACAACGTGGAAGTGGCTTTGGAACTGGGTAATAAGTAGACGCTGAGAGAATTTTTAGGTGCAAGATGGAAAAAGCGGATTGCATTCAACAGACTGTTGATAGAAATATAAGCATAATAGGCTCTGCTGGCAAGCACTCAGAAGGAAGTTCAGAGAATGAGAAAAAAAGTTTGTATTATCTTAGAGAATACACATATGGTCATAAACAGAATGTTGGTAGAAATATGAATGCTAAAAGCAGCACTGCTGAGGGCTTAGCAGGAAATGAGGAATAGGATGTTGAGAACTGGAAGAAACGGCATCATTGTTATATAGTGACAGGAAGCCCGGCTAAATTCTGTCCTGCAATTAAATGGAAAACAGACTGGAAAGCAATGAAGTTGGGTATTTAGCTGAAAATTCCAAGCAATGTGATGCAGGTGGGGCTAGATTTCTTTTGTTGTTGCTGATGGTAAAATACAAAAGGAAAGAGATAAACAAGAGATAAACTAAGAATAACTTTTTTTTTTTTTTTTTTTTTTTTTTTTGGAGAGTGAACACAGAAGAGGGGCAGAAGGAGAGAGAGAGAGCTTGAACATGGAAGAGATGGACAGAGGGAGAGGGGGGAGAGAGAATCCCAAGGAGGTTCCACACTCAGCACATAGACCAATGCAGGACTTGTTCTAGCCACCCTGAGATCATGATCTGAGCTGAAATCGAGAGTCAAATGCTCAACTGAAGGAGCCACCCAGCCACCCCAAAAAAGAACTTTTAACAAGAAACTGGGTCCTAATGATCCAGGAAATTCTCAGCCTATCTGGGTTGCAAAAGATGCTGAAACTAGGAAATTGTGCCCTGTTAGGATAGTGTGCACTGAAGAGAAAGCCAAAGGTCTGGTTTGATAGCCATTGGCTCGTGCCTCAAGAGGATCAACAGGACAAAGTATTCCTTTACACAAAGGGTTTCTTAAAGAGATTGAACCACAGATCCCCTTGAGCATCTTGAGAGAAGTTGGGAATAAACATGAGATTGTTTAATAAAGATCTTAAAACCAAGCAAATAATATTTACTGGATTCATTTTAAGTTTTACTCTCTAAATTTTAATATACACTATTTTATGACAAAATATGATCCTATCTTTGAGTCCCCATTTTATATGCACAAATATTTCAGTTAGAGTTGGTTTTTTTGTTTGGTTGGCTGGTTAGTTCGTTGCAAGCAACAGAGATCACTGCAATCGAGTCAAAAATGGATGTTAGTGAAAGTTTATCTAGCAGCTCATATTTTGTAGCAGAACACAGAAAATCAGACACTGCAAGGCGACACCTACGAGACTTTTGGAGGTTTGGCAGCTAAGACGGTGTCTCCAGGAACACTCTACCAGAATAAGTCAGGTCTAAATCTTCCCTATAAGTGTGTTGCTTTTCTCAGGAGTTTCTTTCCCAGGAGGGAGAGGCTGGTTGTCTCCATCTGTGTCAAGAACTAGTACGGTTTACCTGAGGGAAGGCAGAATAAGCTAAGGTAAAGTCCCATCAAGAACACACGCATCGGGAAGGAGGAGTTCCCAAAGAATGAAGTGAGATGCTGAAGCAAAGTGGAATGAACGCTAACAAGATAAAAACAAACACACAGGAAATGAATGGCCTCTACAAGGATGGCTACAGTGGACCAGTGTTTCTCCCAATGTAACCTGTGACCTATCTAGACAATGTATGAACCCTTACTCAGAATATATGATTTAAAGAGTCCATATATGAATAATACAGCTGCTAACCTTATTCCATGGGGTTTCAGTTCTTCTCATATACAGAACGAGGAAATAAGGCGTATATGACCTCTAAGAGGTCTTCCAACTTATAGTGCCCTCCTTATACAACCAAGGCTGTTGCTTTAAGGCAATGGATGGTTTTTATTATTGACAACACATATATTCACTTCATTCTTATTTACATAGACAGAAACGATGTAGTGACAAGGTCTCTTCAAGGCTGGAATACTTCCTTAACAACATGAACAAAATAGCATCTGGTATCAATCTTGTCCCACTGACTTGACTGTAGTGATTTAAAGCTTTCATTCTTTGATTCAAAATCTAATTCTTAATGCACTTTCTGTCAGCCATCTTCCTGGGTTCTAAATGAGTTTCTGTCATCCTGACAGACTCTTAGATAAATTGAAACTTAACTAGGGAAAAAAATAAATGTTAAAAACAATTTGATTCAGAATAGAATAAATGTGATATATATTTTGGTTATTTTCCCCATATATTGTCATTGGCTTCTCTGTATTGGTGAGCTGGTGAGTATGTGTGATGACCAACTACTTCTGTAATTTACTGTCTGACAATAGATTGTAGGCCAATTGCCAGGCTGACTGGCTGAACCCATTAAGCATGATTCCTTTTCAAGCACACTGACCTGAAGAAAAGACTCAAATCATTCTTTTTTGCAGCATAACCTAAAATTACTGAGCATTTCAGCTATTATTTTCTCCAAGTGTTCACTTTAATTGGGTGAGTAATCATTTTACTTGAAAAAAAAAGCTATATATGACCAGTGATGGCTAAGAAGGCAATATTGTGGTTCTTTTTCACTGGTACAGAAGACAGAGGAATTAAGCTAAGGAGAGAGGGGCAATGAGGGAAGGAAGGGGTGGGGGGCTGAGGGGAGAAAGGGAGAGAGGAAGGGGCAGGGGGGAGGCAAGAAGAGCTATTAGGGAAGTGGCATTTAATGAGGTGCAATCCAGTGCAGGATTCTACACTAATACTCCAAAGTGCTGAGTTCTTTCAAAATACATACAATCATTCACATTTGTGAAGCAATTTACTTCTTAAATGCAATGTCACTTCCCTCTTCAGAGTCTTAAAATACACTTTAAGTATAAAAAGCACCATTTATAGAGGGGAACCTCAGGCTCTGTGCGGACAAGTGATTTAATCCATGTTACACAGCTGATTGATGGCACTGACTGCATTATAAACAGGTCTCTGCCTCCTCAATCCTAAGTAAATTCCCTATCACCTCACTGCCTTTATACCAGAGGTCCTAATTAACTTTCACCAGGTCTTTAGATTTTTCTTGCCATGGAACTTTCCTGAAAACGGTCTCTGGTTGTTTTCGAGAATGTTCTCCACTGAATAATCCTATAATCTTTGAAGAAAACCTTGGATTGAAGTTCTGACATTTTTGGTCTCCACAAGGATTACAGCCACCCTTCCACATGTATTGAGGAGACAAAGCTTTGGTACAATTGTACCATGGTACAATCTAACATGAAGAAAACTCCTTAGTTTCCAGAGGAGAAGTATTGTGTGGGCACGCTCAGTTTGTCTTGGTTTTATTCTAATATTTCATTGATTATTTGTCCTTAGAAACACAGTTAATAAACTATTTAGGTCCCATGTCATTGACTGTAAAATAGGAATAGAAATATCATTCCTTGAAGAATTTTATGAGCTAATGCATAGAAAACCATATTGCACAGGTAAGATATTAATGTTAGTAACAATTCTCCCAAGGGATGGCCAATGGGTACTACAAATATCCTTGGTGAAAATGGAGCACTATGAAGCAATGGGAAACGTAGGTTATATACAATATATTGGTAGCAGATACCGTTTGTGCCTCACCCACATCTCCTCAGACTCACCAATACTGGTCATACTGTAGCTTCCTAAAGCAAGCACTTGAAGAATTTCTGAGGCATGCGTGGCTAGTGAGAGTCACATCGGGACTACAGATACATCCAGGGAGTATCCCTCCATTGAAACTAAGTAAGAAGTCAAGGAAGATATGCCAAATTCTTCTCCCATAAGGTGGAAGAATTCTAAGCAATTTTTTTTTAACTATAGTGTTTGTTGAACTACAGTGTTCATAATCTTAAAGCAATAGGTTCCAAAACAGCTTAATTATTCAAATGGAAAACTTTCATGTTTACTCTCTCCCTTTGTGACTATCTGGAATCAGTGCCTTCATGCAGACTATGTGGATGTGCCAAACAACTAACCATAGCATTTTATGACCCTTTGAGAGGCATGAACATTAAGTATGTATAAATACGAGAAAACTTCATCCTATAAATCATAATGCTGAACTTTCTGGTGGTAGTGCAAATCTTGAAAAATCAAAGAAAGTAGCCTCTGGATCATCTCGATTTTTTCAAATGATTGATAGGATGAAAGAAGGGACAACTAGAATAAAAATCTCAAAATTTATTTCTGTTCCAGGGACTATAAGACCTTTGTAAAATGTTTTATTTTGTCTTTGATTCAAGCTTAAACTAATTCATTGCTCGACTCATGGGGCATATTAAATGTCTATGACCAATAAAATATCATTAAAAATCTTCTGGCCTAGTGATCTATTTCAAATGTCTATTTTAAGTTCCTATAATACACTAAGGTCATGGAAGCTAAGGACATGTCCTAATAACCACACCAGTATTTGTGGATCTAACTTTATCTGCATCTCTATATACCTTGTTATGTATTTATTATCCACAGAACATAAAGACATACACACAAATATGTGTATGTACAAATTAAGGAGGTTACTTAATCTGGGTCTGTTTCTTAATTTTTTCCTTGAAAAGGGATGGCAATAGCACCTGCCTCGTAGAGTTATCATGAGGATTAAATGTGTGTGTGTGTGTATTCGTATTTTTAGATGTTGAATGGCACAAAACAAGCACCAAATAAGCACTACAATTATCTTAACACACACTGTGCAACCTGCGTTATACACACATCACCAATATATATACATATGTATATGTGTGTGTGTGTGTGTGTGTGTGTGTGTGTGTGTAGAGACAGAGAGACAGAGACAGAGAGAGACAGAATTTGTCCACACATATTTCTGAATACTATATAGGTATAGTATATTACTTTTATGCATGTAGCACAATGAGTAGACAATGTGACTTTGGTGACGATATTGACTAATCCCATTAAAAGGCAACCTCCCTCCTGTGGGGAGTTAAACAGGGCCTCTCCAGGTGTTCCATGATAACTCCAACCCTGAATAATTAAAAGCCCTCTTAGCACCACTTGAAATACATCTTCCAAAATCATCATTCAAATTCTTCCTTACAGGTCAAATTCACTTGCTTCCAGTTCCAACTAAAGTTACCAAAATCTTTAAAAGAAATCAAAAACATAAATAGTAACATAAATAATCATAAGCTATCCCATTAATTGGAGTAGTTTTCCTCCTGGGTCTCTAGAAAGCATATTCCTTCCCTGATCAGCTTGGTGATCTAAGATTAACATTCACTGCACCCTGGAGCTACTCTTTCCCACAGAGCTGTCATGTGGAACATCTAATAGAAGAAGAAAGAGACAACTCAACTGTTTGGTATGGTGGCCACTGAGGAGCCCCCTTGCCATATTACTTTCAGTAAAGGCCACAGGGATTTCCATTACACATATTTGAAATCATTGTCTATTGGGATAAATCCATGAAAAGTGAAGAATAAAAGCACAATAGAGAATTTAAATCCTACTCATGGCTACTTCTCCAGACTTACCTCTTTTCCCACCTGCCCAGAGTCTGTTCTCCAGCCAAATGAAACTACTGTCAGTCCTTAAGTCCCCACGAATTCCTTGTCTACTCTAAGTAAATTCAAAGATTTGCTCTATTAGAAGATTTTACCCTAGATATGTTTAGGCCAAGGTAACTGGAGGCTTTATTTGGAGGAAGAAAAATCAAAGGGAACTATTATTTATTTAAAGCCAACTATATATGAGACATTTTACTTTGGGTGCATGATTGTATTTAATCCTCACCTCAATTCTTGAGTTACAATCTTTATCACATAATTGAGTAATGAGAGGCTTACCGTATGTTAATGGATTTGCCCAATGACACATACTTACAAACTGCACAGCCAGGATTTAAACCCAGGCCTATCTTACTCCAAAGTCCTTATTGTTCTACTTTTACTGCACTGTGGACATGGCAGTAATTTAGAGAAGAAGAAGAAAAAAAAAAATGATGACTGGATTCAGTGAATATAGGAATTTGTGGCCATTTCACTGAAACTGACTTTTATACACAAAAAGTTGCAGTACAACAGTAGTGGGAAACATCATACTCTCTGATACTCTACACACTTCCCCTTGGAGACAGGTTCTATGTGCCATCTCCTTCAATCTGGGTGGGGCTGTGATGACTTCAAGCTAGAGAGTAGGGCAGAAGGGCCACTGAATGATTTCTGAGCAGGGCCATAAAAAGGTGTTTGGATTTCTTCCTTATTGCTAAAACATTTGCACTTGGAACCCTCAAATGAGGTAAAAAACCAGCTTCTCTTTAGGCCACCATGCTTTGAGGAAGCCAAGTCACAACAGGCTTGGTTTTAGTGGGTAATCCTTGTCTTCAATAATTCTAGATGAGGATCCAGACATCCAATAGAATATAACCCCCAGCCCCTCAGTCTTCTCAGCTGAGGATCCAGACATTTTGAAGCATGGATGGGCTCTACTCTGCCCCCTGCCTGAATTCCCAATCTCAAAATCTGTGAACCATAATAAATGAGTTGTCTTAAGCTAGTAAATTTTGGTATGGTTTGTAATAGAACATAAATAATGGATAGAAATACAAATATGTTACCAAGCTATAAGAAAGTATGTAAGAAACAATTTCAAGCATTGTAAAGCAAATGAAACTAAAATGCATGTGGTTTCTGAATACAAATCTACAAACCAAAAACAAAAACAAAAAATCAAGAAGAAAGAAAAAGAGAGAGAGATGCTATTATTTCTGATTCTGGAAGGAATCAAACGAAGGAAGTTTCTTTCAAGTTAGGTCTTAAAATGAAAAATGAGTAAATAATGCTTTGAGAGCAAGAGAAGTAGACAATCATGTTCCAAAAAAGAGAACTGTATTGACCAACTATATTGCCTCTTTTAGAAAGGACAGTCGGTACAGATAATCAGAGTACTTAACCTGTTTGAGAGAGTGAGAAGTCAGAAAGAGCCAGGTCATTAAGAATTTTGAATATCCTGCTCGGGAGCTTCCATAGATAATGACAGATGCTTGAAGATACTGAGCTTTGTAGGACATTTCTGATGGTATGCAGAGGATGAATTGGAAGTACAGAAACAGGTAACAGGTGAATTAACAAATTCTTTCTATTTCCTGTATCAAAGACAAAGAGACCCAAATAAAGAGAGTATTCATGGTAATGAATGGACAACTATTCATTACATGTACAACGATTTTGATTTGAGGGGAGACAGGTGATTTGACTGAAGGTCAAGTAAAAGAAGGCAAGAAGCACCAGGTAAGTTAAAGTACAGGAAAGGTGTGGTGCTAAGAATAAGATCTTCAGACACATTCAGTATATTCTAATAATGAAGGACTTTTTTCTATTCTTTGTGTGCAAGAAATTCAGTCACTGCCGATAGAAGATGGAGTACATTAGAGATTCCTTTTGTTTAACTTGCCTTGAGCCTCCCAAGTACATGTACGCTGGGCCTTTGGGTTCCATCTACATTTGTCTCTAGACATAACCCTTGGAAATAGATCAATTTATTTTTTATTTTCCATCTATCCACATTCTTTAATACAACTCAATTTCACTCGAAAATCATCGTCTTCTTAAAATGGCTTGGTTAATATAAAATTTCTGCACTTTCCCATCTCAATTCCAATAAATTTGTAATTATAAGCCTAGTGGGGGAGTGGGGTGAAGCAAGCCCTTGTTGCACTCTTTAGAGGTCTGCATGTGCTTACCGAAGCACTGAAACACACCTGCTGGAGGTTAGACTCCTTACCTGTCTCGTTTTGCACCTAATGCAATCAGATCTGATTACCGTTTAGTAAAATACTTAAAGATTAATTTTCTCAGTGCAGTCCTGAGGCTACAGAAATGCAAGATATGTTCTAAAATTATGAAAATGGGCGAAAGAAATGAAATAAATGAGAGTAAAGATGAATTTTTAAAAATATGTATTAATTCATTCAGCAAATACTAAGTACTTACCATCTGCCAAACACTGTTCTAAGTGCTGAGATTGCAGGGGTGAATACAATAGACAAAGCCCCTGTCATCAGGGAACTTACACACTCTTTTTTTTTTTTAATTTTCGTTAATGTTTAAGTATTTATTTTGAAAGAGAGACAGCATGAGTAGGGGAGGGGCAGAAAGAAAGGAGAGAGAGAATCCCAAGCAGGCTCCACACACTGTCAGCACAAAGCCCAATGTGGGGCTTGAACTCACAGAACTGTGAGATCATGACCTAAGCTGAGATCAAGAGTCAGACAGTTAACTGACTGAGCCACCCTGGTGCTCCCATTACACACTTTTTAAGGGAAGGTGGAGTAAGATTATTATATCAAGGCTATTAAATGGCTATAGGTACAATGGCAAACATTTAGCAGGTGAAAGAGGAGAGGGACTTGTGCAGACAGAAGGGTAGAGATGGCCTGACATTTGATCAGTCAATCAAATAAGCAAAGGGAGGTGAGAAATGCAAATCACACAAATTTCTGGGGAGAAGACATTTCAGGCAGAACAAATGCAGAGTCCCTGAGCCACGAGCATGCTTGACAGATTGGAGACCTGTGTGGTAGGACAGGAAGGCTCTAGCAAGGAAACAAAGGAGATTAAATAAGAGAAGTGATGGGCTGTGGGAGGCTGTCAGATCATAAATGGTTTTGTAAATCAACGAGGCTTGGGGTGAATTAAAAGCAGCTTGGGGGGCGCCTGGATGGCGCAGTCGGTTAAGCGTCCGACTTCAGCCAGGTCACGATCTCGCGGTCCGTGAGTTCGAGCCCCGCATCAGGCTCTGGGCTGATGGCTCGGAGCCTGGAGCCTGTTTCCGATTCTGTGTCTCCCTCTCTCTCTGCCCCTCCCCCGTTCATGCTCTGTCTCTCTCTGTCCCAAAAATAAATAAAAAACGATGAAAAAAAAAAATTAAAAGCAGCTTGGATGCATGATTTGGGTCCGGTCTGTGCTATTTCCTCACTCTGAAATCTTAACAAGTTACTCAACCCTTGAGCCTTAGTTTTCTCTCGTCTTAAACAGAGATGAAATTGAATCACACTTATAAGGTTCCTGTGGGTGTCAAGTGAGATAATGTAATGCTAAGAAGTGCTTAGCAAAGTGTCTGAAAAAACAGGAAAAAGTATTATTGCAATCACTATTTTAGATCATACTCAATAAGAACCTCAAACATGCTAATTTGGGGACTGGGGAGGTGGGGTAGTATCTTCAACTTTTAAATTACAACATATCCTGAGGATTCTGAGCAGAAAATACGAAATGGGGTTCCCCCATATATTTACATCTAGGCCCACAGAACTGGTCAGCAAATCTTAGCAACGTGATGAGCACTAGAGCTTATTAAGTTAAGTGCACACTGTCTTACTTTCATTTCCTGCCTAACCATCCTGACCATCACACCTATGGCTTATGATTCAATGAGTCACAAGGAAAATAGCAAAAATAAATTAAGTTTAATGATAAATAATTATTCAATTATTAATCAATAAAAAGTATTTATTATACACATTAATATATATCATATACTGATATATAATTACTAATATTATAATAAATAAAATTCAGTAATAAACTAAGTTATTCTTTCTTTTAAAGTTCATTCATTTATTTTGAGGTGGGTCAGGGGAGGGGCAGAGAGAGAGGGAGAGAGAGAATCCCAAGCAGACTCCGTGCTGTCAGTACAAAGCTTGACATGGAGCTCAGTCTCATTAACTGTGAGATCATGACGTGAGCCAAAACTAAGAGTCTGATGCTTAACCAACTGAGCCACCCAGGCACCCCTCAACAAAGTCATACTTACCTCTGTCAATTTTAACATTTTGTTAGAATCTGAAACAGCAAATACGTTTCTGGGATATTAGAAAAGAGTGACCAATTAACTAATTTTGGGTTGCATATACTTTTTTCAACTTTTGACCTCAAGTGGAACCCTAAATCTTTGGAGTTTATGATTCTCTGCAAGATGGTATCACTCTAAAAACTTATTTGACATTTGGAAATTTTCATAAATTTTAGGAATGTACATCAACCTTAATGTTGAGGTTTTTGGCTCTACTTATATAACATTGGAAGTTCCTGGCTCTTTCTTTATGTCCTGCATTTAGTGACTAGTAACAAGTGGTTGGTGTTGAAAAGAGGGAGGAAGACATCAGTCCTAAGTGTTGCCCAAAATTGAAGAAATGGCCTGAGGCACCTAAGTATCTCACAAGGGTCAAGTACACTCATATGAGGTTATCTTTTGCACTCCAGGCAGAGATTGTGACCAACTAGATCAGCCTCTCAAAACATTTTGAAAGATGTCGTATTTCCAGGATTCCACTTTACTTCTGATGCATTTTCCTTTATACTCTTCTTTGAAAATTTTAACTTAGGTATCTCTCTTGCTTCTCTGTTCAGTGCCTTTATACTTGTTAAAAACCTATTGGGGTTTCTTATTGCCTAGAAGAGTACTTCCTATAGAAGATGTACGATGGGACATCATCAGGTGTTACATATAAAAAGTTTCCCTGTTCAAACAGGCATAGGAAATTCAGGGTTAAACCAAGGTTAATCAGATTTCTTATCCAAAGAATTCTCAGATCTTCTTAGAGGCGAATGTGCATTTCAAATGCCCAAGATGAAGACATACAGGCAGAATCTACTAATCTTAGGGTGCCTCGGTGGCTCAGTTGGTTAAGCTTCTGACTCTTGATTTCAACTCAGGTCATGATCCCAGGGTTGTGGGATAGAGCCCCAAGTCGGACTCTGCACTGACAATGCGGATCCCGTTTGGGATTCTCCCCCTCTCTCTGGCCCTTCCTTGCTTGCAAGCTTTCTTAAAATATTTTTTTAAAAAAAGCATCTACCTATCTCATATATTGATGGATCACATTTTTGAGAGGCAAACATGGCTCTTAATGTTCTATGAAACTTACATCAGGAATTTCTTAGCTTGTGGTTCAAGGTGTGTTTCTACCTAGTATGATTCACTATTCCATTTACATTTCCTCTCACTTTTGCATTTTCCAAGCTTCAATGACACAAAACTAATCCTTATTCCTTAAAAATAGAATGCTTTTTAATGTCTTATGTCTCCATTCTAGAGAGAACACTAACAAGTAACAAACCCTTTTGATGCAAAGACTACCTTTAAGTCTTTCTCACATACATCCCAGAGTCTAACACAACCATTAGCACTTGATTACTAGAATAAATAATTGAATCAATTGATAAAGCTATATATATAGTCAAGTTAAAGATTACTCTTATTCTGTATATTTCTTCTTGCTGATTACTAAAGTATTGAATTTTGTAGGTAACATAAATCATGATTATTTCATTTTGATGAAAAATTTTCATAGAGAATAATTTTTAAATTATGTATAAGAATAAGCATTCTTTTGCCTGAAAATGTACAAATGTAAACTTTTAATTATTTATTTGGAGAGCACAAATAAGGGAGAGGGGCAGAGAGAGAGGGAGAAAGAGAATCCCAAGTAGACTCCACATTGTCAGCATAGAGACTGACATGGGGCTTGATCCCATGACCCTGGGATCATGACCTGAGCTGAAATCAAGAGGTGGATGCTCAACCAGCTGAGCCACCCAGGCACCCTGAATGTAAACTTTTTCATTGAGATTTGATCATCATTTTTTCCACAGTTAGAAATTATCAGTGTCAATCCATTATCTTTCCACATTATTTTTTAGTTTCAGAGAGAGAGAAAGAGCACACAAAAGGGGGGTGAAGCAGAGGGCTAAGGAAAGACAGAGACAAAGGGAGAATCCCAAACAGTCTCCATGCTCAGCAAGAAGACTGATGTAGGGCTTGATCCCATCACCATGGGATCATGACCGGAGCCAAAATCGAGAGTCTGATGCTCAATTGACTGAGCCACCCAGGTGCCCCCTAATTTTCTATATGTTTAGTTTCACTACTGTGAACCCACTGAGAGAAGGTCTAGTTTGCAATGAAGAGAGAAGAAAAGAAGAGAGACAAAGTGAGAGGAAGAGGGGGAGGAAAAAGAAGAAGAAGTTTGTGAACATCAAGCAATAGATAAAGTATATTTAATAGATTCTTGGTAACTATCACTATTCCTGTGACATAGTGATATATCCACAAATAGAAAACAGGATATAAAACCTGATTCCTAAAATTTTAGTTCTGGAAAATTATCTCAAAGAAATAAACACGTGTGAGTATATTTCTATGTATATGGAAAATACTTCCACTTTACTTACAATAAGGGTGAAGGAGGCGGGAATGAAAACCAGTGTTGTCCAAAAATAGGTTCTTTATTACATAAATGATAATACATTTGATGGATATTTTGTGTGTAATATTATAGAACAATCTCTCAAACTATGTTTAAAAGAGTCAGCAGGGGATGACTGGTCCAATCCTAATCTAACAGTTTTATAGATGTGCATAGTCTATTTCCTAGAATGGAATAACTTTGAGAGGCATGTGGGCAGTCTATAAATACGGAATTTTCATTCTGTCCACCTCCCTTTAGCATTATGACAGGCACAAGATAGATGTCAGTTCATTCTCTCTCTCCCTCTCCCTCTCCTCAGGATTCCATAAACTGAAGTGCCTCGATTCTTTCGAACTGTTACGGAAGTAGAAGAAGGTTCTTGTCAAGTGAGCTGTGTCTTCTCTGTTTCATGGTCCTGTTTGCAGACCTGGAGCAGATGTGCAGGCAAATTCAATTTACCTTAATTCATCCCAGTTTAATTAGCAGCTGGCTTGCTCCTGGCTCCAGGAAAGCAAGAGAGTGACAGTTTGTATAACAGAGCGTCTGTCCTCTGGAAACAACTTTCCCCTCTGGAATGCTCCTTGATCAATAGATAAATCTTACAATGTTGACACCAGAAGGGACATACTTCTAACATCAGTTAATTCTAAACAAAAGCACTCCTCTTAGCCTAAAGAAAAACTTGTGTCTTATGTGAATATATGTTGTGTTATTGGAAATGGCAGATGCACTACGACACAATTTTATACCCAAACTTGATAATTAAGTTCACATTTGAAATTATCTATCATTTAGGAAATTTGAAGGGAGCATAAGTTCTTATGGAGATAAATTTAAGGTATAGTGGCATGAATGGGATCAAGAATAAATCTATCATATCATCATATTAACTAAATAGAGAAATAGAGAAATATTAACTAAATAGAGAAATAGAGAAATAGAGAAAGCATAAGAAATTCCTTATGCTTTAAAAAATCATTACTATGTTTTAATTTTTATGGTGGCTAAATACACATAACATGAAATTCAGCATGTTGACCATTTTTAAGTGCCCGATTCAGAGGTTTTAAACCATCACCAACATCCATTTACATCATATTCCATCTTATAAAATTGAAATTTTGCTCATTAAACAATAATTCCTGATTCTCTTATCTGATGCCCAGCCCCTGGTAACCACCATTCTCTCTGTCTCCATGATTGTACCTCATATAGGAAGAATCGTACAATATTTCTCTTTTTGTGACTGGCTTATTTTATTTAGCATAATGTCTTTAGTGTTCACCAATGTTGTAGCATGTTGCAGAATTTCCTTCATTTTTATGCTTGAATAGTATTCCATTGTATGTATACAACATATTATACTTATCTAATCATTGGTCAATGGACACTTTAACTGCTTTCAATTTTAGTTGTTCTGAATCATCATGCTGCTATGCATATGGATATACAAATATCTCTTTGAGATCCAGCTTTTAATTCATTTGGGTATATATCCAGAAGTGGAATTGCTAGATCAAATGGTGATTTTGATTTTTAGCTTTTCAAGAAACCACCATACTGTTTTCCACAGCAGCTGTACCATTTTATGTTCTTACTAACAGTGTATAAGGGCTCCAATTTTTCTACATCCCTGCCAATACTTATTTTTTTTTCTTGATGATAGCCATCCAAATGGGCTTGAGACAGTATTTCCTTGTAGGTTTGATTTGATTTCCCTAATGATTAGTACTGTTGAACATCTTGTCAATGTGCTTATTGACTACTTGTATATTTTCTTTGGGGAAATGTTTATTCAAGTGCTTTGACCTTTTTGAATTAGGTTATCTCCTTGTTATTAAATTTTATGAATTTTCTATATATTTTGGAGATTAATCTTTTATCAGATATATGATTTGCAAATGTTTTCTCATTCTGTGGGTTGCCTTTTCTATTTCTGATATCACCTTTTGATGCAGTTTTTAAAAATTTTCATTAAGTCCAGTTTGCTTTATTTTTTCCTTTTATTGACTGTGCCTTTGGTATCACAGCCAAAAAATCATTGCCAAATACAAGGTAGTTAAGCATTTTCTCTGTGTTTTTTCCTAAGAGTTTTGTTGTTTTTAGTTTTATATTCAGATCTTTGATAATCTTAATTTTTGCATATGATGTTAGAAAAGAGGCCCTAACTTCACTGTTTTTGTTGTGGAGATCTAGTTTTCCCAGCATCATTTGTTTAAAAGACCACCCTTTTCCTATTTAATGATCTTGGTACCTCCTTTTCAAAAATCCTTTGACCATATATGCAAAAGTCTATTTCTGGGCTCTCTATTCTATTCCATTGGTCTATAGGTCTGACTTTATGCCAATAACATTCCGTCTTGAGGACCATAGTTTTGTAGTAAGTTTTGAAATCACGAACTCTTAGTCCTCCAGATTTGTTTTCTTCTTTAAGATTGTTTTGGCTATTCAAAGTCCTTTGATATGCTATATCAATTTTAGCATGGGTTTTTCTATTTCTGCAAAAATCATCATAAGGACTGTGATGAGGATTACACTGAATCTATAGATTGCTTTGGGTGGTATTGACATCTCAACATTAAGTCTTCCAATCCAGGAATATGGAATGTGTTTCCATTTATTTAGGTCTTCTTTAATTTCTTTCACCAATGTTTTGTAGTTCTCATTACAAAAATCTTTCACCTGCTTTGTTAATTCTCAAATATTTTATTCTTAGGTTGCTATTATAAATAGATTTTTCTCAATTTCCTTTTCAGATCGTTCATTGCCAACATATAGAAATGCAACTGATGGGGCGCCTGGGTGGCTCAGTCGGTTAAGCATCCGACTTCGGCTCAGGTCATGATCTCACGGTCTGTGAGTTCGAGCCCTGCATCGGGCTCTGTGCTGACCCCTCAGCCTGGAGCCTGTTTCAGATTCTGTGTCTCCCTCTCTCTCTGCCCCTCCCCTGTTCATGCTCTGTCTCTCTCTGTCTCAAAAATAAATAAACGTTAAAATTAAAAAAAAAAAAAAGAAAAGAAATGCAACTGATGTTTGCACATTGGCTTTGTATCCCATACCTAATTCATCTATGAATTGTGACAGTCATTTTTGTGGAATCTTTAGGGTTTTCTACCTATAAGATCATATCATTTGCCAACAGAAATAATGTTACTTCTTCCTAATTTCATGTATTTTATTTCTTGCCTAACTGTTCTGGATATAACTTCTAAAACTATGTTGAATAAAACTTCCAGTACTGTGTTGAACAGAAGTTGCAAAAGTGGACATCCCCACCATTATTCCGATCATAAAGGAAAAGTTTTCAGTCTTCACCATTGAGTATGATATTCATTGTAGGTTTTTCACATACAGGCTTTATTCGATTGAAGTAGTTTCTGCTTCTAGTCTGTTGAATGTTTTTATCATGAAAGGGTGTCACATTTTGTCAAATGCTTTTTCTGCATCATTTGAGCGTCTGTGGGTTTTTTTTTATCCCTCTTCATTCTGTTAATGTAGTGTATTATATTGATTGATTTTCATATATTGACCCATCCTTGCATTCCAAAAATAAATCCCACAAGGTCATGGTGTATAATCCTTTTAATGAGCTGAATTTGGTTTCCTAGTATTATGTTGAAGATTTGTGCATCAATATTCATAAGGGATATAGGTCTGAAGTTCTCTTGTAGTGTCTTTGTCTAGCTTTGCAATCAGAGTAATACTGGCTTAAGAATGAGTTAGGAATCATTCCTTCCTCTTCAATATTTCAGAAATTCTGGTGAAGGATTGGTATTAGTTCTGCTACATACATTGGTAGAAGTCACCAATAAACCTATCAAGTCCAGGCTATTTCTTTATTGGTATATTATTTATTACAGATTCAATCTCCTTAATAATAATAAACCTACTGAGATTTTCAACTTCTTTATGATTTAGTCTTGGTAGGTTTTGTGTTTCTAGAATTTTGTCATTTCATCTAGTTTATCCAATTTATTGGTATAATTTTTTATAGTACTGTTTTATAGTCTCTTATTTCTGTAGAATTGGTTGTAATGTCCCCACTTTCATTTCTGATCGTGGTAATTTGAGACTTTCTTTTTGTAGTACATCAAGCTAAAGGTCTGTCCACTTAATTGGTCTAATCAAAGAACCAACTTGTGAGGTGTGATGCCCTGGAAGCCAAGGGAATTACATGCTATACAAAACAGTGCTAAAAGGTCAAATAAGATGAGAACTGAGAATTGACCTTTACATTAGAAATTAGGCCATTTCTGGAGTTCCGGAAGATGGCGGCGTAGGAGGACGCGGGGCTCACAGCGCGTCCTGCCTATCACTTAGATTCCACCTACACCTGCCTAAAGAACCCAGAAAACCGCCAGAGGATTAGCAGAAGGGAGTCTCCGGAGTCAAGCGCAGACTAGAGGCCCACGGAAGAGGGTAGGAAGGGCGGTGAGGCGGTGCGCGCTCCACGGACTGGCGGGAGGGAGCCGGGGCGGAGGGGCGGCTCGCCGGCCAAGCAGAGCCCCCGAGTCTGGCTGGCAAAAGCGGAGGGGCCGGACAGACTGTGTTCCGACAGCAAGCGCGACTTAGCGTCTGGGAGGTCATAAGTTAACAGCTCTGCTCGGAAAGCGGGAAGGCTGGAGGACAAAGGGAGGGAGAGCTGCTGAGCCCCCGGACGGCAGAGCTCAGCTTGGCGGGGAACAAAGGCGCCAGCGCCATCTCCCCCGCCCATCCCCCAGCCAAAATCCCAAAGGGAACCAGTTCCTGCCAGGGAACTTGCTCGCTCCGCGCAAACACCCAACTCTGTGCTTCTGCGGAGCCAAACCTCCGGCAGCGGATCTGACTCCCTCCCGCTGCCACAGGGCTCCTCCTGAAGTGGATCACCTAAGGAGAAGCGAGCTAAGCCTGCCCCTCCAGCCCCCGTGCACCTTGCCTACCCACCCCAGCTAATACGCCAGATCCCCAGCAACACAAGCCTGGCAGTGTGCAAGTAGCCCAGACGGGACACGCCACCCCACAGTGAATCCCGCCCCTAGGAGAGGGGAAGAGAAGGCACACGCCAGTCTGACTGTGGCCCCAGCAGTGGGCTGGGGGCAGACATCGGGTCGGACTGAGGCCCCGCCCACTAACTCCAGTTATACACCACAGCACAGGGGAAGTGCACTGCAGGTCCTCACCACGCCAGGGACTCTCCAAAATGACCAAACGGAAGAATTCCCCTCAGAAGAATCTCCAGGAAATAACAACAGCTAATGAACTGATCAAAAAGGATTTAAATAATATAACAGAAAGTGAATTTAGAATAATAGTCATAAAATTAATCGCTGGGCTTGAAAACAGTATACAGGACAGCAGAGAATCTCTTGCCACAAAGATCGAGGGACTAAGGAACAGTCACGAGGAGTTGAAAAACGCTTTAAACGAATTGCAAAACAAAATGGAATCCACGATGGCTCGGCTTGAAGAGGCAGAGGAGAGAATAGGTGAACTAGAAGATAAAGTTATGGAGAAAGAGGAAGCTGAAAGAAAGAGAGATAAAAAAATCCAGGAGTATGAGGGGAAAATTAGAGAACTAAGTGATACACTAAAAAAAAATAATATACGCATAATTGGTATCCCAGAGGAGGAAGAGAGAGGGAAGGGTGCTGAAGGGGTACTTGAAGAAATTATAGCTGAGAACTTCCCTGAACTGGGGAAGGAAAAAGGCATTGAAATCCAAGAGGCACAGAGAACTCCCTTCAGACGTAACTTGAATCGATCTTCTGCATGACATATCATAGTGAAACTGGCAAAATACAAGGATAAAGAGAAAATTCTGAAAGCAGCAAGGGATAAACGTGCCCTCACATATAAAGGGAGACCTATAAGACTCGTGACTGATCTCTCCTTTGAAACTTGGCAGGCCAGAAAGGCTTGGCACGATATCTACAGTGTGCTAAACAGAAAAAATATGCAGCCGAGAATCCTTTATCCAGCAAGTCTGTCATTTAGAATAGAAGGAGAGATAAAGGTCTTCCCAAACAAACAAAAACTGAAGGAATTTGTCACCACGAAACCAGCCCTACAAGAGATCCTAAGGGGGATCCTGTGAGACAAAGTACCAGAGACATCACTACAAGCATAAAACATACAGACATCACAATGACTCTAAACCCATATCTTTCTATAATAACACTGAATGTAAATGGATTAAATGCGCCAACTAAAAGACATAGGGTATCAGAATGGATAAAAAAACAAGACCCATCTATTTGCTGTCTACAAGAGACTCATTTTAGATCTGAGGACACCTTTAGATTGAGAGTGAGGGGATGGAGAACTATTTATCATGCTCCTGGAAGCCAAAAGAAAGCTGGAGTAGCCATACTTATATCAGACAAACTAGACTTTAAATTAAAGGCTGTAACAAGAGATGAAGAAGGGCATGATATAATAATCACAGGGTCTATCCACCAGGAAGAGCTAACTATTATAAATGTCTATGCGCCAAATACCCGAGCCCCCAGATATATAAAACAATTACTCGTAAACATAAGCAACCTTATTGACAAGAATGTGGTCATTGCAGGGGACTTTAACACCCCACTTACAGAAATGGATAGATCATCTAGACACACAGTCAATAAAGAAACAAGGGCCCTGAATGATACATTGGATCAGATGGACTTGACAGATATATTTAGAACTCTGCATCCCAAAGCAACAGAATATACTTTCTTCTCGAGTGCACATGGAACATTCTCCAAGATAGATCATATACTGGGTCACAAAACAGCCCTTCATAAGTTTGCAAGAATTGAAATTATACCATGCATACTTTCAGACCACAATGCTATGAAGCTTGAAATCAACCACAGGAAAAAGTCTGGAAAACCTCCAAAAGCATGGAGGTTAAAGAACACCCTACTAACGAATGAGTGGGTCAACCAGGCAATTAGAGAAGAAATTAAAGTATACATGGAAACAAACAAAAATGAAAATACAACAATCCAAACGCTTTGGGATGCAGCGAAGGCAGTCCTGAGAGGAAAATACATTGCAATCCAGGCCTATCTCAAGAAACAAGAAAAATCCCAAATACAAAATCTAACAGCACACCTAAAGGAAATAGAAGCAGAACAGCAAAGGCAGCCTAAACCCAGCAGAAGAAGAGAAATCATAAAGATCAGAGCAGAAATAAACAATATAGAATCTAAAAAAACTGTAGAGCAGATCAACGAAACCAAGAGTTGGTTTTTTGAAAAAATAAACAAAATTGACAAACCTCTAGCCAGGCTTCTCAAAAAGAAAAGGGAGATGACCCAAATAGATAAAATCATGAATGAAAATGGAATGATTACAACCAATCCCTCAGAGATACAAACAATTATCAGGGAATACTATGAAAAATTATATGCCAGCAAATTGGACAACCTGGAAGAAATGGACAAATTTCTAAACACCCACACTCTTCCAAAACTCAATCAGGAGGAAATAGAAAGCTTGAACAGACCCATAACCAGCGAAGAAATTGAATCGGTTATCAAAAATCTCCCAACAAATAAGAGTCCAGGACCAGATGGCTTCCCAGGGGAGTTCTATGAGACGTTTAAAGCAGAGATAATACCTATCCTTCTCAAGCTATTCCAAGAAATAGAAAGGGAAGGAAAACTTCCAGACTCATTCTATGAAGCCAGTATTACTTTGATTCCTAAACCAGACAGAGACCCAGTAAAAAAAGAGAACTACAGGCCAATATCCCTGATGAATATGGATGCAAAAATTCTTAATAAGATACTAGCAAATCGAATTCAACAGCATATAAAAAGAATTATTCACCATGATCAAGTGGGATTCATTCCTGGGATGCAGGGCTGGTTCAACATTCGCAAATCGATCAACGTGATACATCACATTAACAAAAAAAAAGAGAAGAACCATATGATCCTGTCAATCGATGCAGAAAAGGCCTTTGACAAAATCCAGCACCCTTTCTTAATAAAAACCCTTGAGAAAGTCGGGATAGAAGGAACATACTTAAAGATCATAAAGGCCATTTATGAAAAGCCCACAGCTAACATCATCCTCAACGGGGAAAAACTGAGAGCTTTTTCCCTGAGATCAGGAACACGACAGGGATGCCCACTGTCACCGCTGCTGTTTAATATAGTGCTGGAAGTTCTAGCATCAGCAATCAGACAACAAAAGGAAATCAAAGGCATCAAAATTGGCAAAGATGAAGTCAAGCTTTCGCTTTTTGCAGATGACATGATATTATACATGGAAAATCCGATAGACTCCACCAAAAGTCTGCTAGAACTGACACATGAATTCAGCAAAGTTGCAGGATACAAAATCAATGTGCAGAAATCAGTTGCATTCTTATACACTAACAATGAAGCAACAGAAAGACAAATGAAGAAACTGATCCCATTCACAATTGCACCAAGAAGCATAAAATACCTAGGAATAAATCTAACCAAAGATGTAAAAGGTCTGCATGCTGAAAACTATAGAAAGCTTATGCAGGTAATTGAAGAAGATATAAAGAAATGGAAAAACATTCCATGCTCATGGATTGGAAGAATAAATATTGTCAAAATGTCAATACTACCCAAAGCTATCTACACATTCAATGCAATCCCAATCAAAATTGCACCAGCATTCTTCTCGAAACTAGAACAAGCAATCCTAAAATTCATATGGAACCACAAAAGGCCCCGAATAGCCCAAGTAATTTTGAAGAAGAAGACCAAAGCAGGAGGCATCACAATCCCAGACTTTAGCCTCTACTACAAAGCTGTCATCATCAAGACAGCATGGTATTGGCATAAAAACAGACACATAGACCAATGGAATAGAATAGAAACCCCAGAACTAGACCCACAAACGTATGGCCAACTCATCTTTGACAAAGCAGGAAAGAACATCCAATGGAAAAAAGACAGTCTCTTTCACAAATGGTGCTGGGAGAACTGGACAGCAACATGCAGAAGGTTGAAACTAGACCACTTTCTCACACCATTCACAAAAATAAACTCAAAATGGATAAAGGACCTGAATGTGAGACAGGAAACCATCAAAACCTTAGAGGAGAAAGCAGGAAAAGACCTCTCTGACCTCAGCCGTAGCAATCTCTTACTCGGCACATCCCCAAAGGCAAGGGAATTAAAAGCAAAAGTGAATTACTGGGACCTTATGAAGATAAAAAGCTTCTGCACAGCAAAGGAAACAACCAACAAAACTAAAAGGCAACCAACGGAATGGGAAAAGATATTTGCAAATGACACATCGGACAAAGGGCTAGTATCCAAAATCTATAAAGAGCTCATCAAACTCCACACCCGAAAAACAAATAACCCAGTGAAGAAATGGGCAGAAAACATGAATAGACACTTCTCTAAAGAAGACATCCGGATGGCCAACAGGCACATGAAAAGATGTTCAACGTCGCTCCTTATCAGGGAAATACAAATCAAAACCACACTCAGATACCACCTCACGCCAGTCAGAGTGGCCAAAATGAAGAAATCAGGAGACTATAGATGCTGGAGAGGATGTGGAGAAACGGGAACCCTCTTGCACTGTTGGTGGGAATGCAAATTGGTGCAGCCGCTCTGGAAAGCAGTGTGGAGGTTCCTCAGAAAATTAAAAATAGACCTACCCTATGACCCAGCAATAGCACTGCTAGGAATTTATCCAAGGGATACAGGAGTACTGATGCATAGGGGCACCTGTACCCCAATGTTTATAGCAGCACTCTCAACAATAGCCAAATTATGGAAAGAGCCTAAATGTCCATCAACTGATGAATGGATAAAGAAATTGTGGTTTATATACACAATGGAATACTACGTGGCAATGAGAAAAAATGAAATATGGCCTTTTGTAGCAACATGGATGGAACTGGAGAGTGTGATGCTAAGTGAAATAAGCCATACAGAGAAAGACAGATACCATATGGTTTCACTCTTATGTGGATCCTGAGAAACATAACAGAAACCCATGGGGGAGGGGAAGGAAAAAAAAAAAAAAAGAGGTTAGAGGGGGAGAGAGCCAAAGCATAAGAGACTGTTAAAAACTGAGAACAAACTGAGGGTTGATGGGGGGTGGGAGGGAGGGCAGGGTGGGTGATGGGTACTGAGGAGGGCACCTTTTGGGATGAGCACTGGGTGTTGTATGGAAACCAATTTGACAATAAATTTCATATATTAAAAAAAAAAAAAAAAAGAACCAACTTGTAATTTTACTGATTTTTCTGCATTTTTTTTCTATTTTCTATTTTCTATTTTCTCTCTCATCTTTATTATTTCCTTTCTTCTGCTAGGTTCTGATTTATTCTTTTCTGGATCCATGAAATATAAAGTTAGTTACTGATTTGGGAATTTTGTTTATTTATGTAAGCATTTATAGATGTAAATTTCAACCTTAGTACCACTGTCACTTCATCTCTTAAGTTCTAGTAAGTTGTGTTTTTTGGTTCATTGCTTTCTTCTTATTTTTCAGTTTTACTTGTGATCTCTTCTTTAGAACATTGGTTATTTAAGAGTGTACAGTTTCATTTCAACACATTTGTGGATTTTCCAGTTTTACTTCTGTATTTGATTTCTAACTTTATTGTTTTGTTCAGAGAGGTTAGTTTGTATGACTATCTTTTAAAATCTCTTAAGACTTAATTTGTACCCTAACATATGGTCTACCTTTGAAAATGTATACTGTGCACTTGAGAATATGCTGTTGTTATTGGGTAGAATATTCTGTATGTTTATTAAATCTAGATGGTTTAGTGTGTGGTTAAAGCCCTCTATTTACTTATCTTCTATTTGTTTTATCCAAGGTGGTATTAAAGTCTCCAACTATTATTGTAGAACTGTGTATTTTTCCCTTCATTTCTATCAGTGCTTCCTATATTTCAGTGGTCTGTTGTTAGGCATTTATGTGTTTATAATTGTTAGAGCTGTTTTCTGTATTGAACGTTTTATTAACATATAATGTCCTTCTTTGTCTTATGTTGTGCTTTGGTTTTTTTTTACTTAAAGTTACTTTTATTTGATGTTAGTATAGCTACCCTTGCCCTCTTTTGGCTACTATTTGCATTGAATACCTTTTCCATCCTTTTCTTTCAATTTATTTGTGTCTCTGGACCTAACAGGAATCTCTTAGAGACAGTATATAGCTGGATCATGTGTTTCCATCCATTCTGAGAAACTCTTTTGATAGGAGAATTTAATTTATATTTAAAGTTATTACTGATTAGGACAGGCTTGCTTCTGTTTTGTTGCTATTTATATACTTTTTATAGTTTTCTTTTTGTCCCTCATATCCTACATTATTGTGTTTTGTGTTTTAGTTGAGTTTTTGTAGTGAAATATTAAAATTCTTTATTTCCTGTGTATATTGTAAGTTATTTTCTTTGTGCCTATCATAGGGATTACATTTGATATCCAATAGTTGTAAAGCTCTAATTTGAAATTATACCAGTTAAAATTTGGTAACATCAAAAAACTCTGCTCTTTTCCAGCTCCATCCAGCTCTTTCAGTTGTTGCCACAAAATTCCATCTTTATACATTATGTGCCCTCAAGCATAAACTAATAATTCTTTTAAATGTATGTGTCTCTTAAATGATGCAGAAAAAAATTGAAGTTAGAAACCATTGTGAAAGAATATTCATTTTCCTAATTGTCATTTACTTTCACTGAGATCTTTATTTCTTCTTTAAGTTCCAGGTTACCAGTGTCCTTTCACTTCAACCTGTGAGACTCCTTTGAGCATTTTTTTTAATGTTTATTTTTGAGAGAGAGAGCAGGGGAGGAGAAGAGAGAGGAAGATAGAGGATCCAAACTAGTCTTTGCACTGACGGCAGAGAGCCCAATGCAGGGCTTGAACTCACAAACTGTAAAATCATGACCTACACCGAAGTAAGCCACTTAATGGACTGAGCCACCCACGTGCCCCTTGACCATTGCTTGCAGGGCAAGTCTAGTGGTAACAAACCTCAGCTTTTTTTTAATCTAGAAATGTCTTAACTTCTCCCTTACTTTTGAAAGGGAAATATAGGATTCTTGGTTGAGAGGGTTTATTTGTGTGTTTGTGTGCTGTTGTTATTTGTTTAGAACTTCAAATTTATTGACCTCCTTCTTTCTGGCCTCCCAAGTTTTTCATGAGAAATCTGCTAATACTTTTATTGAGGATGACTTGCATGTGACAAACTGCTTCTCTCTTGTTGCTTTCTACATTCTCTCTTTGTCCTTGGCTTTTAACAATTTGATTATAACGTGTCTCTATGTGAGTAACAACACCTTGAGTTCATCTTAATTGGAGTTCACTCAAATTCTTATATGTTTATATTCCTATCTTTCATCAAATTTGGGAAATTTTGAGCTATTATTAGTTTAAATATTATCTCTGTGCCCTTGTCTCTGTCTCCAGCTTCAAGGATACTGACAGCATGTATGTTATAGGCTCACTCTGCCAATAATCAACCTAAGATGCAAACTTAAGGTCTTATCAGATATTTTCTGGCTCTCTATGTTTCCCTGGGTGTACACAGTAACTTTCTAATTTTCCTTGTATATACAGTGTTTTAATATACTAGTCTTTAAGGTCTGGCTCCAAAAAAAGGGAAAAAAGAAAAATTAATGTGAGGAGAGGAGGCTGGCTCTTTAAAACACCTAAAAGTTACTTCACCTGGAGGGGCAGAGGCTTGAAACAATGGCTTCCTGCCTCTTTGTCTCCACTTCTGTGATCAGAAGAAACAATGATGGTAGCCTGCGTGGTTCAGTCCATTAAGCATCCAGCTCTTGGTTTTGGCTCATGTCATGATCTCACTGTTTGTGACTTTGAGCCACACATCAGACTCTGTGCTGATAGTGCAGAGCCACTTAGGATTCTCTCTCTCCCTCTCTTTCTGCCCCTCCCATGCTCATGTTTCTCTCTCCCCCATCCCCTCTCTCTCTCAAAAAAAAAAAAAAAAAAAAAAAAAAAACTTAAAAAAAACCCCACAAGCATCAATGAGTGATCAGAGCACAGATCCCCAATATTTGAAGAACAGGTCATTTTTGCCCACTCTGACTCCCACACGCTATGTGCAAGCCGCTCAAGGAATACTTGCACAGCTGCCTGCCACAGTGCAGAGAAGAGGTATGGACACCTGAAATTTACCAAAACACTATGTAAGGGAAAATATATTATCTTACTAAAAGGGAAAATATTCAGTAAGAATGTGTTAGTACACAATAGTCAGGGTACACAATAGTATTAAGTACTATGAAATGGGCTAGCCATAAATAAATGATGCTTCTTAATATTTCTGGCATTGTTCCCCCTGAATTTGTTTTTTCTGTTGTGCTTAGTGGTAAGGCATAAATGTGGATAAACTCATAATACAATAGCTAATATCAAAACCCACTCTGGTTTAAAGAAATGAGCCATAACCATGGAGTAACCAGACAACAGGTATCAGAACTAACTTGGAGGGTAAACAAGTCTGCAAGATCGTCAGCCAAAAATATATCATCTTTCATGATGATGTTAAAAACCTGTGCCTGAACTTTTCATTTATTATGTGCCAGGTACTGTGTTCGGTATATTATATGTGCTGTTATCTTCACAGAAACTCTATTAAGTATCATTATCTTTATTTATAGACTTCTGAAGAGCAGCTCAGAGATAAGTTGTTATGATTAACCCCAAAACAGTGAAATATAAATCATATTGACTCATATGCACCATACCAAAGAAGCAAATTTTCATAATAGGGAATAATGCTAGAAAGCAAAGTTACTGCATGGTGGGGGTGGGGGGGAGGAAAGCCAAGTAGCAAACCACACATGTGTGGAGGAGTGTTCATTTATGAAAGAATTCTTAGTTGCCCACTTTGGGATACGTTTCACAGGTAAGTGTTAGAATTCAAGTGAGAAATAACAGAAGCCACTTCTGTAATACTAACAGCACTGTACGATCTTTGTGATGTTTTTAAGACTACAGAAGGTCATTGCTCCTGCGAAGCTAACAGGAAGAAGATGAATTTTATTAAAAAGAAACCACTATGTTGTTACCTGTAACAGGGTCAGTTCTCAAAGTAACTACAGAATGAAGACTGGATTGGGAAAGGTCTGGAAAGTACAATTTATGTGGAAATTTTATGAGAGCTGTGAAAGAGAAAACAGTTGCCAGTCTTAGTATGATGGTTAGGAAAAGGTCTCTGAAGATGCACAGCATTGGTTTGCATCTTGGCCTCCCTGGTAACCAGCTTGTGATCTTTGGAAAACATCAGGTCTCTTAACTGACTGGAGACAGATGTCAAGTTCTCTAGCCTCTTCCTAAATGCACAGTTGGGTTTCTATGGTACCTCATGTGACCATGGCTAATGATCAACTCTCTAGAACCAGCCCACCATACACACTGTGCTTCTGTTCCCTCCAGTTCAGTTCCCTACAAGATTCAGGGAAGTCCTGTTTCTCCCCACAAACATGTTTATGACAATGTGTCTGCTACTGTAATTATGAGATTTAATGAAATCATCTGTAAAGTATTGAAATGAGTTGTCAGAAAAGGCTGTTTTGTCTCATGTTGAGCACATTAGAAAATTAGAAAATGTTGAGCCACAAAGGAGAATACATCTGACGAATGAAATCTAAGAGATATCTGTAAAAAGAGTTTGAATCCAAAATCCCTTCTAGGTCTCTTTAAGTACTTTTTCTACTTCATGGAAATGAAATCATAAATTAGTGGCAATTTGCTATGAGAATGTCTTGTGCTAAGAAAGGCTGCATGGGTTCCAATCAATGGAAACATACTCAAAGAAAAGACTATGACCTATCTGAAGAGCCTGGCAAGTGGAATAAGTACGTATTTATATATTTAAGTTAAAATAACATATCTGGGTTATCTTTTAACTGATGCTCAGCTTTTAAACAAATATATTGATTTGACCAGGTCACAGAACAGGACTTGTGCTTTACCTAATTTATCAAATTGTTGTATTTAATAAGACAATGCATATAAATCTCTTAGAACAGTTTTTATCATATTATTTGTCCAATAAATGTTGGTTATTAGTAGTACTAGTAATGGCATTAGTGATAATTTTGATAGGGCAAGCTATTTGCTTTTTTTTAAAGTTTTTTTAATGTTTTTACTTATTTTTGAAGGAGAGAAAGAGACAGAGCATAAGCTGGGGAGGAGCAGAGAGAGAGGGAGACACAGAATCCAAAGCATGCTCCAGGCTCTGAGCTGTCAGCACAGAGCCGGGCGCGGTGCTCGAACTCACGAACCGTGAGATCATGACCTGAGCCAAAGTTGGATGCTTAACCGACTGAGCCACCCAGGCGCCCCGGGCAAGCTATTTGAAAAGAAACAAGTAAGAAAACTAAATTTGTCAGTTGTAGATGCAAATGAAACAGGACAAGTCAAAGGTAGAGAAAGGCAGGTCATGGAGTTCCTCACTAAGAAAATGTGCAGTAACTCTTTCTGCCCAATATTTGGATGGACTTTCTCACCAGCAGAAAAGTGTTGTGTTATAGGAAGCTTACTTATGGACTAGATAACTCTAGGAAAATGATTTTGAAGATGATAGGAGCTTTGTATGAGTCCCAAAAGATTTCCTCTGTACCTGAGCATTCATCATCTCAGTAAGGGTCTTTGGTTCCCTCTCTTGACAGAGGTAAAGGCTTCTCAGCAGATTCTTTAGCTCCCTATAAGCTCTTAAGTGATACACAGACACAGGCAGCAATGAAAGTGACTTCACTTCGTACATGGACGCACTTATCTTGCAGCACAAGATATGTTGATTTGATGGGGTGGGGGCAAAGACTGATTCCAGAATTTATAAAATATGAATATAAAACCAATGATAAAAATGGCAATGGCTGTTAAACCATCCTATCATGGGTTTGTCTTGAAAAGAAAAAAGGAAAAAAAAAGCCCAACATAGCTACCCAACAAGGTTCGATTTGTTTTTGGAAAAAAGTACCAAGAAAAATTTATCACCCTGTGCCTAACCAAAAACTACAAAAGACCAAAGGAATACTCTAGACTCCACATACAAGTTTGAAAGAAAGTTTTCAAATTTCATGTGATCTTTTGTGAGTAAGGTTACCACTAGCATTTGCTTACTTTTCTGCCAAACTTAGCCCAAAATACTTCCAATGCTATGACGATGCCTTTAGAACTTCAAAAGGACTCCAAAAAGTTAGGCTTCAACTTCATTGGAATGTGACTTGTCATAACAAGGAAAAAATGCCTTATAGATATTTAGAGGAAATTCAGATTTTGTGTATATTTCCTACCTATTTTGGTGTTTTCAAAGGGCTGCATTTTACAGGTATATCTGACATTATGAAGTCTCCAGTCATCATGCGGTCAATCCCAATGACACTTTTTCTAAACTCATCATTTAGCTCTGAAATAGAGGGACATACAGCCAGTAGATCATACGAAGTCCCATACATTTTTCTATTTTGCTACTACCTTGCTGTACAGTGAATGGAATTTATCAGCATGAAAGTCTTATACCTAGAACTCTGTTACATTTGAGTATGTTGAAATACATATCGGCCCATCTTCCCAAATTTTAACATTTACATAGCACCTACTATATGCCATGTACTGTGCATTGAGTGGTGAACTAACCAGAGAAAATCACCATTCTTGTAGAACTTGTGTTCTATCAGAAGACAGATATTAACTAGTGAGTTGAAATACTTTTTCTTCTTTTTAAAACTAAATGAAGAAAAAAACTACATGGTTTTTGGGGTAGCTCAGTCAGTTAAGCATCTCAGGTCATGATCTCACTGTCATGAGATCAAGTCCCGTGTCAGTCTCTGTGCTGGGTGTGGAGACTGCTTAAGACTTTTTCTTTCTCTCTTGGCCCCTCTCCCCTGCTTGTGCTTTCTAAAATTAAATATATATATTATATATATAATATATATTATATATATTATATATATTTTTATATATAATATATATTATAATATATTATAATTAATATATATATTAATTATAATATATTATATATAATAATATAATATATATAATATATAAATATATATATATATATTTAAAATAAATAAAACTACATGGTTTTGGCTTCATACAAGTACTAACAGTATCAGTTTGCTCATACCCGTATGAAAGGACTGGTGCCTGACATGTAATGGACGCAAAGTAAATGTTCAATGAAGAGACAAAAAATACTTCTTGGAGGGTGTAGTGGGTAGGGGGTATGAACAACCAGCTCTGATGGTCTGTGATGTCCTAAAGTGTTCATTGTTTTACTAACTGGAATTTTTAGTGAGCATCAAGGTGCTGAAGAATTTGAAATAAACACACCACAGGCTGCTCCTTGCCAATTGCTCCTACGCAGGGCCTGGTCTCCTTTGGATACCAAGCCAGGTCATTTGCAATTAGCTTTCCCCAGTTCAGGCCATTCTAACATCACTTGTCCTGTTAACACAGGACCTTGGAGGAGTATGGAAAATCCTTCCACATTGTTTCCTCCAGCATCTATCCAGAATCAGACTGTTTTATGTTCTTGCTGGGTATCCCATGTGCATTGTGCTCTCTTTATTAAGATACTCTTATGTCACCTGTTCAGTGGACACCACTTAATTCTCTAATGTCACTTGTGCCCTCCCAGACTCTTCTTTATGAGCATCTCCCCTTCCCCTACCACCTCATCCTCCAGCTCTGCAGAGCACTGAATATAATGCATGAGTAATACGTAGAAAGAAGTCAACTAATGGAAGGCAAAAGAAATGTGTGAAGAGAAGTCAAACACAGATAATGAACAGCAAAAATTTGCCTCAATACCATTAAATCACTTCACACCATTATAACCCTCATTTACTATTGTTTACATATGTAGCAAATGTCATGTTCCTAGACTTTCAACACTTTGTCTTACTTTCACACCAAGTACTTTTGGGACTACACTGGACAGGCAATTGGTTTTGGTTGAATGAAATTTAATAATACTTGTAGATAAACACTCAACTATTCACTTATCAAATACTTATTGTGCTCTTCCTCCTATGCCCCAATGTACCTGGGATAAATTTTGTGTAAGTAGCTTTTAAAGAATATTGATGAAATAGTCATTTATATTTATAATTACTATAGTTTATCATATGTTCCATAAATAGGTAAGTGGAGGATGCTATGGAAATGCATACAAAGAAAGGGCACTTAAACCAACATCAAGAGTTGAGGAAAGATTTTTTTGGAAAAAGAAAATCTAAGATAAACCATTACAAGGTAGTTTGGAATTGGCTATTTGTTCATTTATTCTATAATAGTATCTTGAGAACTTTGTTGGCAAACACATAGTATAGTAATCCAAACATACTAAAAGACAAGAGTACAGAAAAAGGTAATAGCCTTGTGTGTAGAAAAGAGGAAGTACAAACTAATGAATGGTTCAGGCTTTATAAAGCTTGTGAATGGATGAGTGATTCATTATTATAGGTAACCCAAGAGGAAAAACACATCTGAGGAAGGCAGTTTTATCTTAGGCTTCAATTTGAGGAGCTTGTGGATCATCTATACAGAGTTGTTCATTCTAAATTCAGAGCAAAAAGCAGGAAACATTAGTAAAAGTGAAGTTCATGGAGAAGATCAAACGTCTCCCAAATTTCAGTTATTTCATTTATATTCCTTCTAGTAACTCAATTTAATTCACAATTAAGATGGTACCTCATCCTGTACTTTCTAATGCCTTAAATCTGATGATTTATGAGACCCTTTCATACATTATTTTTTGACAGTTGCTATATCCAGACAATAGGAATGTAGAGATGGAGAAAAATTAGTTCCTGCTATTGAAAAGTTGAAGAGAATCATCTGTTTAATGTGTTTTCCTCCAACATTATTCTTTTGACAGTCACCAAGTATTGGCCTAAACACTCTGCATCTCTAAAGTATAGATAGACATTTTTAAAGAGAACATGTTTGTGGTCAAATGCACTTAGGAAATCGCTTATATTTCAGCCCATTTTTGTCGATCCACACTGCAATTAGCATCATAACAATGATAAGAAAACCTGGAGAGAAGAAACATGCTTAACTTAGTTTATTTGACCATGAAATCCATTGTTACTGTTTATGTGCTAACCATGTATTCATATCACAATAATATGCCCCTTTGTCTCTCCTACCAATTTCCACTAATATACACCTTCAAGATGTTATTTTTTTATCTTCTTCCAGCCACATACACATCTGAACTATGAATCACACATTTCTGCAGAGGTTGTATGACAAACGTTCCAGCACACCAACCATAAACTAAGTTGGGAATTTGAAATCATCTTTCCCCAATCATCTTTGATTTCACCAATGGTTTGCAAAATTCTACATTGCTTTCACCAAGTTTCCAAAGCCCCAAACATCTGTATATTAACTTAATGTGTTCCCTAAATCCACTTCACATCTAACAACTTTTTTTGTAATAACCTAAGCAATAATATTTGTGACATAATGGAACTGAGATGTCACTTACATTTGCTAGTACACATCAAGTTAATACACACTCTTAAATTACTCTTTCTTTCTTTCTTTCTTTCTTTCTTTCTTTCTTTCCTTCTTTCTTCCTTTTTGAGGGAGGGAGAGAGAGGGAGAGAGAGGGAGAGACAGGGAGAGACAGGGAGAGAGAGGGAGAGAGAGGGAGAGAGAGGGAGAGAGAGGGAGAGAGAGGGAGAGAGAGGGAGAGAGAGGGAGAGAGAGGGAGGGAGAGAGAGGGAGAGAGGGAGAGAGGGAGAGGGAGAGGGAGAGGGAGAGAGAGAGGGAGGGAGAGAGAGGGAGGGAGAGAGAGGGAGGGAGGGAGAGAGAGGGAGGGAGGGAGAGAGAGGGAGGGAGGGAGAGAGAGGGAGGGAGGGAGAGGGAGGGAGGGAGAGGGAGGGAGGGAGAGGGAGGGAGGGAGAGGGAGAGGGAAAGCATGAATGAGGGAGGGGCAGAGAGAGAGAGGGAGACAGAATCCGATGCAGGCTCCAGGCTCTGAGCTATCAGCACAGAGCCTGACGAGGGGCTTGAACTCATGAACCGTGAGATCATGACCTCAGCCAAAGCTGGACAGTTAACCCACTGAGCCACCTAGGTGCCCCTAATACGCATTTTTAAATAAAGTTCATGCACTATCTAAAATCATCTCATATTCCACAAATAGTATGGGCAGAACATTTTCAGAAACAATGTATAATAGAAACTCTCCCTTTTCTGATCACTTATAGTATGTGCAACATACCAAGATTTCCTGGAACAAAATTTGGAATTCTCAGTTGAACAAAAATGTGAATTTAAAGTCAGCTACTGCTATCACTTTTCCTAAGCAATTCATGTAAAATGAGAAAGGTTATTACTAATTAACTCAACCAGATATTTATGTTGGATTCAATAAAACAAATCAGTCATCATTTCTTAAAGGTGACCTTATTGGGAAAATAAGGGCTCTGAAATCAAGATCATAATGAGAGCCTGAAAACAAACAAAGCACAAATAAAATACTTAAAATACTCAAGCAATGGAATTGTGGTTGGAAAGTTTTTAAAAAAGTGTATTTCCAATAATATTTGGAAAAAATAAACCCTTATTTTCCAATTGTAGCCTAAGATAACGGATTCAAAGATTGAGGGGAAGTCCCTGTTTCTGGATAGGGATGGAGGCTTCCCATCTCTAGTTGGACCTGAGATTTGTCTCCTCATGGCAACAGGTTACACTAGCAACTCTTAATATTTACCAAGTCTATATTGCAATAGCTTTACAGTATCATCATTTTGGAGTACTATTATAAAGTAGTTTTATTCTGTAAGACACACTGCCAAAATTGGCTGATTTTGGTTTTCTTGGCAAGTTTTAAAAGCCTAAATGTGCAGGGATGGTACTTCAGGATGACCTAACTACGTAGTCCTGGGAATAAAACAATCTATCACTATTAGCAGTTAAGTGAGTTTTGTGGGCCTCCCTGAACACCTAATCACACTATCACCTTTAAAAAACTAAAATGAAATATGCATTTTTAGATGCCTATTATATTAGAAATGTTAGGCACATTTGAGGTATTCAAGTCATTCATAAGGTAGAAATCGTGTGCCTATTACCCACCACCAGGACCACGATCATAACTACTGCTAACTCACCCTTATTGAAAACCTGTCTGTGAGCTATTTTACTCTTTATATAATTTCATTAATCTTTATATGATTTATCTGATTTCATTAATCTGTAAAGTAATCCTACAATGAAGTAATATTAGACGGCACTGAGACTTGTAGAGACTAAAAGATTGACTTCATTCTTTTAACCAAAAGCAGATCTTTTTAACCAAAGCAGATTCTTTTTCACCAAAGCAGATCTACACAACTCATAAGTCAAGACTAATTGACATTCTTTGAAACAACTTTAGTGGCAACATTTCTGAATAAATTTAAAATACAAAGTTCAGTCCTTGGGATATATTAGGTGCTCAACACCCTTTAGCTTTCTAATCCTCTTTCAAATAGATTTAGCAAAGTGACACAGATGGTGGCTATGCCTTTGTGCGTTTTTCTCATCGGGCTTGTGGTATCACTGAAAATTATTTAAAGTAGACAGAACTAGTGATTAATAAAGGGATTTGTGATTTGCTCAGGTCATATAGCTGGTAAATGATGAGGCCAGAATGAAAAAGGGAACTATGAATTGCAGATATAATGCTCTATTTTTCTATGAAAAGGGAGATCTCTTTCACACCCCTTACAAGTTGGGGGTGAATTTTATTACACTGTAAGAAACGTAATGGGAGCTTTAGGACACACTTAGGACCATAGAGAATGGGAACAGAAAAAGAAATGACAAGTACAATAAATGAAAGGGATGACGATACAATTTTAGGCATGTCAATCTGCTTGGAGAGACCACGATTTCAGGTGGAGTCTCTACAGCAGCAGCTTTGGAAATGAAAAATGGATTGTAAAAGTGTCTTACATTTCAACGAAGTGCTCAACATATATAAAATGGGATGGTTTTAAGAGTTTAACAGGATTAAACCAAGGATCATACCAAAATGACAGCTCCACTTAAAGGAATGAATTGTAAAGTCACAAAAGTTACTGAGAGAGGTCAAGCCACAGCAGGAATTTATTGCTAAAGGATTGATAAAGTGACATTTTCCAATAAAGGGAGATGAAGATCATTTTGAAAACTAAAATCAGAAGTTTATTCAGAGCTCTTGGGAAAGAGTCAAGAAGCATTATCAGAAATCTTTTTAAAGGAACAAAATATTTTATTTAATATATGACCCAACCACTCAAAATGTCTGGAGTCTAGTTCAGAAATACAATTATGTATTAGGGAAACATCACTCTCATTTAATCCCTTTAACAGGGCTAGTTGTTAGTTAGTTCCATGTTCCAAAAATTAACAATATCTGAAAAACTGTGTAATTAGTAGGCACATAAGCTAAGCCAAATATTTTGTTTTGAGATATAAAAACAAAAGATGGAAAGAATTTTAAAGGATGCAACTTATTAGTTATTGACATGCCATTGCATTTCTGTTCAAAGATTCAAACATTACCTCTTCACAAAGATCCCTCGGTAACTGTTCACTGACTTTTCAGACCTTGCATAACTTTTCATGATAACTTTTTTTTTAGATGGCAGTTCTTATTCATGACATTAAAGCTCAAGGAGTTTTAGGTGCTAAGACAGATGCCTAAAGTGCCATTGTCACCACTGAAATAATGAATGTGAGATGGGGTGTATGAACATGGCATAGAGCTTACAGGAGAGAATGGGTATATTCATGGGGGAAAAGTGAATTGACTTACTCAAGGCCACATTAGTCTTCAGGAGCACAAGGGCCACTAGTTGAATCTATTACATTTGAAAAGTAGATCATGACACTAAATCTCAAGAATTTCCCTTGTTGACTTGTCTTCCCTTTATCCTAGTATCAGTTTTAAACTACACGAGGCTAGGACTGAAACAATCTGCAGGTCTCCTGTTTTTCTAATACACATACATATATATTCTTGTTAAAATGTGATGGTTTGTTGTCCTACTTCCTAAAAGGGACTTGCAAAGAATTTTGAGGTACATTAAATGATTCATTTTCAGGATATTAGCAGAAAATAAAGATGGGATCATTTAAAACCAAAAATCAAAGTTACAGATTTTTGGAGAAGGGTGATAGGGGATCAAAATAATATCATAGTTGACCCTTGAGCAACATGGGTTTGAACTGCATGGGTCCACTTTTATCCGGAATTTTTTTCCTATAAATACAGTACAGTACAGTACTATAAAGGTATCTTCTCTTCCTGATTTTTTTTTAACGTTTATTTATTTTTGAGACAGAGAGAGACAGAGCATGAACGGGGGAGGGTCAGAGAGAGAGGGAGACACAGAATCTGAAAAAGGCTCCAGGCTCTGAGCGGTCAGCACAGAGCCTGACGCGGGGCTTGAACTCACAGACCGCAAGATCATGACCTGAGCCGAAGTTGGACGCTTAACCGACTGAGCCACCCAGGCGCTCCACTTCCTGATTTTCTTAATAGCATTTTATTTTCTCTAGCTTCCTTTATTGTAAGAATACAGTATATAAAACTTATACAAAATGTGTGTTAATCAACTGTTTATGTTATTAGTAAGGCTTCCTGTCAATAGTCGTCTATTAGTAACTAAGTTTTGGGGGGTCAATATTATACACCAATTTTCATCAGTGCTAAGGGTAGGTGCCCTTAACTCCTGCATTGTTCAAGGGTCAATACAGCTGACATGTTTTAGGCCAAGTGGGTCACTTTTAGTTACCATGTTCAAGTAGTTGATAAAATGTTTTTTTCAGAGAACAGCAGGTATCTTTGGAGCATCACCTCTAGAAGAATGAGGGATAACAATTCATATTTTCACAAGTGTCAAAATACAGACTTTGATCATTAGTATCAAAAAAAAGCATTTGATTTTTGTATTCTATACTTTTCTTTTTTCCCTTAGATTCACTCTATGTTTGATAATAAATATCCTTAATGATCTGTGCTACCAACATTGTTAGAGTATTCAATAACACACAGAAAGGGTTTCAGATTAGATAAAGAGTATTTTTAAAACACCTTTGTCACCTAACAAAGGCAATTTCCTTTTAGACAGGAGAAAGTACAAAATTTGAAGAAGAAATTTTACTCCAAAGTGTTAAAAAGAAAACCTCGGGCCCCAAAAGTCATCACTGAAGACCCCAAGTTACTTAACCAAGACTTAAAAGCTAACCTAATTGCAGTTTCAAACCCCTCAGGCACATAAACTTTAACCAGTCAATGTAGGAATTTCCTGGTCGATACTATGAACTTTACTGATATACCTCTTCAGTTCTCCTCAGGAGGGTGACTTTGCCTAAAATGGGTTCTTTGCTAATAACTTTCTTTTTTCTGTCCCCTCTCCATCTTTAAAAAAATCTTTCTTTTTCTGTAGACCTCTGGATCCCCCCTCTATTTGCTAGATGAGATGATGCCTGATTCATGAATTGATTGATAAATCCAATTAGATCTTGAAAATTTCCTCCATTGAACTTTTGCTATTTAAAATCTTTTTTGATACACAGAGCTAATATCTGTGCAAACTTCCTGGTGCTGTTATTTTTCTTAATGGGACACAACTACATAATATGCTGGGATAACCAACTGAAGGTCCTGACAAGACCCCATGCAGTCTTACATATGGCTCAGTGAGCTAGGGGAGCCACCTGCAAAATGTGATTCTGGTGCCTGTCTGTCCTCATCTAATCAATGACTTTATTGACAATTCATCCCCTGTTTCTCCTGTATCTTTTAATTTTCTGTCTCTATGGCATCCTGCCATCAGCATGTCAACACACTGACAGCTTGTACCTCTAAAAATAAACAAAACAAAAGCTTCCTTGGGAACCACTTTTTACCCAGCCTCCCAAACATATTGTATTCCCTTTTATAGCCAAACCCCAAAGAATGCTCCATCTTCATTGTTGTCATCTCCCAGCCTATCCTTAGTCCCTTCCCATTCCCCTCCTCTCAGACTTCGGTACCTCCTCACTTCACACAATTGAACCTGTTTCAGTGGCCACTGCTTCTCAGGCCTTTTTACATTTTCTTTGTAATATTTTAACCTAGACTCCTTTCTTTACCCTCTTCCTCCCCTCTTTCTTTCCCTCCCCCCTCCCTTCCATGGTCACATTCAGTACCTTTCCATGGATTAATAAAGCATAATTTATATCTCAGGCACTAATCTACTTTCTAAGCTTTGAACTTAAATATCTTAATACTTATCAACATCTTCATTAAAAAAATATTTTCCTTTGATACACATGCACTCATCTTACCGTTATGTAGTAGTCAATGTAAAATGACTTTATCTTTCCAATATTTCCAAAAATAACACATGTTGTCTGACAACCATAAAGTATATTAATAAATAGAATAAGATGGTTAATAGAAATGGAGTAGTTTCACAAAGTCTGAATTACATACTTTTCATATTAAAATATATATCTTCTGCTTGGCTTATGGAATGTTTTCTCACCGATATAAAAGGTAAAAGATTTTTCAACATAATTTTATGCAGTTTGTTATAGAGTTTTGTAGTATGGGAAAGATAGTACCTGTCAAGTCATGTCCACAAAATTGAATTATACTAAAAGAGGTGTAAGTTCTCTTCCTAATTATAACAGCAATCTAATTCAAAACAAATCATATTTGCCACACAAGATAATATATATCCACACAAAATTTTATAATAAATCATCCTACAGGACTGTTGAAAGCCTGAAGTTTACTGATTTATTTTTGTTACCAATAGATTTGATATTGTCCCTGTTTTCCAGCAATAGAAATGAAAATCATCTGGCTTTTTCTTAATAGTAGGACACAATTTGGTTCATCACTTTGATATAGTGCAAATAATATCATCATGTGACTTTGACATCGATGCTTCTACGTAGTTTTCAATGAAGTCAAAACAGACCATCACAATGACAGACTCAGAGATAACCGTTTGGGTTTTATCAAATTTTGCTCTATACCATTGAGAAATTAAGTAACAAAGTATGCAGTATTGTCAATGGTATATGGGACAATGCTATTTAAAGGTTCCATTTTTGGGGGGGCGCCTGGGTGGCTCAGTCGGTTAAACGTCCGACTTCAGCTCAGGTCACGATCTCGCGGTCTGTGAGTTCGAGCCCCGCGTCGGGCTCTGGGCTGATGGCTCAGAGCCTGGAGCCTGCTTCCGATTCTGTGTCTCCCTCTCTCTCTGCCCCTCCCCTGTTCATGCTCTGTCTCTCTCTGTCTCAAAAATAAATAAAACGTTAAAAAAATAATAAAAAAAAAAGGTTCCATTTTTTTGTAATAAAAACAGGCATACGAAATTTCATTATTTCATATAATAAAATATATATGACCATAATAAAGATTATTTGGGCAATAAGATATAAAAAAGTTTTCATTTATTTCCATATAATCATTATTTCAATTTCTAACATACCACAGGCACTATACTATATTATATTAGGCTTGCATTGATAAAATAACTTACCATTTTTTATTCTCCACATCTTTCTCTCAATCTGAACTCTGACTTTCTACTCCTATCTTGCTCATCTCCTTATAAAACTTTACCACTTTCATACTCCATGAAGTAGTTCTTTGAATTCATTTCTTACAACACTGGACGTATTATAAAATCCTGAGGACAAAATCTGTTTCCAATTCATATTTGCATCTATTCTATGACTCTTATTTTATCTTGGAGAACTTAGGACTTCGTAGTTGTATCAGTTAGTTTTTGCTGCATGACAAAACACTCCCCCATAATAAATGGCTTATTAAAAAATTATTCAGCTCATTATTTGGGGGGTTGGGAGTTAGGACTTAGTTAAGCTTGGTGGTTACTCCAGTCCCTGCTGAACTTAAACATCTGCAATCAGTTGTTTGAGCAGCCATGCCAGTTTTGACTAGACTCTTTCACAGAGCTTGGCAGATTAGTATCTGACCCATGTTGCCATTGATCCATGCAGCAACCTATCCTAGGTTTGATCTCAGGATTCCAACAGAGAGACCAGAAGTTTGTGAGGTGTCTGGTGAACTAACTCCCAAACTAATACAACACTAGCTCATTCTCCTGTCCAAAGCAAATTTTCCCAGATTCAAGAAGTTGGAAAACAGACTCAGTTTTTCTAAGTAGGATGTGGGGAGTCATGTTGCAAGGGCATGAATAAAGGGAGGAGAAGAGTTTATGGTTATTTCTATAATTTGCTGCAATAGTCTTAGTTTTCAAAATAGCATGTCTATTTTTCCATTTATTTTCAAAATAGAAAGTTCTTTCTTTTTCTTTTTCTTTCTTGAGTATAATTGACACACGGTGTTACATTAGTTTCAGGTGTACAACTTAGTGATTTGACAAGTTTATACATTATGCTCTGTTCACAAGTTTATCTACCATCTGTCCCATTACACCACTATTACAGTATCACCAACTATAGTCCTTATGCTTCAAAATAGTTCTTTTTAAAATTAGGATTTACTACTCTAAAAGCTACTTAACATTTAATGTGGGAATAACTGAGTCATGCACTGGAAGAGCTAGATGGAAAATATAATGCGTTTACTAAACCCTCATTTTGAGAAGAAAGCTGGTGTCTAGAGAACTCGCGTGACTTGCCTACCATCAACAGCTGAACCCCTCCCCCAGAAGCCGGTCTTGACAACTATTCCAGTTCATTTTTTAGCAATCCACACTACAGCCATGCTAATACTAGGAATTAACGCTAATATTTATTTTCAGTTAGAAATATTTCAAACTATATTTATTATAATGCAAACATTTATCATTGTGACCATAGCTGGAATTTATTCATAATTGACCTACTTGATGGGCTTTTTAAGAATTAACTATTCCTAGGGATCCCCACTTTACATACTTGCTTTGAAACCAACTTCTGTTGTCCTCATTCAAATTTTTCAAGTATGTGTATTAAACATTCAGATACAAGCTGCTAAACAGACACATCAGTGCTGTTTGATTTAAATGGCCCTAATTAAGGCACTGAGAAATAGTTAACATGCTATATACTGAAATCATATAGAATAAAAGACATCATGTAAAAATTACAAATTTTATAAATAAAAGGCTATTAATTGCTTCCCTTATTCATCATATATAATGAAGGTTTCAATGATCTCTTTTCTATGAATTCTGTCAAAATTGGACTCAGATGATGCCAACCAAAAACAAAGAAATATGGGAAATTTCTAAACAAATTGATATGTCTTCATGAGTAACTTTTCAGAATATAGTATTTTTATTTTCTTTTAATTTTTTAATGTTTGTTTATTTTTGAGAGAGAGAGAGGGAGCTAGAGGGAGCACGAGTAGGGGAGAGCCAAAGAGACAGTGAGACACAGAATCCAAAGCAGGCTGCGGGCTCTGAGTTTTAAGCACAGAGCCCGACACAGGGTTTGAACTCATGAACTGCAAGACCATAACCTGAGTCAAAGTTGGATGCTTAACAGACTGAGCCACCCAGGTGCCCCTCCAGAGTATGGTATTTAAAATAACATATCTAAAGTAAGGAAGGGTTATAGCACTGAGCTCATTTAGAGAGATAAAAAAAGATAGCACTAGGTTAAAATGTACTAAATCTCCTATTTGGAGCTTTCTGGAAATACCAAAGTAGGAAAAATCCACGAGATCTGCTTATTGCTGGTAAATTACTAGGAGGGATAGTTTTGGCCACTTATTCGTTCTTTTCATTCATGTTTTCACTTTTCCTACCCCAAATTAATCATCATATTCAACAATGGCCTGTGTGCAAGGCATTTGAATGTCAAGCACTAATAAATAAATAAGATGTGAAAGTGCACAATAGATATCAAATACATTAATTCGAGGATAGTATATACTTATAAAAAATGATTATTATACTACCAATTTATTTGTTGAGAGCTGGCCAAGACTCAGAACTTTGAGGGTAGAAGCCAAGTTGGTCTTTCTCCATGCTGAATCCCTAGTGCTGAACAACAGCAGCCAGGTTGTGGCTCATAGGAGACAATGAAAAAAGGCTTACTAAATTAGTAAGTGATATGACTAACACTAAGTTAAAATCATTCAGGATTACAACATACCACTTAACTCTTAGTGTAGGAACTGGATTAAATCAATGAATTAAATATGTTTATATCATGATAACAAAAATCAGCCCAAAAGTAATTTCTTCTTTATTGTCACAAATCACACTGAACACTGAAAATATGATCATGAAATGTATGAAAATCAAATTTCTTGAGTTACTACTGAAGGTAGGAATTATTAAACCTACAACTGAGAACAAGAGTATATTCTATTTTACAAATATTACTATCTTTCATCTATTTTTTTTCTCTATGATAGTCTGCATAGTCATTTAATTTTGATGTGAGAGTATATTTATCAAAATGAAATAAACTCAAATTTAACAGAACAAGTAAATCCTGACCCTTTAATTATGCGAGTTGACTGTTAGTTTGTTACACTAGCTTTCTTACCCATATTTAGGATGTATTGCTCTCATGTACTTAACAAGGAAAGACCTTGGTACGTTTGCATCACTTAAAGTTATGTAGACTTTTTCCATTTTAGCAAAAAATTATTCCAAATTTTAGAAAATCAAGTTCAAAGAGGTTCCAAACACACCTGAATAAAAGGACAAATGCACTGAAGATAAATAAAGAAAATAAATTAAATCCAAGCACAAATCTCTAGAGAAATTACCAAAGAAATGCAGCATATCCAAACAGGTGAGAGTGAGAAAATAAATATTATAACTGCAATTAAAAATAGAGTATTTAATGGACTGTAAAGGGAGGTGGGAATTAACTGGCTGATAGGTTTGAAACTGCTGAGCTAAATCTATAATATCTGTTTGCCTTGCTATAATTTAGAGTCTACAGTTGCCTGGAGGTCACCTTTGAGGAAGCAGAGAAAATCAATACATTTCACTATAAGTTAAGTAGTATCATTTACCTCTATTAAATAAGGCTTTGATGAAAAAACACATGGAACAACAAAACAACCAAGACCAGCAGTGAATTTTCTGGTTTGTGAAAGGACATTCCTTGTATTATTCTTCCTACTTATCAAAAGTTTCTGACATCCTCTGACATGTCATAGGGATGAGCTCAGCAAGGCTTTTGGTTAGAGTGCTAACATTAGGATGGGATTTCCAGGAGTAGAAATGGTTATCCATGGTCTAGGACTAGAACATCCCAAAGTATTCACTCCAAGTTCTGTCCTAGGAAATTGTGAGAATCAGAGAAGTGGGAATTTAACAAGAGTATCAGTAGGAATGGGCACACCATGAGTAACAAAAGATTAGGTCAAAATGATGGAGAAGCCAGGTAGATCTTATATCAGAGTCAAGAGTGGTGATTAATAATGTCAATTATTTGGATTTAACTGAGCTCTTAAAACAAGGCAGCCATCGTGCAAAACTGGGCAAATAGGATAATGAACAAAGTAGACATGCTACCTCTGTACAAGTTTTCACTATTATGTCAAGGAAACTCACACTGCTCCCTGAAAAATTTGGATCACCACATAATATGATATTGAAATGCTGAATTACACTCACATCCTAGCAAAGAGCTTCATTATAGAACTCTTGCTTCTACTTCTCTTGCTTCTACTTAGAGTCTTGTTACCTCCTTTAAAAATGCTAATGTGGGGCGCCCGGGTGGCTCAGTCGGTTAAGCCTCAGACTCTTGGTTTTGGCTCAGGTTATGATCTCATGGTTCATGAGTTCAAGCCCCGCATCAGGTTCTACACTGACAGCAGGAAGCCTAATCAGGATTCTCTCTCTCCCTCTCTATGTGTCCCTCTTCTGTGTTGCACGCTCTCTCTCCCCCTCCCTCTCTCCCTCTCAAAAATAAATAAATAAGTTTAAAAAAAAAAAAGAAAAACAGAAATTTCTGTTGCTTAGGTGTGTTTTCTTTAGAGATGATTAATGCAATTTTTTCAATATTTTTATTCTCAAACTAAAAGGAAAAGATGTGTGTATCTTGCCATAGTGTGATCAATCGTGTTTCCATGCTGTGCACACCTAATTCCAAGAACAAAAAATAAATGTTTGCAAAAGATAAACCAAATATGAAACTTGGCACCCTGAGAGTATGACATCATAAAAATAATTAACAAGTAAAATATACCCAGTTGTGGAAGAAGAAAATATGGAGTAGGATTTTCATGCTCAGGATTAGTTAGAAGTCTCGAGACTGCTCCCTCCCCAAGGATGGCATGCACAGCTCCCTGTCAGCATCATTCACTAATATGAGCCTCACAGATTGTTATCCTCCAGGTGAGACCACACATCTCTTTATAGCAAAATTTGTGCATTTAGCAGCAAAGCAATAGCACATTCTTTGGGAAGGCTGTATAATTAGCAATTCCTTCAAGTGTCAGAAACCAATCACATCACTCTTTATGTGTTATAGGAAAGCCAGAGAAGTTATCATAAATATTTGTGGAAAGACAAAGTAACTCAAGTAGAAAACGTTCAGTAACTCTCAGGTCATGCTCATTGAATACAGACATGAAGCTACCAGAGTCGTTGTTCGTAAGGTTGTGCTGGAAAAGGTTAAAGTCAAACCTTATAAAAGACCCCAGAAATTAAGAAACTAGTTTTCTCAGAGCCAATAAAAGACACTAGTTTTTTTTTTAAATAAGAGGACTGATAAATTCGACTAAAATTTATTAAGATAAGCAAAATAAAAAGACAAACAATAAGGTGAAAAAAACTGTTTGCCACTTGTATCACTGACAAAGGATTGATATCCCCAATACATAAAGAAGCAGAGAAGAAAGACTAAGGGAAAAAAGTGCCAATAATGCCACAGAAAAACTGGGCAGTTCAAATGAAAACATGAATGCCTCCAACCATTTGGAAAGATGTTCAACTTGACTCATTAAAAAGAGAAATGCAAATTAATACTTTGCTAAGATTACTTTTCCCACCTATCAGACTGGCAAAATTCCAGAAGCTTGATAATACACTCTGTGCAAAAAGTGTGGACAAATAGACCTCTCCTACATTGCTGATAAAATACAAAATTCTAGAACTCTTGCAGAAAGAAACTTGGCTACACCTAGATGACATATTCATTTACTATTTAGTGAAACACATTTCTAGAAATCTATCCAAAGCATAGAGTCACAACATATTAAAAAGACATATGAACAAGGCTATTAACTGCAACAAATACGTAAATAAGAGACTAACCAAACAGTATACTGTGCACCTAAGAAAGAAATGAAGAATACAATTTTAAATATGAACATATCCTTTAGCATATATTGTTAAGTAAAAATAAATCCAGGTGGAGTATGTATGTATTCCATGCTACCGCAAGCATGGACTATCTTTGGATTTCAAGAAAAGGCAATTAAATGCACCAGCATTCTTCTCGAAACTAGAACAAGCAATCCTAAAATTCATATGGAACCACAAAAGGCCCCGAATAGCCAAAGTAATTTTGAAGAAGACCAAAGCAGGAGGCATCACAATCCCAGACTTTAGCCTCTACTACAAAGCTGTCATCATCAAGACAGCATGGTATTGGCATAAAAACAGACACATAGACCAATGGAATAGAATAGAAACCCCAGAACTACACCCACAAACGTATGGCCAACTCACCTTTGACAAAGCAGGAAAGAACATCCAATGGAAAAAAGACAGTCTCTTTCACAAATGGTGCTGGGAGAACTGGACAGCAACATGCAGAAGGTTGAAACTAGACCACTTTCTCACACCATTCACAAAAATAAACTCAAAATGGATAAAGGACCTGAATGTGAGACAGGAAACCATCAAAACCTTAGAGGAGAAAGCAGGAAAAGACCTCTCTGACCTCAGCCGTAGCAATCTCTTACTCGGCACGTCCCCAAAGGCAAGGGAATTAAAAGCAAAAGTGAATTACTGGGACCTTATGAAGATAAAAAGCTTCTGCACAGCAAAGGAAACAACCAACAAAACTAAAAGGCAACCAATGGAATGGGAAAAGATATTTGCAAATGACATATCGGACAAAGGGCTAGTATCCAAAATCTATGAAGAGCTCATCAAACTCCACACCCGAAAAACAACCCAGTGAAGAAATGGGCAGAAAACACGAATAGACACTTCTCTAAAGAAGACATCCGGATGGCCAACAGGCACATGAAAAGATGTTCAACGTCGCTCCTTATCAGGGAAATACAAATCAAAACCACACTCAGATACCACCTCACGCCAGTCAGAGTGGCCAAAATGAAGAAATCAGGAGACTATAGATGCTGGAGAGGATGTGGAGAAACGGGAACCCTCTTGCACGGTTGGTGGGAATGCAAATTGGTGCAGCCGCTCTGGAAAGCAGTGTGGAGGTTCCTCAGAAAATTAAAAATAGACCTACCCTATGACCCAGCAATAGCACTGCTAGGAATTTATCCAAGGGATACAGGAGTACTGATGCATAGGGGCACTTGTACCCCAATGTTTAAAGCAGCACTCTCAACAATAGCCAAATGATGGAAAGAGCCTAAATGTCCATCAACTGATGAATGGATAAAGAAATTGTGGTTTATATACACAATGGAATACTACGTGGCAATGAGAAAAAATGAAATATGGCCTTTTGTAGCAACGTGGATGGAACTGGAGAGTGTGATGCTAAGTGAAATAAGCCATACAGAGAAAGACAGATACCATATGGTTTCACTCTTATGTGGATCCTGAGAAACTTAACAGAAACCCATGGGGGAGGGGAAGGAAAAAAAAAAAAAGAGGTTAGAGTGGGAGAGAGCCAAAGCATAAGAGACTGTTAAAAACTGAGAACAAACTGAGGGTTGATGGGGGGTGGGAGGGAGGGGAGGGTGGGTGATGGGTATTGAGGAGGGCACCTTTTGGGATGAGCACTGGGTGTTGTATGGAAACCAATTTGACAGTAAATTTCATATATTAAAAAATAAATAAATAAAAATATTCTTAAAAAAAAAAAAGAAAAGGCAATTAAAAAAAAGCTGTAAAATAAAAGAGTTACATTTAAGGAAAGGGAGAGCGAAAGATGAGAAACAGACAGGAGTCAGACTTATATGTATAGATCTTGTTGAGTAGATTGATTTTGGAACTGTTATACACAATGTACATCCTTGTTTTACAAAAATTTTTAAAAATCCTAAAAAGTAAAAGTGGCATTAAAACATGATGTTATTACACAAAGGTTGGCATAACCACATTGAAGGAAATTGTTTCATTTTTCTGCACGTCTCTAGTGGATGATAGTCCTCTGAATATAAAGGACTGTAAGTAAGTAAGTCAGTGAACCAAAGTCTTTTCAGTCATATTTTGGTAATAATGTTGATACTATTATATGTGATATGGCATAAAGAAAATTCACATTTTACCATGATTAAACAGCAATGTGATATAAAATTGATGAGATTAAGTGAAACCCTGAGTTAATTTGGAAGTGTCAGAGTGAATTCACTTTAAAACTATAATATATGCTTTCTTTATGCAATGAAAAACCTCAAAACAGTGACTAACCTAAAATACCAAAAAAACACCCATGGTATGTAGACTGTGAGCAGCCTCCCAGTCTGGTGCCGAAAGTATAAAAGATGTTATATCTGAAGGAGGTAAGTTATCAAAGGCCGCCTAGGTCTAGTCTAGATCTAACTAACAATTTACAGAAAGTATCAGTTGAACCACAAATTTGCCACTTTATACATCAAAAACAAATGAATATTAATGATTTCCAACAATTACAGCTAATAGAAGCATTAGAAACTCACTAAACTACACTACAGGAATGTAAGCATTAAAATATAGACTGTGGATAAATCTACAGAACAGTTCAATTTCTGTTTAAAAAAAAAAGGGGGGGGGGAGGGCACCTAGAGAAGAAGAAAGGATGTAGAATACGTCTAGTAATTACAATATATAGACCTTATTAGTTAATGTTCAAATGAATACACCCTTCAAATTCAAGAAATGTGAACTCTGATTGGATACTAATTATGTTAAGGAATTAATCTTATTTTTAAGTTGTGATAATGAATCGCAAATTTTTTTCCTAACAGTCTTATCTGTCAGAGATAGATACTAAAAGTTCTACAAGAAATTATTTGCTTCAGAATAAGGGGTGGGAGATATTGTAGTAGATAAAACATACATGAAACAGGATGGGTATCAAATACATCAGGTTTATTGGACTGTCTCCTTTTGTATATCTTCAAAACTCCTTGTCCTAAGTATCTTTACTTCTTTTTAAAGTTAAAAAAAAAAAAAAAAAAAAAGAATGGTTTGGAGTTTTGTTCACCTTCCTACAGAGAAGAAAGGCTGGTAAAATTTCCAGGATTTGAATTTTTGAAAATCAAGTAAGAAAGGAAACAACAGTTTACTGATTGTTCATAATAAGCCAGAAACTATGCTCAAAATTTGCATGTGTTAATTCAAAGTAAGTATATTATTTCAATTTTATATTAAGCTATATTTATATTAGGTTTATAAAATAAATTATGCATTAAGAAATAAGATGACTGAATTAGATTTGAATACTAAGCACTGCGGCTCTTTTCAATGTAAAATAATCTGACTCAATGTGTATATATTTCTGGTGACCCCAGAACCCAGGGGGAGGTTAACTTCCACAGGGTCCAGGAGATGGGCTGGGGTAGAGGAGGCACAAAATAAAAACACTTTAATCAGAAGTTGGTGGGCATGACGAAGTAACAATTGGTTTTTCCTACTCACCATTCAGCTATGGAATTACTAGATCATTCTAGGTACATATATGAATGAAAAGTTACTGAGCACCTAACATTTATCTGTCTATCTCTCTATCCACCCACATACACACTCCTAATATTTAAAATATTAAATAATCTTAACCTCGCTACCAAATATTATTCACCGCTAACATTTTTGTCTCCTGCTAATTTGTTGCATAATCACAGGATTAGAAAGTATGAGAATTTGGCTCCTTATTTTTAATAAGTCATAGATATCCCATCTGTACAATAGGAAAAAAGTATTTATTGGCTCTAGTAGGCCTGTGAAGATTAATGTCTCTACTGCCTCCAAGACTCCTGGCATGAAGTATCATATCCCACGTACCCTAGCAGAGTGTTTATAATTAAGAGAATTAATAGCCCTGGCTCTCATTTATGATCTGGGGACTCTCAAGTTACTTTCACTCTCTGGGACTTAGTTCCTCCATCTATAAAGTAACTACCTCACAAATTTGTTTGAAAGGCTTCAATGATAAAGTAGTCAGTCTCTGGCAAACATGCTCAGTGATGGTGTTACTTCCTTTATAGGCTTTCAATAATAATTTTATAATATTGTTATTATATTTTATATGGAGTTTCATGTTCTGCTTTTTTTCAATTAACAGCAGAGCAGTAACATTTACCATGCTATTTACCATGCTATTAAGAACACTACAAAAACATCCTTCTCAATGGAAGAAGAGCAATGTTCACAGGTGGTCATGGAAGCAGGAAGACCATTATCTGATGAAGAGACATCTCCCATGCATTTTCATGAGCAAGATTTCTTGGGTGGTAGGTGGTGCCCAGTTCATCATTTTGTCAAATGTATTTTGAAGGCTTCAAGTTGTCAGGCACCGGCAAATGCTTATATTAATTTTGTGCCACTTAATTTTACTAAATGCAGTGTACCCTTTCTGTGTGCGTCTGAGTACATGGAAAAGCTTTTGTCTCCTTGAACATTATTGCCCATCAAGAAGGGAGTTTCATTTTTGGCTATTTTTTTTTTTACAAGGGCAGATATGCTCCTGAGTGACAGTTAAATTTGTTGAAGGTATTAAATTGCTAATGCTAATGCATTTTACAATCTTCTGAACTGATTTAATATATTAGACTGCCACTCAAAGTTGTAATAAACAATACTGCACTCTTAGTTGGAAATCATTCTGTCAGATCTGGAGGCTTTCAAAAATGCCCACCTATGTTCAGAGTTTACAAACACATTTTTATTTCTCTGTGGGCTGCCCCAGAAACCAATGACATAAAGACTTCAATTTGCATCTCTTGTCGCACAGTTTGGAACCAGCACAGAGCCATAATAAACACCTGGCTGGAAATCTCCAAGGCTGGGAAATAATTCTCCACTTAGGAAGGTGAGGATGCTATTTCGCATAAGGGAAAAACATTTAAAACTTATTATCAGCTAACTTCATGTGCTTGTCACGACTTCATATCTATTTTCCAAATTTTAACAGAGTACAATAGGCATACAGAGGCAAAAAAAAAAATTGTGTGTGTGTGTGCGCGCACGCGCGCACCTGGCTAACTTCAAAAACCTTCATATATATAGGAAGATATAATTGAAACAAAGAGATGTATGTATTGTTTTTTCCTTAAGGACATATCCTTGGCAGTCAAGATGAAGTGTTTGAATCAGCTTAGGTTAAGAATAGTAATAATAACATCCCAGTAACATTGCATTTTAAAATTTTCAATGTGTTTTATGTATCCTATTTCATTTGATTTCCACAATGAACCTGGGAAAGTAGAAAGGGGGAATATTATTCCCTTTAACCAATAAGAAAACTAAGAATTCTAGTTCGGGGTAAAAAACAGCACATCCAGACTTACATAGGCATATCATCAGTAGTGTCAAGATTAACTCAAATACCCTTCCTTACAGTTAAAATTCCCTTTAGTTTTCAAGTAAAAAAAAAAAAAATCTTATTAGCATTTTTCATTGCTATTGAGGGTAAGCATATTATCATGTACTTTATTTTTTCTGTGATTTTTTTAGCTTGAGATTTAATTGACAAAACTAAGATATTTAATGTGCACAACATGATGATTTACTCTAAGTATACATTTGTGAAAGGATTCCCCCCCATCAAGTTAGCACAGTCACAGAAACAGAGTAGAAAAGTGGTCTCCAGGGGCTGGGAAGTAGGGTAAATAGGGACAGGATGGTAAAAGTGTGCAGACTTTCAGTTATAAAATAAGGTCTGAGGAGCTAGTGCATACCATGGTGACTACAGTTCTTAACACTGCATTGTAGAACTTCAATTTGCTGACAGAGGAGAACTTAAATATTTTCAAACACACAGAAAAAGTTCTGACTTCTTATCACTGTACCACCATGAGTGCCTTTCTGAGAAGAAAAATAAAACTTTCTTGTATTAATCTGGATGAAAACATTTACAAAAATGGGTAAATTGGAAATGTGTTTTGGATAATGTACATCAAAACAGGCTTTAGTCAACAAAGTAATAGTTCCAAAAATGACTACAAAAAATGGAGCTGAAGACAGAAAGTAGACAATGGCCCTGTATCTGATGTTTCAGGGTTTAAGTATTATGAAGAAAAATAGAGTCAAAAGATATAGTTGGGAGAAAGGTACCATGTTTGAATAGAAAGGGTTGACTTCTCTCTGAGAAAAAAAAAATGTTGAACGGAAATAACAATAGCGTGAGAGAGCCAGCGGGGTGAACACTGGGAATAAAAACATTCTAAGTAGCTCAGAGGTGACTGGTAAGGAATCTTACTGTTCTTCTCATTTATTAATTTTCTTCAGTGCCTGCTTTGTCAGAAAGCAAGCAAGCAGCAAGAAAGAGTCAAAATCAGACACCACATACTATAACTTTGAAACTAACAGCAACTATCCTGAATGCAGCCAAGTCTCCATTTTATTTACTATCCTGTTTCATCCAATCCCTAATTCATGAAAATGCTCATCTTCCACTGGAAAGGTGCTCTTGGTGCAGAGGGGTTCACCAGGAAAGGCCAGCTGGCCGCCTTCCAACAGCCTTCACTGGGATTGCATTCAATTCCACAGCTCAGGGTCCAATCTCATCTTGCAAGCTCAGCAATGCTTTTTTCAATTCAAAGAAAGTGTGTGTGTGTGTGTGTGTGTGTGTGTGTGTGTGTGCGCGCGCGCGTGCGTGTGCTCATGCACACTGAGGAGCCACAAGTGGTGGAACAGCAGCTGAGAGTCCTCACACTTAAACAACCGGTGGGTAAAATCACAAAGACAATGTATTCACCATGAGAAAATCATCCATTGCAATAGCATGTTCTTAAATACAGCCATGCAATTCTTTCCTACAAAATACTTGACACTTAGTAGGAGCTTAATTAATTTCTGGTTGAGTTCTAGGTCCCTGTTGAAGGACAGACCATATAATCAGCCACCTGAATGATAACCACAAGGATACACTGTAAGCATGATTCAGAGCAAAGGGTCTTTGTTTGTAGGAGGTAGAGCTTCAGTAGATTGATTCATCAACAATCCCGACCAACTGTAATTTATGTTTTTAAGCCAAGAGTTAATTTTTCCTCTATGTTTGCTGGAGCTTGACCAGATTGTGTCAAACAATACTAACTAACTGCCTTTCTACTTGCTCTTCTTTTCCCAAGATCCCACTGCTGACCAAACCATTTTAGAACCTCCATATCCTCTCTCTAGATATGTTAATACTTTTTGTCAAATCTCTCTCAGAGCCAACAGCCACACAGCCTTTGAAAGGGGATTTAGCATATCTCTGATTTAATGAATTCTGTGCTGATAGAGGCCCCATCTATCTTTGTTCCTTTCTTTTCTAACAGAAGGTTATAGCAAAGCTTGCAAAAAAAAAAAAAAAATCCTCATATAGACTGGAAATAACTTACCTCAAGGCCACTGTTCTCTCTCCTACAATCCTGTTAATGAAACACAACTAGTCATTTACTAAATAGGCCAGAAAAATCTAAAATATTCTCAAAAAGGCTTTCTTACTCCCTCATAGGAGGGCCTTTCCTTGAAATGTACAGCTCTCTTGAAATAATTTGTTTAAAAATACTGTCAGAGTGAGGGATATCAGCAAGATGACAGCACAGAAAGTCCCAGCCCTCCTCCGTGACAAAAACACTGATTTCACCATGATATATGAGCCAAAATATCTTACCAAGTCCAAAAAACAATGAAGAAGTTGTAGTATCCCAGAAGAACACAACCCTGAGAACAACCACACAGAACCAATCAGAACAACTGCACTTCACCTGCCTCAGGCCCTTGCATGAGCCCCCACAGCTTGGGGCTGGGACAGACTGCCTCAGCCTGGGGCTTCTCCCTGAGGGGAGAGACAGGGCAGCCTGCATCCAGCACACCTGGACTTTCGAGAGGCTACCAAAGGGCCACTTGGGATACTGAGGGGAAGCGGAGCATACCTGGGTTAAGCTGAGCACAAAGGAAAAGGAAAAGCAGTTTACTTTCACTGGCATGGCTCTGTGAGACTGAGAAAAAGTGTTCAACCCAGAGACCTCTTCTCCAGGAGGGAGAGACAAGAATAAAATATGCATGCAACATCTAGGACTTTCAGTGCTCTAACCTAAGGATACAGGGTAGGTGGCTTACTGCGGCCAACGTGGCTCTCCGAGACTAGGAGAATGCACACAACCCCAATACTTCTCCCCTAGGAGGAATAAAGAAGACTGTGCATGTCCACAGAAAATTTTGAGAAGCACCAAGAATCTGTAACTAGGCTGATTGGTAAAAACCATCTCCTATTAAAGGCAGTGTGTGAAGAGTGGGAAAGGTGAAATTTCCTTCAAATGCACAGGCATTAATGTAAAGCTACAAGAAACATAAATGGTCAGGGAAATAAGACAAAACCAAGGAAACAAATATATAGTAACTGACCCTAAATAAATGTAGGTTTATGAACTGCCTAAGAATTCAAAAAAAAATCATCTTTAAAAAGCTCAGTGAGGGGCGCCTGGGTGGCGCAGTCGGTTAAGCATCCGACTTCAGCCAGGTCACGATCTCGCGGTCCGTGAGTTCGAGCCCCGCGTCAGGCTCTGGGCTGATGGCTCGGAGCCTGGAGCCGGTTTCCGATTCTGTGTCTCCCTCTCTCTCTGCCCCTCCCCCGTTCATGCTCTGTCTCTCTCTGTCCCAAAAATAAATAAAAAACGTTGAAAAAAAAAATTAAAAAAAAAAAAAGCTCAGTGAGACACAAGAGAACTCAAACAACTTAATGAGATCAGGAAGATGATATATGAATAAAATTAGAATATCAACAAAAACAAACACCATAAAACAGAATTTATATATAATATGTACTGTATATAATGAAATATACAGTAATGGAACTAATGAAATCAATAGTAAGCATCAAAAACAGACTTGATCAACCAGAAAGGACCCAGAAAAGTTGAAGAGAGATCATCTGAAATTTTTCTATCAGAGAAACAAAAAGAGAAAAATGCATAGAATGAAGAAAGCCTGAGGGATTTATGAGACATCATCAAGAAAACAAATACAGTAGCTCCCCCTAACCTTACTGATGGGAAGAACATTCCAAGACACCCAGTGGATGCCTGAAACCACATATGGTATCATCCGTATATATGGTATGGTTTTTCTTATACCTATGGTAAAGTTTAATTTATCAATTAGGCACAGTAAGAGATTAACAACCAATAATATAAATTATAATACACTAAGATAAAAGTTATATGAATGTCATCTCTCTCTTCCTCAAAGTATCTTACTGTACTATACTCACCCTTCCTGTGATGATGTGAGATGATAAAATGCCTACAAGATGAGATGAAGTGAGGTGAATGACATAGGCATTGCAATGTCATGTTAAGCTACTATTGACCTTCTGACAGTATGTCAAAGAGGATCATCTGCTTCTGGATAATGGTTGACTTTGAGTAACTGAAACAGTGGATAGAGAGAGATTATAATAGAATATAAGGGAGTGTCAGAAGAGAAAAACAAGACAAAGAGACAGAAAGGTTATTTGAGGAAATAGTGGCTGAAAACTTCCCAGAAGGTAGCAGAGAAATAAACATCTAGAATCACAAAACATACAGGATTCCAAAGAGGATATGAACAAAACAAAGCAAGGGGAACCTGGGTGGCTCAATCATTTGAATACCTGACTTTGGCTCAGGTCATCATCTCACAGTTCCTCAGTTCAAGCCCCCATCGGGTTCCCTGCTGTCAGTGAAGAGCCCATTTTGGATCCTCTGTCCCCCTCTCTCTGCCCCTCCTCCACTTATGCTCTCTCTCTCTCTCTCAAAAATGAAAAAAAATTAAAAAAAAACAAAAATCTATAGTGCAATGCATTATCAAATTGTCACAAGTCAGGCAAAGAGAATTTTTTAAAGCAACAAGATAAAAGTGACTCATCAAATAAAAGGAAAGCCTCATAAGATTATCATATTTTTAAGCAGAAAGCTTAAAGGCAAGAAGGGAGTGGGATGATGTATTCAAAGCGCTGAAAGGAACAAAGAAACAAAAGTCAACCAAAAATAATATGCCTGGCTAGGCTGTCCTTCAATACTGAATGAAAAATAAAGAATTTGCCAGACAGGGGCATCTGCGTGGCTCACTTGGTTAAATGCCCAACTCAGTTTCAGCTCAGATCATGATCTCATGGTTCTTGAGTTCCAGCCCCACATCGGGCTCCATGCTGATAATGCAGAGTCTGCTTGGGATTCTCTCTCTCCCTCTCCCTGCCCTTCCCCTGCTCATGCTTGTGCTCTCTCTTTCTCAAAATAAATAAACTTTGAAAAGAAAATAATTAATTTCCCAGAAAAATAAAAGCTATGGTACTTTATCACCATTAGAGCTGCCTTACAAGAAATGCTAAAGAGAGTTCTCAAGTTGAAAGAAAAGATGACTAATAGCAAGACTAAAACATATAGAAGTTCAAAATTCACTAGTAAGGTAAGTATATGGACAAATACAGAGTACTATAATATTGTAATGGTGGTGTAAAGTCACTTTTCTTTTTTAATTTGAGATAGAGTGCTAGCTGGGGAGAGGGGAAGGGGGGATGAGAGAGAATGTTAAGCAGGCTCCACACTCAGCTTAGAATGGAGCCCAACACGGGGCTTGATCCCACAACCCTGGGACCATGACCTGAACCAAAATCAAGAGTTGGATGCTCAACCGACTGAACCACCCAGGCGTCCCTGAAAATCACTTTTGATTTTAATATAAATGTTAACAAAAGCATCAAGAATTACTTTAATTACAAAAACAATTTTAATGGATACCCCATATAAAAAAATGAATTGTGAGATTAATAACATAAGGAGGAGGGAAAAGTAAAAGTGCAGAGTTTTTTATGCGATTGAAGTTAAGTTGTTATCAGCTTAAAACTGAATATTGTTACTGTAAGATATTTTTATGTAAGCCCCATGACAATCACAAAGAAGTTACTTATAGAAAATAAACAAAAGAAAACTAGAAAGGAATCAAAGCATATCATTATGAAAAAAATCAATGAAACTCAAAGAAAGACAAGAAGGTAGGAAAGTAATAACAAAAGAACTGTTACAGAAAACAATGAACAAATTGGCAGTAATAAGCCCTTTCCTATCAATAACTGCTGCAAACATAAATGTATTAAACAACCCAATCAAAAGACACAGAATGGTTGAATGTATTAAAAAAAAAAAAAAGGCCAAAAAAAAAAAAAAAAAAAAAAAGGCAAAAAAGCTAAGACCTAACAATATGCTGTCTACAACACACTCCTTTTAGGTTTAAGGAAACATACAGGCTGAAAGTGAGGCAATGAGAAAAGATATTCCATGCAAATTTTTAGCAAAATGAGCAGGGGTGACTATACTTCTATCATACAAAAGAGACATTAAGTCAAAAACTATCACCAAGACAAGCAAAGACGTTCTATAATGATAAAAGGAACAATTCATCAGAAGAGTCTAACAATTATATATTCACCCAACATCAGAGGATCTAAATATATAAATCTAACATTGACAGAACTGAAAGGAGAGATAGACAGCAATACAGTATTAGTAGGAGACTTCAATATTACACTTTCACTAACAGATAGAACATCCGGACAGAAAATCAATAAAGAAACAAAGACGAACAACACTACAGACCAGATGGACTGAACAGACACATATAAAACATTGCACCCAACAGCAGCGGTTTTTCTAGTTCCTTGGGGTTTAAAATTAGGTTGTTTATTTAGGATCTCTTTTTTCTTAATGTAGAAATTTATCACTATAAACTTCTATCTTAGAACTGCTTTTGTTGTATCCCATACGTTTTGGTATGGTTTCCATTTTCATTTGTCTCAAGCTACTCTCTTATTTTCTCTGACTCATTGGTTTTTCAGGAGTGTGTTGCTTAATTTCCACTTATTTATGAATTTTCCAAGTTTCCTCCCAGTACTGATTTCTAGTTTCATACCATTGTGGTCGAAAAAAGATACTTGTTGTGATTTAAATCTTTAAAAAGACTGAGATCTTAAAAATCAGAAATGAAAAAGGAGACGTTACAAGTGAGGTCATAGAAATAAGAAGGATTATAAAAGGTTACTCTATAAAAAAGCAATTATATGCCAACAAACTAGATAACCAAGGAGAAATGGATAAATACCTACAAGCATACAACCTATCAAAAATGAATCATAAACCAACAGAAAATCCTAACAGACCAATAGCAAATAAGTGGACTGAATCAGTAATCAAAGATTTCCCAACAAAGAAATCCCCAGACCAGATGCCGTCACTGGTGAATTCTACCCAACATTTAAAGAATTAATGCCAATCCTTTTAAAATTCTCCAACAACAAAAATAGTGAACACTTCCAAACACACCTTATGAGGCCAGAATTACCTTGATACCAAAGCCAGGCAGGGATACTACAAGAAGAGGAAACTACAGGCCAATGTCCCTGATAAACAAATGCAAAGACCCTCAAGAAATACTAGCAAACCAAATTCACCACATTTAAAGGCTCATACACCATGACCGACTGGGATTTATCCTTGGTTTGCAAAGACAGTTCCACATACACAAATCAATTAATGTGATACACCACATTAACAGAATATAGGGTAAAAAAAAACACATGATTGACAGAGGATTTGGGGAAGATGGCAGAAGAGCAAACAGTGGGAATCTGAGTCCCCACTTAGATAACTACTACACTAGCACAATCTGTCTCGTGTTAACTATTTCAAAACTGTGGAGTCAATTGAAGGCCTAAAACTTCCAGGGGAAGGCTTGGATCAGTCAAGTTGAGGTTAATTTTGGTCAAAATCAACTTTTATCATAGTCAACTACCCAGCCCCATAGCAGACAGTTTTGCAATGTGTTCCTTATGTGCTGTGTGCACAACTTGCAGGAATCAGGGTGGGCAAAAAAGATCCTGTCCTCCAAATATTGGGGATCTGTACCGTTATTGTTGTTTGCTGTTTTAGTCTTAGAGGTGCAAAGAGGCCATTGTTGATGTACCTACCCTGATATAAGCCACAAATTTCTGACTGAAGTGACTCCCAAGGGACATAGAAATCCAAATTCATTTTTTTTTCTTTTTCCCACTTTGGGACTCAGGCACTAAAGACTATTACACTCGGGGCACCTGGGTGGCTCAGTCAGGTAAGCATCCAACTTTGGCTCAGGTCATGATCTCATGGGTTCCTGAGTTCAAGCCCAGCATTGGGCTCTGCACTGACAATGCAGAGCCTGCTTGGGATTCTCTCTCTCTCTCTGCCCCTGTCCTCATATTCTTTCAAAATAAAGAAAGAAAGAAAGTTAAAAAAACAAATAAAAGACTAGTATGCTCAAAACCAACTGAAATACACAGAGAAAACCAAAAAGTAACTTCACATATCCAGGAAAAGGTGCAAGCTCAGGAAACACCTGAGAAAATCTCAAGTTTACTCCTCAAGCTGATCTGTGGCACAGAGATAGCATGAAACAATAGAAAAAAAAGATTAATAAGCAAAACAAACAAACAAAAACAGTAACAAAACCCAGCAAACCCTAGGGAAGGAGCAGAATCTTTTTTCCAGATTACTATATTAGATTCAAATGTGATTTTCAATAAAAACCACAAGCCATATATAGAAACAATAAAGTATAGTCCATTAAAGGGGGGGGGGGGGGAATCACCAGAAACTATCCCTGGAAAAGGCTTGATGACAGATTTACAGATAAAGACTTTAACCAACTTTCTTAAAGATGCTGTAAGAATTAAAAGAAAATTTAGAGTAACTTAAGTTAATGATGTATGAACAAACTGGAACTATCAATCAAGAGACAAATTTAAAAAAAAAAAAGGGAAGCTGTTAAGTACAGTAACTAAAATAAAATATTCAATAGAGACTTCAAAGGCAGAATTAACAGAGAGAACAAAGAATTAGCAAATTGGAAGATAGGAAAATGGAAACTGAAGGAAAGTGAACTGGGACTGAGGGACCTGTGAGGCAACATCAAGTAGACAAACATATGCATTTTGGGATTCCCAAAGGGAGAGGAGAGAAAGGGACAAAGAAAATATTTGAAGAAATAATGACCAAAACCTCCCACATTGAAAAAAAATCAATATAAACATCCAAGAAGTTCAACAAACTCTCAATAAGAGGTACTGTAAGACAACCACACTGAGATACACTAAAACCAAACATTAAAAAACCAAATACCAAGAGAAAATCTTAAAAGCAGCACAAGAGAAATGACTCATGACATACAAGGTTTTCATTAAGATTATCAGCAGATTCCTCATCAATAGGTATAGAGTCCAGGTTTTTCTTCAGAAACTTTGGTTGACATATTCAAAGTACTAAAAGAAAAAAAAAAAAACAAAACAAAACAAAAAAGTGTCTACCAAGAATTCTATAGCCAAAAGAGAAATTAAGAAAACAATGCCATTTATAACTGCATCAAAAAGAATACAATACTTAGGGATAAATTTAACCAAGGAGGTGAAAGACTTGTATGCTGAAATCTTTAAGACATTGATGAATAGGGTGCCTTGGTGGCTCAGTTGGTTGAGCATCTGACTCTTGAATTCGGCTCAGGTCATGATCCCAGGGTCATGGGATCAAGCCCTTTGTCAATGCCCCTCACTCCATGCTTTGTATGGAGCCTGCTTGAGACTTTCTCTCTCTCCCCCTCTAAGAAATACTGTTATAGGAAACAAAGTTGGGTGAAAGTTACAATTCTCTGAATAACAGATAGGTTTAAGAAATTGTGCTCAGCAAAAATTTAATAATGGGCTCTGCCATCAAAAATATGCCTGATGGTAGAGGTGAAATAGTTACATACTATAAGTACTTAAACACTAAGCAAAATGGCTAACAGTTCCCCATTGTTCCGACAGTCACCTTCAAATTTCTTGGCAAATTCAGCAAGCTTCAAATTCAGCAAATATTTATTGAGTAACTTTTATGCTCCAAGCATTGTCCTAGTTCTTAGGGATACAAGGGTAATGAAAACATAGTTTTCTGCCACCTGTTCCTTGAGTATTTCTACTACCTTGTCTTGCCGTCATTCCCCTCCAAGTGTCTTCAGCTGTAGTGAACAATTAGATTGTGCATACTCACCCAGCTATTCCAAAGTCAGATAATTTGTAAACATTCTCTTCTCTGTAGAATGCCCTTTTTGTCTCATCTGCCTGGCAAACACTTGCTCTTTCTTCAAGTCTCAAGGCTTCTGACTCACCCAATATTATTGCCATTGTTTTATCTCCTCTTATATAGTATGCACCACTATGACAATATCCATTGCCCTATAGCATAATTATTTGTCAATTTGCCTGACTCTTCTTAGATCCTTGAAGACTTGAGGTCAAAGACAATACCTTCCTCATGTCTGAATCTTCAGCTTATTATTCACTGCCTAACATTCAATACCTGCTGAGCAAATCTCAGCTGAAAGAATTAATGTGCTACGTTAAAACTAAATGCTGTAAAAATTAATGTAAGGAAAGATTCACAGTTGGATGGGGTCTGCGGTGTGCTGGTAAATGTATAACTGGATCTCCAGAAACCTAAAGAATCATGATTTACATTTGCTAATGTTCATGTTGTAAATCTCCCACTTTATCTGACTTTAATGCAATGTCCCAGCACATGGAGCAGGGAAGCTGTAACACATCACTGTGTAATATTTCTACCATTCTCAAATAATATTCATAAATAAATGGCAGAGCATTGGTTATAACCTGTAGTAAAATAATTAGAAGTAATGATTTTTCAGTATCTATTACAGTTAATTAACTTATATTAAACACTAAAGTGTTTATATAGTTATTTTAAAATAATGGCTCCATTTAACAATTGGCTAGCAAAATTCCTCAGAATTTTACCATTGGTTCTTCTCAGCTGGTTTGAGCTGGCACCAGCTCACCACCAAATGAGACATTGTAAGAGCAGCAGGTAGAGTAGTAAGGAAATTTTATAGAGGTGGAACTTATGTAATCCATTCATTATGAAGCAATTATTTCAATAAGACAATTAAGTTGGGTGGAAAATATATGATCCCTAAGGATACTGATTTTTGTATATTTAATTCACTGGTTTATCCCTGGTGTCAAGCTAAGTGCTCGACACATACTTAATGCTCATTAAGTATTTGTTAAATGAATGAATGTTTAATACAAACCACATTTTATGGGGCCCTTATATAAGATGCTCAGTCAACTTGTAGAGACCTCCATTGATGAGATCTAAATGAAAGAGCAATAAATGAATTTAACTGAAATCCATTCACAGTTTTCACATGCTTTCTGTACTTAAAAACGAAGAAGAGGCAGAATCAAGTATTGTCCAACCAGAGACCTCTGTCACCTGAAGGCCGTGGGGAGCCACTCTTCTCATAGGGTGGCATGCAAAGACAAGAAGGGCTGGTCTTACTCCATTTGCAAGCAGCTCAAGTGGCAAGAGAAACCATGTACTTTACAGTTCTTTATTATGTGAGGGAAGTAATCCACTGTTTAAGCTAATTACTCTAGGTCGAATTTTTGTTACTTGCACTATCTTTTCCAACTAATGTATTAGCCCGACCTGGCAGAGAGACGTTTTTCCTGAGCAAATGCAGAGGAGGAAAAGGTAAAATTGACAGAACTGGCCTGCAGCCCATGAGCAAAATACCTGGGACTTCTGAGCAAAACACAAACTTCTCTTTCTTCCTGGCTTCTCTTTCTTCCAGGGCCACTTTATCATGCAAGAGAAGGTAGGTAACGCAGTGCACACGAGGAGCAGAGTACAAGAGACACATAAATAAGCTGCCTACAATAATGGAAGAATGACACCGCAGATATTTGACATTCCCTGCACAGTTTGGGAAACTGATAAAATCATAATTGTAAAAAAAAAAAAAGCCAGGCCGTATTGCCAAGCCAGGGCTGCTTCTCGCATACAGTCTGGCACATATGTCTTACTGCTCAGCACAAGGAGCAGAAGGAATGAACAAAAAGAAAAGAGCAATTTCCCCACCGTAAATTGGAAAGTCTGCCAACCAGCTAAGTGATCTGCCATCAATCAGTGTTAAATTCTCCTTAGCTGCAGAAAATTCAAGGGCTAACTATTACTGAGAGATTTCACACAGTGACTAATGGTATATGACAAACACATTTAAAATCTGCATAGACCAGCACCAGTTTAAACTGTAACATGAATAATAAATAATTTTAAAGAAATCTTAGCGTGCAAAATAAGATATAATCTTTTCAGACATAAATTACACAGAGAAGATTATAGTTCTAGAAAGGCATTTGCAAACTGACCAAAACAAAGTCTAAAGCGTAATTCATTCAGAAGGCAACTGTATTTGCACATAAACAGATTTTGAAAGGGTTAGGCAGATAAACTATGAAACAGTGGTCACTGAGGTATAACCAGGAAAAAATCCCAGGTCTCTGAGCAATTACAAATGGCAGTCAGTGAGGATTCTGGACAGACACAAATGCAATAGGTTAGGCTTTCGGTTTCCCAAGAAATACAGTTCTTTGTGAGAAGAAAACATTTTCCTGTTTTTTTTCCAACCAATCTGAGTTACGAGCCTGGAAGAAAACAAAGGATGAATGCAAGGTGAGCACTAGTAGATATAAGCATAAAATTTTCTGAAGTTTGTAAGACTTTGGTATTTGGGAAGCAGGAAAAATAGCACTGGATATTGGAACCTCGATTTGAGAGTCTGTTCCAAAACTTACTAATCACAGATATCATGTAAATAACATGACTTATCTCAGGAGGCAGTTGTTACGGACAACTATGGCAGTATGTAGAACATTTGTTACCAATGGTAAATGATTACTCACACATATGTAGGATTGTTCTATTATTCAGTTTAATACCAGGACAGAATGAGTATTTGTGTGTCAAAAGAAAAAACAATGGAATGGAAAGGAAGCAGATTTTTCTTGCCTATCTTAAAAAGAAAAAAAAAAAAGCTTTAATAAAGTATTTAGATAATAAAAGCAAGCTTGTTGAAATTGAGCTCCTGGAGGTTTTGAGAACTGTGGAAGCTATATCAACAAGCAAATAAGTAAAGGTAATTTTTTAATCATGAAAACTAAATTTTGTTAATTCATTTCCAAAATATTAACACAGTTATTCTTCAATTAAGTCCCATTTTTCACAGGTGCGCCATTATGAACTATTTTTCCCTGATTGGATTTTAATTGTTCTTATCAACAAGAGTTTAAATTTTTTTTTTGATAAAGCTGAAATTTCCATATATTAACTGGGTGAATAGTTAACATACAGCTTTCTCATTCTGAAGCAGTAGGGAGCCATAAACACCACCACTAAGAAGATTCTATTTTGTCATATAAATGAAACTGAAGACCCTATTGTGAAAGTATGAATAAAAAAATTAAATATATTGACTGAGAAATGTAAGAAAAATATACAAAGATTTTAAATTTCATTGACCAGTCTGGCCCTCATAGTAGGCCTGGGATGTCAAATGGGTGTCATTCATATTCCCTTTTGAGATAGAGAAAAATCAATTTCATTAAGTATTGAAATGTTTTTCATCAAGTAATGAAATGTTTTTGTAAAATCCTCTAGCAAATTCATAGTATCAGTGGAATAAATATTCAGGTCCTTCCACACTCTTTTGAGCTCTATTGTTTTTGTACCAATGTCAGTAATGTTCAAGACAGTACCTTACTTTACTATGTAAAAAAAAAAAAAAAAAAAATAGCATAAATTGAGAAAAACCATTTCACTATTTTTAAAAATTCAGTTTTACTTCTTAAAATTAGTCAAAATAACTAAAACTGGCTTGATGAAGTCTTTTAAAACCCACTGTTGGGGGCACCTGAGTGGCTCAGTTCATTCAGCATCTGACTTTTACTTTTGATCAGGCCATGATCCCAGGGTCATGGGATGGAGCCCAGTGTGGATCCTGCTTAAGATTCTCTCTCCTTGTGTCTCTGCCCTGCCCTGCTCACGTTCTGTCTATATGAATATAATAAACATATCAAAAAAATAAAACCTATTGTGGTCTCTTTTTCATTATGCATTTATTCACAAACATTGATATTTTTCTTAGAATCATGCAAACTTAAAATTAATGTAGATATCTAATGTAAATTAAATTTCTAAATTATTATTTCAGGGGAAAGACACTCATTCATTTTGGGTGCTCTATTAAGCAGAAATAGGATAGGTTATTCTTGGTAACAACCCTAAAATTTCAGTGGCTTAACACAACAAAGCTCATTTATTAGCCATACAAAGACCACAGTGTCCCAGTCAATGCTCCAAGGACTACCATCTACGTGCTGGTTCAGCAATGCAGTCTGCTTCTATTTTACAACTCCACAACCACTATAGCAGACAGACAGCAAGCTAGAGATTCCTGTACTGGCAATTAACAAACAACTTCTACAGTTGATCGGGCAGAGAAAGTCAGTGACGAGTTTAACCTCAAAAAGGATGCTCTGGACTGAGTTATGTCCCCCTCAAAATTCATATGTTGAAGCCCTAATGCCCAATGTGATTGTATGTGGAGATGGGCCATTAGGAGGTAACTTAGGTTATATGAGGTCTTGAGAATAGGGCATTTTTAAAATTTTTTAAAATGTTTGTTTGTTTGTTTTTGAGAGAAAGACAGACAGAGGGTGAGCAGGGGAGGGGCAGAGAGAGAGGGAGACAGGGAATCCGAAGCAGGCTCCAGGCTCCGAGCTGTCAGCACAGAGCCCCAGGCGGGGAAATGAACTCATGAACTCTGAGATCATGCCCTGAGTTGAAGTCAGACGCTTAACCGAACCTAGGAGCCCCAGAGAATAGGGGATTTCTGATGGGATTAGTGTCTTTTTAAGAAGAAACATGAGAGAGCTTGTTCTGTCCCCCCTCCCGTGTCAGGCAAAACATACCATATGCATGTGTTTTGTGTATATATATATATATATATGTACAACCTCTTAGCCTAATATGTAGTGCAATTTTTCCAAGGCCACATAATAATCATACATCAATCAGTATATATCACAAAGGAATAAAGTCTGCTATCTCAGAAACAGTTTTCAAAAATTAAACATCTGACAGTGTAACTGATACTTCTCATGTATTTTGTCTATTATTAATATGACCAAACATTGTAGCTGATGCTTTATATAACTAATTAATTTTTAAAAGGATCCTATAGGTCATGAATTAATATCACTGCTTTCAAAAATATGGAAATTGAGACACATAGAAATTAATGAACCTGTCAATGTTCAGAGACCAACTACAAACCAAGGCTGTTCAATGTTAAATCTAACCTGTTGTACTGCCCCATGCTGACAGGCAGGTCTTGGCTCTTGCGGTAGTATGATCTCAGGCAATAAAAATGCCACATAATATATTCTTTTCATTTCAAAGAAGACAAAAATACCTCAAAGTGCAGCGTTCGCTTGATTGAGTTTATCATTATAAAAACAGATAATATGAGAAAGTAGTAGACTGTGGCACCACATTAAGAATTCCATGCCTGAAATTAGCAGATGGTAGCCAATGTAACTTTCTCTCCAGCAACTGTATCTACAGCAGATGTAAGTGTTATAATAGCATATTTCTGTTAAGGAACAGGACAGGAACAGTCTATTGGTTTGCTGTAACTGTTCCATGATTCAGCAAATGAGTCACTTAATGACTCCCACGCATATACCAACTCATATAATTTTAAGAAGGGTCTACTGTGTGGGCCATCTGTTACAATAAATCCACAGTGCCTTGAGACATCAGTGGGTAATGCTTGTGATGCCCCTCCTAGTAACAAGGCTGTACTTTTATTGAAGGTGAAAGAATAGACTATGTTGGAATAAAGTCTGCTGAGGATTATACACAGTTCATTTTAGTTTGTTTACCACACATTAACAAAAAAGAATCCCACTACTGACCAAAAATTGGCATTAACATTTTTTTTTAAATCTATGAGGTGGAGACGTCAAAGTACAGGATGGGAATTTTCCCATATTCAAAACTCACCCTAGCATTCTCTTGGTGTAGTAACTTCTTCCGTGTGCATTTGATAGGGATGCAATAAAAACCTAAAAGAAGTCTCAAAAGACCAGTGTAAACCCTTAGTCAATCATGCATTAACCTCCTACTATATGCAAGACAAAATCTTCCCACAATATGCAAGACACAATATTAGGCACTGATGCTATAGATTTTTTTAATATTTATTTATTTTTGAGAGGGAGACAGAGAGACAGAGCATGAGTGGGCGGGGGGGCAGGGGCAGACAGAGAGGGAAACACAGAATTCGAAGCAGGCTCCAGGCTCTGCACTGTCAGCACAGAGCCCGACACAGGGCTTGAACTCATTAACCGTGAGATTGTGCCCTGAGCCGAAGTCGGACGCTTAACTGACTGAGCCACCCAGGCACTCCATATGCACTGATGTTATAAAGATAAGTGTGTCCATGCCATCAAAAATCTGGTCCTATGTGAGAATGGGAAAAATAATTATGGCCCAGGAATACATTGCTATGCTAGAGCTGGGCACAGGTTATTACTGAACTACAGAACAACCTGCCTAGACCAAGACTGGAGATGGACGGAGGAGGAGATCTATCGTAAATATTTAATCTAGGAAATGATGCAGTTTAATGAGTTCTTACATGATCCACATCTTTGCAGCCCATATGTGACATGCATATTCTTTCAGGCTATTGACAGTCCACCTATTCACTGAAGACATGATTTTTAGTGATTTTACATGGATTAGTTACCAAGTAACTGTGATCAAAAGCCTGGCTCAGGTCTCATGCATAGGTAGGGAAGTGCAAAATAGAACATGCCCTCTGGAGGAGAATTTGGCAATATCTAGCAAAATGGCATGCATTTACTCTGATCTAGAAATGTGATTTCTAAGAATTTACTGAAAGATACACAGACACAGATATTGGAAAAAGTATGCACAGGATTATTTACCTCAGTGCTATTTGTGATAGCAAGATAGAAGACTAGGGGAGAAAACATACACATCAATAGTAGGTACTTTCTATAACTACTGCAAAACTACCCATCAGAATATTGTGGAACTGCACCATCTAATACAGAATAACTCTAGTAAATAACTGTGAAATCCCCTCCAAAAGAAAAGAATGACTAACAGAATGGAAAGAGTACAGATATATTAGTCTACTTTTGTATATCTTCGTTTCATCTGTGAAACAATGTAAATATTTTACATAATTTTAAGACATGGTTTAATAATGAAAATATTGGAAAATATCAGAAATAAAACAAAACAAAAGAACACATAATTGTATATCCTGTTTTCAGCATTAGAGAGGAATTCTTCTAAGGGTCCATAAAACACAGGACTTTCACAACATATTCCTAATAGAATATACCCCAACACAAAAAGACTGCAAAACAAAATCTCATAGTGCTCTTTTAGTAATCATGTCATGAGTGGTAGTGCAGATATTGTCACTGTAATATTATTATGTGTGGGAGTACTGCAGGATAAAGAAAATGGGTATTTATCTTAATGTCATTTAAAACCAAGTTTTCAAACTGAGAGAATGGAGATATAAATCTAAAATCAGTGCCGTTAAAGAAAAATTACATAGTCCTGAAATGAATAGATAATCTCAATTTGAACACATGGTGTGTTTTATTTTTAAAAAAGTTAAATTCTAATTCTTTTTTTTTTTAATTTTTTTAATGTTTATGCTTGAGAGAGAGAGAGAGAGAGAGAGAGAGAGAGAGAGAGAGAGAGAGAGAGAGAAACAGAGCATGAGTGGGGGAGATGCAGAGAGAGAGAGAGACACGGAATTGGAAGCAGGCTCCAGGCTCTGACCTGTCAGCACAGAGCACAACATGGGTCTCGAACTCACAAACCATGAGATCATGACCTGAGCCAAAGCCAGACACTCAACTGACTGAGCCACCTAAGCACCCCAAATTCTAATTCTTTTAACTGAAAAAAGCCTGAAAACAGTCAACAACCCAGTAACCATGAGCACCTCTAAAGACTTAGAGTTTGATCTTTAGGTACCATTTCCTTCTTCCTTAAAGAATCAGCTCACTACAGCTCCAGAATATGAAGTATACAAGCCGATCATTTAAGGACAATTTAATCATCAATAACTCAATATATCCAGTGGATTGGAACACATAAGTATTTCAATTTATGAATTCTTAATACTAAAAAACAAATAAACTTTACTGTTTTTGGAGGATGATAGGAAATGAACACTATTTTGAAAATTTATCAAAGAAAAAGTTCAAGTATTTATCTTTTTTCTCCCCCTACAAAAGCAAAAGGCAATAGTATACATATAGTCATTAGGAATAAACCAATAAAAAGATCTAACTATTCACTCCAAGACTTTTTAAATTCTAAGACTTAGGCCATCAATTGATATAAGCCATGAATTACAAAGCTGCATGTAAAAAGTAAACTATGTTGTCTACTCATATACTTCTATTAGAATCTCAAGTAAAGAGCTCTCTGTCAACCCTCAGGATCCTCTCCTGACAGTGGATGTACCAGAAACCTCTTCCGATGTTTTGCATGACTGTTCTCCAGTTTTTATTTTAAAAATAACTATTTTAGGGGCTCCTGGGTGGCTCAGTCAGTTAAGCATCTGATTTTGGCTCAGGTCATGATCTCACTGTTTGTGAGTTCGAGCCCCACGTCAGGCTCCGTGCTGACAGCTCAGAGCCAGGAGTCTGCTATAGATTCTCTGTATCCCTCTCTCTCTATTCTTCCCCTGCTCCTGCTCTCTCTCAAAAATAAATAAAGATTTTAAAAAATTAAATAAAAATAAAAATAGCTATTTTAGTTATTTTAAAAATAATGCTCAATAATCTATGAATAAATAACACAAATGAAAATTCCTTTTGGAATACAGGATTAAAAAAAACAATAATGTCTCTGTTTGGTGACTGGGCAGTTTTTGCTAATAGTAATGGGAGTAACAGTAATACAGAAGCTGTGAATGATATTTAAAAAAGAAAGCTACCTAAAAGACTGCGTTTTTATTTGTGTGCCGTATTCTTTGCAGGGAAGACAAATGTATTCTACTAATACATAATCTTTTTCTTAAAGATTGTAATGGTATAATAGTCCGCTCAAAGCTGCCATGACAAAATACCAGACTGGGCTGTTAAAACACAGCAATTTATTTCCAACAGTTCTGGTGGCTGGAAAGTCCAAGATCAAGGTGCTGGCTGATTTGATTCCGGTTGAAAGTGTTCTCCCTGGCTTGCAGATTGTTGCCTTCAAACTGTGTCCTTGTGTGGTAGACACAGAGAGCAAGGTCTGGTGTCTGTCTGTCTGTCTCTTTTTCTTTGACAGAGGCACCACACCTGTTGGATTAGGGCTCCACCATTATGACCTCATTTAACCTTTGTCACCTCATCACAGGCCCTATTTCCAAATATAGTAACATTGGGGGTTAGAGCTTCAACATGTGAATTTGGGGGCACATAAAAATAGCATAAGAGATATGTTTATGAAAAAATAGAGACATAGAATAAGGAAACCAAGTACACAGAAAAGGGACAACATACCAGGTATTCAGATCACAGTGCTTTTAATTGAGCATCAGATTCTGAGCTTCTAGGCAGTCAAGGGAAAGGGGGAAGAGATGTGATTGTTCATATTAATTGTCCTTATTAGAACAGAGAAAAATCTTACTTCCTCAAGGCTTTCCCTATAGTTGAAATCAATCACATCTCCTAAGTGGGACTTCAAAGGGGACACAAAAATATAATGAAAAACATGCCTCAAAAATGTCAACATGCCTATAACTATTTCTTAATTTTAACCTAAGTGATGCTCAAGGGCAACACACACACACACACACACACACACACAGAGTGATTTTCCCCATCCTCTCAAGAAAACAAATACAGACTACCAAGTTGTAGATCTCCATGCTATAGCTTTTCATGCTTTACTTTTCCTAATACAGTTTTCCGATCTTTGTCTTTTCATTTCTTGAGTTTGACTTTTACACTGTGCAAATGGTTTATGAATATCTTACACTCCTGCTCTAAGTTGTCCAAAAACCTCGTTGGAAGAAGGCAGGGTTAAAAAGGCAAATAAACAAGGCCATTCCCACCATCCTACTGGAGGGAAGAAACTTGCCCCTTGCTTTTGAATGACCAAGGCAAAACTTTTATTCAAGTCTCCAGGCTGAAGAAAAAAATCAGAAAATTAATGAAATGAAAATTAAACCCAAAGAGAAATGCCTGGAGCCTTAGAAAGCACAGAGAACAAAGGGATGGCAAGAGCCATGAATAGTAATGAGAGTCCAACTCCACTGATATCAGGAACTATTCTTTTATGTCCATTTAACCGAGGCCTCAAGTCACCTCCTCTGCCTCAGTGAAGCAAACCCAATCTGTTAAGTCTTCTCCAGAATTGAAACATTCAGTGACATTGGAAATTGTGTAAGCAGCTATAAAAATTTGGCTTTTTGTGTTATTGGGGTAGATTTATGCCCATATTGCATGAATCTGTACATATACAACCGCCAATGTTAAATTGAAAAAGATGTGAGAGCTATATTACTAAATTACTTCATAAAATTAAGCTTCCTCACAGAGAGTGGTATCTTTTTACAACAATGATCATTATGTTTATTATGTTACTTTACCTACAACAATTAGCCCAGCTTTTTCTCTAGAAAGAGCTCAAAGTGGGGGGAGGGGTTAATATTTTCTATGTTAGACTTCACTTGGTACTAAAAATAAACCTATGGGATAAATATTTCCATTTTATAGGTAAGTACTACACTAAGGCTTAGTGGAGATGGGCAATTTGATCACAGTTACAGAGCAAATAATGGCAGGGCTGGGCTGGAGGAACTGAGCTTGCTCTGTGTGACTAGAGAGATCCAGCTCTTAGCCAAGAGATTCTCCCAGCTCTCCAAAGCATGCTGATTTTATAAAGAGATCTGGTATAAATTGACTGTTCACGTATCTCAAATATTGTCAGAGACAAGCACTGGGCAGGCCCAGATCTTACGCAGACAATAACTGTGGCAACAATATTAATCATAATAATAATGCTCATAGATTTTATTATGAAATTAACATTTATAGCTATGATATACACACATTATCACAGCTTACACATATTCTGAAACTAAAAACAGAGTCGGATGTAGAAGGTCTAAGTTTGCAGTTTTAGAAAGCAGCAGGGCCAGAACTATCAACACACAGAATCAAAATGAGCTACAGGGAAAATAGTATCCTTGAGTTACACTTTGTCTTCTCTTTGCAATGGCCACCTACTCTTAACTGTTCAGTCTCAATGAATTTCTGTTTGTCACATGATTTTTGTAACAGCAACTGCCCTGTACTTCTCACAGCATTTCTTCAATGGTAAAATCTCTCATAATTCTCCTTTCTTAAGAAAAAAAATTAGAACAGAAATATTCACATGGACAGCACAGACAGGTAATCAGCACAGTAGGCCTGAGGCTGGAGAAGACAGGTACCCAAAGACCCATTTACACATGCTTTTGCTCTAGATTATCAGCTTCCTTAGACATCAAAGGTCTATAATGGTATCAGAATTTAAGGAGCCACAGGGAATCAATGGGTGACTTTAAGATTCTTTTCATGTTTGAGATGACATGATACTTAAGACAAATAAACTGCCCTTGAGGAGAAGGTGCTAATTATAGTACATTCATCCTTTGTATATCCCCATGCACTGTGCTTATAGGCGCTTATCCCTTACTTAGAATATGCAATGTGGTTTTCAACAACTATGAATTGAGTGTCTAAGAAGTCAGATCATGGGTGGGTAAAAAAAGAAACACATTTCTCAGCCTTCTTAAGGCTGAGAATCCTATGGGGACACCTACACTTCTCACTCAGTCACACAACAAAATATGAAATTAGTCCCAAGAAAAAGCTTCAAAAGAAAAGAGATACATGGGGTTGTAATGATCAAGAAAAGATTTCCCATATTCAAGGGCAAAGCAAGCTTTCCTAAGGAAACGCTTTTGAGCTAAGACAGGAGGCCTGACTAGGAGCAAAGTCTATAAAAGGGAAAAGGAAGCATGTGTGTAAAAAGGAGTAAATGTTTCCGGACGATGTAGTCAGAGGAAGCAGGACACCGCTGAGGGGCTGTAAGAAGGTTTGAGTGACTGAAGCACAGAACAGGGTGAGAGGTCTGGTCTGGGAAGAGGCTACCAAGCCACATAGGGGCCAGACCATGATCTTATATATTGCAGGCTGTTTTAAGGATTTCATTTAGACCCTAAGAGCAATGCAGACTCTGAGTTGATTTTAACCAGTCAAGTGACTTCATCATACTTGAATTTTGGAACTATCACTCTGGCTCCCATGTGGAAAGTGGTCTTAAAAGAAAAGACTGGAAACAGGAATAAAAGTTAGGAGGTAGCTGTAGGAATCCAGGGCTCAGCCTTGAGGGTGATGTCTTTAAGAAAATGGGCTATGTCTTATGCCCCATCCACAACAAACCTGTACCATGCCTGAAACAGTAAAATAATATTAACACTAATAATTGTGATACTATGTGATAAATACAGTAATGGAGGCATGGATGTGATACAACAGAGGGAAGAATGGGATGGGGGAATCCGTTGACATATGGCATTATAGTTAAGGACTCAGCTTCTGAGTTACATGCAGGCTAATCCTGGCACCATTGCCTGTAACTGTGCGTTATGACTTTGTTAACATTTTCTACATGGAACTTAAATAGCTGCACGGTGAGCTGTAGTTCAAAAGACCACAAGAAACTGAAGTAGAGAAATTTATGACTCACAGGCACATAGCACAAGGCACACCTTGAGGGGTCACATAGGGAGATAAAGGCAGAGTGTAGACAAGAAGACAGAAAGGACCTGGGGTATACTCCTCGATTAGAGTCCATGGTTGGAGTGCTTTGAGGTTCCCAGGTCGTGGAGTGGTTTGGGGCTCCCAGGCTAGGGCCAGATTGGTCAATTCAAACCAAAAGAGCTGGGAGGCAGCTACTGATCACAAGGGCTATTGGGGAAGCCATATCAGGAACTTTATATTTGCTTGTGACTGTGTGGCTTCTATCCAGGGCACACACTTGTAAGAGGGGGCTAGTGTCAGTTCCTGCAAACAAGTTGGCCTAAAAACATGGATGTCAAGGTAGCATTAATACCATGGAGTAGCTTAGCTAAACTCTCAACACTGTTATCTTTAAGTTCTTGATTTTTCAGAGTTGTCTTCTTTCATCAATGAGAAAAATCGCATATCTGATTTATAGAGTTGTTACAGAGATTAAGTGACATAACTTAAAGTGCTGAGCAGAGCACATGAGAGGCATAGGTACTTAGCCATCCATGAATGATAAATTTTCATTTTGTTTTAATATTCATTACTTTGAATATTGTCTATAAAAAGAAAATAATTGATCTTGATGAATGAGGACGAACTGAGGATCATGTGTCTACAAAAAGAAGAGAAAGTAACATGTGTAGATAACTGTTTTTAATACCAAGAAGTCACTACATCATTATATAGTATTTGAAAAAAATCAATAAACTACAACAAATTGAGTGGTACTTGACAATAAACTGTGGACAACTTCATAAGGTATAAAAATATTAAGAGGGGGCACCTGGGTGGCTCAGTTGGCTAAGCATCTGACTTTGGCTCAGGTCACAATCTCTTAGTTTGTGGGTTTGAGCCCCGCATCGGGCTCTGTGCTGATGGTTCAGAGCCTGGAGCCTGCTTCGGCTTCTGTGTCTCCCTCTCTCTCTCTCTCTGCCCCTGCCCCACTCATACTGTGTGTGTCTCTCTCTCAAAACCAAGCATTAAATTTTTTTTTTTAAAAAAATAAGAGGACACAGAGGAAAGTGGCTGAAAACCAAATCTGAAACCAGGTAGGACACCTGCTGCCATGCTTCAGCTACTAAAACCTGCTGCTTCTTGTTCATCCCATCTGACTCTATTTGTGCCCCAAGGGTTTTTAGCAGTGATGAGCATCTGTAACATTTTCAGATTTCTTCCTTTGCTCCATTCTGATTCGGCCCTTGGGCCCCGGAGTAGTGGAACTCAAGAGGAGAAATCCTCACAGAGCACTTTGCAACTTGACCTTGGATACTTCAACTCTACTTTGCCTTTTTCGGGCAAACACTGTTGTTTTCCATGGGGATAGGGCCATGGTTCCAACCAAACCAACACTAGTAATGGAAGGGAAACTACCTATCCTCATGGAGGCATCAATGATGCCCCTAGGGCTGAGTGCAAAGATTCTGGGACCCCTGATGCTAAGCAAGGAAATGCCAGTTTAGAACAGGTTTTTGAGTTCAAGATCTACTTCAGCAGTATCTCCAGCTGGGTCGAGAAGTGGGAGGGAAAGCTTATTCAACAATGCTGCTTGCCCAGCATTTTCATTCTACAAAGAAACAGGGACTCATTTACAATAAGAAGTCATGATTAGTGCTAGGTTGTATTTAGTGACAATTATAGATGTTACATCATTAGTTTACAATTCTCTAACTGTACTTACAGCCACAGAAACCAAAGAGAGGGAGGAAAAAGAAGAATTCGTGTCATTTTCCAAGGACCTAAATAATTATTTATTGCAAACATAACAACTCAAAGTTGGAATTTGTTTCTTAATTCTCCCCACAGTTGCTGTAGTTAAGACTGCTGCTTTTTATTTGGAAGTGTGACTTCGCTTGTAGTTTTGCCTTTTCTTCCCCCCATAAAGACTTCATAAAAGCTTAAGGGGCTAATATTTTTCAGTGTATGTGTGTTAAATATTAATGGCAGTTTGTTCTGAGTCTGTGCCTTCCCCACAGAGTCTTTAAAAGCTGAGTTATACCAAAAGTTATGACATTACACAAGAGGGGAAACAATCTTCACCATAATGAAGTCATTTGTTCATCAGCCTGAAAATCTTTAGCTGCTTGGTTATGCCTCCTCCTTTCCCTCCTTCCAAGGCAAGAAGGTATTAGCAATGCGAAGGACAGACCTGACCATTACTTAGCATTCGTTTTACTGTCATTTTTTTCTCTCCTGTGATGCTTGACTGTTCAATATAATTATATTAAGAAAACAAGTGTAGTAGCCCTTTTCTCTAAGAATAAGCACACATTTCAATGCTCAGTAACAGTTGGCAAGAGGGGCTCTTTTATCTCACTATTGGAACAAGGGGATTAAGTGCTGTGTTGGGCATGGCTTTGGTTGACGTTGTGGGGTGAAGTGTGAGGAGGCAGTTTGTTAAGTGCCCACACATCAAGCCCTTGGGTGTTTATGATGCTTTGTTCTTTTCCCTGAAGAGCTAAGTATCTGCAAGTACTACAATAAACTAGTGCAGATTGGCAGGTATTTTCTGAGAATTTACTATGTCCCTAAGATTATGGGGAGTGATAGAACAATAAATGTAAATAAAGCATTGATATTTTCCTCAGGATTCCTTCTAGGGAGGAGTTGGTCCTGTGCAAAATGCTAGGGAGATCAGAGGAATCAGACTAGCTTATTCATGAAAACAATGTGTCTTGGCTTATGAAACTTGGCACTCTAAAGCCCATCTTGATAGGATAACCACTCTCTCAACAGCTCAGGTCAAAATCCTGGGTGATGGTGGGAATAGAATTAGGACATCTGTCCAGCCTTGAAGAAAACACTTGTAGTCCTGGGATTCACAGTCCCAACAGGGAAACATGAAACATGGAAACAAGGAAGTAATAATTTTCCAAAGGAAAAATATGGTGCTATTAGCGAAAGAAAGAAGAAAAACACCATATAGTTCCAAACAACGAGGCCCTCTTTAAGAATATCTAATCCACTCGATTTTGCTCATAAACTAACATTTCCTTAAAGTAAGGTAGACAAGCAATGGCACTGTAATAGCAACAGTGTTGTATGGTAACAGATGGTAGCTACACTTGGGGTGAACATAGCACAATGGATAAACTTCTCACATCACTGTGTTATAATCTGGAACTAACGTAACATTGTGTATCAACTATACTCAAAAAAAGTAAAACAGACAAGTAGGAATGGGCAACCCCACTACCGGCTTACATTTCTACCACATCTTACATTTTGCAAAACACACATGTTTACTGCATAGCAGCCAATGCTTGGAAAACTGTGAAATTCACATGTAACACAAAGACCATAGAGTTAAATATTCCAAAATTCCCAACCTGTATTCTATTACTGTGGATCCTGGTCCAAGGAGAAGAAAGTAAAAGATACGATTTACTTCACTTTCCTAGGTCTGTTCTTTCATTTATGAAGTGGGATAATACAGTGACATCTAAGCCAATTTCAAAGTTAGATACTAACATTTAGTCAATGTGTCATATAGGTAAGGTAAATCTCTTAGTAAAATGTTTTACAATCATTTCATAGACAAATACACTTAGCTTATTCTGTTGTATCATTTCCATGCCTGCCCTTGTTAAATGTATCTTATGTATCTTTTCAACTCTTAGTACCGATTATATTCTCATTTTGTCCTTATCAAAATGAATGAGGACTTGACTGAATATACAAAAGGATGAATGAAAAAGACTTCCTCTGACTCAGGGTTGTACCATGTATTTTATTAAATGGTGTTTACTTAAATTGAAGATATGAGTAATAAGCTTCTTTCAAAGGGAAATCAAAGCCCAAAAACACACATTGATATCGACCAGACATTAGAATCTATGGTTAAGTGAATGGTTTTAATCCAACAACTCCATTCAGAGTACAGCACATCTGCATGCCTTAAGACTCACAATGAGAGGTTCTGATTTGAGACAATTGAAATTGGAATTGTCACCTCCACTGCCACTCAGAAAATGGATGTAAATGAGTCCCAGCACTGTTCTCAAGATGCAGGCCCTGACATAAACATGAATCACAACTCCTGTATCAACTGCCCATTACTCAGATACCATTAGGCCTGATCATCTGTGAGTCCTTAGGAGAGCAATTCCCTTGTGAAGTAAGGGAACCTGCACGAGTGATGGTTCAGGCATGAATTTTGATGCCAGAGTGGCACATTCTGATGCCCAGAGGTAAGTCTTGGCTCGGATATATGAATTTAGACCAATTACTTCAACTCTGTGTCTTATAAAGAATAGTACCTTGTCACATAGGCTTATTGTGAGGATTAAATGAGCTAATGCATATAAAATACACAGACCTGTGCCAAGTACAAAGTAAGCACTCTATGATATATCATATCTATATATATATAGATATGATATGTAAACATTTCTCAAAACTCATAAAACAGCATATGCATAAGGCTGAATTTGACCATACGTAAGTAAAACTTCAGCGAACCTGATGTAAACATAAATTGGTAATTTCTGTTCAGAAAAGCACAGTTTGGGGATGTCTGAGTGGCTCAGTCAGTTAAGCATCTGACTCTTGATTTCAGCTCAGGTCATGATCTCAGGGTAATGAGATCAAGCTGCACATTGGGCTCCATGTTGGGCATGGAGCCTGCTTAAGAAAATCTCTGTGACTCTTTCTCTCTCTTCCCCTACTCCCACTCTGGCCCTCCTCCTCCCACCTCAAAAAAATAACAAATAAAATAAAGTCTGTGCCTTGTAACTCCATTAAAAAAATATTTGTGTGATTCAGCTACAGCAGTTTTCAGAGGGAATTTTCTAACTCTAAATGGCTATACAAGAAAAGCAGAGGCTTAAAATCAAGTATGTTCTCCAATTTACTTAGATTTGCCTAAAAGAGCAAACAAAACACAAAGAAAAATGATCAAGGTAAAAGCAAAAATCAATGAAATGGAAAATAGACACACAAAAGAAAAAATAATTTAGAAAAAACTACTAATTGTCATTATGATGAGTTCTATCAAATATTCAAGGTAGAAATAAGACCAATATTATACACTTTCAGATAATAGAACACTTCCACCCTTATTGAACAATGCCAATAAGCCAGTATCGTAAAAATAGATGAAAAAATCTTTAATAGAATGTTAAAAATACAAATTCAGGAATTTACATAAAAAGGACCATACATCATTATCAAATAGGGTTTACACTAAAAATCCAAGTTTGTTTCAGTATTCAAAAAGCAATTATTTTAAGTCACTACACTAACAGAATCAAAGAGAAAATTATGTGAATATACTAATAGGTAGAGTATGTAATGAAATTACACACACATTCCTTTACAAGCAGGTAAATAAAACCTCTTGGCAAACTAGAAATATAATGAAGTACTATCAACTTAACAAAGAAGATATATGAAAAACCTACAGACAAAAATCATACATAATAAAGACCAAATGCTTACCCTCTTAATTTGAGAGTAAGAATGTTCAGTCTTAAAACTTCTATTCAGTACTGTACTAGCAAATTCAATAAAGCATAAAAAAGGAAAAAAGTGCATAAATATTGGAAAATAGAAAATAAAACATCCTAAGGTACGTACAAAAAACTGATAGACTTAAATGAATCCATAAAGATGGCAGGTTACAAAATCAATATAAAAATATCTATGTTTTTATATACCATCAATGAATAGTTGGAAATGAAAAAAAATCTTAACATTTACAGTAAAGCAAAATAAAATAGAAACTAATTTACCAAAAATTTTCAAAACTTCTATACTAAAAACTAAAACAGAAAACTAGGGCTAAAAAGCATTGCTCAGAGAAATTGTAAAAAGTCAAAATAAATTAAGAAATATCCCACATGCAGGGAATCAAAGATTTGATACTACTAAGATATCCATTCACTCCACATGGATCTATAACTTCAATGAAATCCCATCGAAAACCTCAGCAAGCATTTTTATAGAAATTGCCAAACTAATTCTAAAATTTTTATACAGAATATACAGGAAAATTTTTATATTACAATAGGAAAAAATAATTTGGGGGAAAAAAAGAAGATTGGAGGGTTACACTCCCTAGTTTCACTAGTCATTGCAAAACTATAGAGTAATTAAGACAACATGGTACTAGCCTAAGGATAGATATATAGATAAATGAAACCATATATAATCAATTGATTTTTTTCAAACTCTTTGTAGAGATACTGTAACAATTTAAATCATACAATTCATTTAAAATGCAAAATTAAATGAGTTTTAGTATATTCACAGAATTATGCAGCCATCAATACAATTAATTTTAGAACATTTTCCTCACTCCCAAAACAAACCCCACACAATGGGCAATCATTCCCCCTTTGACACTTACCCTTCTCCTTGTCCTAGTCAATCATTAATCTACTTGCTCTCTATATACAGTTGTCTGTTCTGGAATAGAAATGGAATCCTACAATATGTGGTAACTAGCTTCTTCAATGCAGCATAGTGTTATCAAAATTCAACCATATTGTAGCATGTACACTTCATCCATGTTCATAGTCAAATAATATGCCACTGTAAGGGTCCATCGTATTTTCTTTATTCCTTTATCAGTTGATAGACATTTGGATTGTTTCTACTTTTTGGCTATTATGAATAATGGATGTTATGAACAATGCTGTATGAATTTTTGTGTGCATGTATTTTTCATTTCTCTTGGATATACACCTAGGGGTAGAATTGCTTGCTTATATATTAACTCTGTGTATATTTTTAAATTTTTCTAATGTTTATTTTAGAGAGGGAGAGAGGGAGGGAGGGAGGGAGGGAGGGAGAGAGGGAGGGAGGGATAGAGAGAGACACAGCATGTGAGGGGGGGAGGAACACAGAAAATGGGAGACACAGAATCCAAACCAGGCTCCAGGCTCTGAACTCTCAGCACAGAGCCCAAGGTGAGGCTTGAACTCACAGATCATGAGATCATGATCCGAGCCAAAGTCGGATGTTTAACCAATTGAGCCACTCAGGCACCCCAGCTCTATGTATATTTTTGAGGAGTTTGAAGATTATTTTCTAAAGCAACTGCATCATTTTACATTCTTAACAGTAGTATATGGAGGTTCTAATTTCTCCATATCCTCACCAAAACTTATGTCTTTATTATTATTATAGCCATCATAGTGGGTATGAAATAACATGACATTATAGTTTTAATTTGCATTTCCTTGATGTTTGATTGAAAAAATTGATTTTTTTTATCGAGAGAGAGAGAGAGAGAGAGAGAGGGAAAATCCCAAACAGGCTCTGCACAGTCAGCTCAGAGCCCAATGCCAGGCTCCATCTCATGATGGAGAGATCATGGGAGATCATGACTTGAGCAGAGATTGAGAGTCAGATGCTTAACTGACTGAGCCACCCAGGCATCCTGACAAAGTTGATTTTTGGGAATTCAATGGGTAAAAGGCAGACTTCAAAACACTGTGTGTTTATGGAAAAACAGTTATCATAGTACAAACACACACACACACACACACACACACACACACACACACACACACACGACCCTTGTGTCACACAAAAATTTTAACTTGAAAGAATCATAGACATAAATATAAATGCTAAAATTATAAACTTTTGAAGAAAATGCAGGAGAATATCTTTGTTAACTTGTGGGAAGCAACAATTTCTTAAAACAAAATAGCACAAACCATTCTATAAACCATTCTATAAACCATTTATAATATTCTAAATATTATAAACCATTTATAATATTCTAAAGCACAAATATATTAATTAAAATATGCAAATTAGGCTTTGTTAAAATTAAAGCCTTTTGTTCTTCAAATGATAGCATAAACTACACTTGAAAAACTATTCTTTAGTGATAGAAACCTGATCAGAGGTTAGCAGGGCAGGTAGGCATAAGGAATTTTTCTATGGTGTAAACACTATCTTAATCAGGTGGTAGTTATGAAATTTATACATTTGCAAAAATTATCTACTTTATGTAAAACTTAAAATAATATTATGAATTTTATTAAAAGGAAATTATACTGCAATAACACTTGTATTAAAAGGAAAGGATTATAAAGCAGTGATGATATTCCAAGCACTATTCTATGTATGGGTACACAATGACAGTGGAATCAGGTGTAGCCCCTGCTTTCATGGAGGTTGTAATCTAGTCTACTTTCTTATTACCTGGGTTATTTCATCCAACCTCACAACTATCTTATAAGGAAATATGGTCTAAGATTATTCCCTTTTCAGAAATGAAGTAATGGCTCAGAGATTTTAACTGAATAGCTCAAATTAGAGATATTGTAGAGCATAGCAGGCATTGAGCCTAGGTTTTCTGGTTGTAAAGACAGCTTTTTTCTGCTAACTGTGAAGTGATGCATTTTATCACTTCACAAGTATTTACCGACCACACAAACATACAGACACACACACACCTAGTGCCAAAAGCATTAACTTATAGCAAAGAGCATACAAGTAGACATGTACCAGAAGTCCTATAGCAGGTGCACTTCTTTCTGGTTTTATTACAACAGAAAATGTACTTAACTCTGAGATTGTTTCTTTTTCTCTAGGACCGGAATGAACTACCTGTTTATATATGCCAAAGCACATAAAACTAACCAACCTGGTTTTATAAAGTTCCTTTCATACTTTCCTGCATGCTTACAAAAACGAACATGAATATGTGTATCATTATAGCAGTTTTGATAACTAAAAATACTATAGATGTACTTATATCCAAGTTACTGTACATGTTCATATGTGTATTTTTATAGTGCATGGTTTTCACTCAATACAACATATATCCAGATCTATGTATAAGTATCTACCTCATTCTTTTTAATAACTACATGATCTTTGTTAGCAATGTCTTCACATTTTTTTTCCATTATTCCCCTTAATGAAGAAATTCCACCACGTTCTATTTGGAAGTGGGGAGTACCATAAACAATATTGTGGGATGTATTCTTTTAAAAAGGTGAATTACTAGCTCAAGAGTCATTCATTTTTCATTTTAAAAAGTATGATCAAACCATTATCTGAAATTGTGGCAGTTCGAACACACTCTCCCATGGCAATGGGTGAGGGGATATATCCTGTACTCACATGTCCTCTGTTGTTTTTATTCCAAACCAATAAATAAATTCATATGTGCCACATTCCACCCATCCAAACCCACTACCTGTCTTCCTTTGTCCTAGGCAAGTGTGATCATGTCAAAGCTGGTGTGTGATAGATAAGCCATCCCTGAAACACAGGACTAGGCTCTGAGCGGAGTCAGTGTGCCAGGGACCACGGTGCAGGAACAACAGAGGCCGGCTTTCCTCCACTCTAGCAGCTCATGTATTTACCGTTTTCCACATGTCTGAGCTAATGACTCTGCTGATGTGGAGCAGAGGATTACACTAAGCCACTCTTTGTAATGCTCGCTTGACTGAGGATGAACTCAGGATGAAATGATGTTTGTAATGTTCTTTCAAGAATTGTAAGCCACTGAATTTGTCAAATATTTATATTGGGCAACCAGCATCTATCTGTCTGTCTGTCTCTCTATTCACATATCTCTATAAAGCCCTGTTCTTTTGTCCAAACACTATTTTCAAAGGCTTACAGACATAACCCATAACCAGATAGGATATAATCTCATTCAGAGGCATGGAACAAGATTCTAAATGAGGCTGCTGATATTATTTATTGATTTTTCCAGGTTTACATTCAGTCTTTTCAGCACCAACCATAAATAGGGTTTAAATGCATCTTGTTCCCTTTTCTCTTTTCAGGTTCTACTCGACTTCACTCCGTCAAAGACCCTAACTTAACTTTAGTGGCTATTTTTTATCACTGAGGTTGTTAGGACTCATCCAGGCTCCATTCTAGGATGGCAATAGCTGATCTTTAAGGAGGACCATCTCTAAACCTCTACCTTGCTAATAAAAATCATTCTATATGGAAATCTTAAATAGCCACTATTCTAAAATCCTCTTCTCCATCAGGAGCAGAAAAATGTTAGGAACCAAGGTGGGGGGTGGGGACAGAAAATCATACCTGTCTGCATGTGGATAAATAAGCTGTAGTCTCCCACCCTGAAAAGCTCAACATCTAGCAAGGTCAGAGGCATGCACCACTAGTTCAAATGATGCATGCCAGAAAGGGACCACAGGGAAGAAAAAAAGTGAGTAACACGAGGTAACTTGGTGGCACAGGGAGCTATCTATCTTGTCTTGATTGAACAGACTAGAGAGGGTTTCACACATGGGCTGAGCCTTCAAAGATTGTTAAGACAGCAAAAGGCCAAGCAAACCACATCAGTGAAAGCACAGAGACCATAATGAGTATGGCACTTTGAATCCAGTACCACTTTATAAAGGGGAACTGGACTAATTAGAGCCAAGTTTTAAATGTAGAATTCAAAGGCTAATGTCCAGACTCTGCTGGAAGGAACCAGAGGATATTTTGTTAAGATAAGTCATGAGGACATTTTTCAGTTTGTCATTATTCCTCATTTTCTAGCTCAAGCCCCAGAGCACACACTGAATCTCAATATTTCCAAAGGTCTCTGCACACAAAAGAGAAGGATGGGCGATTTACAGTCAGGGAAACAAGCCACTTGGGACGCACTCAGAGAGTGGCAATTCTGGGCATTGTTAATTCTGACCCTGTGGCCAGAAAGTCTGAGGACACGAGGATAGGCATAACCAGCCCTTCCAGCTCAAGCCCTGTAGGGGAATATCTTCATAATGAACAGGGGCCCTGTGAGCCCTTGATTTCTTGTTCACTTGGGAAGGTGCCTGGAGGCCTGGTCTGATAAACCAGCCTCTCTCTGTCCTGAGTATACACAACAGGGTTATGGCAGGTGACAGGTCCAATTGCTGCTAATGCCAATAAAAGGATGCATCTCACTTTCCTTACAATTAAAGCCAGCAGGACCCTTTTGTTAATGCACTGGGGGAAGATGATGAGAAAAAAAAAACCCAGTAATAGTAATATAAAGAATATACACAAAAATGAAGAGAATAGTCATATGCAGAAGGACCTTTGCTCAATGGCTGCCTTTTTTTTTTTTTTTTTTTTTTGGCGGGGGGGTGGTCACTAATGCACAAATCTGCTTGCACAAATCAAGTGTGAACTCAGCATTTTGCCCCAGATAATGAAAAGAACAGGCAATAAGAACCACTGTTAAACATTGATAGTCGGACAGGCTCACAGAAATTCTAAGGGGAAAAAGTCTGAACACAGCATTTGTTTCAGGTTCAAGCTGTAATTGCCAATATAGAGAGTGTCTAGGAGATAATGGCTTTGGAAGTGCAGAGCAACAGGACAGGTGTAGATCTAGTCCTTGGGAACACCGCGTACGTTCATTCTTCATATCCAGAATTTGACTTTATTTTTCCATCAGTCCACTAAAAAGGATGGCCATTCATTTCCCACTTGTTTCACTCTATAGGATGTGTGCGTGTACCTGTAAGCCAGGAGTGTGTGCATTTGAATATGTGTGTGACAACACAGATACTAAATGAGAAGGAGGAATAAGTATCCCATTATGAAAAATGGCACATCCAAGATAATCATGCTTTTGATTCATTAACACACGGTATGCCTTCACAATACTCCAGTGTACCTTGTGCTGAGATCTGCTTCTTCCTCCCTTGTCTCAAGCCACATTATCTGATGCAACTTTTGCTAACCCAGCTTCCTTGTGTGTCAGGATTCAGAATTAAGTGGGTACAGTCCAAGACTCTGGGATGGGGAGGATGTACAATATTATCCTCACCTTCTCACAACTTCTCAAGCAAAAAAAAATGTGAGAAATAAGGATGCCACGAGCCATTGTACTCTTCACTGCAGCAAAAAATGTTCAGATCCTCAATTACACTTTTTCATTTTTCCCAATTTTTATTCTGGTCCTCTGGTTTCCTGTGCTGGACAGATGATCTTCCTCCCATACTAGCTGACTATGAGTTTTGTTTCTCACAGACAATGTGATCTTGATGTTCCTGCTTCCCAATAAAATCAAAATCACATTCCCATAGATGGCATTTAGACACCACCATGGACGTTAAAAATATGTACGTCTTGGGGCCCCTGGGTGGCTCAGTCAGTTAAGTGTCCGACTCTTGGTTTCGGCTCGGGTCATGATCTCACAGTTCCTGAGTGAGCCCCACATTGGGCTTCACTCTGACAGCATGGAGCCTGCTTGGGATTCTCTCCCTCTCTCTTTGCCCTTCCTCCACTCACTTTCTGTCTCTCTCTCAAAATAAACTTAATTTTTTTTAAAATACGTATGATTAGGGGTGCCTGGGTGGCCCAGTTGGTTAAGTGTCCAACTTCGGCACGAGTCATGATTTCGCGATTCTTGAGTTCGAGCCTCATGTCGGGCTCTGTGTTGACAGCTTGGAGCATGGATCCTGCGTGCGTTCTGTGTCTCCCTCTCTCTTTGTCTCCCCCCAACTCATGCTCTGACTCAACCTGTCTCTCTCTCTCAAAATTAAATAAATATTAAAAAAATTTTTTAAATATATATATATATATATATATATATATATATATATATATATGTCTAACCCTGTTTTAATTAGAACTTTAGAATTGGGGAAAAAAATTAAAAATGACACAGTTGTGCCCTATCATTTCAGATGAGTTATGGAAAGACAACACTAAAATTGGTGACAATAGGACTAAGGGCAAGCAAGATCTGACTTCTCATGCAGGGATCTTACTGCTATCTCATTCTTTCCGTCCTACATCCACCCATGCATTTAGAGTATTTAACAGCTTATACTGTACACACTTGAATAAGCACTGTAAAATAGGATTTGAGTATAAGAAATAAATAAAAATCACTAAGGAGCCCTGTCCTCAAGAATTTCAGTCCTCAATTAAGCATATGAAACTAACAGCTTTAGTACACCGTGGTGCATGAGAGTCCTAGTCAATTCTGTTTTTCAAAGTAACTCCAGCAGAAAAAATAATTCCACAAAAAAGAATGCACACAGGAGCACCTGGGTGGCTCAATTGGTTAAGCATCCGACTTTGGCTCAGGTCATGATCTCACGGTTCATGGGTTTGAGCCCGACATCGGGCTCTGTGCTGACAGCTCAGAGCCTGGAGCCTTCTTCAGATTCTGTGTCTCCCTCTCTCTCTGCCTCTCCCGTTTGTGCTCTCTCTCTGTCTCTTAAAAACAAATAAATGTAAAAAAAACAATGCACACAAATTAAAGGCAGTTGTAATTAAACATCCTGACAAACATAAACGCTCACCATTGATTATAAAGATACTAACTACCCATTATGGGCAAAACAAAACCCATCAAAAACAAATGAAGTTCAAAGGTTCTATGTTGTTGTTGTTGTTTTTTTATGAGTCAGGTCACTGAATATTTTTGCAACAACATTTATTGTAGTATTTTTACTTTGGGAGTACATTTTTTAGGAATATTTTTTTTTCCTGTGTAAAATAAGGATTATAGGCTTGGTGTCTGTGGCAGGCAGAATAATGGCCCCCAAAGATTCCCACATCCTAAATGCCCAGGAATTGTGAACATGTTATGTTACAGGTTATGTTACATGGCAAAGTGGAGTTTAGGTTTCAAGCTATCAACGGATTTTAAAATGAGACTATTTTGGATTATCTGGGTGGGCCCAGTGTTATCTCAAAGGTCCTTGAATGTAGATAAGTGAGACAGAAGCTATATAGTGATTTGAGTGATATAACATAAGTCTTGATTAGCTACTGCTGGCTTTGAAGATAGAAGGGAGACAGGAGCCAAAGAATATAGTCAACCTCTGGAAGAAACTGGAAGAAGTAAGAAAATAGATTCTCTCCTACAGCTTGCAGAAGGAATGTGGCCCTGCTGACACCTTGCACCTTTAACCCAGTGAGACTGATTTTAGACTTATGACTTTCAGAACCATAACATAATAAATTTATATTGTCTTAAGTCATCAAGTGGCATTTTGTTTCAGCAGCAGTAGGAAGCTCATACAACCTCCAATGTTCTTCACAAGCTAAATCATTCCCTCTCTCTCCCCCTCCTACTACCTCCCTCTCTCTTTCCCAAAAATCTTTGAAAACTCTCTCCATGCTACCTTGCCTTCTTTCATTTGCCTCCTTCATGTCATTCTTAGTTCTGTTCTACAGGAACAGTATTTATATTCCATTAGACATCACTAAAATCTGCTTTGGATTCTCTCAATTTTCCTTCTAATTCTCTTAAAAGGTCCCACAAAAAATAAATAAGTAAATAAATAAACAAACCCAAAAAAAATCCACCAAAAAAACAAAAAACAAACAAACAAAAAGATCAAATAGTCCTTAGGAGGAGAAAGGCAAGAAATTATATCAGTATATTTTTACTTATAGGTTTATTTCTCTTATCACAAATTTTCTGAAGAACATTGTTTAAATATAGACTCATCATGCCTACTTCACCAGGATCATGTAGGTTACAACTACTTTATAAATTATCCCTAATAATATAGAAAATATCCAAATATAAAAGCCAAATGTAAACAACTTAGTTCGGGTGCAGTACCTTGAAATCAACCTTTTCAGCACTTACTGAAATTCTTTCTATTCACTACACAAGACGTGTATTAAAGAACCAAGAGTAAGAAAGCAAATATGAAAAAAAAATCAGAAAAACCATCCCAGTTTTGTAAATAATGCAGTTTGAATATACTTGAAATTAGCTATTCACTTGAATTTATCAAAATGCAGTATTCATCTATGCTGAAAACTAATCCGGTTTCTAACATGGCTCAATGTGCACTGGAAAAAAAAAAAAAAAACCTCGGAGTATGTGGAAGCCCATCTGAATATGCATTCAATATAAACTAATGGCAGCTGGGAAATAAAACGCTTTTGATGCAGATGGGCAAGTGCTCTATAGAAAACATTTTTATCCTTTTTTAATAAAAGGGTTTTTTCTCTCACTTTAATACAGACATAATCATAAAGAAAATTGCAAAGAATTCATTGCAAACTACATTCTTAGAAAAACGCATCAAGTTTTTAAATTCCCTCTTAGTGTGTGTGTGTGTGTGTGTGTGTGTGTGTGTGTGTGTGTGTGTGTGTGTTCTAAAGAAGACATATACCCAGTACCAATCGGTTAGGTCGTAAAACTTTATTTCCAAGCAGTCATTTGAAACTTCAACTATTTTTCTCCATAACTTGATTTTTTTAGCTGGAAAACTAAAAGTGTGTTTAATCCATAATCCACTAAAAGAGTAGATTTTATCCAAGGAAATAAAAAAGAATGGTATTACAATTTCTGGGAACAAATAGCAAGATTAGCAAGTATTTTGCTTTCTGATTTATGCTTTTAAAAATGGGAAACATACTAGATGTTCATATTTGAAAACACATGAGTAACAATTATTAGTATTCCTTATTTGGAATGCCAGAGTTAAGAGTCAAGGACATTTCTTGCACATTCAAGGAATATAATATTCCAATCCCATCACTCTTGCTCTTCCCACAATAACCTCTGGTCAAAACAAACCCAGATGTCACAATAATCCCAAAATAATCTTCTAATGTATTCATTCATTCAATATAATTTATCAAGTGCCAGCTAAACATCAGGCATCATGCTGTTTCCTCACAATAGCTTTGTGTTAGCCCCATTTTACAGATGTGGAAAGTGAGACTTAGCATTTCAGTAACATAACTGACTTTCTATGTGAGTCTGAGAGTGTGTTTCACCTCACTTAATCCTAACCACCTTAGGAGGTCATTACTTTTATTACCCTTATTATACTAAAGAACAAATAGAGTGACAGAATATGAGAAACTGGCCTGAAACTACACAGCATTTTTAGTAACATAGCCCACAGTCAATCCTTAATTTTTCTGATGCCAGATCCCAAGCTTGTAACCTCTGTGTTTAGGTCATTTGTCAGTAAAGGAAAAAAAAAGTAGTAAAGTTGGAGTTTGAAACCACATGTCTTACTCCAAAGCCTGAATTACCAATTTAGTGAAGGAAGGAAGATATGTAACCCAGGAACTATGATGGAATATGCAAAGCACCATAACCAAGGTGTGAGAGGTTAGGGCAGGGTAGGCTTAGCAAAACAAGCTTATCCAGCCAAGCTTTCAAGATAAATGTAACTGAAACAGGACCCAAGTAGAGGGAATGACATTTCAGCAGAGGAAAGATGGGTCCCAACAGCACAGGTATGTGAAAGTGGCATATATATTCAGGGAACTGTGATTTGGCAATATAATGCAAACATAATATTCATACTTGGAAATCATGGAGAATTAGACTAGAAACGTAAGCACAGATCTGTTTGTAATCTCCTCTTGTTATGAAAAGAATAGCCAGGTGAACTGGTAAGAGCCAATGGTTCCTCCCCTTTATTTGAAGAGCGTTTTGAAGTATAGGAAAGAAAAGTAAGGATTGTGCAGCCGCAGAGCCAGCCTCAGTGTTTATCTGCTGGAAAGCACTAGGAGCCAAACCTGAAGAGCACCTATGAGGCAAGATTAACTTTCTCAGAAATGTGCTGGAATGTCAAAGACAGACTTGATTGGCTCACGTGAAAATTGTCAATTTAGCAAGAACACAGTTATGGAGAGAAAAACCTAGTTCTGCTCACTGACGCATGTGCAAGATGAGATGCTGGCAGTGGAATTGTGTATTTATGATAATTTTGCTATTGCAGGGCCAGGGAGGCCATCTACCAGGGAATTGCAGTAATTAGATGAGGAAAGTGATTGTTCCATAAAACTCAGCTAAAATGTTACAGTGGAGCAGAGAGAAATGAAGAATCAAGAGTATTTCCCAAATCAGAAAAGATTGTTTTATTGTCTATTTTACAAGCATAGTTAGGATGTTAAATTGGAAGCAAATCTAGCTGGAAAGCAGTAACATTCCAGATTTGGCCATCAAATTAATTCTGTCATAATGAAATGTGAAATTTGACTGAAATGAGGAGGAATTGGATTTAGTCTGCTTGTGCTGGTGGCTTTCAATTATAACATAACATAATCCACATCCTTTTGTTAAACATAAAAATAAATGCTGAGCAAACAGAGGCGACTGCTGAACAAGAAACATACAAAGAGGTGCCAATCTACAGATTTACAAGGCTTACCTGGGAGGTCATCAGAAAAATGAGGGTATCAGAATAGATCATTTCTAATGTCATTTAGAGCAAAGCTGTGAATGACTATAGCCACAAGTTTAGTTCTTAAGAGGGACTAACATGTCATAAAATGTACTAAAGTATTAAAGTTGGCCAATGGTTTCCTTTTTTTGTAAGTGAAATTGGTTCTAGACTATTCCTGTCATAATTTCATGCCTGCTGTCCTGATTTCAGCTATGCTTTCTAACAATGGAAAGGAGCCAGTGAAATTATAGAGAGGAACCAAGGGTTAGCTCATGTAACCATGGTTCTGTTGGAGAAGCTGGGCTGTCTAGGCTACTCACTTCATGTTTTAGACCTAAAACATAACAAAGGAAACCTACCACTGTTTCCAAGTCTTCTGTCTACTCCTTTTATCATCTTCTCTCCTTGAGAGAGAATAACCGGCCATATACTCATACATTCTATGAGTAAGTGATTGAGACAGACTGTCTCAAGACTGTCCGACTTCATCCAAAGTTCATTTTTCAGACCCAGGGCAAGGGAAAAAGGAAGTGTCAGTTATGTCCTGTTACAACTTTTTATATTGACAGCATGTCAAAATAATAATATTTGAGGTAAATTGGGTTAAATAAAATACATTAAAATTAACTTCACTTGTTTCCTTTTTTGTAATATAGTTACTAGACATTCTTAAATTATATATGTGCCTTGCATTATGTTTCTATTGAACAATGCTGATCTCGACAGTGCACAGGATGGGACACTGGCCCACTATTTTGGGCATCACTATCGCTGAAGAATAGTAAGTGGGAAGTATGCTACATGCTTTAGTAAGACACATGATCTCCAGAAGTTGGGGGAGTCTACAAACCTTTAAGAGTCTATTACATTGGTGAAACTCTTAAGGGTCCAGAGATGTGGAGCATGCTGGGGCATCCCCTCCAGAGTAAAAGATGTATTGGACCTTAAACCAACTATCACTAAGAGTAAAGCACAACAATTAGGAGACCTCTTTGGTTTTCAGATATTCCATACTTGGGAATACTACTCTCATGAGCTTATTTGGGTGGCATAGGATGTTGATGTTGAGTTAGTGGAAGAATAGGAGACAGCAGTAAAGAAGTCCTAAAGCTTGGTCCATACAACTTGACAAATTCCATGTGGTAGAGTTAGTCATGGGGGCTCTAGTTTGCACTAATCACCTTACTCTTAAAATTTTCACAGAATGTGACCAATAAGAATGCTAGAGAAGTTGGAAATGGATGGATTGAATTTATTTTTTTAAATGTTTATTTTCAAAGAGAGAGAGAAGGAGAGGGAGGGAGAGGGGCAGAGAGAGAAGGACACAGAACCCCAAGCAGGCTCCATGCTGCCAACACAGAGCCTGAAGTGGGGCTCTAACCCACTAACTGTGAGATAGTGACCTGAGCCAAAATCAAGAGCTGGACACTTCACCCACTGAACTACCCAGGCACCTCTGGATGGATTAAATTTAATGTAAAAACTAGATGGATCTGATTGATTCAAAGTAGTGCACTATGACAGATACTTTTGCCAAGATACCCTTCACTGGGTCAGTGCACCCACCCCCTTGATGCTATGGATGCTATGGATGTTGGCTCCCAAAAAATGTCCCCTACTCTAGAGTTTTCCTTGGATGAATGGTAGCTTCCTTTAACCATATTACAGAAAAGGTAACAAGTGAAATTAATTTTAATAGTATATTCTATTTAACCCAATTTACCTCAAATATTATCATTTTGACATGCTATCAATATAAAAAGTTGTAACAGGACCTAACTGATGCTTCTTTTATCAGGGCATTCTCACTAAGCAAAAGAGCTGCAACATAGGTAAAGCAAAAACTGATGGAACTGAATGTTGGAATAAATAAATCCAAGATTTTAGTTAGAAGTTCAATGCCCTTGGGGTGCCTCGGTGGCTCAATTAAGTGTCTGACTCTTCATTTCGGTTCAGGTCATGAACTCATGGTTCATGGAAGTGAGCCCTGCACTGGGCTCTGTGTTGATAGCACACAGTCTGTTTGGGATTGTCTCTCCCCGCTCTCTCTGCCCTTCCCCCCACTAACATGCTCTAACGTGTTCTCCTTCCCTCTCTCTCAAAATAAACACTCAAAAAAAAAAAACAAACAAACAACATAAAAAAAAAAAAACCCAAAAACTTCAATGCCCTTCTCACAATTCATGAAGCAACCAAACAGGAAATCACCTATTCAACACCATCAACCAAGAAGCCAATTGGTGTGCATACAGCAGTCTACCTAACAACTACAAAGTACATTCTTTTGAAGAACACATGGAATATATACCATGTAGATCATATCCCAGACCACTAAAAAAACCTTAATAAATTTAAAATAATTGAAAACTATACAGTATGTTGACAAAACTGGAATCACACTTGAAATCAGTAACAGAAAGACAATGGGATAATTGCCCAACAGTTAGAAACCAAATACACTTGTAAATATTCCATGAGTCAAGGAGGAAGTCTCAAGGGAAATTTAGAAATACACTGAACTGAATAAAAACGAAAATACAATGTATCAAAAGTTTGAGACACAGCTTAAACAGTGTTACAATGAACATGTATAGCACTAAATGTATACCTTAGCAAAGAAGAAATTATCTCAAATCAATAATCTAACTTTCCACTTCAAGAACCTATTAAAAAAAGAGAGAGACAAGGAGCAAAATGAGCTCAAAGCAAGCACAAAGAATAAATAACAAAGGTAAGAGCAGAAGTCAGAATATGGAATTTAAGAAACAAATCAACGAAGCATGAGGGGTGGGGCAGGTGGAGAGAGAGAGAGGCAAACCAAGAAACTGACTCTTAATTCTAGAGAACACACTGGTGGTTACCAGAGGGGAGGTAGGGGGAATGGGTCAAATAGGTGATGGGGATTAAGGAGGACAGTTGTTGTGATGAACACCAGGTGTTGTATGAACATGCTGAATCACTGTATTGTACACCTGAAACTAAGGTTACACTGTATGTTAACTAATTTAACTTTAAATTAAAACTTAAAAAAATAATGAAGTTAAAAATAGCCAAATCAATAATACAAATAGTTGGCTCTTGGAAAGAGAAAACTACTGACAAACCTCTAGCAAAAATAAAAAAAAAAAAAAAAAAACCAAGAATCACAAATTTTTAGAGTAAAATAAGGATATCACCATAGACCTTACATTTATTGATGGATAATAACGAATACTAAAAACAGTTCTACACATAAATTTGACAATTTAGTAGAGATAAACCAATTTCTAAAAAAACTACCCAACTCAATGTGAAATAATTTAATAAGGCTCATAAATATTAAGAAATGTTAATTTTTAAAATGTATTTTTTAAGTTTATTTATTTTTGAGAGATAGAGGCACAGTGTGAGCAGGGGAGCAGTAGAGAGAGAGGGAGACACAGAATCAGAAACAGGCTCCAGGCTCTGAGCTGTCATCACAGAGCCGGACACGGGGCCCGAACTCATGAACAGCGAGATCATGACCTGAGCCAAAGTCAGAGGCTCAACCGACTGAGCCACCCAGGCGCCCCAAGAAAAGTTATTTTTTAATTAAACGACTCCCAAAATAGAAATCTCCAGTTTCATATGGTCTCACTAAATGATTCAGCCAAATATTTAAAGAAGCAGTAACACAAAGTCTACACAATCTCTTCCAAAAAATACGAATTTCTCAATTCATATTATGAAGCTAGTATTACCCTAATTTTAAAACCAAAAACAGTACAAAAAAAGATAAAACTACATATAGAGAATTCAATAACATGAAAAAAATCATACACCCCTACCAAGTAGGGGTTATTTCCAGGAAGAAATGCTAGTTTAATATTTGAAAAGCAACCAGGGTCACCTACCATATGATTAAACTAAATAAGAAAAATCACATCATCGTATCCATCAATATAGAACAAGAATTTTTTTATCATTCAATAGCCATTCATGATAGAACTCACGCAGATACACACACACACACACACACACACACACACACACACACACACACAAATATTAGGAATAGAGGGGAAATTCCTCAACTCAGCAAAGAGCATGTAATCTGTACTGTATGGGGAAAGACTGAATACTTTCCACCTGAGATCAAGAAAACGCAAGCATGTTCCCTGTCACCATATCAACAGAGTGCTGGAAATTCTAGCTGGTGTAATTAACAAAACAACAACAAAAGGAAAGGAAATAAAGTGTATTTCTATATACCAGCAAAGAAAATAAGGACACAACACTAAAAATACAACACCATTTCCAAATGAACTTCTTAGATACAAATCAAACAGAAGAAGTACAAGACTTTTATGTAGAAAATTATATAACCTGATGAAATAAATCAAAAAATATCTATATAAATGGGAGACATGCCATGTTCTAGATTAGAAGATTCAACCTAATAAAGATGCTAATTCTCCCCCAATTTATATATAGGTTTTATGCAATTCTAACAAATTCCACAGTAATTTTTATAGATATAGATAAGATCATTTTTAAATTTACATATAATGGCCAAAGAATTAGAATACCTACAACAATTGTGAAAGAGAAAAACACATCAAGAGGAACCATTTTGCCTGATTTCAACAGTTATTATACAGCTACAATAATGAAGGCACTGTGGTATTAGCTGAGGGGTAAATACATCGATCACTAAAACAGAATACAGAACCCAGAAACAGACCCACATAAATACATCCAAATTGTATTTGACAAGGTACAAAGGCATTTCAATGAAGAGAAATTGACCATTTCAACAAATGATGGAGTAACTGAACATCCATAGGCAAAAAGAGAGAGTTTCAATCTTGGTCTTATTCCTTGTACAAAAATTAAATCTAATTAAAATTAGATCACAGGATAAAATGTATACTGTAAACCTATAAAACCACTGGGGGGAAAATCTTCAGGATTTAGGGGTGAGCAAAGAGTTCTTGGGCTAAAAGCACAATTCATTAAAGGAAAATTTGATAAATTAGACTTCATCAACACTAAAAATCTGTGAAAGACCTTGTTGAATGGAGAAACGGACAAGCTATACAAGTGGGAGAAAATATTTCCAAACCATAAATCTGACAAAAGACTAGGATCTGGAATATATAAAGAACATTTACAACTCAACAGTAAAAAAGCAGAGAAGCCCATTGGAACATGGGCAGAAAACATGAAGGGACATTCCACTGAAAAAGAGATACCAATGTCAAATAAGCACATGAAAAGATGTTTAATAATAGCCAAAATCATGAGCTATTATTAAATACAAATTCAAACCACAATGCAACACGGCACTGATCAGAAGGGCTAAAATCAAAAATAATAATGTCACCCAATGATGACAAGGATGTTAAGAAAGTTGATTATTTCACACATTGCTGGTGGGAATGTAAAATGATAATGCCTCTGAAAAACAACGTGACAATTTCTTTTAAAAATAAACATGTAACTAGCCTAAGACAGAGTAATTGCACTCCTGGGCATTTATCCCAGAGAAGTGAGAACTTGTGTTTACACAAATACCTGTATACAAATGTTTATAACAGTTTTATTTGTAATAACCTAAAACTGGAAACAACCCAGGTTTCCTTCAATGGGTGAATGGTTAAATAAACTGTAATACATCCAGATCACCAAATAATCTGGCAATTAAAAGTAACAAGCTATTGATGCAGCTAACAACCTGGAGCAACTTCTACAGGATGATGCTGAGTGAAAAAATTCCAACTCCAAGGGCTCCTGGGTGGCTCAGTTGGTTAAGCATCCCACTATTGATTTTGCCTAAGGTCATGATCTCTTGGTTTATGAGTTCGAGCCCTGCAACGAGCTCTGCACTGACAGTGTGGAGCCTGCTTGAGATTCTCTGTCCCTCTCTCTCTGCCTGTCCCCTCTCTCAAAATAAATAAATAAATGAAAATAAGTAAATTAAAAAAAATACAACCACAAAAGTTTACCTACCTATATTGAGAGAACACTCTTAAAGTGACAAAGTTATAGAAACAGAGAACAGATTATGGTTTCATTGAAGAGGTCAAGGAGAGCATAGGGATGGGAGGGAAATAGGTGTGCTATAAATATGCAACTGAGACAGACTAGTGTTGATGGAAATGTTCTGTATCTTGGGTCTACAAGTATCAGTATCCTGGTTAAGATACTGTACTACTGTTTTTGCAAAATTTTTGCCATTGAAGTAAACTGGGTGAAGGATACATGAGATCTCTATTTCTTATAATTGAATGTGATTCCACAATTATTTCAAATAAGTTTAATCAAAAAATATTTAAGGAAAATCCAGATCAACAGCAATCATAGTTGCTACTGTAGAGGTTTAGCCCAATAGGTCTAGATTGTACTAAGAGATCTCTGATGGTCCAATAAACACTAAGATTCATAGAACAGTCATCTTATGAGCATTCAGTTCAGAGTTATTTGTGGAATGAAGAGAAATTACTTTCTTTGGGACTGCATTTGGAGCATAATGGTATTTCTATAAATATATACTAAATAAGTGAGCACATATAAATGTCTCACTTTATGAATTTCAATGAACTATACATCTATAGGAAAATTATTCTGATTTATAAAATATATAATATTTTAAACCTAGCACATGCAATCTAAAAAACAGCAACACATTAAACACATTAAAATTTATTTAAAATCTCAACATTCTACTTAAATGAAATGTAAAATGCTCACCTCCTCTGCATTTAATTAATTTCCAAGCCATTCCTTCTAACTAAAAATGGAAAAGGCAAGTAGAATCTCTCAGTGTATATCCTAGGTCTGTAGGCAAATAAAGAAAACTGAACACCGAGTAATGTTCCTCATGTTCCCCCAACTGGCATTTGTTCCATCACTGTAGATCTCTACCCTAGACTCAGTGCACTTGAAGGGAAGAATTCTAAGATTGTCCTTGAAAATACCACAATTATGGTTCTTACTTTTCTAAGCTTTTTATACTAATTCAAAAGTAGTAAAAATAAAGAGTATATACATGTCCTTATAGAATTTCATCAGATTTTACTTCCAGTGCTGAAAGAGCAGTAAAAACTGTTTTTTATTTGCACTTACTTGGCTGAGAAAGAAACCAAATGTATATCTCAAAGCTTCTAGAATACACACTAAGAAACATTAGACCTGCCAGCCATTCTGTGTACCCATCCTAGAAAAAGTATGTTAGTCCTTGCGAAATTTAGAATTCAAGTAAGAATAATGGAAATCTTAGAAAAACTGGAGGTAAAATACATTAAATCAACAGGTGGTTTTTAAATATTCATTTATTGTTAGGTACTGTGGAAGAACTAAAAGTGTTGCCCAAAAAGAAAGAATATTAAGAGGTAGCTGTCAGTATGAGACTACCTCTTATGGGGCAGGCAGGTGGGGGGTGATTTACATATATTACTGCCTTGAATCCACACAACTCTATGAAGTATTATTATCAACCCCATAAGATAACATTGATTCTACTTAGACAAGCAGGTCACTAAATTTAATTCTACAGACAAGTATTGGACATTGACCATGTGTCAGCATCATGATTAGTCACTTTGTGTAAACTTTTTCATCTGAATTTTACAGTTATCCTTTGTGGTAACCTTGCTAACTTTATGAATGAGAAAACAAGCTCTGAAAGTTTAATTAAGGAACTTTTCCAAGCTGATGCAACCTTGTAACTAGCAAATCCTAAATTTGAGCCCATGCTATTTTTGCTTCACCCTATAGACCTACAGACAAGCACAAGAGCAGATCAATGATCTATGTTATAAGCCAATAGAGCTATGAAGGATAGTCTGCATGCAGGTAAATAGAAGGCACTCCTGATGATTGGGCCAGTGAGAACAGAGATAGGAAAAGGAATATATTTAATATAATATTAGTTATATTAATTTGTGTATTAATTAACTGGAGGACAGTGCTTACACTGTGTGGCTTGAGGCAAGCACTCATAAAGAGGAAGATTAGTACTCAAGGGTGAGTAATTGGTTCCTGCACCCTAAATAAAGCACAGTTCTCATTTCTTGAGTGGCCAATACCTCAAACAGGACCCATTATACTCCCCTAGAATCCACCTTTCTCACTGTTACCTATTTTATTAAACGTCTCCACCATTTATCCAGTTGCCAAAACCCAGGAGCTATCCTCAACAATTTTTCTTCCTACAACTCCAACACCCTATTGAATTCTGTAGATTTACCTCCAAAATAATTTTTAATTCCATTTTCTTATCTCCATACCCAATCCCACTCTCTCCCATCCTGGGCTTTGAGATCCTTGATGAAATGTTATATGTCCTATTTATCTTTAACACAGTTTGGCGTATAGCAGGCAGGTGATTTGCCACTTGGGGTCACTTTCACGTTACCATCATCCAGTCTTTAATACACTTCTAAAATATTCTCAATACATTGTTGTGAAGATTACTGCCCCCATTTTGTCCAAAAGGAAACTAATGCTTACAAATTAAATTATTTGTCCAACTGGTTCAGGTGGGATTTGAACTGAGACAGGCTTACTCCAGAACAAGGCTCTGAGCCTCAAACTACATCCCCTACCCCATGCACCTATCCCGCACATCTACTACATTATCACCTTCCAGAAGTTGACAGAGGAGCTCCCCTAAACCTCTTTCCCTTTAGGATTTTGGTCCTAAGTTAGAGATTACCTCAGCTAAGAACAAAAAGAGTTCTGGCCTTGAGAGGCATCACTCAACCTGTGTTAACCTAATAAAGAAGAAGCCCAGTAGTTCCCTCTGCCTTGCTCCTCTTTTCTGTGCTTGTGCTGGTGATTAACTCATACCCACTGTCTACTCCAACCCTGGCTAGGTCAGAAAGGTAATCTTTCCTTTCTTCCTTATGATTATTAAAAATCGGATGAGTAACTTTGCACCAGTGAGCTTTTCTGTTGTTAAAGTAAATTACCCAACTCTACTCTCCTTAATATTTTTAAGTATCTGATTCAATGGTACCCCATAATCCATTTATCTTGATTATGTATTTCATTGCATATCTTGAGTCCACAATTATGTATTGATCTAGTTACTGATGCAACAGTTATATAACTTTCCACATTTTTACTTGTTAGCCCAAACTGAAATTACAAAGCCAAAGACAGAAATTGATGTGTCAACACGCTCTTTCCAGATAATAGTCTTTCCTTAACTGTAAAAGGGCTTGTGAAAGAAGGGTTTACTTAGATGTAATGATGTTGCATAAATCACACTGGGAAATTTAAGGTTCATAGAGCCCTCCTTCCATTTCTTGCCCCCAGCCTGATACCAAGTGTCTTCAGTTAGATGCTTTTATTATTAAGGTCTTTTTCTTTTGGAAATTGCAATTCTGAAAGGCTTACTGTATTTTTTTTATGGCCTAGCAACTCCACTCAATGATATAATATCATGGCTTAATATTTAGCATAGAGTATGGAAAAATACCAGAGGGGATAATCAAGCTCACCAAATGGGACATTGAATTCCTTCATGAGCCAGTGATAAAATGAACACTATATTATTAAACTTCCATAACAAAAGTTTCAGTCTCTAACTCTAACTACGAGGATATGTTCGCTCCTCTTGGTCATTTTTTTGTTCTTCAAAGGAAAACAGCTAGTAAGTTAGTATAGCGTAGAAAACACCTCTGTAGATTAACAGAGGTAATCTAACAACACTCCTATTTGTATCTTGCCTCACTCAATCAATCGTGCAGCCTTGTAACACAATCAATGTGCATCAAGAGTATTCAACACAATTAATATTCTAAAATCCAGTATATCACCACGAATTTTCTTTACCCACCTTGGAATATAATCTCCAAGGGCTTTTATCTCAATAAAATCATTTTCTATTTGGGACTACTTTAATCTCCTAAATAAGACCAATTAATTTTTCCTGTCAGGAAGGCCACCAAAAGTTTGGTCAGGAGTAATTTAAATTCCTTTCTCAATCTTATTCCAAATATCTATTTCTGAATATATTTTATTGCAAATTTATCGTTAACATTTGACAAGACATTTTTTTACCTCTTTAATATCCACAATAATTTTGTTGATTTTCAATTTGCCAGACCTGAAAGTGGGCACATCACACCTGCCTTTTTATTTTATTTTCTCCTTCTTTTTAACACTAACTTTTCCTCTACATTTCCTACTTGCTCCATAGGGATCTCTAAAACACAATTTACAGTTGCTGCAAACCCACAGCATTGCCTTCCAATTACTATATGTTACTGTTTTGGGATTCACAACTTATATCTCTTCCTTAAAAATTTTAAAAATATCTTATGAGATGTGATGTGTTTCCATAGAGACTCAGTTGTATAAATCAATTTGTATATATCTCAGGTCATTATTGAACTCTTTGGAAAGAGGCTATAATTTTACTAGACTCTAGTGTTTTTGTCTATACAGTTTATGAGAAGGTAGAAACTGACAGCAATAATATAGGCTTCCAGAGAGATCTAGAGACTCTGTAGAGAAGGTTGACAAAAACTTTGAGGACTTAGAAACTTTGTCATATGAAGAAACAGACTGCAAATAACACAGAAGGATAATCATCCTAAATAATTTGAGGGTTATAATTATATCAATCTTCCTAGGTACCATATATTCTCAGTACCTTATATTTTCACCCATTCATTTAACAAATATTTTCTATCAGCTACAAGTCCCAGAGATGACAAAGACCAAATATCTCATTTCCAGAGCCTTGAGGAAAATGATCTGTGAGTCTGTCATTCAACTTTTGTCATGTTGATCCAATAAACTTTTTTTTTCCAGTTTAAATTTTCCTCAGCCTGGCATTCTTTCCCAGTTCTAAATCATTACCCAATTTTATATGAAGGCTAAGCTTTAGGGAGGCTGATCACTTTAAGGCCTAGTGCAAATCTTCCTAGAATGTTCTTCCCTCAGCAAGAAATACTACTAAGAAAACTGGGAATGTGAAGAAAAGACTGCTTGCTCTCTTCCAGGAAAACTCTAGTAGACAGTCTCCCCCAAAGGATAAAAGTTAGGTCAAGTAAGAGAGTTTGTTTTTTTTTTAAACTACCATGTTTACCACTTTTGGGGGTCTAAAGGGAAATCCAAGAGAGATGCATTCATTTATAAGGTTTTTCCTCCTGAGGAATATAGAATTTGAAGAATATGATAATTATAGTAAAAGAATAAAGAATTTAGCTGATTCTGATTTTGTCTTCTCTAAAGGCTACATAAGTTCACCTTTAGAGGTTATATTCAAGCCATATTTTGACAGTGGGTAAGATCTGGGAAATCAGAAGTTATGGGTTGTAGGAAAGAGAGTTTTGGCTGTAATGACATTGGGGTGTATTAGATGTTATGATTTAGCTCAAGTTGAAATGAGGTTTCATGGTTTGAATTTTAGGAAGGTCAAATTCAGTGTATGGACTTTTCATTTTCTTTTTTGTAAAAGATCAGGGTCTCTTCCAGATGAGTCATGTTCTCCTCTAACTTTGTCAAAGCTCTGTCAGTAAGCTCTTTTCTGGACATGATCTCCATGGAAGACAAATAGGATTAATGGAAAAGAGCTCCAAGGTCTAGCATCTCAACCTTAGCTCTGTCTTTCTGAGTCTTGACAACATGCTTACCCCTTTGAGCTGACACGAACATTTTAAGTACAAATTCTTACTCTATGCGCTTAGCATTATACTAGGAAATGTGAAAATACCTAAGTGGGATTGACAGTTCCTACCCTTCCAGTTTACTTCTGAATAGAGGAGATATTTAGAAAAATCAAAACAAACATAAATCACCTGCAAGGTGATGCAGACAGATAGATGTTCCAAGGCTTTAGAAAGTCTGAGTCCAGTAATGGACAGTCAACAGAAAAGTACAAGAAGCCAAATCTGTTCATGTAAGCCATAAATCAGGATGATTATTTTTATGTAAAAAGATTCCTTCCACAAAAGAAACAGGCTGGATGATAAAGCTGAGTGTGGAGAGTGTGGAGAGTCATCAAGTATCACATGGATTTTTTTCCTCACATTCTTACATTAATATCGCTGACATCCTTTCACAGAGCACACATTTCAACATCTATGCAAACAAAGTCAAAGCAATGTGTCTAATTGAATCTTCAATAATCAAGTCAATTTGTGAAATATCTTACAATTGCCTTTCAATTTGTACCCCAAGTCTTGTCTGAAGGTGATAATGGTGAGAACTATTGCAGAAGGCAGGCAGTTGTCACAATTTAAAAGCCCTTCATTCCTGACATAGTGGAGCACAAGGCAAAAATGAGTTTGCCCTTTAAACGCCATGACCATTTTCCTCTCAAGTTGCCCTTTTATTATACAAATGAATCACTCTCCAGTGATTGTGCTAAAATGAGCAAAGCAGAAAACCTCCAGCTCCCAATTTCTACAGAGATGTGAACTCATCCTAGGGACTGCTGACTTGACTCCTGGCAGAGAAATAAGAAAGCCTAAACATCAGTGCAAAGAGAATTGTTCGTCAACTAAATTTAAGAACAGAATTTGCTCTCAACACCTCCAAATTCTGAAGGAAAGTTTTTGAACACTCCACTGAACACTTTAGATTTATGCATTATTAATCATAATGGTCCAGCCTGTAGAAAAGAGGTATTTAGCTTAACAGTAACTTGATAGCTTGTATGTATATGTGTGTGTGTGTGTGTGTGTGTGTGTGTGTATACACTCTGAACAAGGATAATGTTTAGGCTTCATCCCAGGTATGAACAGTGGTGTCAGCTAATGGCTACCTGTTCTGTATTCAATTAGCTACGTCTGCCTTAGAACCGGAATAGGCAGTAATAGGAACTGTACTCTGGTCGTCTTGTGTGAGAGATTCAATAATTCAATCTTCCCAATATAAAAAGGCAGCATGGCATATGGGATAGGAATCGCCCATATTCCTACTACTCTCTACATAGTTTCCTGAAGCCTCTCTTTCCTCACTTGTAAAGATGATACTCATCTTTATGTATCAGGGTTGTTGCAGATTACATTAGGTAAAGTAAAATAAAGCACTTAGCATGGCACCTTGATGCATTATAGGTGTCAAAGAGTGTAATTATAATTGTTCCCTTTCTTCACTATTAGCATCCTTAAAATTTTACAGTTCAGTTTTTCAATGCAAATAAACTATTGTAGCTCTTCTCCTCATCATTGTTGCCATTATCATCATCACCTAAATTTACATTTTCAAGGCATTTTACATTTATTATCTCATCAAATATTTACTGCTTGAATACTTCCAATAATAAGAACAACGAGGACAGCCTCATTCATAGATCAACAACTTAGGCTACATGATAGTTCTTCCTTGTACTGAACAGATACCTGCTATCCTGTAAATTTCACTCATTAATCCTTGGTCTGTCTCTCTTACTCAAGCATTAAAACACTGAGATTTCTTCTATACAATAGTCCTTTTGAAATGTAAAGGGGGTTATTGTTGCTACACCCTTCAAGTGTTCTCTTGGAAGTTATATGGAATCATACAAACTCTCCTAGGGCCTTTCTTGAAACATGCAGACTCTTACACATTGCCCTGAGACCCAGCAATCTGAATTGTACACATTCCCAGAATCCTGGCACACATGCTCTAAAGATCCCACCACGGATGGACTAGTTTGTTGGTTTTCTTCAATTTACTTCTGCAGGTTGATTTTCCCCACCTTCTCCACCCTGTCCTGTTTTCTTGGAGGCTGAATATACATTACGCCAATGACTCTTGGGCTCTCTTGTGGGTTCATACGACTGGAAGCACAATCAAGACATCATGGACTCCTCCCTGCAGGATCACTACTGGCTGGACCAAAGCATGGCCCCTGACAGTGGGCCCAGGTTGGTCTCTCAGATTTACAGCAATCACTTCTTCCTGCTGTACCTTCAGACGACCAGATGGAAAAGATTGCTTCCTCTTACTATTCCCGGGGAAATGCCCTATACCTAGTGATTTCCCCACATCCTGCTCATTCTTTGTCAATGATAATTGTATTAAACTTCCCTCAAACGTACCCAGTTAGATTGTGCTATCCCTCCTGCAAGGTTCCTGGATGATACAATGGTTTTAGACAAAGCTGGTTCAAACACCGTCTTCTCCACTTGTTTAGTAGTATAGCCCTAGGAAATTTAAGAGCCTCAGTTTCCTCACTTTGAAATCTGATAGTAAGAATACCCACCTCTGGGAGGAGTTACAAGAATTTAATACATGTATGTGATCCATTTAATGAGGAAAGTAAATATTTGATGAAACTTAGCTCTAACTAACGTCATCCTTTTCCAGTATAAATTAAAAAAAAAAACTATTCAGAAATTTAAACCCAGTGAGTCAATAGAATTTATTTACAAAATGTCAAAAAATAATCATAATATATCAAAGGAAGAGAAAAAATGTGTAATTATAAGGCAACTATTTTAAAGGAGATTTCAATCAAAGGAAGTAAACAAACCTATTTCTCATTTTTAGTTCAAGATATTTCTAAAGCTACAGAAATCCTTTCAAAATAAATATCTGATGAGAATTTAGGAACACATTTCATTAAGGGGAGTTAGGAGTCTAAATTAGAAATATAACAAGCTTTAGCTGATGTTTTTAAAAGTCCATTAAGATAAGAAGATCCCCAATACTAGTCATATTCATTGATTTAGTTTGATGAAAGTCAAAGATAAAAATGTGGAAAAAAATAAGGATTAGACCAAATCCCATATAATCTTTTCAGTAGGATTACTTACGTCTGAGGGTTTTTTCTCATCTTAAGATAGCACCTTGAAAATTCTGGGCTTACTGGGAACAAGAAGATAACAGGAATCCTTTCAAATTTATTTAATTTTTTAAAATAACCCACATTGGCTACATGGGAAAAAAGGCTTAGTCTGAGAATAAACCCTGGGGCAACACTAGGATCCACACTCATTATAATCTCTGCCAATGCCATATCATTACTTCAGGTTCCAAGTGAAATCAATAGCAAATCATTTGACTTTGTAATAGCAGAAATGCAACACCACCAACTTAATCAAAGAAGGCTATCTGGAAAGAGGTAGCTACAAATACCACTGAAAAGTCAACAATTTCAGCATCAAGTACACTAATTATCCAAAATCTAGCTTTTATATTTGTGTATTCTTTAGGCAGCTAAATGCCTTGATGTAAATCTTAATACTTGGTAATATTAATATCCCACCAAACATAAGGATGTGTGTATTTCTCTAAACAAAAAAAAAATTATTTCTATGTGCAGGAATCTCATACATGTGAGCTGGGATGGGTCACACTGGTGGCTTCAGCAAATTATTAGCCACATGTCTTATGCCTCCTATTTTCATATTTAGTTCAAATTATTATGTATTTAGTTCACTCATATGATTCAACTCTTTAATGACAGAAAGAAAAGAAAGGGAAGGCTATTGGCTAAAAATGATATTTGCCATTACAATCTTGTTTAGACTTACAAGTGGGAAAATCAGTTAACAATACAAACAACAACAACAACAACAACAAAGGGCTCTTGAGAGCAACAATAGATAACTGCCTTCTCATTTGCTGACATATTTCCATAGAATCTTCTCAGGTGAGAACCAAGGACCACTTCTCAGATAGCAAACATAGGGTAGACCTCCTCTCATCCTAGGCATTAAGACTAGGGAAGGAGAGGCAGGTACATTTGTGTGGAGAAGTCATAAAACGATAAATTATTTGAATTTCCAAGAACTTGAAGTAACATGTAATTTCATCTTCTTTAAGAGGAAGATAACTGAGGCCTGGGAAGGTCCATGACCTACTAAAAGGTTTATATCTGCTAAAAATAATAATAATAATTATTATTATTATATTATTATTATTAAAGCACTTGATTAGTCTAATTCACTTATTTTTCTTTATTCCAATGCTCTCTTATCCTCTGATTAAATTTTTTCTTCTCATATGCATTAAGGGCATTTGATCTCCATAAAGTCTTACAATATATCTGTTATCTTAGTATGGCAGAGGAGATTAATAAATTTGCATTGTTTTTAAAAAACAAATAACCAAAACAATGGATTAATAATTTAGACCTGAAAAATCTTAAAATTATGCAATGGAAATCCAAGATAGTTTAGAAAGCAAATTTTACCTATTGGCCCCAGGGGTGAGGTGGTGATTATACTCATTTGTCAATCTGTTGGCCAACACACAGATTTTGAACATCCACTTTGTAGACTCATTAATTTAACACTGCAATTAACAAACATAGTTCAAACTGCTGTCTTCAGGTCTAAAAACAAACAAACAAACAAAACCAAGAGGTCTACTCAAAAAGATTCCATCTGTGGGGCTTCTTGATAAGGTCTGATATTTTTGCCTCAGAGATGAAAAAACAGAGGAAGGAGTTAGATGCAGTTTCATAGGGAAAAGTGATTTTTTGCTTGTTTGTTTATGTTTAGGAGACAAACTCTCCTTTGTCACTAGCTTAATGTTATATTAACAAACTCTCCTTTGTCACTAGCTTAATGTTTTTTTTACAGCATTTTTAAGGGTTTTTAAGCTCCTGGTCTTTCCTGCGATGGGAAGATCTGGCTCATTCTTTAAATACTATCAATAATAGCAACGCCTGGGTGGTTCAGTTGGTTAAGCGTTCAACTTCGGCTCAGGTCATGATCTCATGGTTCATGAGTTTGAGCCCTACATGAGACTCTGTGCTGACAGCTCAGATCCCAATGTCTGCTTCAGATTCTGTGTCTCCCTCTCTCTCTGCCTCTCCCCTATTTGTGCTCTCTCCCTCTCTCTCTCTCGAATAAATATTAAAACAATTTAAATACTATTAATAATACAACACTAATACTTACTAAATGGCTACTCTGAGGGCCCCATCTGTCTTTATGTAGCCCTTACCACAGCCATAAGAAGCAGTTAAAACTATTATCATTGCCATTTTTAATGTGAGGATCCTGAGATACACAGGGCTTATATAAATCCTTAAGTTACCCTGCTAGTACAGGGAGCAACCAGGATTTAGACCCAAGTGTTCTCTCTCTAGATTCCATTTACTTCACCCTAACACTATGATGCCTCTCCAAAAGCTTGGGTGTGGAGTCAAGTACAAGGGTTCAAGTTCTACTGTGCCCTAAAGGTATAACCTTCAGCAACCTCCACTCAGTTTACCTATTTGAAAATGGAGGTTCTTCGTATACCTCCCTGATAATTAAATGGAACTGTCTGTATGAAGCCATTGGTAGGGTACCAGAGTAAAAAAATCAGTAAATGGTAAAGCTCTTCCTGTTGCTATGGTTAAGTTTGACATTTGATAATACCCTAGAAGAAAACAGATTTGTAACCACCCAAAAAGCATGGCACATAGCAATGAGAGCAGAGAAAAAAAGTGGCTAATTCTGACAGAAACCGCCAAGAGGCACAGAAAAAGATGAAATAGGAAAGGATCACTTGCTACAACGCAGAAGGAAAATATGGAGACCACTCTTGCAAAAACCGGAAGAAAATTTTAAGAAAAAAAATCAAGGTACTACATACTTGATAAATTAGGGTCTGTTATAGACTGAATGTTTGTGTTCCCCTAAAATTCATATGCTGAAGCCCTACCCACCATGTGATGGTATTTTGGAGAAAGGGTCTTTAGGAACTAATTAGGTTTAGATGAGGTCATAAGGGTAGGGATCCCATAATGGATTACTATCCTTCTAAGAAGAGGAAAAGAGACCAGAGCTCACTGTCTCTCTCCCTCTCTTCCATGTGAAAATACAGTTAGAAGGAGCTGTCTGCACACCAGGAAAGGGCTCTCATTAAAATCAGACCATGCTGGCCCCTTGATCTGAGACTTCAGCCTCCAGAACTGTGATAAAGTAAATTTCTGTTGCTTAAGCCACCCAGTCTAAGGTGTTTTATTATAGTAGCTAGAGCTGCCTAAGACATCGTCAAATATCTGAAAGGCCAAGTGTAATCAAGGAAAAGGTACGATTTTACCTCAAGATTTACCTTGACAAATGCAAGCTTTAAACATTACGCTACTATTCTAAATGTGTTGGTGTATTGTCTCTCTTTTAGGAAAGGGGGTTAAAAATGGGAGACAAGAAAAGACTTTTTTTAAAATGATGCTGTATGGTATAGAGTACTTGGCTAGCAGTGAGGAACCTGTTTTATTAACATGGTGCGCCAGAGCAATTTGTTTAAATTGGTACTTTTTCTTTTCTTCCCCCCTTGTTTTCATCCCTTCTGAGCCAGTCCTTTTTCATGTCCAAGATGTTGACAGGAGTAAAAAAAGAAGCAATCTGAAATCAATGGCTCTTGAGAATGAGCTTTATACTACAATGGAGCAGTCAAGGTCCCAGCAGCAATAGGACCATAAGCTCCCACTGGTCCATTGAGAAGAGCTTAAAAAAGGATGTTTGCAAATATCTGGGCAGAGTTTAGGGAAAACAATCACCAATAGTGCAATGCGCCAAGGCTAGCAAAAGTGTGGAACTGTTAGTATTCTTAGGCCTTAAGAGAGCCGAACAGAATCAGAGTAGGCAGCTGCCTGGAAAGGAAAAGGAGTTGCGTCCTTCACTAGAGCCCTGTAGCCAACCCCACAGTAGCTCAGCAAGGGCAGAGCTAGGGGTATAAACAACCCTCACCTCATTTTCATCATCCTCTCATCTCCTGCCAAATCATCCACTGACAGAAGACAACTGCCAGCCAGAAAGCAAATCTTTGAAGCTGGCTATACACAGGAGTAGAAAATGGATCTGGAGGGCAAACAGAAGATATCCACCACAGGAAGAAAGAATGGGGAGATGGCAGCACACAGAGAGAGAAAACAGTGCTGTGGGTGCCTCCAACTCTCTGACAGTGGGATAAGTGACCCCTGTTCCCTGGCAAGTGCCTCCATGAAAAAGCAAGGCTTCAGGGTGGATGTCTGCCTGCAGGCCTCAGCTGGTGGCACTAGGCTTCAGAGCCAGCCAGGAGTGTGGCCTGGGAGTCCAGAGCATCAGGACTTTTGGGGACACCTAGAGGTTTCTGACAATGAGAACACCATTTCTTATATTATGGTGCAGAGAAGTCACTTGCTCAAGATCACACAACCATCAATTTGAGAAACTGAGCTTTGTTAGTTCTGGTTTGAAGGACTTTGTCCATTATGCCAGTGTGCTTTGGGAACATAACCCCTCTGGCCTTAATTTTCATTTTCATAAACATTTTTATAATACTTTATATAACCGTATCCTGTTTGATCAGCTGAATGGACTCAGTGAAACATTTATGTGAGTGAGAAATGCAGATCTGGCTTTCAATAGCACCAGCCTTGTCCTCCAGACAAGTGCTAAATGTGGGTTAATTACACATTTTCTTCCTTACAAAATTATTTATATGGATGCTCTAAATTCTTAACTGAAGCAAAAGGATTCAAAATCCTTTCTGGGAGTTAGATTAAGAGACAGATTCTTGGATTTAAAAATCTAACGATTAAACCTTACCAGGATTAACAATAGCTTTGTCCAAATAGCACTCTTAGGCTTCTGGGATGGGAATAAAATTAAAAATTTCTACGTAAGTGAATAGTTTTGATTTTTTTCAGGAAAAATGTCAAAAACTTGGAAAAGGGCAAGAGAGATTACTGGGTATCCTTTCAGAGAAATGCGGACCCTCTGAGGAAAATCTGGTTGTATAGGATAAGTACATTTGTCTTTCAAGTGACTGGTCTACACTCCTCTATAGGGATGAAAGTTCAGTTGTACAAAATGGAATATTATGCAAGTGATTATTGTCCATAGCAATAAAAATGAATGTTGTCTGGTAAATATAAAATTGATTTTCCAATCTGTGGATGACATGACTAAACATACATTTTATTACACAATAGGATTTTAGCCAGCTTTGCATCTATTATTAAATTCATTTTGGCATTCTTGATTGCCTGATTATATCTTTAAAATTCACCTATGAACCCAGTTTTAGCATCTTCCTGGTTCCCATTAATATTACAAACTTCTTTGATAGGTTTCATTTTATATTTGTGTGAGAGTGATGAATTAACCTTCTTATAAATTATACTTGAGAATTTTATACCATCTATTTAAAATTGTTTAGTGATTTTTTGAGTAACATACATTTTTATTCCACAGATATTTATTGAGTGCTGACCTTGTCCCAGGTAGTGTGAGAGACTCTGCAGATAGAAATGGTAAGGGATAAAATATCCCAGCCTTAATGAATGTCACAGTCTAGCGTAGATGACAAGCATTGTAATAATTTTTTTTAAACATACAAATATAATTCTGGTTTATGTTATGGAGGAAATAAATATTGACTTTTAAGAGCAAGTAATAGAATTGGACCTGGTAAGGCAGTTCTGTAAGCGTTCCTCGTGTTTTGAGCTGATATCTGGAAAAAAGTACTAAGCCACTATGAGGTCAGGATGAGTATAGGGTTGTTTTTCCATACAGATGAGTTAATGCATGTAAAAACCTAGAGATGGGAAAGGTAAGTCACTTCTGAGCAGAAAACCAAGAATAATTTGGTTCCAGAAGAGGAAAGACCAGGCATCATGTGAAGAATTTTGGCCATAAAAATACAAGTTGTGTTTATATGCTTCAGACACTACAGTAGGTTCCCATTGCTCCTAGGATTTAATATAATATAATATAATATAATATAATATAATATAATATAATATAATATAAATATATGTGTGTGTGTATATATATATATACATATACACATACGTGTGTGTGTGTATATATATATGTGTGTGTATATATATATATACACGTATATACGTATATATATCCAGCAATACAGGGAGGATTGCATAGAAGAAGAGTAGCACAGATGTGAAAAGTTTGCCTCTATATGCTTTGTTTAGTGGGAATAAGAAGTCTGATTTCACATAGGATAACCAAAAGATGAACGGGGATTTCTAAGTGGGCATTAGCGTAGGTCACTGTATATAAAAGTTAACCAACACGAGCTAAGGACAGAACTGTATGTAAAGAAAACAAAGAATCAAGCATACACACATTCAGGATGCCTGCCAACCACAATATTTGACCAATGAATCCTATATATAGAAAATTCTTCATGTATTTGAAAGATTTGACCAATAAGAGTTCAATTTGAAATTATTTGTTATTATGTCAAGAGCAAGGTCAAGACTGCTCAGCAGCATAGAGGACTCATAGTGACAACAGCATCTTAAAGGGCTGGTACACAACCAAGAAGAGAAGACAATGTACCCATCACCTGGGCAATCTGAACACAGAAATTTGACGACTCAGTGCTAGGTGACTTGATATTCTCTGTTGATACAGAATTAGCTGTAGCTTTCTTCAGTGTAAAAGAATGAGAATTATTCAATCCTGTACATTCTCACAGCTCTTAAATTTTATACATTAGAGCTTCAAAAAGTTACTTGGTTTTGGTTATATTAGACAAGCTCCCCACTGGCATGCTTTTGCTTTCATATAATACCCTTGGCCACGGCTTCCCTCGAAAAAATATATCCCAAAATACTGTCTGTGTTAAAGGGCTTTGAGTAATAGATTGGCATTTTCACAAAACCAGTGTCCATGACAACATGGTCCCCTTTCAGAGAACATCAGAGTGAATTTTGTTTCAATTTCTTCTTCAGATAAATGCCTGTCATTCCAAAGAGTGAGAACTACTTAACCTAAATTGTTTACTTCCCTAGAAGAATTTTAGAGAAAAAGCCAAAGTATCATTATGGTTATTAATTTGTACTAGGTGCTTTGGAAAATACAGTATGATCAATTTTTTAATACTATACATAACGATAATGGCAGTTCTTAATAAGATAATACTGATTACTAGGCATGTATTAAATATGCTTTAATTTTGTGATCACTTGTCTATTCCCAAGTATCTCTTGGTCCTGTTCATAATGTGATTTTCCTAATTTAGCAACATATTTATCACATGCCTTTCATGTGGTAGGCATTGACTTAGGTACTGAGAATAAAAAAAAAAAAGGAGACGTGGTTCCTAACTATAAACATTTTAATTTAAAACTAAAATCCCACCTGCCACAAATCCTTTTGCAAATAGGTAGAATAAATTACTATTTTGAAATGTGATTTAGAGACACTTTCTCTTCTTGGACTAGGTTAACCACAAATCTCTAGTCTTTGAAGAACTTCTGTTAGAATTCCAGATTCCCTTCTCTCCTAAATAAGAGCCAACTAACTATAATGAATTAACCAAATAATTCAAAGAATAAAAATGAAAGAAAATGGATTGCCTGTTTCATAAGTAATGCATAGGGCATATTTAAACTTTCTAAATAATGCCTTCAGTGCAGATATTATCTGTCTCAAAGGTGAGAAAATGGAGCTTCAGAAAGGCAAGTTGATTGCCAAAGGGCATGCAGCTCATTAACGCAAAAGCTAGAATGTGAAGCACATCCTTTCACTTCAAAGTCCATTTTCTTTCTCCTACACCATGTGATCTTATGTGGTAAGGAATTTTTTTTAGGGCTCCTCTGAGGAAGATAGTGTAGAATCAACAAGCACTTGAGTAAAAAGTGGCCAGACCCCTGTTTAATCTTATGTGTCATCTTTCAGTTAGAGTTGTGGGGATACTGCCTGACCAACTACTACAACAGCTCCTAAAACCAATCACATTACAAGGAAGTGCGCCTCTTTTGAGAAAGCTGTTCAGAGGATTCAGCTCTAGAAGGAAAACTTGTAATCATGGAATCCACAGATACTACAGCCAAAAAAAAAAAAAAAAGCTGGGTCTACAGCCCTGCTGTGGAGGGGGACAGTTGCTGCATGGATGAACTTGATCCATTCTACTGTTTTCCTATAGCTTTTCCTGTGGTTTTTGTCACGTTATGTGACTTGCTAGCCCAGTGACTGTCTCTCTCCCCTCCCAACCTCTCTCTCTCTCTCTCTCTCTCTCTCTCTCTCTCTCACACACAGACAAACCTAAACGTGCTCAAGCAGACACTCTTTATACTAATTCTTTCTTCCTTTTTATTCAGTCATGTGATCTTAGAATATAATTGACTTTTTAGTGAGGAAGATAGACAAATTATCTAAAATCCCTGAGGTCTGGAATTGTGGTTTGCTCCCTCACTGTTTTAAAAGCCCCAGATACTCAATAAATATTAACTGAATTAATGAATGAATGTATCTTTTTGGATAATGTAATGTACACTATCAAGTCACTAAGCTATTTAAATCAGGGACAACATAATTCCATTTATATTTTAAATTATACCATATTTTAGATCCACTTGATGAAGTGAGTTGAAGATGGATAGGAGTTGAAAACAGGGGCACATTTAGAAGAACATTCTAATAGTCCAGGTGGGAGACACAAGGAGCTTGAGGGTAAAAAAATCGCTGCTACATATGAAATTCATTATTTTTAAGAAAAGGTCTTAGATTACATTTTCTGGTGTGATATATCAATTTCTCCTCATAAATACCACCAAATACTTCATGGTAGATGATTTTGCCTCCATTTTTCAGAAGAGACCAATGAGGTTCCAAGGTCTTATTTAATTGTCCCAACGTTTCATAGCTAAACCTGTGATCAAACTCCAGCCCTACTACTTTCTGTATGGCCATACTTTCCTGCTGAAATCCTTGGTCTGCATTAGGCATCTACAATAATTACTGGGAACCAACAATGAACCTGAGGCAGGAGACCTGAGAAAGTGCTAGGTTGCTGCTCACATAATGATCCTCTTTTTAATTTATTAAGACTATACAAATATATAAGCTTATATAAATAATAAAATCAAAGTTTCATTTTTTATATCAACTCCCAAAATGCATGAGCCACTTTTATAATAATTTTAACACTTTCAGACTTTCTTCACCCTAAATTCATTTTGAGGGAACATCCAGTTTGTTTGTTTTTTTTTTTTTTTTTTCATTTTCATTTCCCTGAGAATTAATGTTGGCCTTAGTGGAGCTGAATAGACTCTTATTCAAGGGATGTTTTTGCCTGACTGTGGTAAGCAAAGTAATGGCCTCCCAGAGAGGCCCCCCAATCCCTGGAAACTGTGAATATTATTACTTCATGGTAGCAGGTGAAATTAAGGTTGTTCATTAGCTGATTTTATTAAATTTAATTTTTTAAGTTTATTTATTGAGAGATATTGAGAGAGAGAGAGAGAGAATGTGATCAGGAGAGAGGAAGAGACAGAATCCCAAGCAAGCTCCACACTGTCAGCCCAAAGCCCAACTCAGGACCCCATCTCATGAACCATGAGATCATGACCTGAGCCAAAATCAAGACTCAGATGGTTAACCGACTGAGTCACCCAGGTGCCACAGCTGACTGTAAAACAGAAATGATCCTGGATTATCTGTGTGGGTCCAGTATAATCACGGGGCCCTTTAAAGCTAGAGAGAGAAGCCCAGGAATCAGAGTGAAAAATACAGAGTGAGAAATATACAACTGACCACTGCTGTCTTTGAAGATGAAAGGCAGCTCCAAGCCAACGAATGCAAGCAGCCTCTAGAATCAGGGTTTAACAAACAATTTCCCCTAGATACAGAAGGAGCTAGCCTTGATGATATATTGACTTTAGCCTAGTGAGACTAATTGTAGACTTCTTACCTCCAGAACTGTATGATGAGTTTGTGTTAAGCCACTAAGTTTGTGATGATCTGTTATAGCAGCAATAGGAAACTCCTATATTGATTACGATAAAACTGTTTAAAGGATCTCTTTCCCATGACAAAGCATGGGCATTAAGCTCAGTTCCATACAGGCCTCCATTTGGCCCATCTACCACAACCCACCAGCAGCCCCCAACCCTGAAGAAGAGACTGAGCTGAACCTAATGGCCAGTGTTCCTGCTATTATATAAAAACCTATCTGGACATAGATAAAAAGAAACTATTCAAATATTACAAAAAGAAAGGAGGATTACAGCAACAGAAAGAATGTTCTGATAATGATATCTGCAAAGATCTCCAAGGTCAGCCAGAAAAAGATTTTTCTTTTATAGAGAGGAGTAATTAATACTATGAATCACATCTTTTTATTCTCTATTTTTCATACTTTGATGTCTTGGGGACTTGGTGACCTTGGAAGAACTGTCTCCACCAGGGCTAGTCAATTTTTAGAGATAGTAAACAATGCACCTGTCTTGCCTTCAAAAGCAAACCAATCTGGAGCCCATGCTCCAACGCCCTCCTCTACTGGGCTCTCACAGAACTCATACTCTGTGCTACGATTCTCTTACTCTGCTCACCCCAGGACCAGGTACCAGGCAACTAGAAATAGCCTCTCTGCCTCAGAGTTTGCTGATATTATTGAAACTAGCCAACCCTAAGCCCACTTACCTGTCTCACCTGTACTTTCTTGCTTGTAGAAACCACAACAAAAGCTCTTGTCCACATTTCCCCCTCACTCCTTCTACCTCCAGACTGACCCTGGTGCTTCCCTGTATGGCATGCTGTGTTTCCTGCTTCTAAGGATCGGTGAGTATAATAAACTTCTTTCCATGGCAGTAATTCCCATGTCTGCATGTCTCACCATACTGGATTAAAATAAATCCTGGGTACCAAAGCAACAGGGCTTAAAGAACTGGGTAAGGGGGAGGGATATGAGTGGGTGGCAGGATTAGACAACTGACCAGGAAATGTTTTAAATGGAGAAGGACAGTTCAGCTAACCATTTATGAAACCAAGGATGGGAATTTGAAGGGACTTATGTCTGACCTTGGTTTAAGTAAACAAGAAGTCATCTTCATATTTGATGTAGGTCTTATGGGGAAGAGGTATTTTCAGTCAGCAATAGCCAGGAACACAAGAGGGAATGGGGGGGGTGGATTTCTTGACTATTGTTTCTGTTTTCCAGGAGAACAGGGTTCAGGTAAAGTTTGACTTGTCAAAGTTTGTCACTAGCCTTTTTGGAACAGGAGAATTCTTATCGTGACAAATCCTATTATGTAACTGCATTTTTACTTTTTTCTCTACCCTTGGGAGCTTTAAAGTGCTTCTGGAGTAGGATAAAATAAGAGTATAAATTGTAAATATTGTTTGTGAAATTCATGAAACTTAAAACCCGTTTGGCTGAAATAACTTAGGATTGAAATACAACAAAATAAAAATTCCTTCTTATAGGAATTGGTGCATTCTGTTCCAAAACACTTGTGGAACATTAGCTCATTTTATAGATCAGACTGGGCTTCAAAAAGTTAAAGCAACCTAAATCATTCCTGAGATTCTTTCAGAGATGATTCAAAGATAAAGATGTCTTTTTTGTTTCTAAGTCCACAAACCATTAAACTCGAACATGGTCTGTGTCACTATCATAAAACACTATGCCCCAAGCCCTACCCCACCCAAGAGGGGGCCAGGTGGTAAAAGGAAGGAGGGGAAGGAAAGAGGATGTGCAAAGGATTAATTCTGATGTACGAATTTGCCTCCCACTGGGTCTCAATCACAGAACAGAGAAGAAATCACAACATAATGAAACTGCATTCATACATATTCACTTAGAAGGCATTTTATTTAATATTAACAATATCCTAAGTCATCATGATTAGCTAATAAACCAGCAAACAGCAATTCGTACTGGGATTGTTTGACTTCCTGTCAAATAGCTGCATTCTTGCACATGCAGAAAGAATGGGATAAACAACTTAACTGAAACTTAATGAATTGAGAAATACCTGAAAAGCTTCGTCTATAATCTAGGTTCTTGGAAGAACTCCAAGTAGTAGTCTTGATTTTGATTAATATTACAATTTATCCAGTTAAAGAAGTACCTCATAAATACTCATGAAGCATTTTATTAGATGATTGTAAATACTTAAAATCTTATTTTGCAGCCCTTTTCATCACAAAGAAGAGGAGCAGTCTGGGAACTGTATATCATTTAGCCTTGTTCATTGCCAGCAAAAACCATATCGTAGGTTTTAAAAACAAACTGTTTCAATACAAGATTGATGTTCTCATGTACCGGCCCATGTACCAATGTGAGGTTACACTGGAACAGGTGCTATGACGGCCATGGTCCCCTCCACCCTCTAGGGGCACGTCTTCCCCAGGGCCATCACAGGAACCTGCTAAAGACAAAATATGTCCACTGGCAGCAACCTGGGCAACATTTCAGGGCTCGATACATGTCTGCAGTTTGTAGGAAGAAGGGTTCAATGCTATCTCAAAACTACCTCACAGGAGTAGGGCTTGGCAAAACTTTTAAAACTTTAACCCGTCTTGCCCTTCCCCACCCTGCAATCACCATCCCCAGCCTACCCACCATCACCAGCACTGCCAAGTCTGGAAGTAGCACCCCTCGGGTTTCTCCTCTCCGTAGACATACTCTCATTATCAAAACAGTGTCTATCATAAAACCAGACTGCAAACAACGCTTCCATTGGCCTCTCAAAGGGAAAAGGAGTAGGGGACACAATGGTTCTGCCCGTCTGGAGAACAGGTGCACCTTTGAGCTGCCGGGACCTGCAGTTGTTCCCAGTCTCCATTTATATCCCCCATTCAGTTTCACAGACATCTTTGTGGCAGTGATACTTTTGCCCCCAACATCCCTTTATAAACAAGCACGAATCCTTTGAAATCCATCTGAACCACCTTCCTCTTTTACTGAATCTTCTTTGTGCCCTCCTTTCTTCCTTCTTCCACAAGTTTCAAACCAAGATCCATAAAGTCTCCTTTCTCATCTCAAACTGATCCACTACTTAGTGGATAGGATACAGCTGACCCTTCCATTCAAGCCCCTTTGTTCACTGCATGAAGTCTCTGTCAGTACAAGCATTCTGACTCGAGAAATTATCCCAGAACATTGTCTCCAGTTGCAAATTTCCCAAATTCGCTTTATCTAACCATCAACTGAGAACGCTTATTCAAAATATAAATTCCAAGGAGTGACATCAGCAAGGCAATAGGAGTTTTCTACCACCCTCCTCCCCCGGAATACTGATTTTGACAACCACGCATAGGCAAGAGTACCTTTGTGGGAGGTCTGGGAGTCCACCACAGCATGTCACTGGAGCAAAAGATCTGAAAATAAATGCATTGAAGAGGGTAAGAACAGTGTCATTTACCCACGTCCTCCTCCCCCCAAGGTAGCACATCTCAGTGGCAAGAGAAACCCCTTTGACCCATAATTTCTCCTAGATGGGAAAGTGACAGCACAGTGAGTTCCTGGTTTCTCAAGCCTTGTGGGATATTGCCCACCAGGACCACTTTACCCCTCAAGCCAGGATACTGAGATGATCCACACAACTTGAGAGAAGCTAGGAGCACAGTCACCAAGGCTGTAGATCTTAGTGCTTCACCAACTCCACGAGAAAAAGACTCTGGAAGTCATTTGCAGGTCCTCTGAAACTGGCCCATAGGCGCCTCCAAAGCTGTACCCGCCTGACCCACTCAAACCCCCACCCTCAACTCCGTGGCTAACGCCCCGCGCATGCCCAGATGCACTAAGACTTTAAGCCCTTGCGGACGGCTTTGTGAGCACCTGCAGAAAAACAATCTGATTGCTTCAAGTTTGCCCAAAGAGGAGAGGGCAGGCTGACTTCAGAGGCTTAGGGCGCCACCCCAGGGAAAACAAAAAGCACCTGGCCTGGCTTCGTAGGATTGAGAGAAAGCATACAGTTTTAAGCATTCACCCCCAAAAAGGAGCAAAAGATATGGGGGGGGGGGGGGTGCGTCCATAGGAAACTCCTTAGAGAGTCTCAGAATCCTGCACCCATTAAGGGTTAACTTAAATAACAGCTTTTTTTTTCAGAGAGAGAAATGTAGCATTGTTTTACATTTTCTAATCTCTTTAATGTCTTGCTTGATAGAATACAGCTGGATTCTTATCTGCTTCTACAGTCAGTCTGCTGCCTAAGTCATTTTGGGTGAAGTAAATGAAGAATATTTGGCCTCCCAAGTGTTTATATTTGGAAAGGGAGGGTACTCAGTGACCTCCAGAAAAGGTCTCAGGGAACCCCAAGCTTCCTCAGGCCACTCTTTGAAAACCTCTGCTCTGGAACATTCTAATACCCCAGAGAAATCCTGTATTCAAAACAAATTAACAACACCTACTTAACATCCTTTAGCCATTACTAAATTGATTGGAATAACCCTAGTTGTTGAACTGAGGCCTGCTTGCTGTATTAGGCTTGAATTTCAAAATCTTAAGGTTTATTAGCCTTTGTTATTTTTTCCTAAATGGTTTTCCTCCTTTAGACTTGAATTTGCTCTAGGGCTGAGTCACTTAAGTTCTCTCGATGCTGTGTAGTGAGTGTTTCTCCGTCTCTGTCTTCCTGTGTATAAAATAGAAATCCAAAGAAGAGTCGGTGCAGCCCAGTGGGATCCCCCCCCGCCGTACATTTTCTTTGCTCCCCACAACTTCTGCATGTTTAGCACATTCCTGCTCTCTTGTTCTCTCTTTTTGGGAACCATCTCAATCAGAAACTTAAGCATAAGATGTGTGTGCACTCACATGCTGACGTTATTTGCTGCCATCTTAGGCAAGATGTGACAAATAAATGGTTTGTATGGGGCATATATTTTGCATCCTGATACGTATAAATCACCTTCTACTTTATTCTTTCACATCAACATGTGTTACTGCAACATTCTTTCTCCAACATCTCTAATAGAGAGGTAGTTAGTGCAAATTCTGTAGGTTAAAAAAATAAATAGCATGCATGATGAGTTACTTACAATTACCCAAACCATTATCTGCCTCCTCCACCAATATCCTGTGAAGCACAGTTTGGAAAACCTATTTGAGTTCTGAGTTACGTCTACCACAACTCCTAAGACAGAGTGTTGGAATTCTCTGGTGGGTCACTGAATGCTCCTGACGTCCTAGCCCTCTGGGGTCCACATTTCTACTTTTATTCTGAAAACCATATAGCTATCCATTTTATATGGGGTAAAAGTCACCCTAATACAGAAAAGCACACAGTCTCTCTGTCTCTCTCTGACAAACTACTAGATTAAATCAACCAACTTGGTAATTCTTCCCCAAACAACCAGTCTTAATTTTGTCCAGTTTCTGATAACGTGTTTTAAAAATAAGAAAATAAAAATTAACGAAATTAGAGAAGGTGCTGAATTCTCAAAAGTTCCCAAGCAAAGAAAAATGTTCTTAGATACCTACCTATGAATGACATATCAAAAAAGAAACTATGATAGACAGCAGAGGAAACTGTAACCAGTTCAACTAGTATATTCATCTATTTCATGCAAGGCACAAGTACAGGTATGTTGGGGGATTCCAAGAAGAATAAGCTATGGTCTGTGACCACTTGGAGCTTATGATCTAGTGGGTAATACAGGACTATCCACAACTAAAACTGTCAGATTGAATTACTACTGTTATGGCAAATATTAAAGTATACTGAGTGAATAAAGAAAAACACGTAATTTCAATAGTCTATAGAGAAAGCAACATTTTATCTAGTTTTTACAGAACAGACAAGTTTTTTCCATGAGGTTTCTAAGTTGAAAAAAATAATGGGATCAAAAATGAATATAAGAACATGTAAAGTATGTTTAAGTATATTTGGAGAAATTTCTGCTTCAAAGATTTGTTGATTATAGCCAAGGCATTATAAAGGGTATTTCTCCCTTATGAACTGTATTCATTCAGAATTAGATTAAGGACTTTATAGGCCAGAAGTCATTCGAACTCAGTACGGATGAGCAGTTGTCAAAAGTTAATAACTTGCACTGATTATTTATGATCCCATTGAAGTTTCTTTAATTAAGCTGGCTTTCATAATCCCTGTCTAATGCCTTATCAACTTGATTCTTATCTGTGTAAGCACTAGCTGCTGCAGACAGGGGATCTGTTATGAGACTCAAGATGATACAAAAGAATTTTAGACTTAAATGAACAATTGATTGCTAACGTTAAAAAAGAGAAAAACAGGCCCAAAATGGGATCACTTGTGTTAAGCTCCACGTCAGCAAACCAAAAGTTAATACCTAACCTAATGGAAGTTTCAGCCTCTCCTAAGAATATAATCTTAACCAGTCTGTCTAGAATCTCCTGGTTGGCACTAGTGAGGTAATATGCCTGATTGGCCCCTGCCTTCCCCCAAAGTAAGATAACCTTGCTTGAAATAATCCTTTCTTTTGTTTATGACTTCTTTGTCCCACCCCCTTTCTGCCTTTAAAAACTTTTCCTTTTCTGCAGCTTTTTGACACTCCTTTCTGTTTGCTAGATGGGATGCTATCGGATTTGTGAATCACTGAATGAAGCCAATTAGCTCTTCACATTGACTCCACTGCATTTTGTTTTTTTAACACTACCCACTTGGCAGGGGTTGGGCTAAGAGTTAGTCTCTCTAGTGTCTTCTATCCTGAGATTCTGCTACATAATACTCCACTCCTGAAACTGAATTTGTTGTCTCAACACACTTCTTGACAGTCCTTTGCCCCTGTCCAATACATAGACCTAGAAGAAATCACCCTAGCTTCTTGGCTGTTATCAAGGCATCATCTTGACCTCGATTTTCAGACTTCTTACAATATTCCACTATGTAGGAACAATGATGTCACCTGTCATGAATTTATTAGGATTCAACAGACTTTTTTTTTTTTTAATTTTTTAAAGAAAGGCAGACTGCCACGTGCAGCACCTCATTTGGATGTGTCTGGAGTCTTGGAAGCTTGACTACCCTACCTTCTCCTAGTTCTAGCAGGGGAGCACAGCTACTCGTATACCCTTGATGGAAAAACGGTCCTCCTCTATCAGGGAAGGTCATCCTCTTCGACGTAACGCGCTGCTTCCGGACCGACGCACTTGGAGCTGTGAGGGAGGAAGCATACACCCGCCTAGCCAGCCAGATCAGCCGAATCAACCCTGGCGATCAATGGGGTGACAGATGTCGCAGCCAGATCGCCCTCACATCCTCAACAAACTTTTCCTATAAAGACCCACATAATAAATGTTTAAGCTTTCCAGATAAACAGTTGATCTCAGCTGCAACTGTTCATTTCTCCCATTGAACCACAGAAGCTGCCATAAACAATGTATAAATAAATGGGTGCGTCCAGATTCAACCTGGGGCCATAGCTTCTAATTCCCACACTAAGCTATCAGATTTATGGAGTGAATTCCTTCATAAGGTCTCAGCAGAATAAAATTAAGAGGGAAAGTCAAAAAACACTATAGATGCAAAGAGAAAGTACAGCAAAGAGTTTGCAGCTTCAAAGCAACTGATATCCTAGAAGAAAAATGAAAAGGGGCACCTGAGTGACTCAGTCATTTAAGCATCTGACTCTTGATTTCAGCTCAGGTCATGATCTTATGGTCGTGGGATCGAGCTCCACTTTGGGCTCTGCACTGAGCAGATTCTCTCTTGAGATTCTCTCTTTGTCCCTCTCATACACACTCTCTCTCTCAAAACAAATAAAGACCTTTTTTGGAAAAATGGAAAGAAAAATGACAGGAAACACAAAGAAAAAAGGTCAGCTCCATTTCTATACCTCAAAACAGTTTGCCAAACATCCCCATCATTAGATTCACCTGAGACTCCCCTCAGACATGCAACGCCTCGGGCTCTTATCCAGGCCTCTGGAATTAAAGGGTCTCAAAGGTGGAAAGCCGGGGATTATCATGTGTAACAAGATTCCAAGGTGATTCTCATATACATGCAAGCTTCAGAAGAATTACTGTATAGTCTCAGTAATTTACGGTGCATTCATGAGCGCCCTAATTGCTAACTTCTTTTTATCATTGTGTGAAGTCTCAGTGAAGAGGGGGATGTGTTGTCCAGTCCCTGTGAACTGGTGCCTCAGTCTGACAGTTAACTTCTCCCTAGGAAGTTGTCCTTAGACTCTCATCATGACAGTTAAGGGCTGTGCTCACTAACAAATCCATCTGATCCAGATTTCCAGACCCAAACGGGGTCAGAACCCATGGCCTTCCACTTCAAGTATGTCCCCCTGTTATGTATGGGCTGATCATTAAGGAAACAACTTTTAATTATGGAAAGATTCTTAATAACACCACTTTCCCATGTACATGTCTTGAAAGTAATACAGTTTGGATTCTGGAAATATCTCAATGGCTAGAAAAAAATCAAGACAAAATAAAGACATGTAGACAAGCATGAATTGTGAAACAAACTGAAATAAAAACAGAACACTTGATTTTTCTATGCTTGAGTCAAAAACATATTAACAAGCAGAAGGATAGGAATCCTGTCTTATCCTATCTTTTTAAGTTTTTATTTTTGAGAGAGAGCAAGAGAGAGAGAGAGAGAGAGAATGCAAGCGGGGGATGGGTAGAGACAGAGGGGTACGGAGGATCTTAAGCAGGCTCTGTGCTGACAGCAGAAAGCCCTATATGGGGCTTGAATTTGCAAATCACAAGATCATGACCTGAGCCAAAGTCTGATGCTTAACCCAGGCACCCCTGATTCTATCTTTAAGTTAGAAACAAACTTGCAATTTTGGGTGACCCCTTGATGTGTTAGTAAAAAAAAATAAGCCATCACCATGTACTTGATAAAGAAAATATTAATATAGAGACAGTAATTTATAGAAAGGTGAAGTTATCAAGTGGATGGAGTCTTAAATACTATTTTTTTTTTTTAAGAATTGGCAAAGGACTCATGAATAGTGGTAAATCATCTCATGATCTGGTATCTTCCTACTCCTTTAAGCCAATTTACTCTTAGAAGCAACATTCAATATAAACTGGGCTCAAATTTAATTTCTTTTTGTCCTAGGGGTAGATTTTTAGAAGTGACTCTTGTTTTCTTTGATTTCAGAACAGCTTTGAAAGATCTCCTTTTAAGGATACAGAAATGGCTTTGCAGTCTTATGTTGTTTCCTTGCGAATCCCCTAAGATTTCTAAATTCTATTAAGTAATTTTAATCTCATTTGTCTTTTTTTCTTGTCCATTTTTCTCTGTTGGACTTTGGGATTTATGCAAATTGCATCAAAAGTGGACCATCCTCCTTAAGAATAACGTTCCTTTTTTTTTTTTTTCCCTCTGCTTCTGTTTCAACCCAAGTTTCTTGATCGAGTCACTTTTGGTCCAGAAACTCAAGTTCATCTTGAAGAAAAGCTATTTATTTCTCAGGGGATATGATTATATAGTTTTTCTCTCTTCTCAAATGACTTGTTGAAATAGATTTCTGGGGACTAATTTATATTAATTCCAAAGTATGACTCTGAGGGCATGAGTATTAATTGAAAGACTATTTTTATCACCTTATGCTCTCCTTTAAAAATAAATGACATTTTCCCTAGATTTAATTCAACTTTCACTTTTGACTAGGGTATTAAATGTCAGAAATTATACTTCTGTGTGTGTGTGTTTAATAATTCTACAACAAATGCAATTAGTCTTAAGAGAATCAGGTTATGATGTGTTTCTTTTAATTCCATAAAAAAAAAGTCATTTTTGTTGAGGCAGAAGGTTCCTGGAAGTACTTAAACAATGAGTAGTTCACAAATATATACACCCGTTAAAAGTAGACATTTTTGAAGCCCATATAAACAAAACTTTAAATAATTTAAATTTAAGGTTTATGGCACCAACACATATGAGAACTATGACTGATATATAAACCTTTGGCTTCAGTAAGAGAAAGTCGTAATAACCATTATGCTAACATTTGTTGAGTGAATGACAAATGCCAAGGGTGGTGCTCATTTAATTTAATTTAATAATCACAAACCCTATGTAGATATTCTTGCTATCCTCAACTTATATAAATTGACCTAAGTCACAGATCTCATAAGTAGTAAAGCCAGAATTCAAATGCAAGTATTTTAATTTGAAAACTTCTGTCTTTAGCTCCACCTTTTACCAGGGTATCTCAAGGAACTTAAAAAATAAATAAATAAATAAATAAATAAATAGTATTTCTCCCAACTTTAGCCTGTTGTCTGTAGGGAAGAATTCTGGTGATGGGATCCATACCAGACCAAGGTTTGCCAAATTAAAATTTGGTTAGATAAACACTTTGCCATTTCACCAGGGATGGATTATGAGATCTTTGCATCATAAGATCCATTTTATCTGTACAACTACAATACTGCTACCTGCTCATCTGCTGTGAATCTTTTCCAAAAAAATCAATTAATTCAACAAATATTTATTCATGAACGATTGAAAAACAAACTCATGAAATGAACCAATGACTACAGAAATGAAGAAATTCTGGGTGCCTGAGTGGCTCAGTCTGGTTAAGCGTCCGACTTCGGTTCAGGTCATGATCTCACTGTTTGTGAGTTCGAGCCCCACATCAGGCTCTGTGCTGACAGCTCAGAGCCTGAAACCTGCTTGAGATTCTGTCTCCCTCCCTCTCTGCCCCTCCCCCACTCATGCTTTGTCTCTCTCTCTCTCTCAAAAATAAATAAACATTAAAAAAAAAAAAAAAAAAACTTAAAAAAGCAATCCAAAATGTACATGCCCAAATCAAGAAGAAATTTCTGGATAAAGCGTAATCTTTTCTACTTCAAAAATGTAACTACATTCAATGATCTCATAGACTGAGAGCCCCTTTTTCTGCATGTTCTTATTCACACCCACACACACACACACACAAACACACATGCACACATACACACAACATATTAATACATGTTCGATCTTAGAAGAAATTCAATGTAGGTAATTACAGCATACCCATTATAGGGCATGTTTCCACTGTAGGGAATGTTTTCAGTTTATGTATATGTATTTCTGGCATGAGGAGTTCTATCATCTACTTCTTCAAAGAACCCCACTTGCCAGAGCAAGACAATGGTCGTATTAGTAAAATTCTAGGATACAAAGCATTGAGGTTGCCATTTCCTGGTTTCCACACTGAAAGTGGTAATATGTCAATTCTTTAAAGTCTCTTTGCTGTATAAAATCCAATTTTTCCCAGTACATTTAAGAACTACCATGAAAGGTAAAGTTCCTTAAGAATCCAAGAAAACCACAAATAGTCTGGTTACCATTTTACCACTGAAGAAATTTGTAAACTTTGGTGCAAGCAACCATGGCAATTTGTTTCATGTTTATTTGTGATGTTTTATTGCAATTACCTGATAGATGAAAGTCTAAATTTATCAATCTCAGAGATTAATTTGGTGCCACTTGGGAGAAGAAAAAAAACTAGCACAAGTTCCACTCATAGTCCTATATTCAGGATTCCTATGGGGACACATTCTGTGTATCCAAGTCAACAAAACTCACTTCGAGGTCAAGGGCTACATCCAGGTGAATTTCTGAAGAAATAATTTTGCCATATGTTTTGACATATTATTCATTTAAAATATTCAAAGAATTTCAGATGTGAACATAAGACATTAGATTGAATGCAAGCCCTCCTTTGTATATTCACACTGCTTTGTATATCCTCCACGAATTAAAACAAAGTGACTAAATAAGAAAGTACAGAGGATGGACCATAGTGAACAGGAGGATGCATGAAGTCTTCCACATGAAATCTAAATAACATTAGGCCACAGCGAGATCTTCAAGGTCAAGTAAAATAAAGAAACTTAATTTTATACTGTGTGTGTACTACAATCTTCCAAGAAATATTTTTTTTCAAACATGAGTTTTGACCTAAGATGTAATTTTTGGCAATTTTTGAACAATGTGCTAAATGGTACCCTAAATTTTTCACAGTACTAAGGCCTACCAAGAGATTCTATATTTGGAAATATATTTTCTGTCATATATTACTCTCAATTCAATCATACTAGATATCAGGTTAACAGAAGAATAAAGTCTCTGGCCCAAGCATACACTGATATGTATGTGCGTATATGTGTGTGTCCATATTTTGTGTTTTAATTTACATGATTCATAGATAAAAATCACAAATATAACATATTAGAACTGGAAGAATAGTTCTTTTAGAGATTATTTTTATAAATTAGCTGGTTGTATATTAAGTATTTCAATCGGGCTGTATATTGATTACACACCTGTGAGGAGGATAATACATTTGTATGTAGTATCCGTAGGAAGGTAAAATGAACATTTGTTCTTAAGGAAAAAAAAGCATGCTTAAGCAATGAAATAGATAGCCTAGATTGTCCCCCTGCTTAACTACCTTATTCTCTGGTTTCCTCAGGAAAATTTCCAAGCCTAAAGTTCAGACATTTTCACAAAAAGGCGGGCATGCCTATAAAACGATGCCAGGTCAAAGTAGATCTCTTTTCTCACTTTCCTCACCAACATCTACTTTCTTCTTTCAGCTGAAGCAATTTTACCATACTTGATTTACTTTAATTCTTTGTCTATCCAAAAACCATTTTTCTAACAGTTTCATAGCTATGGACCCACAAGGAAGTAAAGAAATGAACAAAGCTGTGGACAATGAAACTAAATAGCAAAGATGGACCTTGATGCACCCATGCAGAAGGTATAATTGGTCTCCAATACTGTGTCCAGTAGTGCTCTGAATGTATAAATAATGGCAGCTGAGAGCACCAGGAAATAAAATACACAGCACGTTGTGGTGACTTAGCATAAGGGCAAATCCACCCTACCTAGCTATAAACTCTGCAGGCATTCTAAATTATGGAATTAGAATTGGTAACAATATTGACCCGAGTCGATGAACAAATGAAATAATTTACTTAGGAATTCTGTCCTTTTGATGCCTCACTGTAATCCCAGCCTCAAAATAGTAAGCATGCATAAACTTATTTAGCAAATACTTATTAATTTCCAGTCACAAAGAAAAGACTTTGTGTTAGGTATATTTTGTGTTAGAATGCAGGGAAGTGTGTGTTTCCTTTTATTTTAAAGTTTATTTATTTTGAGAGAGAGAGAGAGAGAGAGAGCACAGAAGTGGGGGGGACGGGCAGAGAGAAAGAGGGAGAAAGAGAATCCCAAACAGGCTCCACACTGTCAGCACAGAGCCCGACACAGGACTCCATCTCTTTAACCAAACCGTGAGATCATGACCTGAGTCATGAAATCAAGAGTCAGATCCTTAAACAACTGAGCCACCCAGGTGCCCTGAAAGTATGCATTTCTACATGCATATATGTATTCATATATTACATAATATTGTATTCATATGAACACACATGTGTCCATATATACATGGACACATATACATGTATATTTATATATATGTACATTTGTGGGTGTGTTTGTTCTGTGATGTTAAATCTTTCATCACATATATAAAACATTTTTTTAACATTTATTTGTTATTGAGAGACAGAGAGATGGAGCACAAGCATGGGAGGGGCAGAGAGAGGAGGAGACACAGAATCCAAAACAGGCTCCAGGCTCCCAGCTGTCAGCACAGAGCTCGATGCGGAGCTTGAACTCACAAACCGTGAGATCATGACCTGAGCTGAAGTCAGACGCCCAACCGACTGAACCGCCCAGGTGTCCCATCATCACATATATAAAATTTAAGGGGAGAGAAATGCCTGTTTCCTGAAGAATTGTTTTTTTGTTTGTTTGTTTTGTTTTTAGTTTCCTTTGTGGCATTTTGTTAATCCGTTGAAATGATCAAAGAATCAGCATCCAAACTCTTATCTAAAGGTTCCTGATGTTCCATCTCCCTGATGATTTGAGATCTCTAATTTAGACCCTGCTTGTTTCTAGTAGGTAGTGTTTTTCATGACAACTACCCTTTGCCTTTTCCGCTTTCAGCAACTTTAGAGTATCTGCACTAATTCATCTCTGTTTTGGATATACGTTGGATGATAGTATTAATAGCTATGATTATAGATATGATGGTACTTTCATTCAGTGACATGATTTGATCTGATTTATCTGAATTTCTGGGTGTCCTACATTATTTTCTTGACAAGTAGCCTACATATAAATTGTGCTGGACCATGTTTTCCGGTAGATATTTTGTTCCTACACATTAAAATAGACTTGCTTCTTTCTTCCCAGAAAGATTTACTTTGAAGTGGCATGACTTCTAGAAAGGACCCATGTGCTCAGGGAAAGGATACCTTCTGTTTAAGTAGGATTAAATATAAGGCTTTATTAATTGTCTTCCATCATTACTCATCTGTGTTTTAAAGAAATCTTGGGTGTTTACACAGAATTTGAAGCTTTCATCTCCTACCCAATGCCAAAATTTCCACTGCTAATATTCCAGCCAAAGGTCATGCAGACATCTGTTTGACCACCTTCAGTAATGGGGCAACATTCTTTTTCTTTCACGAGGCACTCAGTTAAGCTATTTCAAAAGATGAAACTATTACATTTTAATTCTTGAATCAAGTGAGAATCTGCTTTACTTTTGGACTCAGGTTTTCCATTTTAGCTCCACACAAAATAAGCCCTACCCCTATATACTGGAATAAATCTTATTTGCTTCACTTGTTAAGCATGACCTTCTCTGAGAAATACCTACCAAACTGCCCCTCAGTCAGCAGGATATGTAGAGCTCCTCCGTGACAAGCCAACTGATGAACAGAAGCACAATTTCACACATGTTATAATTTAGTGAAACCATCTGTACTTTGATCATTTGTTTATTTATTAGAATTCAGAGAAATGTTTTCATATGAAGGACCTGAGACTAGGAACTCTGATTATATTCATTATCTCCTTTGTCAGAATTTTTTCTTTGGGAAGTTCTTAAGTGAGCTTAAGAAAGACTTTTGCTTTGTTTTGTTTTGTTTTTAAAAAAGACCCATCACCAAAACAGGCTGTATTAGGCCCCTGGTGAGGCCTTCATAGATCTGTACCCTCCATTTCTCAACTCAACTTGCCTCAAGTTGATTATGGCGAGTGCTTCTTAACATACATTGGAAAAGAATCACTAGGAGCTCCGTGCTCACAGCTTGTGATGCCAGCAAATGCACTCTCTTTCCTATGGGCCAGATGTTATGTTGCCAGGAAGGACCCTGATTAGCCTGGACAAAGGACATGGGATGGCTGGGTAGGCCCAACACTACTGTATGGCAAGGAGAAGGAAAGTTCTCAAAAGGAACAAAATCTGGGCAATTCACCAAGTTCCATTACAAAGGGGTACACATTTATAAACAAGGAAAGAATGTCACCTTACATCCCACCTAATCCCAAAACATGACTTTGGTTAACTAGTAAGAAGATCAAAACTTTTCATTTTCTTTTTGGAATGCTTGAAAGTGGAGGGCAATGCAACATTTGCAGAAGCCACAGTGTAAACCCATCTCCTGTCTGACATAATGCCAATCTCATTTTCTGCACCCAAAAATCTTTCCATTCCATAAAGTCAAGGGTGGATAATGTGTTGGAACTGAAATAATGAAGGAGTGGAAAGATTACAATATACCAAGACTCTGTTATACCAAAAATCAAGGCCAGGCAAGTGTGCAAGCAAGCACTTAGAGATTAGTACAGGGTTAGAGCAGAGGAAGTTTTTAAAAAAATCCCACATATGGCATCATGGCATTACACAGGTAATCTAGAATCATTATTGGGACAAAGTCTCTTTCCACAGAAGGATCTCAAAATATTCTGTATTCTACTACAATATGCCTATCTTCCACCCTACTAAACACTCGATTCTTTTGAACCATCAAAGGTCTACCTCAAGAAGCAAGAAAAGTCTCAAATACACAACCAATCCTTACACCTAAAGCATACAGCAATAAAGCCTAAAGCCAATAGAAGAAGGGAAATAATAAAGATTAGAGTGAAACAGGTGATATAGGGGCACTTGGGTGGGTCAGTTGGTAGAGTGTCCAACTCTTGATTTTGGTTCAGCTCATGATCTCACAGTTCATGAGTTCAAGCCCCCCATGCCTGTGATAGCGCATAACATGCTTGGGATTCTCTCCCTCCCACTCCTTCTGCCCCTCCACCACCAATGTGCTCACTTGCATGCTCTCTTTCTTAAAATAAAGAAACTTTAAAAAGAGAATAAGAAATAAATGATATAGGAACAACAACAACAACAAGAAACAGTAGAACAAAACTAAGGGCTGGCTATTTGAAGGAATTAATAAATTGATAACCCCCTAAAAGAAAAGAGAAAGGATCCAAATAAATAAAATCACAAATTACAGAGGAGAGATCACAACCAATGCCATAGAAATACAAATAATTATAAGAGAATATTATGAAAAATTATATGCCAACAAACTGGGCAATCTGGAAGAAACATACTGGATAAATTCCTAGAAACATACAAACTACCAAAACTGAAACAGGAAGAAATAGAAAATTTGAACAGACTCATAACCAGCAAGGAAATTGAACCAGTAATCAAAAATCTCTCAACAAACAAAAGTCTAGGGCTAGATGGCTTCTCAGGGGAATTCTACCAGCTATTTAAAGAAGAGTTAATATGTATTCTTCTCTAATTGTCCCAAAAAATAGAAATGGAAGGAAAACTTCCAAACACCTTCTTTAAGGCCAGCATTTCCCTGATTCCAAAGACAACCCACCTAAAAGGAGAATTACCGGCCAATGTCCCTGATGAACATGGATGCAAAAATTCTCAACAAGATCCTATCAAATCGAACCCAAGACTACATTAAAAAAAATTATTCATTACAGTCAAGTGGGATTTATTCCTGGGCTGCAGGGGTGGCTCAATATTCACAAATCAATCAACGTGATACACTACATTAATAAAAGAAAGAATAAGAACTATATGATCCTCTCAATAGAGGCAGAAAAAGCATTTGACAAAATACAGCATCCATTCTTGAAAAAAACCCTCAACAAAGGAGGGATAGAGGGAACATACTGAGACATCAGTAAGACCATATACAAAAGACCCACAGTTAATATCTTCCTCAATGGGGAGAAACTGAGAGCTTTTCCTCTATGGTCAGGAGCAAGACAGATGGGTCCACTCTCACTGTTACTATTTAACATGGTACCGGAAGTCTTACCCTCAGCAATCAGACGAGAAGAAATAAAAGGCATCTAAATTGGCAAGGAAGAAGTCAGACTTTCACTATTTGCAGACATGATACTCTATGTAGAAAACCAGAAAGACTCCACCAAAAAATTGTTGGAACTAATACATGAATTCAGCAAAGTTGCACAATATAAAATCAACGTATAGAAATCTGCCACAATTCTATATAACAATAATGAACCAGCAGAAAAAAAAATCAAGGAATCAATCCCATTTACAATTCCACCCTAAACCATAAGATACGTAGGAATAAACCTAACCAAAGAGGTAAAAGATATGTACTCTGAAAACTCTAGAACACTTACAAAGCATCAAAGGTGATTTTAGTTCATATACCACACTGTATTGAAACACACCATATGGGGCGCCTGAATGGCTCAATCGGTTGAGCGTCGGACTTCAGCTCAGGTCGTGGTCTCTCGGTTTGAGTTCAAGCCCCCTGTCGGACTCTGCGCTGACAGCTCAGAACCTGGAGCCTGCTTTGGATTATGTGTCTCCCTCTCTCTCTGCCCCTCCCATGTTCACGCTGTGTCTCTCGCTGTCTCTCAATAATAAACAAACGTTAAAAAAAAAAAAAAACTACATACACACAGAGTGAAGTCTAGGGGTAAGTGCCTCAGGCAAGTGACCTTGTCTTAGCTATCACTGGCATTTCATTCAGTGATTGGCCCACTGAGTGTTTGCTCAGGAAACATTACATCAAAGACAAAAAATATTGGACTAAATCATTTCTAAAGTCTTGACCATTTCTTACTGTCTATGTTTCTACTTGTGCAATTTAGCAAATCAATCCATGGAATTTCTATCTGATCCTTTTTTTCTCTTACTGTTTTTGCTCATGTTTTGGTTTAGAAACAAAGCACATTTTCAGAACTACAGAAATTGGTGAAAGTATATTATAACACTATTGCCTGAGCAAATGTGTAATTTTTCAAAAAACTTCTGTGTTGTGATATTTCCTCTTTAAAGAAATACCATCCTGGGCCGCCTGGGTGGCTCAGTGGGTTAAGCGTCCAATTTTGGCTCAGGTCATGATCTTCAGGTCGTGAATTCAATCCCCGCGTTGGGCTCTGTGCTGACAGCTCAGAGTCTGGGGCCTGCTTTGGATTGTGTCTCCCTCTCTCTCTGCCCCTTCCCCGCTCACTCTCTCTCTCTCTCTTTCAAAAATAAATAAACATTAAAAATAAATAAACATTAAAAATAAACATTAAAAATAAATTAACATAATAAATAAATAAATAAATAAATAAATAAATAAATAAATAAAACAACCAAGCAAACAAGCAATCCCATCCTTGTGGTAGATAGTATTGCCATGTTTTTCAGACAGAATGGGCTCACTATAGAGCCTTGGGAAAATTCCTGAACTAGTCTGTTTCAGCGATTCAGCTGGAACTTACTTCACCCTCCCATTCTGATTTCTGACTGGAAACAACTTTTAACTGCCTTCTGTGCATAAAATATAGGGAGAAAGATACTGTTGACAGAAAAAAAAAATACTTCTTGTCTAAAACCTGTGCCAAACATCAATGACAACAACAAAAAAAGAATGCCTAATTATGTAAAGTTTACTGCTTAATTTAAAAGTCTTTCTATTGTTCAGGATCCTTTTAATTACTGCTGTGAACTGCTATCTCCTGTGATCTTTCATGTATACTGCCATCTGTTTTTAAAATATCTTATGATCTTGAAATAACATTGCATGCAACCTCCTGTCTTTTATTCAGTCTTCCGGGACAATGTGAAAGACCCCACACAGTGTGACTGCAAATCTCGTTGCTATCTATGAAAGAAGAAAAACAAAGTCAACTACAAAAACCCAGTATGTTCTCAAGCTTCATCTGGACTGCAGCCCCCAGATGAATAAATTGTAGGAGACAGTCCTGCCGCTAATTAGCTGCATGACATTAGGTAGGTTAATGTGTCTTGCTGATTTTCAGTTTTCTCACTTGTGTAAAGAAGGGGTAGACCAGAGGAAGACCAAAGGATGTCCCAGAGCTATTAGGTCCATGAGTCGTGGACTCCAATATCATGGAGTGTCACCCACCTGTCCCCAATTCTTGTTGTCTGCACACACACACACACACACACACACACACTTAAATCAAGACAGTGATGTAATCACAACATGAAATTTTTGCTTAATGGTTAATAGCAAGCTTCATTTTACAGCATCCACATTTCTTTATTTACTGAAAGAATACTGTGGTGGGAAAATATGAACAAAAGGAATTCTAATTCATTTTACCAAAAAATGCCCTGTGACTGTGTGTGTGTGTGTGTGTGTGTGTGTGTGTATGTTATTATGTTATTGTGTTGTGTATGTTTATGGTATCTGGCATGATAGAGCATAGTAATTCATTAACTCAGCAATAATCAAAACTCAAAGCTCAACTAGATTTAAGATACAAAGTGAAGGAAGCTAGGATAATCCATGTTTATGCCTTGTTTGAGCTTACAGCTTTGCTTTGCACAAAACAGATGCTAAATAAAGCTGACCTTGAGCCACATGGGTTTAAACTGCACAGGTTCACTTACATGTGGATTTTTTTTTTCAATAAAAACAGTATGGTACTGTAAGTGTATTTTCTCTTCCTTATGATTTTCTTAATGACATTTTCTTTTCTCTTAGCTGACTTTACTGTAAGTCAGTATATACTGTATATATATACAGTCAGTATATACTGTATATAAAGTCAGTATACTGACTTTACTGTAAGTATATATACTTTACAATATATACTACATATAACACATGAACTGTGTTAATCATCTGTTTATGTTTTTGGTAAGGCTTCTGGTCAAAAGCAGGCTATTAGAAGTTAAGTTTTGAGGGGAGCCAAAAGTTATATACATGGATGGACTTTCAACTGTATAGGCAGTCAGTGCCCCTAACCTCTGTGTTGTTCAAACATCAGCTGTAAATACTTACGATCTTTAGCATTTTGTGATTCCAAGATTATAATTATTTTAGTAGAAGAGGTAAGTTAATACATGTCAAAACAGTACAGTCTGCTCAGTGCCTGACACATGGCAAAACTCCTTTTAATTAATTAATCCATTTATTGGAACAAAGAAAATTTGTCAAAATATTTGTTAAAAAGTCTGTTTTATTTATTTCTGGGATTATCTCATGAACATTCTAAGGAAATAATTTTAAAATATGCAAAAGATATGTGTACAAGAACAATCAACCCCAAAATTCATAATAGTAAAATCTGATACACTTTTTTAAAAATTGGGTAGGTTAAGGTAATTATGGGGCATCTATATGAATTTTAAAAGAGTAATAATACATATAGTTATTTTAAGTAAAGGGTAGAATAGAAATTGTATAGTTTTTAACTAAATTTAAATGTATTTAAACACCAATTTAATTTTATTTAAATTTATTTCTAATTTAAATTTATTTCTAGAAATGTAATATAATTTGCTAATAAAATACATTAAAACTTTTGTATAGTAAAATTTTGCTTGTTTTATCATATAATTAATCAATTATTTATTATATCATATTAAACAAAATTTATTTAATATGTTATGCATCATAAATAATATATAGTACAGTGAATAACATACTATATATAAGTGACAAAAATTCTTTAATATTAACATTAGCTATTTTAGGTTCTTGATCTATGAATATGTTTTATTTTTCATAAGCATTACAACTTTTCTCTGCATACAAATTAAAAGAGACTTTTTTCCTGATTCATTTCTTCTACATATTTCCATTTCAACGTTAGTACTGCTACTCAACGTTTGTGGGGCTTGAAACAACTCAAGTTTTCTTTTTAGTCTCTGCAAACTGAAGGGAGAGTCTCAACTGAAATTTACTTGGACCAATGACCTAATCAAAGAAGAATATTAGCCAAATGGAGCAGGATTATCACCACACCATTATTTAATCCTTGTAGAAACATAAATTGAAATATCATATTAATTCCAGATGAATGTTTGAACTGCACAGGTATACCACCCATTCATTATAAAACCTATTTGCACAAGAGGTACAAACTCAAACGTCTACAAAGAATGCAAGTATTGCAAGGAATGCAGAAGACAAGCTAGCCATAAAGCAAAAGAGAGCCATAGGACTGATGAGGAAGGCAACAGGTTGAAAAATGCGTCTTCCAGGTGTCCAAAGGACACAAATCCATGTAGCTTCTGCTTACTGTTGCCAAGTGGGAATGTGGGTTTTGCACTGCCAGCTCACTGGCAAGAAATCAAGAATTTTGGATAGTTTCTCAATGTTGACCACCAACTCTGTTGCTAACTTTTGTCTTTGCTATTATTTTTTAAGACCCTGATGGCCATAATTTGGTGTACATTTTGTGTGCAGTAATGTAGGCCTAATAACACCAGGAGCATGGAAAGGGATGAGAAAGAGGACATTTCTGAACTGGAAACAGAGAATCCTAAAGCTTGTTTTGACCAAAACAGAGACTTTCAATTGAGGGACAAAGACAGACTTAGTGGCATCACAGAGAAGGAGTGAGTGAAATAATACCCTAATATCACTCTTTTCTTTCTCCTGGACCTCCCACCAGAAGCTCCCCATTAGCTAAAGCCAAAGGGAAGCCAGCCATCGGGGAGCCCAGTGATGTGGTCATACAGGTCCGGCCCCTGGTCAGAGAGCATAGTGAATAAGGTCAGGGAGAGAGGGCCTGGAGGGCCAAGAGAGGATATCTGGCACAAATCCCAAATTACTGTTCATAAAATACTAAAGGTAGGGTTTATCTCAACAGCACTTTGTACCTTTCAGCTAGCCTGTTCTTTTTCATTCCATCCAGGATATTTATAACCAAATACAATCATTTTGCCGAAGTGTAACCAAAGATAAATTAATGTATGACTTTATAGCACCACAATCTAACAGGCTGTTAAACAGCATGATCGAATTAAAGGTCCTGAAAATGGCATAACTAATGGCACTGTCTTGGAAAAAAAAATAGTGCTAATGTGGAGGTTCATGAAATGTGTATGAACCGTATAACATATTCATGCCCTATTACTGAGAATTTCAAAGTGTCTCACTGCTCAAGATAATAGGCCTTGATTCAATTCAGTCTGATGTGGCATGAATTTTATGTGCTAATTAGTAAAGCATTTCTTAATGATTAAGGGGAAAAAATCAGATAACATTTGATTGGAAACCCAACTGTCAGAGATAAAACATAGCTACAACTGAGGTTAGAATGAATGCCATTCATTTTCAATTCAGGTGTCTTAATTATGATAATTAATGATTGTATTCTCTCTATAAATGAATTCAACCAACATGATAAGCATATGGTAATTAAAGTTCTTTTTTAGGGTAGGAAATTTAAACCGATGACATCAATAATAATCGTGTCCTTTTTTTGCGTTTTAAGGTTAGTTTTCTATCAAAGCCTGTTTCCTCCTTGAGTCATTTATGAGTTTTATATACTGTTACTACTTTAATAAGAAGTGTATTTCAAGGAACTGATATCTGTTGACATTGAATTCCTGGTAAGAATGCAAATTATGTCCTATTCCTTGAAGTTATAGGTAGTGAATCCTGCTATCAGTGCTATGGGAGTTTGTTAAAAATTTTGTTAGATTTATAAGATTCCAGTGCCTACAGTTAATTAAAAATAAGTAACTGACCCAGTAGATATAGGTTAATATGGATAGCATTACATAAGGATGATTACATTTGATAGGTCATTTACATCCTGAATATTCTGAGTGTAATCTAATCACAGGAAATGGCTTTTAAAGGCCTCCATTATTATTGCAGGGTTTTTCATGCTGGCACATACTGGTCCAGATTTCATCACCTGGCCCTACCGCAATAACTGCCCTGTCTCCATTAACAGCCAAGTCTGTTTCTACATACATTACCCAACACTTTCTCCTCATTTAGTTGGTTTCAGAGTCTCCATGAAAAGATCCCAACTTTCCTTTCCAGTCTCATCTTCCATTTCTATTCTATTTGTGCCTATTTCACAAATACCTCTCTGGAATTGAGCCATGTGTGATTTGAATATCACAATAAATATATTCACTCTATTCTTACCCACAAAACCATGAGATGCTTGAATATGGGTGTCCTTTCCTCTCCCCAGTGCCTAGAACGTATTCGGGCATATAACAGATGTTTTAATGATATCCTTGGTAACAAGAAAGATCAATGGAGTGCCTATACCTTGACAACACAAGAGAGGCACCTTTAAATAATTGTGTTATTCATTACTTAACAAAACTTACTAAGATTTATTCTTTTCTATTTAGAAGAGTATGAGACCCATTCTGTATTGCTCTAATGTACCACTGGACAACTATGAACCCCTAATCTACTAAGAGAAGGTAACTAATTGCTATGTGAGAGGAGGGCAGGTGAAGAGGTGGTGATGATAAAGAAATATTGCTCCCAAGCCCCAAAACAAATTTATCTGTAGAGGCAAAGGAAAAGTTTAGCTCACAACGATTCTGTATGGGAGAGAAAAAGTGGGAAAATTGCATTTTTGTTTGTCTGCTCTTTTACACAAAGAACATTTTCCAATCTCAGCTCTATGTAGCCCCCCCCCCCCACAAGTCATAGAAATAGAAGCTGGTCAAAGGAATGGAAAGACTGCTCCAATGCAGAAGAGAGATGATTCTGTGACCTTATTTCCTGAAGCTGAGCTTAAGTTTAAGTAACTTTATAATCCAATAGGCATATTCCTCAATTTAGAGTGTAAATTCATTCATTCTTTAACAGACATTTTGCTGATTATCTGAAATCACAAGTTACAGAAAATCGTAACTTATTTTCAGGCTAATAACCAATCAGGGTGGACCACAATGAACAGTGAGAGCCAAAGTTACAGTACAGTCTGTGTGTGAAAAACTGGACACGCACAGATGTTTGAGTGGCCATACTGGGTGGGGGGAGGGGGTAATACTATAGCAAACTACAATTATTCCATTTTTCTTTCTATTCCATAGTAAACTTTATGTAGGATGTATTCTTATGGAAACCGCATTAATTTGTTACTTTAATCAGACTGGCTCAAACCCCTACTAAAATCCATACTTCCTAAATATTGATGTTCGTTAACTATATTTGCTTTCAGCATGTTTCACATGCCTTCACCACAGTTTTGTACAAAAGAATAATATTTATAACTTTATTTTTGAAACCCAATATATTGTGCACAGAGAGTAACTAAGTTATAAAAGAGCACACTTACTTTCAATTCCAGAGTCTACACTGAGTCAATACTGATTGCTTTTCTTGTATGTCATGATGAATATCACTGGGGGAGGGTGGTAGCAGGGAGAAGAAATGGGAGGTACTTGGGATTCTTCTTTTACCTATTCCAGAAAAAAATGCCTTTTTATTTAAATCTCTTTCTTTTTGGTCACTTCTATCTTAACGCAATACAATCTAAACACAGCAGCAATAAATTCAGGATTTATGCCACAACTTCAGTTTTGTATGTTTTATTTTACACTATATTACCCATTAAATTAATAACTTTAAGGTGACTGACATTTCTTTTATATGTAAGACTTTTCATGAAGCAATATCTACAAAACAAAACTATTCCATCAAATGTATGTTGGAATATATGGTCAGTGTCATTGTTACCTAATTTTAACACCATGGAAAACACGTCTCTGAGCACAGAGTCCAGAACCTTTTAGCAAAGATGCTGCCAATTCAGAAACAAAAATAGATGCTTGTTTGCATTGTGCAGCACTGAGGCCAAACCTATTGGGGCTCAAATCCATCAGTGATGTATAGGGAATCACGGATACGCAGTACCTCGGGTATTTGTGACTGCTAATATCCTTACTTCCCATGGATTAATCCCAACCAACTGATCACCGCATATCATTCTTTCCTAAAGATAGAAAAATTCATTAACCACAGAATTTTTAAATTAAGATGTATCATGCTGGTTTCCTTTTCTGAAAATAGAAATATGAGGAAAAGCAAAGCCAAAGTCCTAAAACAAAAACACACAACAGTGTTGTTTTCTCTCTTTCCCATGAAGTAGCTTCTATCTACTGAAGTTGCTTCGCAAAAAGAAAAATATGAGTTAGGGGCCAATAAATTGTGTGTTTTCCCACCTCAGTTCTTCTGCCTTTGCAGTAGGGAATTTCCCCTGATAGCAAAAGCCTTCTACAAGCCATAATTCTTGCTTTTTCCCCCCACATACACTTTTACATAAAACAAGAAAGACTGCCACTGCATGCACTTCAGAGCAGTCAAAATGCAGTCCTGGAAAGTTATTCTATACTTTTCTGAGTTGACTTCCTCTCTTCTCTGCTGAATCACCTAAGAACTCATGCTCCGCACTGTCCATCTACACAACATCTATGTGAAGCACTGCTCTGCGGAAGGGATTGGCCTTCCTTTGCGTATTTCATTTCCTGATCATTAGTGACACTATCTTCCTCATCCTCGTTAGCTTCCATTATGCAGTTAAAATCTGAGCCACTTCCTGCCTGAAAAATGCCTTTCAGAAATGCTTTTGGGCACCTAGCAAGGAGATCACTGTTTTCATATTCATTTCCTAGAGATTTCTTCCCTCACGTGCTTTAAGATGCTTCTAGCAATGCTAACTACGCAAGGTTGAAATAAACTGGTTGATGGACTAAACTATAGCACAGTCCATTTGTGAGAGGGTAGCTTTTCACTTCAGTGGGTAAAAATACAATTTAAACATCTCAGAAGTGTGGTTTTCAGTAAAATCAGTACTAAATGGGGTGTGCGGAAATGTAACTTAACCACTTGAATCTTTTTTGTTGAAGAGTAACTTGCATGCCAAGCTTTAGGGAGATTACGTTTTACTATTCTCTCAATGTGAGTTAGAATATACAGCAACTGCTGTTATTATGGTATATAATAAACATTAGTCTTCAAGAATGTAAAAGATAGGCCCAAACCAATGCAATGTTAATCATGAAGAAAGTTCATCTCATTTCTGCCCATGTATAACTCCCTGTGGCTCTTGAATAATGATGGAGGCAATGATGGTAGAAGATATTAGCAAGTAATCATTATCATAGATATTATACAAAAAGGGTGTGTACACTATTTTATTCAATGATCACTTCATGAAGGCAAAAAGCTGTTGGTATTATGCTAAGTCCTATAAGGATGGGATGTAATGAGCATTGTCCAGAAATTGAGGGCTTCATGGTGGATCCAATTACTGAGCATGGCTTTGAGTCAAATCAGTCTGGGGAAAAATATATGCATCTTCAGTTTTACCTGAGTTAGCCATAATATGTTAAGCAGAAGCATTATGATATGGGAATTCTGCAGTAGCTGAGTGTGTCTATTCCAATTACCTGTTTCAGAACTAAGAAATAACCTCAGGATGTGTTTATAGAACCACTGAACCCACTATGAGATAAACCTAAGTAAGCTAAAACTCCATTGATCACTTGGCCTCTATAAGACCAGCTTAAACTGGGGGACCACAGTGACATTTTAGGTCTCCTGGAATTAGTATCAGTTTAGAGCCAATTATTTCCCTGAAGAATCTGATTATTTATTTTTCCCCAATGCCTAATAAAAAGTCATAGGTCCCTTGAGGGAAGGCTGGAAGTAATATCAATAATATAAAATTTCGACAGTATAGCAAAGTCTTACTTCAAGGGGACTTAGCCTCCCTGCCATTTAAGTGGTTCCCTGTCTGTAAACTGACTCACATCTGGGAATTGATTGAGAGGCCATGACCCTGTTCTGAGGATACAGGTTAGACTACAGCTCATTTTACCTAGAATCCTTCCTCTTCCTCAGATCAAGTAAGAATTTAGTAGACTGACATCTATTTCTCTTCTAGAGACACAATGATGCCATAGGTCTCTGCAAGCCAGTCTATTCTGATTACTGTTTTGACTCTATTCTCAATTATGCTAACCACACCCCCTGTCTTTGGTGACTAAGTGCTAGCTCTTGGCCCCTGCCACCCCAGAATCCAATTACCCCCAATGCATTTAAGGATCCCAGTTCAGTGCAGAAGTTCCCACCATAATTTCTGACCTACAGAAAAGAGTGACCACAGAGTTCTTCATTGATGCTGCCCCCACCTCACAGATTTATTTCTCAGTCATTGTGAGAAGTGTGTCCTCTGGACCTTCCCAGGGTAGATGAACAAGTGTTATGTGATAAATCCACTCCAATATTCCAATCTCTTTAAGGAGAGGATCTCCCAGAGAGGATTTCTTCCTTTGTAGTACACCAAGGCAGTTCTGGCATGAGAACAGGTTTGGGTATATCTCATGGGTTTAATTTGGTTTGAATAACATCCTTCTGTGTGTGTATGTAGGGTTTAGATCACCTTTATTGAGAGCACTCATCTTATCCTTTTCATAATTACTTCTCCTCTGTTTTATGAACTCTTGATAGAACTTTACTTTTTCTTCTGTGACTTGCTATTTTAAGACTTAACAGATTAATTCATAAAACTAAAAAGTACAGATAGCCAATAAAATATGAAAAGCTTGAAGCAATTCTCAACTTCACCATCATGTAAATACCAATGAATAAATATAGACACCATATTCCTTCAAATTATAGACATATATGCACAGAATAACTAAGTATAGCAAAGGGAGAATTCTCATACTCATAGTGAAACACAGTGGAACACAAAATTTTCATCTGAAATGTGGCTCATTTGTCATTTTATTTTGATAATATTTCTGTAAATATTTATTGAGTAGTAATATTTTTTACCACACACACACACGTACAACACTTATACCACAAACACACTGCACACCGCATTTACACAACACACACACAACACATACCACACACTGGCCAAATATAAAGCACATATAGCACACATATACCACACACTCACACCTTGTATAGCCCACACACACAACACATAAACTACACACCCCTTACACATATACCACTCACATAACTGCCATACGTTACACACAATACATATACACCACACTCCACACATACAACATACACACACCATGCACAGACCACACACGAAACAGATACACACACCACACACATATACCGCACAGACACACAGCACATACACAACACACATGGCATACAAATACCACACCCATGAAACGTATACCACACATCACACATACAGGACACATCTGAATAATAATCTTTGCAGATCTATGTATAACATCCAAAATAATGTAATAGTAAGAAAGTGAAGTAAATCCACAGGCTGCAACACAATGCTTCTAATATAAAGTCCATTTTAAAGTCTATATAAGAAAATTACTAGCCATCTTCATGTACAAAATTAGGATCACATTGTTCATGTAGTTTTGCACTGAAAATATATTTATATGCATGAAAAAACTGGATGATACATCTCAACATATGAATTCATATTTTTCTAAAACAGATGAACACATACTGGAAACAAAGAATCATAAGCATCCCTAGATTGGAAACTTCTGTCATATACCTTGAACTTCAAAATTTTTATCCTAAGATCCTCTTTGGAATTTGTTTTATCTTTTTTGAAATTAATTGAATAAATTCTTCATGCTTTCACCTAGGTTCCTCCAAGAAGCAAAGCCAAAGACAAGGGTTTTCATGTTTAATTTTGGAAATTCTCCCAGGAAACAATATTCATAGAATTGAAGGAAAAAAAATAGGAAGGATGGAAAATGAATCAAAGGTGTGCTATGGATCCGGTCACTAATGTGAGCTACTGTGATATACACACACACAAAAGAGGCTTCTTTTGGGAGCTCCTGATTGGCTGTGGAGAATGCACTGTAGAATTCCCTCCCATGAAGGGAAGAGAGCACCTAGTCAGGGGTTGTTCCATGCAGTCTTAACCCAGTCATATTTCCAGGTTTGTATATGCAACAGAATTACTATGTGTACCTATTTGCTATTTGCTATAGCAACTTCTAGAGTAAAAAAAGCTAGGACAAGATGATACAAGGTGGAGCAAAGGATCCTTGTAGTTAGCTGCTATTACTATCTGTGTGACTTTAGACCCATTTAATTATAAATGATTCTGAGATTTAAAAACCAGTATCAGGGGCTCCTGGGTGGCTCAGTCAGTTGAGTGTCTGACTTCGGCTCAGGTCACGATCTCACAGTTCAAGAGTTTGAGCCCCTCATCGGGCTCTGTTTTGACAGCTCCCAGCCTGGAGCCTGCTTCGGATTCTTTGTCTCCCTCTCTGTGTCCCTCCCCCAATCATGCTCTGTCTCTCTCTCTCTCTCTCTCATAAATAAATAAAATTTTTAAAAAAATTAAAAACCAGTATCAGAGGGGTGCCTGTGTGGCTTGGTGAGTTAAACCTTTGGCTCAGGTCATGATCTCACAGTTCATGAATTTAGCATTTAGCTCTCTTCTGTCATCACAGAGCCTGCTTTGAATCCTCTGCCTTCCTTTGTCTCTCTCTCAAAAATAAGTAAGCATTTTTAAAAAATTAATTAATTAAATTAAAAATAAAAACCAGTATCAGGAAGTTATTTATTTACTTTGCATGTGGGGGTTGAGGTGAAGATTTGTATTAAAGAACTGAACCATGCTTTATAAGCATCTTCTTATGTTGTTGGTTCACATATTTATAATGACAGATGACAGATGATAATTATTAAAGACTTCTTGTAGTTAAACATAGTTACTTCTGGATGGCTCCTGGGTGGCTCAGTCGGTTAACTGTCCAACTTGGGATTCTCTCTCCCTCTCTCTGACCCTCCCCACTCGTGCTCTTTCTCTATAAGTAAGTAAATAAATAAATAATAAATAAATAAATAAATAAAACATAGTTATTTCTACATCTTGGCAAACAGTAAGACAATCTCTATTACACAGGTTGAGTGGGGCACCAGGGTCAAGAACAACTTAAATATTATAGTGAGGGAGAACCACTGACCAATTAACCAGACAAACTCTTCGATCAATGTTAATCAGATGCCACAAACAAATATTCTTAATGCAAATCATCAGTATTCCACAACAATGCAAAAAAAATCAGAAAAGCCATGTGCTAGTCATATTTAAAGGCATAATTTGAACACCTACACAAACAAAACAACATGACCCAAGACTCACTTTCCTGGTAGCTTATTCTAAGGAAATAATACAAAGTAAAGCTTCAGACAGAACAACATCAGATGGAAAACATTAGATAGAAAAACATCAGATAAACACATTGCCAAAAATGTGAAATTTCAAGGATAGGGGAATATTAATTAAATTATTCTTCCATATGGTAAAATTTTAAGTAAATATTGAAATTATCATTTCCAGTATAATATAAATCATAGACACTATGTCATTTGCTTAGGAGAAAAGGAACTACAAAATGATATATATGATACTATCAAAAACAGAAGTTTTTCCTGTATAAGGAAAAATGACAAGAAAGGATATGAATAATGGAAATCAACAACAGAGTGTACTTTTTAGTTTTGTTTTAATATTTCACTATTATAATTTTTATGAGCATAATATAGTATAGTTGTTAAGAACAAAGGACATATAATCAACTACCTGAATTAGAATTCTGATTTTTTTTCTATTTATTAAGTAGGTGAACTTGGGAAAATCACTTAATTTCTCTGGGCTTCTAATAGTTCTTCTGAAAAGCAAGAATAATAAGGCTGCCTTCTACATAGGATAAAGAAAGCATAGAATGAGTTACTGCACATAAGTGCTTGGCACAGCGCCTAACCCATAATAAGTGCTCAGTGAACATCATCTCTTTTTATTATGTTGGAAGATGAATTCAGTGTAATTGCTTCCATGAACACCTGTCAAGCATAAAAATTATAGTGGTAATTTCCAAAGACTATTGCATCATAATTTCTTCTTTTTTAATTTCACTTCGAAATAAAAATGTATGTATGCTGGTAAAAAAAAAAAAAAAAACTAATTAATACCTTTTGTTAATGACTGGAAGTGATAAAAATATCGAGATTTTAGCTATGAGGCATACACAACGTCAGTATCTGAGGTGACTTACCTGTCCCTAATCTGAGTAAAAATGTGCAAATTTGTGCTGCAATTTTTTCCTGGCTGTAGATCTTGATCTGACAAATCTACAATTTTTGTATTGCTGTTAGCTTAGCTATTTCAGTTCAGGAAATCATGGAGCACCCTTAATATTTCCTTACTTCCATATTCTTTAGTTTACTCTGTAGGCTCCTATTACAGTTTCTTGAGTTGCTCATATTAGAAAAGAAGAAAGTCTGCAAATTAATAACCTGAATGCTTGAGGCTACAAATTTTTATTCTTAGAACCACTTTTATTGAATCTTTTTTTTTTCTTTTTTAATGCTCCTGGGTTCCAAGAAACACAGTGGATAATTGCCATACCTCCCATAGGGCTCATAGTGTAAGTCTAGGTCAGAAATATCTCCTGTTCAAGAAGTTCTTGGACCCACAATGACCCTTACAAAAAGGATTAAAAAGCACACAAGAGAATGTTAGTAGCATATGACATAAGCAAGTTCTGTTGTAATTGATGAAAATACGTTTATTACCACATGGTTGTTCTCTCCCTGTTTTCACCATCAGACTGTGAAAAGCTACATGACAAAGTCCAGGGTATGGATCTATAGGAAGTGGCCAAAGAGCAGTATTTTAAATTGTTTTCATATAGAACTTAAAACTTAAAATGATCAATGTTCAAATGTATAACCATATTAATCTCTGCCTTTCTGATCTGTCCCAGTATGGTAAGCGCTCCCCAACCTCCACTTGCTCAAAATTAACTATAGTTTATCATGTGTAATACTGTGTTCAGTTCTTAGGGACCCTGTTTGCCACAGCATATTTACTGGCATAGTGTGAGCATTTGCTTATGTGCTTTACATAAATTATCATTTTATATTTTTAAGTTTGTTTAATTTTAAATTTAATGACTGGTGCTAAGTAAACTTGGACTGTGCTTTCATTAATCTGTCACCTGAGAGAACAACCATGCCATATGTCAAGCAAAACATCTGAAACAGCTGTGATTGCAACTGATGTTTTGAAACTTCATGGTGCCTGGCTGACTGAAATAAATATTATGATATTTTCAGGCAAAGTATACAAAAGATTAAATATATTAGAACAGACTGATATGACCCACTACCATTGAGTGAGGCGCTCCTCTCTGAGCTTTGTGTTAATTTCTATATTTGCTAATGAGGGTTCTTAAATCATCATCCACATTATTGATTATATTGTAATGAAGACAAACCGTGTGTTACCTACTTGCTGTGTGTCATTTAGGAAGTTCCTCAGTATTTATTCATTTTCAGAATTCATCACATATTTTTGAATGATTGCAATTACTGATCCAGAGAACATAGTGAATCTAGTCTTTCTTTTACTAAGTCTGTTATCTCCTGAATGTGTTCCTGTTTCCATACTAAATAAGTCATTTAATATTAATATTCCACTATGTGAACAAATTCAAACACATTTACTCTACAGGTGTGCATTATTGAATACTTCTTGTATTTCCTTCAATTCTCATGGTTTCAGAGCTGTGGAAGCAACAAATCCTCAGAATTCCAAGGGACTATGAATATCTTTATTCTAGAAACTATTTCTAGCAATAATAGTATATGTTTACTTTATGATTAATTCATGTCTAAAGCAAAAAAATCTGTGTAGGCTTTGCTACACAGATTCCATCAAATCAAATTTTATCTACATTTTATTTGTGCAAATCATTTTATATGGATATAAATAGAAGCTTTATTAATCCTGATGTCATTGTATTCATGTAGAAGCTAAATATTAGCATATATTATCATTAATTATAAGTGTCCTGATATTTTAATCTAAAACAATAGAAGCAATTTAATGGTTCATAGTACCCATGTATTTGAAAAGCTAACCAATCATTGACACGTCACTTAACTTCAAGTACTTCATCTGTAAAATGGGCTATTAATAATTTATCTATACCAAAAGATGATCTCAAGTAAAATAATTCATGTCTAATTTTAATAAGAATAGAAATGAGATAAGTTGTTAAGTTTAAATATTTTTTAATCATTATTCTAAATTAGTGTTAGCAAGCTTTTTTTCTGTAAAGGGCCATTTAATAAATATTTTGGATTTTGTGAGATATATTTATATATATGTGAATATATATACATATATATGTGAAGTATACATATATATACTTCTTTGTTGTTGTTGTTGTTGTTGTTGTTGTTTTAATCCTACAAAAATGTAAAAACTATTCTTAACTTTCAGGCAGTGCAGTTTGGCCTGGGGAATAGTTTGTTGACCCCTGCTCTAGATGAACTCTTCTCTACATGGCTGTTTTATTAAACCGTATCATTCTGAGTTTTTTAAATATTAAGCAAAGCCAAGTTGTATAATTTTGATTGCAAAATATTTATACACAGTCTGTATGATATGCATCTTTTCTATAAACAGCAAAAAGAGCAATTGAGTTTAGAAGGTGTCTTTCTTTTTTTTATTTTTTTTATTTTTTTAGGTTTATTTTTGACAGAGAAGAGAGCACACGAGCATGAGCTGGGGAAGGACAGAGAGAAGGAGACACAGAATCTGAAGCAGGCTCCAGGCTCTGAGCTGTCAGCACAGAGCCTGACTTGGGGCTCCAACTCAGGAAGTGTGAGATCAAGACCTGAGCTAAAGTGGATGCTTAACTGACTGAGCCACCCAGGCGCCCCAAGGGTGTTTTTCTTAATCAAAAATATCTGCATGACAAAAGTGAGGCCCAACCGCCAAAAAGCCAAATTCTCCTGCTCTCAAGAAAAAAAAAAAAAAAAAAAAAAAAAAAAAAACTGGTCCTAAGGGAATCAGTATTTTAAGCATTCAGAGTAGGATCTGAATGCAAAAACCTTCAATGGGACTTTTTCCAGCTGTGTTTTTGTTTGTTTTGCCTTTCAAAAACCCTACCGAGATACAGAACTGTGTCAGTGCATTCCCTTGCCTAAACTAGAGCAGCAGCTTCCAGCAGCTTCTCTCTCCCTCACCTACCATGTCTGGCGACCTGAGCCTTTGCTAGGAGTTAGAAGAACTCTTTCTGACACTTAATCATCTTTCATCTTTCTGAGCCTGTATCCTCCCTCGTTTGTCTCTAACCTGAATACAAGGGTCATTTAAGCTTCTCTGCCATGGATGCATTAAATTTCCACACACATATTGCCTTACCTTAAAACTGTAATGCCCCCATTTTTGAATCCGAGAGACTACCAAGGAGCCGATACCGATGAAAACGCATGAGGGTTTATTTGCAAGCTAGAGTTTGGGCCCAAGTATACCCGACACAGCGGCTCAGGGACTTGGACCCCTAGGTCAAGAGGCATAGCAGTTTTATAGGGGCCAGTGGCCAATGAGATTGTAACACACACAGAAAGTGGCATAGTCATGTCAGTCCACACGCAGGTGGCCAATTGAATTACAATTTACCCTATAGTAACTGTTTGAACTAGCCTATCACTCTGGTCAGAACTGGCGCGCAAGTTTGGCGGGCAAAAGGCGGGGTTTACATTCTTTGGCGGTTAGGGTTCCGCATTCCTATATGAGCCGGTTTCCAGCAAGGGTGTGCTCACCGGCTTGACTAGGGTGGGGGTTATACATGAGATGGTGGGTGTAGCACAAAATGGAGTTAGTCTTGCTCTGCTTGTCCAGGGGTAGGGGATTTTTGTTAAATTCCTTGGGTCCCACAAAAACCAAGCCAATAAAGATACCATCAGTATATCCTTATGGTGAGATCAAGAAGCTTCTATCATTAATGTCCAAACAACAGGTAAATAGGCAATAAATTCTTACAATCCTGGGACTGATCAGCCCTTATTTAGGCATTAGACAAAGTCAAAGGAAGTGCATTCCTTGCTATTGTCATGGTTTTAGAGCTCGGCAAAACAAAATCATCCCAGATATAAACTGCAGAAACTTTATATAAACTATTCAGATATGCCCAATTTACACACCAAAAATGACAGGACGAAACTGTGGTAGCAATAGTTCAAAGAAGCTATTCATGTCTTCTGGGAGGCAAATGAGAACATAAGAACTTGAGGGTCATTATGAAGCATAACTAATAACACGGTGACATGATCTATTCTTTACTTCAAACTGTTTAATATATTAAATTAAACAAAAATTTTAGACTTAAACTTTCCAAAGTGTTTTATCAAAAGAGTCTTTGAGTCAAAACAGAAGGGAATTTGAATTCTAGTTGTGCTGTCATTCTTGTGAAGTCAAAAAGCCTCTGACCGCAGTATCTGTCTCTACATCATTTTTTTGAGGATTAAATAAAAACTGACTCACCCAGAGACTCACACAAAATAAGTGCTCAATCCTTATTAAACCCTCACCCCTTTTTCTCTTGATGTCATCATCTACAAACTCATATATAATAACTGCTCTCCATATAGATAGGGGCAGGGGCAGAGAAACTATAATGTATTCCCCAGGGGAAGAAACATATCTGGAGGGGAGAGTATAGGGTTGGTAGCTAGGAATCCTGATTATTTTTAGGGTCGACACCTGCTAACCTTAGAAGATAAACCTTTCAATCTCTCTTTTTTTTTTTTAATGTTTATTTTTGAGAGACAGATAAAGCACTCAAGAGTGGGAGTGGGAGTGGGCAGGGGAGGGGCAGAGAAAGAGGGGGACAGAGGATTCAAGGCAGGTTCTGCACTGACAGAGTGAGCCCGAAGCAGGGCTCAAAATCACAAACCTTGAAATCATGAGCTGAGCCGAAGTTGGACGCTTAACTGACTGAACCACCCAGGCACCCCTCAATCTCTTTGGATCTCAGTGACTTCACTGGTAATATGAAGGAGTTTGACAAGATACTGTCTGAAATAGAATTTCCTGATTTTAATATTACTATGGTATACTACCTTCTGTATATTTAAAGATAGGCTTTAAAACAGAGGCAAGTTCAAATTCTGAAATTTTTGGTGAGTAATTATCTTTTGCAAATTATAAAACTTCTTTGAGTATTATTTACTTGCTTTCCCTTGACTTCTGCTTTCTCACTGATACACCTGGATTCATTACGTAGCAAGATTCTCTCACAGAGAGTTGTGACACGGAGGCTTTTCTTTCTAGGAAGCAACTTTATTCCGGCACCACTCAGTTGGGTTTTTACCCAAAGAACTGAGCCCTGAGTGCCATGTGGCGTAGTTTTTTATATATTTTTTAATTTCTTTGTCTCCCATATGTGGTAACAACAAACGTGTAGTCTGATTAAATGGTGTCATGTTACAAGGTCGTGAGGGATGCTTTCATGTATGTGTATAGTCAGGTTGCCTTGAGATGTTTTTTTTTTTTTTCTTTCTTTAGGGAGGGGACCCTACCACAATTACTAGTTACATATCTCGTTCCTATTTAATAAGCACCTTATGCACAATCTTCAGATTTGTTTGGAAGACAGTGAATGCCTGATAAATGATATATATTTTGAATCCCAAGACAAAATCCAGGAATCCACCCTAGATTCCTGCCACATCCTAAGCCTCCCCGAACACAATAAAGAGGAGCAACCACTCTAATCATTATGCCAAGACACCTGACACCAAGAAAACTTCTAGCAGTTACCATGATCTTCAAGAAAGGTAATATACAATTCCAGTATCCCTCACGGCCATCACAAACCGACGGTCCTGCACCAGTCTCAAATCTCACAGTAAGTCCTCAACACCCTATCCCAGAGGGTGTTAACCTACTACGAAGCATAAGGAAATGAAACCCAAGTGTTATTCCTACCTGGCTGGCCAGGGTAACAAATGCCTTAGTGAGGGGGGTAAACGAAAGTCCACTTGCTATGAAAAATGGTGTTGAAATAAATCTGGCACAAGCACCTTATTTTACCATTGTGGTACCTGGGGTCCAGTGATTTTAAGTAATTTACCCAAGCTCTCATAAACGGTGGAACTCAGCTGCTTGTATTTTCAGTCTAGAGACCTCTCCCTGGCTGACGCAATTCCCCTTTCTTGGAGAAATAGCTTTGTGAACATGTCCTTTATACCGTGATGCAAGGGAATAATGGAGAAACATCACCTGCGTGGCCAATAAAAGGAAAAGCCCCTGGCCTTGATGAGCATTGACACCATGATATAATGAGCAATAACTCAGTGAAATGTCCTTGTATTTCAAGGACCTGCAACTATAATTATATTCATAATGAAAATAATTAAACTTATAAATGTCATCTGCTCGACATCTCATCTTTCAGTAAACTCTTCCTGCTAAAGTCAGGGAGTCAGTCACCAACTGTTCTTTAGATATGAAAATACCTGGAGAACATTGTTTGACAAAACCAAGATTCAGGGAGATGATGTGACTTAACCAAAATTGCATAACTTACAAGAGGCAGATAAGTATAAAAAATCACTCTCCTTTCTTCCAAAGATGTGTCAGCTTTTGGTATAAACACATATCAACATTCATACAGACATCCAATGATATGCCCTAAAAAGTCCTGATGTTTGGGCATTCAGCAGAAGCTGGCAATCTCAAGACATCCCATTCAGCATACGTGAATCCATGCAGCAATAAGCCATTTCAAGTGACAGAAATTAAACCCATCAGTAGGTGACTTTGAAATGATGTCCATTTTTTTGGCTAATACCATTGATGTATACATCTTTTTAGACCCAGTGCCTACATTAGCACATTTCCTACAAGGCAACGGCAAATATTTGTTTAAAAAGCTAATGGATCAAAGGGCACCTGGGTGGATCAGTTGGTAAGCATCGGACTTCAGCTCAGGTGATGATCTCACAGTTCGTGAGTTCAAGCCCCACACCCCCCACATTAGGCTCTCTGCTGTCAGCACGTAGCCTGCTTCAAATCCTCTGTTCCCCTCTCTCCCTGCCCCTCCCCTGCTCATGCTATCTCTCTCTCTCTCTCAAAAATAAATAAACATTAAAAAAAATTAAGCTAAGGGATCTCCCTTCATCAGAAGAAGATAAGTTAAAAAAAAAAAAAAAAATCATATTCTGGGGAATAGCCAGGAAAAATCCTGGGGATTTCCTGGGGAAAAATCCTGGGGAATAGCCAGGAATCTTAGAATTTATATCATCTTCTCTTTCAGAAAATAAAAAGAGTAAAAGTAATAAATAACCTTGTATAGTTATTTCCGATAGTGACACATGAAACTTGGAATCTATTCCTGTCTTATGCCTACCCTATCAGTGTGTAACTCACTTATACAGTCTGAGCCTCAACATCCCCATCACTTAAGTAAAGTCTTTTGGAGCAGGTGATGTATAAAGTCTTTCTAAATGCAAGGAATTGTAGGATAATAAAGAAAAACTACAATTTATGTACTCTTAGAAATGCCTAGAGGGTAAATATTCTTTGTCATGACCTATGGCCTTAAAAAATGAACCAAAGCCCATCCTCCATTTATAGAATTGGTCAGTTTGGGATTGTGTATTTCTATGTTCCATCAATATTTAATTTCTACATTTGCTGGACTTGAGGTTATCCTGGTCCTCAATCCTTGCCAATCTCAATGACTACACGAGGGAAGATTATGGAAGCCTAGAATGTCATTAAATAAAATCCAAGAAAATTCAAAGGGACTCAAGGACATGCTGTCAACTTAAGGTCCCTTCAAATATGAAAAGCAGGGGTGCCTGGGTGGCTCAGTTGGTTAAGCGGCCGATTTCGGCTCAGGTCATGATCTCACGGTCCGTGAGTTCGAGCCCCGCGTCGGGCTCTGTGCTGACAGCTCAGAGCCTGGAACCTGTTTCAGATTCTGTGTCTCCCTCTCTCTGACCCTCCCCCGTTCATGCTCTGTCTCTGTCTCAAAAATAAATAAACGTTAAAAAAAAATATGAAAAGCATTTCAACATGAATCCTGCTACTCCGATGACAGTCTCATTTAATTCTTAAACCTCTGATGCACAATATTTTACCACCATGACCATTGCCATTTTAATTTTGTCCTTACGTCCCCCTCCTCCCTTTTTTTTTCCTAATGCCAGACCCAGAGCTTCCACTCTGGTTGTTCTTCTGACTTATGATCCTCAGAGTTCAGAAAGGTGTTGGTCAGTCCCCATAGATCACTGGAATTGTCTAGCCAACTTTATGAGCTCTGGAACCTCTCTTGGTAGAAAGTCCTACAGCAGTGATAAATGACTTGTAATTTATCTTCTGAATGCGTCGGTTTTATATTCCCAGTTCTAGCTTTACAGAGTTTCCTTTTTTCATAAAAAGAATGTGTCACTTTATTTCTTGTAAGTCACTGCATTCATGGTGCCACTACAAGTTAATGTGCAGAGGCAAAAGAGAAGTAATGGTTGGACATAGCAAGCTTCAAATGAAGTTCATGTTCTGTTTCTGCAGACTGACTCTCCCAAGAAACACTGTTCATCATGAAACACTGTTCTCTCTCATGTTCTTTTTAAATTTTCATCTTATATTAACTGCCTGGAGAATTTAGGTCATTGGAGATATTGAGGCTATACAGTGTTTTTTTTTTTTTTTCTTATTTAGAAATGCCTAGAGGAGAAATATTCTTTGTCTTGACCCACTGTACATTGATTTCACATCTGACTGCAAACACACTATACCCAAGAATGTTATAATCCTTAATATGACTTCCAGAAATTATAAATATTTCTCTTTTAAAATAGTGATGGGTGGTATTTTAATTTTTTTCTCACAAATTTGTATTTTATCAAACACTTTTCCAAAAGCTGTGCATACTACATATACACGAAGGTAGAAACGTCACACAGTATGTCTTAGCTTGTTGCTGGGCTACAAAGTTATTATTTAGAGAAAAATTTACACTTAAAGATGCTTTCCAGAGAATTTAAAATTCTTGAACATTCTGACCATTTCCAAACAACTACTCCAGGGAATTCATTTGCCCTTAAGGGTAGAGATATTGAAAGAGTTCCAAGAGGTTAATGCTCTTCTCGGTGATTTTCCCTGCTCAGCTCCAATTAATGGTATGACTGTAAAAACCTTTGTGGAACTATTAACATCTAATGACTGGACAAAATGGCAATTCATGACAACTTTTAGTTTATGGCACTTTCACCATCAAAGGATAGGGATCTTTTGCAAAGGGAAATTCTTTAACACAAAATGGCAATGATGCTTGATAGTTTTGTGGCTTTTTAAATTCATACATACAGATCACATTGAAAATTCACCATTTATTGTCTTTCTATTATACTTCACCATCTACTGTAAACGGTGATAACATTTAGCTTATATATTACTTTTCCCGATTGAAATGAATTGAATTGAACAGTCTCCATGCGTGAGACTGCTGGGGAAGGGAGATTCAAAGCTAAAATCATAGAATTTCCAGGGACTCAAAATTAGTGACGTAACTAGATACTTTTACAATGAAAATCATTTTTATATTCATTCATGGAACACCTTTATACTGTGTGACAGGCACTGTATCAGCCACTTTCTTCCTCAAGGTTCTCTCCTAATGTAAGCACATGCTCTTTGGGCTACAGAACTAATAGTAGGAACACCATACCAGTTGTAATAGGTCACTGAAGGCTTCTGGTAGAAATTACATCTAACAGGACTTGGAACATGTGTGGGACTTTTACCCACCACCCTCCATCCCCCATTCACCCAGCTTACAATGTCTAGGAAGAGAGAGGGCTATTAATGAAAAAGTTTTGAGAGACGGGAAATAGTATATTAAGCAAAAGACTGTGTGAAAATTCTCAGGGGTAGAAAAATTTTGAGGAATAACCAAGGCTGTTGTTTTAGCCACACAGGTTATGAAGGAGAATTGGCCATAGTCAGAAATAAGTCCTTGAACTTCCAGTAAGGAGTCAGAGCATCACTCTAACTGAAGCCCCTTTGAAGGAGAAGCAATAGTTGTATTTAACAGCAATCACCAGAGCAACAAGAGCCTATACAGTATCTTGCTCATGTGCTTTTCTTTTAACCTGGGGGGATCAGGATGCAGTTGAAACAAGACCATGGATTGAGGATAATGGCAATCCTGCCAGAAAGATATATGCTGACTGTTCTGGTAAAGAAAAAAAGAAAAAAAAATCAAGCACAAAAATACGTTTCTACAAAAAGTCCTTTTTAAACCCACTACGTACAAATCTAAGTTTACAAAAATATGGGTGCCTGAGTGGCTCAATCCGTTTAGTGTCTGACTTCGTCTCAGGTCATGATCTCACAGTCCAGGAGTTCGAGCTCCGTGTTGGGCTCTGTGCTGACAGCTCAGAGCTTAATGTCTCCTTCTCTCTCCACACCTCCCCAACTCGCTATCTCTCTCTCTCTCTCCATACATGAATAAACATCAAAAAAAAATTTAAGTTTACAAAAATAAATAAAAGGAGCGTGCCCAAAGCGATTGTTGCAGTTCAAAATGAAATTCCACTACACAAAAAGAATCACCATAGTCCCCTTTCAAACACTAAATTATATTTAAAGACATGGATACTCTATTCTGAAAGGAGATTGGTGGCACCAGGGTGGCTTAGTCAGTTAAAAGTCCAACTTCGGCTCAGGTCATGATCTCACAGTTTGTGGGTTCGTGGGTTCATGCTGACAGATCAGAGCCTGGAGCCTGCTTCGGATTCTGTGTCTCCCTCTCTCTGTTCCTCCCCCATTTGCACTGTCTCTCTCGCTCTCAAAAATAAATAAAACATTAAAAAAAATTAAAAGGAGATCGAATCCCATTTTTACCTTTTGCCAGCTTTGTGAAAATGAGCAAACCAAATAACCTTATGTTTGCTTCCCTATCCATCAAATGTGATTAAGAATAATGTCCTACTATTTAATCCATGTTTTTAAGGAATAAATATGTTTCACGTAGGTGTAGTGTCAGTGTGGGTATTCCAGAAAGCACATGCAAAGGAATTTACTGGGGCTCATGCCCCTGAAAGATAAAAGAGAGAGGCGGTTGGACTGGGCTAGCTTCAGATGACTACATGAAGGAACAGGGTGGGGGGAGAGCCTCACAGGACGGTGCTAGTCTGGGAATGTTTCGGTCATTGAGCCCTGGCACAAGGACAGCTTCCGAGGAGTCCTGCATTTGGCAGAAATGGCCAGGCTCTCATACTGTGCTGTTTACATTACTAATTGGAAGCTGACCTGGAAACATGTGGCCTGGGCTGGCATGCTGTTGTGGGTACTGAAGGCGATGCACTGACTGCACTCACTCCACGTGGTAGGTTATTATATGATCATCACAATCAACAAAATTAAGACCTGAGTCCCACAACCAAATTACACATAGTGATTTGAAATCATGTTGTTCTTAGAAAGACCTAAAAGTCAAGTGTATATTTTGCTTAATTAAATGCACATACATCTTCTTACCAGTTCTTTTTGAAATTACTGATAAGTGAATTATTTAAGTTTCCAACTCTATAGGATTTTTTTTAAGAGAGACAGAGAGAGCACAAGCAAGGGAGAGGGGCAGAAGGAGAGAGACAATCTTAAGCAGGCTCCACAGCAGTGCCACCCTCAGTGATCATGACCTGAGCTGAAATCAAGAGTCAGACACTCAAATGACTGAGCCACCCAGGTGCCCCTATTGGATGTTTCAAAAAATGTCTTATAGTCTCCTTCATTAAGTGTCTCCCAAATCCCTTCCTAAATATTCACAGCACTTCTCTCTCGAGTGCCTCATTTGAGTCATGTGTCACTTTCTGCCTTAAAATGGTATATCTGTCCTTTGCAGCTGTAAGTTATAGAAAAGCAAATCCAGTTCAAAAGCATGTCTGTAATCCTCACCAACCATTGCAGAATGCTTGGCCCACAGCGGAAGCTGAAGAAACATATGCTGAAGGAATGAAGGTTGTTATTTTTCCAGAGATATGATCTTACTCCAGTCTGTCTGAGTCCCTACTGCAATAAACCATGTTACCCAGGTTCTAGCGAGAGTGTGTGTATAGACAGTAGATAGTAAATTGATACAAACATCTCTGAATAAAACATGCAGGCTTTTTGATATATATATATATATATATATATATATATATATATATATATATATACACACACATATAGTGTCTTTGATTATATATATATATATATATATATATATATATATATATATATAGTGTCTTGTACCATATTTCTTTTCTTTCTTTCTTTCTTTTTTTATTTCACTGCATTTAGGACTCATGATACTTTATAAAAAATGAAAGATGAGTTGCTCTTGAGCCATAAAAGACAATAAAGATTTCCCTTAGGGATTTCTCATTATGGAAAGTGCAATGTAGACCTGTTGTAATACTCCTATGTTGTAATAAATACTTGACAAGCTCCAACAGTAAGTGAAATATGATGGGAAAGGGGCTTAGTGCAATTTGGAACATTATACGGCCAAATAGCCCATCTTGGCTCTCAAGCAATTAAGTCATCAGATGTGAATGGTCTCACACTTGCATGAATCTTTCAGGATATATACGTTTTTTTTGTGGTTTTTTTTTTTTTTGCATTTAAACACATATGTTTCGATATGGCAGTAATTATCAAAACTTTGCATTTATATAGCCATCTTCTCCTTCTGCACCCAAATGAATAGATCTAATTCAAGGATATAGAAAATAAATTAGTCCAACAACGGTTTTGACCTTCCAATGAGCTCTTCTCCCATTAAATTTCTGCCAAGAAAGACAACCATAAGCTTCACATGAAGGGCTCCTAGTATTTTCCATCAACGCTTTTGTGTCTCGTCTTCCTTATTTAAGAATATTTGTAATTAGAGAATTCTTCCCTTATTTTGACTAGAAATACAGAGATTCAAACGCATACCTCTTTGGGAGTGCCTGGGTGGCTCAGTGAGTTGAGCATCTGACTTCGGCTCAGATCATGATCTCGGGGTTCGGTTCACAGCAAGGAGCCTGCTTCAGATTCTCTGCCTCCCTCTCTCTCTGCCCTTCCCCCACTTATGCTCTCTCTGAAAAATAAACAATAAAAAAAAGCATATCTCTTTTAAGCCTGCTGTCTTTTGTACAATTATTGGAAAGGAAATAGACACTGTTGAAGTAAGTTTGAATAAGTGAAGGGAAATGTTTCTCTTACTTCTCTGAAATAAAGTTTTAGTTTTAGAATTTTGAGAGCTAATCAAAAAAGGAAATTCGTAATGAGAAACTGTAAAGCAAGAAAAGCTTTTATTGCCACCTTAAAGATCATTTAGTTATGCTTTCTGTTATTATTCTCAGAGAAGAGAAGGGTTGAGCTGACATAGATTCTTTAATGCAGATATTATCCCAGAGATTAGATCTTATAACACCCAGTAGTTTAAGTACATCCTAATGACAGTGAAACTGCATTTTGTGATATTTCTTGAATAACAGGAGGAAAAATAAATTCTCAGGTTCTTGATTCTGGTGTTGTAATGAAATGTCACACAGAGAAATAGCCATTTCATTAAATGAGTAGCTGCATTGAAGTCTTTCCTAGCAAGATTATAATTCATTATCTATTATCAGAATGTACCAAACACAATTGAGAGTGACATTATAATATTTCCTAATCTAATAATGATCATTTCTTTACCATTAGAATTTTAATAGTCAGCTTCCTTTTTTAAGCAAACAAATACCTACAATTAGAAACGATGAGGGGCGCCTGGGTGGCTCAGTCGGTTAAGCGTCCGACTTCAGCTCAGGTCACGATCTCACGGTACGTGAGTTCGAGCCCCGCGTCGGGCTCTGGGCCGATGGCTCAGAGCCTGGAGCCTGCTTCCGATTCTGTGTCTCCCTCTCTCTCTGCCCCTCCCCTGTTCATGCTCTCTCTCTGTCTCAAAAATAAATAAACGTTAAAAAAAAAATTAAAAAAAAAAAAAAAAGAAACGATGAAAATTGATATTTTGGTGATTTAGGTATAAAGATCTTTGGGTTATGACAGAAAAAAGTAAGTGAATGGCACTATACCCCAGGAAAAGCATAGGGAATTTAGAACAGGATACCTGGGTTGCAATCCTGGCTCATCACCCACTAGCTGCCTAACTTTGATGTTCATAGATATTAACTTTCTCATTTGTTAATTTATAAAATGGCTGCATTTATACTTTATTCATTGATTATTGTTAAGTTTAGATAATTATTAACATGCCTGATAAAAAATAAATCTCATTAAATGAGTGTCTTCTCTAAGCACTTACCCTATAATGATGTTTTTAGTTGATATCAGACAATTTATCACCTCATAAAACAAATATACAATCCAATCTGTGATTTTCCATGAAGGACACTGATTTTCACAGAGGGGAGATGAAATTGTTTTACTTCATGACATTAGTGAATAGCCAAATGAGCATTAGAAAACAACAACTGTTTTAAGGCTCCCAGAGACTCAATATAAGCTACCCCTTTCAAATCATCCTTCAGGATTGATAACACTAAAGAGAAGGGGTGAGTTTTAAGGCAGAGAATACACAAAGAATGGCAAACTTTTTTCGACTTAGAAGACTGTCACATCAAAGGGAAAGTTTCTGCCCCTTTATGCCTGTTAACAAGATCGATACTTTTTAAAAGTATCTTGTATGCTACACCTTTATTCTTCAGTTTGGTAATGCACCATGGAACACAGAAACCAGACGGAACTCCTCTGTAACTAATAACTTGATCAACTTGATAATACCATCATAAAATTTTCAGAGTGGGGAAGCAATGGAATGATCATTACGTGGTGAAACTGAGACACAACATAATTCACTGAACTAATTTAATTATGAATGAACTAATTTCAAGAAATAAAATTCAGTCCCCAGATCTCCAAATTTGGTAATTCCCTGCCCAAACCACCAACTTTTCACAGGACAATATGTACATATTAATACAAATAAAAAATATAGCAATACCCAAAAAACAAACCCAAAAAAGTCACTTTTATTACCTGGCAATTACTGGGGGAAAAAAAACTATGTTATTTACATTTGTGCTTCTAAGTATAAATCACCTTTTTTCCCTCTACTATACTCTTTCCTTTATTGTTCTCCTATTTCAATTTATTGGACTGTTAAAAGTCATTACTAAGTATTGTAGACTTGAATATATTTCCACCACCAGGGCAGGTGTAAGGATGTTACAAGTAGTTACCTCTTCTCCTGGACTTTTAATTGGAATATCTGTTAGATCAGGTGGGTCTTCAGCAATGTTGAAATAATTCTAAGTAATTTATTGAGGACTAGATGAAGAACATAGTAACGATTTATTGCACTCAATATTCTACAGTCTGTACAAACAATTCAGTCAAAGCGGCATATAGACACATATTGGACTATATCTGGTTATTCCTCCATCCCCAACCCCTCCTTAAGAGTGCAGTAAGGGGGTCCTACTTTGAAATTTACTTGAATACGATGCTGTTAGCCTACACTACGGGGAACTAGTTCATGAAACTCACCAGAGTTACTTCAACGTTAAGAACGTTGTTGAAAAGGGTGTTCATTATATTATATAGTGTCTTTCTTGAGACTTGTCAAGACAATATCCCACCTCTTTTAACCATCTCTTCCCAAATGGTTCATTTGTTTTGATACCTTTTTGTCGTCAAGGACATAACCTATCAAGTTCCTTCGGTGTGGGCTGCTAAAAATCTTAGCAACGATAGTAACTGTATAAAACTTTTTATTAAAGTGAACTTGTATTTTCTCCTATTTCTGGTTTGACTTTAGATTCCTAGTCTTGTTATTTTTCTACTTTCTCACCTATTTCTAATTATGTTGCTTTGATGTATTTTAAATATCCTCATAAGCTATCTTAAATCCTTTTCAGAACAAAGTGAGGAATAAATAAATAAAGCTATGAGCAATTTCACATGTGCAGAATAATATGGGAGGGTGAATATTCATAATATAAAATTAGGTTTTCTTTAAATAGAGTCTATGTCAAATAAATTGGGCTTTTTACCTTTCTGTTGGCATAGTCACCACCTCTTTTCTCATTAGCTCAGGCCCTTATTTTACATCTTTCTCTTGTAACTATCCCAGTGCTGACTAGATAGCAGATATTTTATCTCTGTCTACTTAGAATCAATGTACCCTTGAAAATTAAATGATCTTTCTAAAACATCACAAATTCACCTACTGAGAAGTTCAGCACAATCTTGGATAACATGTGAAACACTAAGAACGCACTATTTTTGATGTTTCCATACTTTTGATTGGGCCAAGCTGATGAGGGACGACAAACATAGAGAAGAATTTAAACTGAATAAATCGTTTAGCTAATTAAAGTCTGGGGCAGGGGCGGGAAGTAGTAACTGCATGGGCATGAAATGAAAAAGAAGCAATGAGATTTCCTTCCTTCCTTCCTTCCTTCCCTCCTTCCTTAATAACTATGGAAACAGAATTGAGGAATTCTGAATATGATTATTCTTTGGAGTCTTACTTCATTTGACCAGGATTCACAATCAATGCGGGTAATTATATATTTCCCATAATTTCATTATATTGCTGGGAAGACATTTTCTATGTCTTTTCATCTACTAAAGGATTTTTAGCAGTTATATTCTCTTGGCACATAGAACATTGCTCATGTGTCTATTATAAAAATAAAACTATTGCCATCTATTTATCTGTTTGCATTTTGTCCTATCTATTAGGTTCTGAATGTCCTGAGGTTCAACCTTTTCCTTACTCATCCTTATCCAAACAGTGCCTGGGTCAAGCTAAGCCACTACTGAATACTATAAATAATTTACTCAAAATTGTCCCCATTTTCAATGATTACACTTAGAGGAAAAAATAGGCAATAAAACAACTGAGGAAGAAAACCATGCTAAAATGGTGGTGGTAAAAGCACATTCAAATGAGGGAATTGTATGGGATAAAATCATACAGAATTTCCATGAAATTAGAGAAGTGGAATTTGATTTTGAAAGACTTTGAGAGACAAGTTATGCATTTCAGCCTCTCACCAAAGGACTCTAGAGAGCTGTGGCTTGTTCATTAGGCAAGCTAGTGTATGCTTCAAGAACAAATTGTCCCCTCTATCTGAGGCACTTAACAAAACAGATGTCTATTGTTTTCTTTCTTTCTACTTTATCATGTTTTGTCATATCCTGGGCAAATCACTCAGGGACCCAGTCTCTCCATCTTTAAGATGTATTATCTATAAAAGCAATAGATGGAGGGCAGTGAATGGGCTCTTCTGTGCTTTCATTGAAGCACCTTATGTCACCCATTAGCCATAACTAGTCATTTGAACTTGCCCAAATATAAGGAGGCTAGCAAATGCAGGATAGCAAACAGAATGCTTGTTGAGTACCACAGTCCCTGTTGTCGCAAAAGATAAAAATGTCAAGAGTTAACCTTGGGTGCAGGAAAGAATGAAAAATGTAAAGAGATTGATCAGAAGCAAGATGTTATCCAGAGAATATGTACAACAACCCAAGTGGGAGATGGGAGGAGGCAGAACCTGGGACAAAGCATCCGCAAAATGACAAGGGTGCATATCCTTAGCAATAGGAAATCTATTCAACAGTTCACCAAAATTAAGAAGCCTGCTAAATAATCTGTGCTTTAGTACAGCCTGATTTCATTCTTCTCAAATGAAGTTCTCTTGAGATACAGATTTGTCCCATGAATCAAATGCCTATTTTCCAAAATGACTAAATGTCAACACAGATGCTTCATATGAATGGCATGCATTGGGGGCATGGAGTGAGTCTATCAGAGAACAACAACCTGAAGCATCTCAGAAATGAAAGTTTGAGAATCCAGCCACTAAGAACACTAAAAGTTTTTTGCTCTGTGGGAAACAGAGATTAGAGAGGGCAGTCTGAAAAAAACATACTTTTGGGAGATTTGAGAGCCTCAGTCCTTGAAGGGAAGATTTAGTCCTAGTAGATTTTACAATGTATCCATTTTTGGTGGTTGTGATGTATGAGTCACAAGGGTAATAAACTTCAAATAGGTTGAAGTACTGTTGAGTACTTCCTAGTATCTTCTATTAATTATCTGTGAAAGAGAAGAAAGAAAATTAATGCAGAGACATAAGCTGGTCTTTGAACAAAGGGGGATCTGTTTTACTGTATTGGTTTCAGCTATAGCCCTTTTCAAAATGGGTAAAAGGATCAAGACATATTTAAGCAGATTTAAATTATAAATAGAACAATGTTATTGGTAACTTAAATGTCATAGACACTAAGAAGGAAGTATGGCAAGTTAACATATATATAAAAAAAGACCTAGTATAATGTCTGGAAAATGTCTTGCTAACCATAAGCATTGGGAAGGCTTATCCAAATAGGAGTCTTTACGTTCTGTCAGTTACTAGAAAACACATTTATTTCACAATTTCTAAAAAGCAATGCATGTTTCCAGTCATTAAATAAGTATTCATAATTTCCATATGTTTATAAGCAAAAAAAATAATAATGGGAAAAGAAACTAGGGCTTAGAAAATCATTGCAGCATTGTTTGAAACAGTGAAATATGGAAATAACTGAAACACATAATACATGGGAATGGATAACTATAAGTAACATATCCATATGATAGAATACTAGGCAGCAGTTGAACCAAATAGATGTATATCTATCGCCAAATATCAATATGCACAAGAGACATCAATTGAGGGGAAAGACCTCATTTCACCCAAGCAACTTACAGTAGGAGATAGAAAACTTAAGTGTATGTCTATGATACCATGTGGTATTGGCCATAGAAGCATGTCAGTGATGTGGATGGTAGTACAGTGGGGGAAAAGTAAAGGAAAAGACATTATAGAGACTTAGTAAGTGAGTTGAGTCTTTTTTTTTTTTTTTACGTTTACTTATTTTGAGAGAGAGAGAGAGAGAGAGAGAGAGAGCACAAGGGGCGGCAGAGAGAGAGGGAGACACAGAATCTGAAGCAGGCTCTAGGCTCTGAGCTGTCAGGGCTTGAACACATGAACACATGAACACATGAACACATCCGACACAGGGCTTGAACCCATGAACTATAAGATTGTGACCTAAGCTGAAGTCGGATGCCCAACCGACTGAGCCACCCAGGTGTCCCAGTAACTGAGGTGAGTCTTAAAAGATGAGGAAGGAGCTACTGACAACCTCTTGTATAGGACTTCAAATGCTTTCAGTCCTACCTTGTACACGAGCACATGTTGGATGACCAACCTGATACAGGTAAAACAGACTATACCTTGCTCAGGCCCACACCAGAACGCTGTTATTCCTGTCCCTTATTTATCAGTATCCCCAGCACCTCCTCTAACACCTTTAGGTGTGATGCTGGCACAAATATGCATGTCACTCACACAGGAGAAATCTAGAAGCACAGTGAGTAACCCCCATGGGGCCAAACTTGACCAAGGGAGGCTGGGAGCCAATAGATAAATATCATTTCTTTCCATCCACTGAGCAGACAATTATGAGAACAGACACAGATGAGTAGGAGGAAATGATAGCATTTTCAAATATTTGCAAATAATTCACTTGTTTTTGACTCCAGAGTGTAAATGGTGGTACGATAAGAGACTTATCTGATATACTCATACCAAATCATTAAGGGCCTTGTGTAACATGAAATGAAACTAGGAGCCAATCTCATCAGCATGGGATTACCATAGAATAGTTGAAATTTGTGTGATGGTACACAATGATAAAAAATTTTTTTTTTAATTTTTTTATAGTTATGTGGATGTGAATTTGAAGGTAACATAGCCAAAGATGACAGAGGAGTTAGACACAACAATTCATCGTTTAGGAAAGAAATCATTAAAACTTTTTAAAAAACACCCATCTAAAGATACACTGTTGGATATTAAAAAAAAATAGGATACATATGATATTAAGGATAGGGAAAGAATATATATTATCATTCCTGTTTTTGTTACTTGAAAGTTGCCATAAACTCAACTGGGAAGATCCAGTTTTGTAGGAGATACAAACACACAGGCACATGTACACCCACACATGTATCTGTAAGTTTAAAGGAGAGGTACCCATGGATGTTCAAGCAGGCAGATGCAAATAATATGTTTCTGGGTTGCAGTAGAGAATTCTGCTTTGGAAATACGTATTTGGGCATGGTTGCATTTCACGATCAACATGGAATTTGACCAGAGAAAAATGCCTCTTGAAAAAAGTGTATGGAAGGAGGAGAGAAGATGGACACAGGGAAAATGATGAGGATTTCCTATTAGGTGAATAGTGGAAGAGGAATCTATGGCAGAATCTCAAGATGCATCGTCAGAAGGTGGGACGAGAATGACCAGGGAACAGAACGGTGTGTTAAAAAAGTTCTAAAGAAGCTTTCTAGGGGCACCTGGGTGGCTCAGTTGGTTAAGCACCTGACCTTGGCTCAGGTCATGATCTCATGGTTCATGAGTCTGAGCCCCGCGTCAGGCTCTGTGCTGACAGCTCAGAGCCTGGAGCCTGTTTCAGATTCTGTGTCTCCCTCTTTCTCTGCCCCTCCCCAACTCGCACTCTGTCTCTCTCTCAAAAATAAATAAACATTTAAAAAATTATTTTTTTAAAAAAGAAAGTTCTAAAAAATGTTCTAAGCAACTGTGAGAAATCCAAGTCAGAGACCACAGGAAGGTCGTCAAAGATAAAGACTGAAAATTATTCACCAAACTATACCAAGAGAAGGTAATCACTAACATTAGTGAGGACAGTTTTAGTGCAAGAACAAATACTTAGGAAGCCAGATAACAAGTTCAAGCACCTGGGTAAGGAAGTGAGAGTAGCTTCGGGTTTGATTGAACTGGAAATAAGAATGCCTTTCTTACTATGAGAAGCTGGTGGTAAAAAGTCTGAAATACTAAAATATAGTAAATGTATTCTTTTAAATTAATGTGCAAAACTTTCTGCACTTTGATCCTAAACCTTCTACTTAATTTCACCTGCAAGGAGAGAATAGGCTCAATCTAAAGGCAGCATTTATTTTTATCAATCACAATCTGTAATTACTATATACAAGTAAATTTTTGTTTGCTTGTGTGTTTCAGGAAACACATAGAAATGCAGAGAGATGAAAGCAAGTGATAACTACTGAAGAAACAAAGAGGTAATTCACTTTTTCTAACCCTGAAGCCAAAGAGTCAATATGTTCAGAATGTACCTTGGAGGGAAGAAAACTGTTCTCAGGCATCAGATAATCTGAAATTCATTTGAATAACTTAACTGCTTAGTACAAAATCATTGATTTTCAAAAGAAAATCAAGGAAAAACTGATTATGTATTTTTTTAACCAAATAAATTGCAGCCCAATGGCTCTGATCAACTCAGACCACACTCTTTAGCCCTTCTTCCAGTTTTACTACCAGCTAATTGGCTCCAGGATTCATATGTGTTAAAAAACAAAGAAAGGATCCAAGTGAGATGTATTTAAGGAAAAAAATTAAATTATGTGATTGAGTAAGAATACAGGACAACTGCACTTTATTATGTGCTAGAGAAAGAGTTCAGTTTTGCAGTTAAGGGCTGAATATCTGGACAGAGGCAGCTTTAGATTTAGACCCTACCTCAGACAGTCACCATCTGCCAGATGATGGGCAGACCCTCATACCATAACTCTGTGGAAGATACTGTTAATACCCTTCATTATATACATGAAGATACACCTATAAAAATTAGTGTGGTAAAAATTAATATTGGTACTGTGATATAATTTATAAGAAATGTGTTTGGTCACTTGGATGATCAAAATTGAAATGTTTTTTGTTATGTTAATGGGGGTGATTTTGGTCCCCACCCAAGGGCACCCAAGGCTGAAGTCTGGTTGCCTGGAGGACTAACCTCATGATTAGAGGGCTGGACCTTTCAGTCCCACACTCTGACTACCAGGGAGGGGTGTAGATTAAGTCATTGCCAGTGGCCAATGACTTAGTCATCCATGCCTATGCAATAAAGCCTCCATAAAAACCCAAAGGACAGGTTATGCTTATGTATATATTTATTTTTAAAGTTTCTTTATTTATTTTGAGAAAGAAAGAGAATGAGAAGGGGAGGGGCAGTGAAAGGAAGAGAGAGGATTCCAAGCAGACCATGCTGCCAGCACGGCCCGAGGTTCAAGCGTATGAACTGTGAAATCATGACCCAAACCAAAACCAAGAATTGGACACTGAGCCATCCAGGAGCCCCCCCAAAAGAAAGATTTTAAAGAGTTTCTGGGTTGGTGAACATGTGGCAGTGTGGGGAAAGTGGGGCATCCAGAAAGGGCATGGAACTCTGTGCCCTTTCCCCATATGTCAGTCACCCTGTGTATCTCTTTATCTAACTGTTGATTCATATCCTTTAATAAACTGGTTAACATGTTAGTGTTCAATGAGTTCTGTGAGTGGCTCTAACAAAATAAAAGAACCTAAGTGCGGGGGCGGGGGGGGGGGGGGGGCGGTTGGCGTCATTTGAACATTCCATCCATAGCCAGTCAGTCCGAAGCACAAGTAACAGCCTGGGACTTGTAATTGGCTTCTGAACTGGGGTGCACAGATGGAGAGGAGGACGGGGAGTGGTCTCATCGAACTGAACCTTTAACCCATGAAATCTGATGCTCTCTCTGGATAGAGTGTCAGAAATGACTTGAGTTCTCAGATACCCTGCTGGTGTCTGAGACTTGCTTGGTGTTGTGTGTTGGGGAACCACTGCATCTGCACACGTCAGAATTGAATCCAGGGACCCTTAAAGGTACTGTTCATCTTTACTAATGGGGTGATGGTGGTGGTGGTGGTGGTGATGAGGGAGCTTGAGGAAGGCTGAAGGCAAAATACAAGCTAACACAGGCCATCCCCCCACCCCAGGTGGGATATGTGTGATATTCCTCAGGCACTTCTGGCTGCCCAAGGACACAGGAGAGGAAAGAAAACAAATGACTAATTGATAGAGATAACAGTCATACAGGACTTGGGTCTCCATCAGTTTACAAATGTCTTGGTAAATTACAAGAAAAAGGCAATCCTATCAATAGCCTAATCTCTAGAAACCTATAGATTCAGTTTCCTGGAGTCCCAACATCACCCCTCAATAGTGATACAGGGAACAAAGGCAAGAAGAAAATGGAAGGTAAAATTAAATTTCCTCATAACCTGCAGCCCATTGACAAATACTTGAGGCAAATACAGAGTATAACATTTCTCCAGGAAACCCTACCATCCTGATGTTAACGCCTTACTAGAGGGAAAACAGCCTTAGCTTGACAATAGCTAGGCCTCAGGTATCTTATGAGTCTTCTTTAGCATATCAGAGTCCCTCTGGAGGCCTCCTTTTTGATTTTACCTCCCCAACTCCGTAGTATAAAACCAGCCATTCTTCCCAACCCCAGTGCAGCTCTTCCTGCCCATGGGTCCCGTCTCCATGCCTTCATAAAATCAACATTTTGCACCAAAGACATCTTCAAGAATTCTTTCTTGGACAGCGGCTCCAGACACCCTCCCATCACCCCAAAAGTGGTGGTGGTGGTGATTCACGCACCAGCTTTCAATTGGCATCCGGAGTCCTGCACACATGGTGACATGATATTAGGGTCGAATTAGAACTACAGTTTGGAATTCTATATATTATAACTATTTTAAAATTCAAATTCTACACTGATTTTAAATTTTAAAACATTTTTTAAATGTTTATTTTATGTTTGAGAGAGAGAGAGAGAGAGAGCACAAGCAAGGGAGAGGCAGAGAGAGAAGGAGACACAGAATCCAAAGCAGGATCCAGGCTCCGAGCTGTCAGCACAGAGCCAGACACTGGCCTTGAAACCACATACTGTGAGATCATGACCTGAGCTGAAGTTGGACACTTAACTGACTGAGCCACCCGGGCGTCCCTGAATTCTACAGTGATTTTATAATTTCTTCAAGAAAAAGTACAAGTAGTATATAATCACCTTTAGGCTCTAGCTCTTCTTGCTTTCCTATACATCATATATATGCAGACCTTTGTGGAAACACAAGGAAACAGTTAAAAGAGTATAATGTCTCTCTCTTCCCTGAATTTACCTGCATCTTTTTGTTTGTTAGTTAGTTGTTGTTGTTTTATTTATTTTTGCCTGGATCTTTTACTAGAATTACTGTGTCTCCCTTCTAGGAGCCATTCAGCCCTGCCTACTGGCTGGCCATGGCCAGGTGAGCTACTTTCACACCAGAGACACACAGCAATAGCTCATAGTCTTCCAGTGGTCCCATGGGCAAAAGCATCAGTAACCATCACAGATGCTTTGTCTCCTAATAATGTTTCTTCAGCTTTCTCTAGACAAAGAGTGAGACTGGATTTGGCCAAGGCTCAATACAGTGCTCAGGTCAGTCATAACTAAACCCATGGAAATTTTGATTTCCCAAATATCTGCCCATAGAGACCAATTAACATAACCCAGAAGGGAGCTGGAGTAAATAACTATTGGAGTTTCTGGACCCAATTCCAATGTGTATGTATGGAGGGGACGGAGGGTGCTTGCCCACACCAACACCAGCATGATGTCTGAGAATTCAACTTAATGTGACACTGTCTACCTGGAAATAACATCAGATTCCATAGTTTAAGGGTTTTTGTAATTTGCTGGAGCAGCTCACAGAACTCAGGAAAACATTTTACTTCCTAGATTACCAGTTTATTATAAAAGAATATAATTGAGGAATAGCCTCATGGAAAAGCTGCACAGGGGAAGGGGCACAGAGCTTTGACGCCTTCTCTAAGCACACTCACCTTCCCCACACCCTCATGTGTACCTCAACCTGGCAGCTTTCAGAACCCAGTTTTTTCGAGTTTTCATGGAAGCTACATTACACAAACATGATCCGTTAAGTCATTGGTATTGGCAATTGACTTAACTTCTATCCCCTTTCCCCTCCCCGAAGGTCAGTTGGGGGTGGAGCTGAAATTTTCAACTCTTAAATCACAGAGTGGGCTCTTTGGCAACCAGTCTCCATCTTTAGGTTACCTAAGGGCTTTCCAAAAGTCACCTCATTAATGTATAAAAGACACATTTATCTCATCACTAAAGAAATCCCAAGGGTTTTAGAAACTCTGTGCCAGAAATGGGGACAATGACCAAATATATACTTCCTATTACAAATCACAATACCACAATAACCCATGAACAAGAGAGAGGGGGTGCCTGAGTAGCTCAGGGGATTAAGTGTCTGACTTTTGCTTTCGGCTCAGGTCATGGTGTCACAGTTTGTGAGCTGGAGTCCACATTCCTGGTTGGAATTCTCTTTCTTCCTCTCTCTCTCTGCCCCTCCCCTGCTCACATGCATGTGGCTTTCTCTCTCTCAAAATAAACATTTTTAAAAAATAGAGAGAGATGAGAAGAAAGGACACAGAAGTTCCATGTGGCTTCTACTCATGCCCAATCTGACTAAAAAGCTACTGGGTTTTCTTGTGAAGCTATGCACCACTTTGCATTTTCTTCCCACTTCCTTTTTCTCATGTTGCTTTTCCCCTATGTCATATTTCCCTGGGATAAAGCATTTTGTTTACCTCAAGCTCCTTTTTCCTAGAGAATGTGGACTGAGACACCAATTCACTTTCCATGTCTTAGCTTTGATATCCCCTTCAGAAAGAAATCAGGCTGAATTCTGAAATGTGACTTAGAAATAGTGTTTCCAGGTTCCCAGCATGTGGGCCTCTCTCCCAAATGTGCAGGTGTTTCTTCTGTGTGACCCTATGATCCTTCTATGTGCCCATGACACTTATGTGAATCATGATCTACTATGATTGACTGCGAAGCACAGTAGAATTTGTTACCACAAAATATTCCTCTTTGGCATAAAGGATTATATGAGGCTGGTTATTTTTAAGAAACAGTAGACACAGGAGAAGTTCTGAAAACTGAATAGAAGTTACCTTTTGTAGGAGACATTTATAAGTAAAATCACCATTGGTAAGGCACTTGAGAATACATTCTCCCTCTTCCCCTCTCCCTCTCTCTCTCTCTCTCTCTCAACCAGGAAGAGGAAGATAACCCAATCTCTAGAAACTCTTATCAATGGAGAAGGCAGAGACTTAAATATACATAACAATCATACCCTTATTTACTGTTCTTTTCTGAGTAACTTCCCATAACTAGCCCCCAACTCCCCAACAAATTTCTTTTATCTTTAGCTGAGATGATATTTAAAGTGAGGTCAGTTTTCCTGGGTATGTCCCATATATATCTCTCAGGTATACATGTTATTAGACTTATGTTTGTTTTTCTCCCATTCATCTGCCTTTTTATTACAGGGAGGTCTCAGCCAAGAACCTATAACTGTAGAGGGAAAATTATTTTTCCTCTCCTACATCCCCTTGTCTAACATGTCTTCTAATAGAGTTAAAGATCTTTGTAGACGTAGAGAATGCTTCTCAATTATATCACCAGTGCTGAACACTCTACCTATTATAGATTCTTGAATGAACGAAGGAATGAATGACTAAATACTCATTTCTCAATAGCATCAATCTTTGGATGGATACTAGGTTAAATAAATAAATATGTAAGAAATGACTGCATCATTCAATACAAGCAGATCATCTGAACCATCTCTGAAATAAAATAGTTCACAGAGTGAGGTCTGACAAGAACAATAGAGAGTCTAATCACTGCTGTGCACACCTCCTCATGCACATGTATACTTACCTACAAAAAGCAAGACATAAACACCTAGTTGGGTATAGGACAGAATGGAATGTCACCAACTAAATTAAAGTAAGTGTTAAAGAGGAGAAAAGAAAGAAAGATTTGTAGGGGAGGAAAACTTTCCCCTTCTTCCCTCTAGGTTCTTTGGTTTGCCTAATAATTAAATTGGCATAAGACAGATTCACAGGAGGAAAACAAATTTAATCTTGTACATGCAGGAGTTTGTAAAAATAGGAAACTCAAAGATGTGACCAAAGCAAGAAACTTTTATACCTTTTACACAAAGGAGCTATAAATTTGTGAATAATTGATAAGACAAAGAAGTTTGCACTTTGGAAAGTATATTAGTGTACAAATAATAAGGTTTGTTCTCAGCCCTGAATGCCCTATCTCTTGTGATAAGGATGCCTTCTACCCTCCTGGCACAGGGAGGGTACCTTTCATCTGGGAGATTAATTTCCTGATTTCAGAGGGCACAAAGGAGGTTGAAGTGTCCCTCCTACACCAGTCACTTCTTAAGTAACTTTAACTCAAAATAATTAGTATGTCAAAGTGGCATATTTTGGAATGGTATATTTTGCTCCCCCTCAAATTCATAGAGAAAGAAAAAGGAAAAAGTAAGAAAAAGAGAGAGGTGGAGGAAGGGAGGGAGGGAGGGAGGGAGGATGGAATGATGGAAGGAAGGATAGAAGGAAGGAAGGAAAGAAGGAAGGAAGGAAAGAAGGAAGGAGAGATGAGAGGAATAAGGAAGGAAAAGAGGAGGAAATTGGAAGAAAGAGAAAAGAACAAGTAGGAAAGGAAGGATGTGAACCTACCCACTCAAATCTTAGCATTTGTAAAGGCCACAGGTGAAGACTGATTCTACTTGGCTGTAAGCCAAGGCCTTCTCGCCACCCTAAATGCCTCTCCATTATCCATGCTAACCAAATTTCTTTTCTGAGTTATTCAGAACTAAATGAGAATGTGTTTCCAAATTTACCAGCTATAGAAAATAAGCAGTTAAAATAGGTTCAAAGGTAGACAGTTTGGAAGAGAGAAGTGTAGCAGAATAGTAAAGTGACACAAGTGACCATGCGTTTTTCTAAAAAAACAATTACTATAGATCTATTTTCATTACTACCTCTATCAATTAAAAATTATGCATACATCAATTTTCTTTTTTTTTTTAATTTTTTTTAATGTTTATTTATTTTTGAGACAGAGAGAGACAGAGCATGAACAGGGGAGGGTCAGAGAGAGAGGGAGACACAGAATGTGAAACAGGCTCTGGGCTCCGAGCTGTCAGCATAGAGCCTGATGCAGGGCTCGAACCCACGTACCGCGAGATCATGACCTGGGCCGAAGTCGGATGCTCAACTGACTGAGCCACCCAGGCGCCCCATAAATCAATTTTCAACTTACCTCTACTTTCAGGGGACAAAGAAAATTAATTATAACATGCCACCACATCCCACTCCCCTGTCATCTCCTTACCAGAGTAAATGAACACTAAACCTAATCCAAGATTATAATCATAAATAAACTATACGAAAAACATCTTTTTTTAAAATTTTATTTATTTATTTTGAGAGAAAGAAGGAGAGAGAGAGAGAGCACAAGCAGGGAGGGGCAGAGAGAGAGGGAGAGAGAATCCCAAGGAGGCTCTGAGTTGTCAGCGCAGAGCCAGATGGGGGCTTGAACTCATGAATCCTGAGATCATGACCTGAGTCAAAATCAAGAGTCAGACACTTAACCAACTGAGCCACTCAGGTGCCCCCAGAAACATCTTCCTTTAAGTCAAGACACAACGTAGTGATTTATGTAGTATTGGGAGATGTTGATATAGAGTTTTTGTCCTATTTACACACACACACACACACACACACACACACACAGAGAGTCCATGAAATTTTTAAAGAATATTTATACCAGAAGCCAGGAAACCTGGGCACTACCCTCCTCCATTCTGTCACTTATTTCATTTATTTTTATTGTACTTATGCTTGCATGAACATCTTATTTTAAAAATAGGGGCGCCTGGGTGGCTCAGTCAGTTAAGCATCCAACTTCAGCTCAGGTCGTGATCTCATGGTCCATGAGTAGGCATTCCAGTCTGCCAATTCCAATGGCCTTGAGTAAAGTGTAAATTTCTTAACCTGTTCTTCTTTAGACTGTTAGAAAGCTCCCCATTTCAAAGGTGATGGAAAAGTCTGGAGAAAGCATTCTGCTAATGATTTTATATATATATATATATATATATATATATATATATATATATATATATATATATATATTCTTCCATAGTTTAGCACAACTATTTCCAGAAAGGAAACCTCAGATAAGAATGTTTCTTAATGTTTTTTATCCAACTACTTTATGATACCACAGTGAGATTATCTTCTAAGCTTAATGTTCACTCCAGTTTTTCTATGCCAAGTTATCTGTGGAGAAGATGGCTACAATTACCTAGGGCTGTAGAAGGACAAACAAATAAACATCAACAACAATAAATACTTACCCATAATGATGCCTACTAAGACACAAAAGGGAAGAAAAAGGATTTTCTGATTGGTGGTTCCGTCTTCTTTAAAAATTCTGGAAATTTGCCATTTCAAAAATTCACATGGATTCCATGTTCCAGCTTGGCTATTAATGAGGATAAGAGAAATTTTTGTAAAATTTCCTTTGCTTCCCCTGAGATGTCAATGCAGCATGTACTTCTAGGCTGAGTTTCTTCTATTAGGAAGGCATAATTTGGATGAAGTTAAACTACTTAAATGTCCACAGAGATTTGGGGAAACTAATTGAGCTCAAAACATATTGAAAATATTGAGTGATTATATTTAAAAAAAATTTTAACGTTTATTTTTGAAGGAAAGAGAAAGAGACACAGAGCGTGAGTGGGGGAGGGGCAGAGAGAGAGGGAGACACAGAATCCGAAGCAGGCTCCAGGCTCTGAGCCATCAGCACAGAGGCCGATGCAGGGCTCGAACCCACAAACTGTGAGATCATGACCTGAGCTGAAGTCGGATGCTTAGCCAACTGAGCCACCCAGGTGTCCCCTCTTATTATTTTTAAACCTTGTGAAGTTGTCCACAGTTTATTGTCAAGTACCACTCAATTTATTATAGTTTATCACAACTTTTGCAGCATTATCCACTTCCTAGCTGTGTTAGGGAAATTTTATGAAATATTATTTGGAAGATAAACATGAATTCAGTTCTCTATAAGAAAATTAAAAAAATTGTCACACCGTTATGATGGTAATGATGAGGGAGCATAAGGCAAGGTGAAGGCAAAGCACAAGCTAACCCCTCCCAACCCCATCCCAGGTGGGATATGTGTGATATTCCTCAGGCACCTCTGACTGCCCAAAAACAAAGGAAAGGAAAGAAAACAAATAGTTAACTGATAGAAATCACAATCATGCAGTACATGAGTCTCCATCAGTTTACAAATATCTTTATAAATTACAAGAAAAAGGCAATCTTATCAACAGCCTAATCACTAGAAACCTATAGACTCAATTTCCTGAAGCCCTAATATCACCCTCCCCTCCATAGTGATATGGAAATTTCCAAGAAGGAAATGGCAGATAAAATTAAGTTTCTTTATATCCTGCAGCCCATTGACAAATACTTGAAACAAATACAGAGTATAACATTTCTCCAGGAACCCCCTACTGTCTAATGTTAATGCTTTACTAGAGGGAAAACAACCTTAGCTTGACAATAGCTAGGCCTCACGTGTCTTATGAGTCTTCTTTAGCATATCAAAGTCCCTCTGGAGGCCTCCCTTTTGCCTTTACCTCTCCCAACTCCATAGTATATAACCGTCACTTTTTCTAGCCCCAGTGTAGTCCTTTCTGCCCACGGTCCCATCTCTGTGCTTTAATAAAATTACCTTTTTGCACCAAAGATGTCTCAAGAATTCCTTCTTGGCCTTCTGCTCTGGACCTCCCCCACTCCAAAACCTCATCAGCAACATATGCACGTACATAAGTATGCACTTAGACATGAATATAGCATCAATATCTCAATGTGATTAGCAAACCAAAGGGGAAAGGGGTGAATCAAATAACACAGCTTTATCAGATATAAAATTGTTAAATTGGTTCCCCTCACTGATTTTATCACTACAGAAACTGACACACAAAGATGAAATTACTTTCTCAAGCTCTTTCAGTTCATTGATAGGGGGTCAGGATAATAAAAGTAACCAAAATATTGCCACAAAGTAGTTTTAGCAAGTTACTAAGCTATGCAAGGTATTTTGACACCTTTGTCTCATTTGATCTCAATGCAACCAAACTCTTGTGAGAATTGTAACAGGATAAAAATCTCTATAGAAAAAATTACATTATCAGTTTTCCAGAAGCTTTAGAAGATAATACAATCATTGGTCGCTCTTGGGTGAATTACCCAAATTAGTGATTGAACAAAAAGTTATATGTCTTAACGCTTATCAAAATTGCAGAATTGTTCAAAGATCTACATTTTGCTAGGAAATCTTCTACCATTGGCTCCATAGAAATTTGCAGCACTTAAGATTTTTTATTTTACCTGTGGCTTGTCATGTTAAGAGATTTCTACCTTTTAATCTAAAACATTGTATGAATATAATAAAACAAAGATACAATAAACTGATGTAGGTATATGTAGATATATAATGTAAATATATAAGACTATTTTTTTTTTAATTTTTTTTTAACGTTTATTTATTTTTGAGACAGAGAGAGACAGAGCATGAACAGGGGAGGGGCAGAGAGAGAGGGAGACACAGAATCTGAAACAGGCTCCAGGCTCCAAGCTGTCAGCACAGAGCCCGACGCGGGGCTCAAACTCACGGACTGCGAGATCATGACCTGAGCCGAAGTCGGACGCCCAACCGACTAAGCCACCCAGACGCCCCTATATAAGACTATTTAAATAAAATAAGAGATACAACACACTTATGATAAATAGCTACCTGAGAGTTTTGAGACATGATTTTCCTAGAAGAAATATAAGTTTACTTGCAAAGAAAGTGAACTTAGATCTTATGAAAAAGATATAATTTTAAAAACATAAAAGAGATGGTTGAAGAGCTTGACTACAGTAAATGTAGTGTTTTTTGTTTGTTTGTTTTGTTTTGGAAATTCCATTCTTTGTAACACAGTAAGTCATTCACCCAGTTCTACCAGTCTGTCTTTGGCAATGAAACAAGCAAAACTGCATACTTCTATCAAACAGGAAAAACTTCAAAAAGGAAATTAACATTTCAAACTGAAGAAGGGGGAAATGTTTACTGAGACTTGTGTTTGAATTATTTATATTTCATGATCTGTGTGTTCCATGGTGGGATTCAGACCATTGCTGAGAGAATATGGGAACACCTGTCCCGAGAGCTGTGGACAGTGGTTCATCCACCACAACAATGAAGCATTCCATGACTCAGAATGGAATGACGTGTTTCTTGTAATTTCTGGTTTAAAGTTTTGCTTTGGCAATATAGGTTTTATCTTTCAATGAAGTGGAGGCTTAGAAAAAGCAAAGTCTCTTGCAAATGTATCCTCTGAAGTTGCTGCTCAACATGTCATCAGCCTAAGCATTTTTATCAAACCCTTGAGGGTGGGGATTCTTCTTAGTAACTGAGAAAAAGAGTCCATAAATATTAATCTACTCGTATAGTCACTTATCATATATCTCCTCCACCAGAATTTATATGTGGTTTCTAAAGTTATGAAGCTTGTCTGATTCATATTGGTAGTGTCAAAAGCTAGAGGGGCGCCTGGGTAGCTCAGTCGGTTAAGCGGCCAACTTCGGCTCAGGTCATGATCTCGCAGTCCCTGAGTTCGAGCCCCATGTTAGGCTCTGTGCTGACAGCTCAGAGCCTGGAGCCTGTTTCAGATTCTGTGTCTCCCTCTCTCTCTGACCCTCCCCCGTTCATGTTCTGTCTCTCTCTGTCTCAAAAATAAATAAACGTTAAAAAAATTTTTTTAAAAAAGCTAGAAAAAGTAGGTGTTCAAAAATACCTGTTGAATGAAGGAGCAAATGTTACAATTATTGGATGAGCTATTGATCTAAACATCTAGGGACACTAAAGCTACGTAAAGGAAGACAATAGTGTGATTTTAACATTCAGGGGTATGGAATGGCAATCACAAAATCAAAAAAGAGTGGCTGGAAAATCACTATCAGGATTTATACGGGGTGTGGGTTGTATTGAATGTTACAAGAATTAGCCTGTGAAAGTGGGCACTGCTGCATCCCTTGTAGATGATGTTTGCATGCTTTGGGTTGTAAAGTGTGGAAACATGAATTCACCACACGAGCAGAATGATTTCCAACCCTTAGAACGTTATTTTCACAAACCAGGAGGGAATACATTTTGGCCAACCCAGGGGAACATTAACCATCTCATACTGTAAATATAAAAGTACCAACAGTTTTGAAAAGAAACAAAAGCAACCTTATTATTCCCCCTTCTATAATTCTAGAAACAAATGTTTCCATTAGAAAATATGTGCTAGTGGAACACATCTTTTTCCCTGAAAATTCCATTTAGACAGTTAAAATTGGTATTGAGTTGTTTGCCCAAATAAATATTTTATATTGAAAACACAAACAGTTTAGCTTGGAATGTTACCATTTAATATGTAACAACTTCTGATAGGCAAATATGACTTATTTAGTGGTATTTTAATATAACTGTATTTTGGTAAAGAATACATTCTCATAATTCAGAAAAACCAATCTCCTTCCCGCCCCCCCCCCCCATCATATTTAGTTTCTTCTCTTACTGAGGATGCTTTATGAAGATATAGACAATTTATTTACTGTCTTCCAAACTGTCCAGACAAATACAAGAAGACTTAGGGACAAAGTGCATGTATTATCAAGATTTCACTTCACTATAATCTATGCCTTCCACAAACATCTGGCATCTAAGACTAGAAAACACTCAGGTTCTTGCTTTTACTACAGTCTGATTATCTTTGCTAGAATCTCCCTAAAGCTACATGGAAAAAAAAAAACTCTTAAAAACTCAGAAATTTTAGACTTTCCAATGGCTATAAACCTCATCTATACCCTCCACCAATTTGATTTTATTTGGGATTGCTTAATTGTTGCTCCCTTGTATATAATACAGTCATTTCCCAGAAATATCACATGTCCCAAATGAATATGGCCATGGCTAAATGAGGTTTACTGTTACTGTACAATAATAATTTTTATTTTCCAAGTACAGTGTCATTCCTGATTTTAAAGAATCACAGAAAGGAGTATCATGAAAGTGAATAACTATTGGCATAAACTAAATAAATATATCTTAAAATCTATGAAGTGCATTGCAGTTAGAAATATAAAATGTAAAGCTATCATCCCGGAGGCCAATGATAGACCTTTTTCAACTTTATTAACATGATTAGGACTCAGAATTAGATATAATTAAATTAATAATTGCAAGTTTTACTTAATTTTAAGAATAAACCTTTAATAAAATCAGTGTGCATTCTAATTGTTTATTTACACAATATTAATATTCAGACAGAAGGATCACTAAAGCACAGTTAATTAAATATAAATTAATGTGGTGGAATATTTAATTATCTTTTCTACACCTCACGACTAATGATTATGTAAATGCCTTGCATTTAATCTTGTTGCCAGGAAATTAACTTAATGGCCTTCAACAAATGAACATTTTGTATGCATTACAGGACACTTTATCTAAATTTTAACAGCATGGTATTAGTTTCAGATAATAACATGATTACACAATTTAAAATGTAAATGTATATATTAATTTGCCCCTCCCCCTACCCTTTTTATAAAGAGTAGGATAAAATTGCTCAAATGTCATTCAATAACTCACTTTCTTAAGTATGAAAGGCTTCTTTCTTTATCATAGAGAAATCCAGGTCCTTTTAAAGGAAACATTTCAAAAGAAAAAGCCAAGAACTTTTACAGTGGACAGTTAAATCAATGATTTCACACAATGCCACCTTTAAAAGTAAATCATTTTGGATGTCAGAGGATGGCAGGAACATCAGCACTCTGAGTGATTTCTCCAAGCTTTGGGGATTTTCTGAAGTGCCAGCACTTTTGGATATGTTAACAGAGCCTTGGGACATGTAGCCCTCTCAAGAAATCAAAGCCCAGGATTAATTATGAGTCTCATTAGATATCACTAAAAATATGGGGAGAAGAGATTTAATTTTCCAGAGTAAGATCCTCATCTTGAACAGTTTCAGTGAATAGATACTCCAATATATAAATGAATAGAAATGATCCATTCTACACTGGATAGAAGGTCTCACATAGGGGTTGCTAAGCAGATGGAGAGTCAGGCGTTTCTCATTTCATTCACTATAGTAGATGTTCTTGGTGCCCCTACATAACTCCTCATTCTTACCACTTCCGAGCCTACCAGCACAATTGCCAACTGACAAAACCAGCATTTCATTTCCTAAGAATGATTTTGCCACCAAAGACTACTTCACTAGTCTAATCTTCCTCATCCCAGCAGCCCTCAGTCAGTGATAAAAGTTGATACATGAATGACCCAACTACCTTGCTTGCCCTTGAGTGACATCATTTTGAAGCATATGTTTTTCACTGACTCCTAGAGTTTGCATATTGGAGTTAAATTCTAGCTACCCATGGAAAGTGGCTTGATAAGGCACCCTTTGTTGCTTCTCTTTCTCTACTTCCCTTCCCAACACGCTTACCAGTGTTTATTTCACTTCTCAAATAAATTCCTCACATTTACATCTTTATATGGCCTCTCTTTCTGGAGAAATCCAAGCTAAGACGTAAGTCTGTTTGCCAGTGAGGGAATCAATACAGTGAGACATAGGATTGAGATCAGAACATTATAAAATGGCATTAGGATTAGTGCAAGATCCAAGAATTTCTAGGTTTATCAGATCACAACCATTCTTCCCTAAGTCTCTGCATGAGATGTATAGAAAAATAATGGCTATTCAGATAGCTAATATTTGAGGGCTTATTATATAGCAGACATTTTTAAATGCCTTACAGATATTATCTCATTCAATTCTTAAGAACTCCACAATGTAGCTACTATTATAATTCCTCCAGATATAGTAATTTATAACAACAGCTAGTTTATTAAATCTCATGATTTTGTGAGTTAAGAATGCAGGTGAATCAATGTTGAATTATTCTCCTGTTCCTCGTGACATTGGTGGCAGTCAGTCAGTTGTACTTACTTGACGGATGGGCTGGTCTAGGGGTCTAAAGTGTTTCCAGTCACTCATCTGGCACATTGGTAACAACGGCTGGAAGAATGGGCTCATTTGGGACTGCCAACTGTCGTACCCACACCTGGTTCTTCCAGCATGGTGGCCTCATAATAGTCTGACATCTTACAAGGTAGCTCAGGGCTCCCAGGGAAAGAATTTCAAGAGAAGGAAGTATAAACAGTCAGTCCCTTAAGGCCTGTACCTAGAAACTGGCACTGCATCACTTCTGCTATACTCTGTTGGCCAAGAGCTACTTCTAAGGTTCAAAGGGAAGGGCAGTGAATTTGCAATCATCTTTAATCTTCCATAATAGGTTAAGTAGTTTGCCTGAATAATTAGTAGAGCCAGGATTTCAACCCAGAAAGACTAACTCTAAAGTTTACACTCTTACACATTATGCTTTACTTCCTCCTTTATGACAGAGAATAGGATATGAGGAATCAAACAGTATCTTTATTAACATCTGAGGCTTTGTGTCCACATTCCAACTCAAAGATTTCTTTTAATTTGAACCATAGGTAAGTTCATGTTTCCTATACTAGGTAAGAATAATAAAGAGCATAGACAGGATTGCCTGGTACATAGTAAATGCTAAACAGCAGTACTACTTTTTTTTTTTTGAAGTTTTTGCTCAAAACATAAAGCAGAGTTAAGTGGACAATACAAAATGTAATTCTAATTTTCAGATAACATCCTCCCTTGCACTCACACTGAGACTTCATTTCAGATACAGGAAATGTCTGCCCTCTACATTGCAACAGTAGATTTCAGATTTCATATACTAGGATGGACAGGGAGTTGTCTTTTTCATGTTTTTATATAAGAGTTAATCAATATAATATATTTATGTAAGCACATTCAACAGGCAGTGATTAAAAATGAGTCTAATTTTTAATGGATCTTATGTTCCCCGCTTGTTATGTATTCACATGCAGGAAGTATTTTATTACCAGCTGAAGTATCCTATGAAAGAAGCCATCTTTCCCTAGAGACTGCCTGCTGCTACATTTGATGTATTTAAGATCTAAAACTAGACATCTCATCTCTGCCTATTTCAAGGTCCTTTGTATAATATGACCATCCTCCCTAATTTCCATTTTCACTTGTAGGGACATTTCCCTTATTTGCAAAAAAAGAAGTATATGTCAGATGTTGAGGTCACTACATCTTTTCATGCATTTCTTTGGGTTCTCTCTGATTACTAATAACTGAGCAAGTCTCAGGATTGTAGGCTTCCAGAGTGCTGTGTTTACGATTTTAAACATATAGTATTAATGGCAAACAGTTTTAACTATTATGGGAAAATAAAGTACCTGAAGTATATTTTAAATATGATGGCTTTGACTTACTATTTTATTGTTGTTGTTACTGTTTAATGAGCTTTCATAATAGAATTAATATACATGTATTGCAGTTAATATATTAAACATTCTCAGTCATTTTCCTATAGTCTAAATGAGATATAGTCCATATAAAGACAATACAAAATACAACAGGCAGTGAACTCTAATTTGCATTCATTCACAAAATATTCTAAAACGTGTAGAGTCATCTATTATATCCTAATGCATACAAGAATTTATGTCTTGCAACTTGGGAACTGTTATTCTAAATGGTTAACCATTCTAGTTAACAAGAAAGAAGAAAACTACAACTCCTTGTGATTATATTTTCTCTTATCATACAAATATCATTTCACACTTGAATCTCTGTTTTGAAGGAATCTGAAACTTTCAACTCCATGCAAGAATCCCCCATTTAACTTTCATCTGTATGAAATTCAACTTATACATAAGGCATTTCTACACATTCCATTTCTAAACAAAGCTGGAAATATTGAGAAGGTAAGCATCCCCTCTGCCCTCACTCCAGAAGCCAGAACTAAAGAAAACTCAGGCAAAAAAAAAATATTTTGTCACTTAGAAATCCAACTTCTTATTTCAAAGATCTCATTTTCTTGATGATAATCTCTCATGAGATTTGAGGTTTCTTACATTTTCTCCTGTGAGTCCCTACTGATACTTAAAATATCCCTATTATTTCCAAAAGAGGAATTTCATGACTAGGAATAAGTAATTTCTGAGTTTGAAAACTGCCTAAATTCAATTGAGAGAAGGAAAAGAAGAAAAACAATAGCAACGGACATGCACACACACACACACACACACACACACACACACACACACAAATATACAACCACACAATGGGGTACAACCATGCATTATTAGATTATATAGCTGTTAAGATGACATACACAGGAAGTATATTTTTAAAAACACAGACAATGCTGATGCTTTCTACAAAGAAAAATGTAGGAAAAACCGTGAATATATTATATTCCTCACTTTATAAAAATATTTATATATTTGTTTATATATATATATATAATTGTACTATATATAGCTGTATAAGCATACTTTGTGGTTGATGGAGTTGTTATTGGTATGTTTTTTCTATAAATTATCACATTAAAAGAATCCTCCAAATATATAAAACTTCAAATTGTGGTTTGTGATGTTAAAAATAAACTTTGTTGGAGGGCACCTTTTGGGATGAGCACTGGGTGTTGTATGGAAACCAATTTGACAGTAAATTTCATATATTAAAAAATAAAAAATAAAAAAATAAACTTTGTTGTCCAATGCAAATGAAGAAAAATAAGTTGACTCTGAACATTGATTGTTTGATATTTTCACTTACCCCTTCATATAATCTCCTTACTCTTTTCCATCCTGTTCTGTGCTACAAAAGTTTGAAATATATGGACTATATTGATTATTCCCCTAGCCCAGCCCCCTGCCTTCCTGTTGGGCTCAGCCAATGGAAAATCTGGCAAGAGATTGGAAGAGTAAAATGAAAATTGGAAGAGGTTCAGATATTTACCTGGCCATAGTTTGGCAATGGCTGTGTTACACTGCTGAATTCTATAGCTCCTGTCAAGCAGCCCTCTCATACAATTCTTATAGAGATCTACAAATGACTCCCTTTCTTGAGCCTTGGTTAAGTAGTAATGGCTCCTAAGGATGCTATCCATGGGGTGTTTCACCATATCTTGTCATTTTCTTTTTACCTTGCCCTTACCTTTGTAAATAGTTCCTCCATCGGCTTTCTTCAAATATGTATTTGGCAATGGCAATCCATTCCCTGTTGTGACCCCGACAAATAGAGTGAGCTTCATATTTGTACTCATTCATTTCTTGCAGGACTAAACATGTTTACAAAGGAACTTTGAGCCTATATAGTAATATCCTTCACTAACACATTTTTCAAGGATCATGGGTATGTCTCAATGGTACAATGTACAAGTCAAAATGCACTTGAATTTAGATACATAAGAGAAGAAAGTTAAAAAAATGGTATTTTGAGTTCACTCATGTACTTATTTGTTCTTTTAGAAGCAATAATTTAATTTGGAGCTCGTTGCTACAACTTCAACATGAAATGCTTCTTGGGTGGCAATCTAGATGCTATCCTAGTAAAAAATAAATGTTTCCTTCAACATGGATAAAAGACTGCTCAGTTTCTTTCAACTTATACTCATAGGGTGCCTGGGTGGCTCAGTCAGTTAAGCATCCACCTTTGGCTCAGGTCATGATCTTTTCATGAGTTTGAGCCCAGTGTCCAGCTCTCTGCTGACAGCTCAGAGCCTGGAGCCTGCTTCAGAATTTGTCTCCCTCTCTCTCTGCCCCTCTACTCACTTGTACACCCTCTCTCTCTCAAAAAATGAATAAACTTTAAAAATTTTTTTGATACATTCAATATATTTGATTTGTCTCCACTATGGGACAGACATCATCATAGGCACTGGGGAGACCATTCTGAATAAAAATGGTAATGGGCCACTTTCATGAAGTTCACATTATAGAAAGATAAGCAAACATTACCAACATGAAGAAAGTACAAAAAAACAGGATATGTGTCTTAAAAACAATGAAGGTGTGTATGGGAAACCTTAGAACGATGGGACTTAAGTTAGGTGCAACGATGAGGAAAGGCATCTTTAAGGAAAATGTAAATTACACTTAAATGTAAAGGTAGGATGGAGGTATCTAAATATGAATGCCCCTGGGAAATGTGCAGAATTGACTTTGTTAGAGAGGGCATGGTGAGTTTGAGAAAATGCAAGCAGGGCAGGGAGGCTAGAGCACAAAGACTTGCAGGAGGGCAGAAGTAGTAGAAACGATGGGCAGGGGTTGGGGGGTGAAAATGGGTATTGAACAATACAGAACCAGGCTTAAATGCTTCATTTCCTGATAGCAGGACAGTCTTTGAAATATTCTAGAGGACATTAAACAAGAAAGATTTGATTTGAATGCTCATCCTGACCATGCTGCATGGGTTTGCTAAGCAAACATGTGCAGAATTTTTTTAAAAAATTGGTAAAGTAGATCTCTCTCAGGCCATAAATAAATAAGACAGAATCCAGACTTCTTATTGAGATGAACAAGTACTAAGAAGGAAAACATTTCAAAAGGAGTAGGGTAACACACACTTCAATTTTCTTTTTGGAAGGGGTGCTGCCCAATCTGTTTGTTCTGTCAAAAGCATGCGTGTATGTGTGTGTGTGCGTGTGTGTGTGCGCGCCTATGCATATGTTTTGCAAACAACTCAATAAATGTTTTATAGCACCAAATAACTTCATATTCATTTTATTCCCATTTAACTTTGAAAAGCTTATTACCCAGAAAGGCTAATTTTAGGACAAACAAAAGCAAGTCCTATTTCATCAATAAACTCATGGTTCTCATTAGCATAAGAATTTGGTATTGGCACTGAATTGCAACAATAAAATGATGCTTTCCTATTCCATTTATATTTGTGAATGAGTTGGCCAATAAAAAGCATCTAAAATACTTGTAATTGACTTCACAATTTGGGTCCAAATTGGTAAGATAAACAATGTACTCTCCGGTCCAGAAAGCAGCTGTCCACATACATGTGTATGAACAAATGTGTAAAAACCCACATTCACATGCCCATGAAGTCAGGACAGGCATTGATTATTAAGAAAAATATCATACATATTTCATGATTGAGGATTAAATAAAATAATTCCATTAGTCCAATTATGTAAAGAATGCTAAATCTCACAAAGAAATGAAGAGATTGAAAAAAATAACTAAAATATGGCTCATATAATAAAAAATTAGTAGATCTTAGTACTACTATGGTATATCAGAAATACATATTGACTCTCCATGTTATATATGGAGATATATATTGATATATATATATATATATATAAAATGGAGATATTATATATTATATAATAACTGCATTGTATTTTATATATAAAGCAGAATCTTTCTTAAACATTAGAATTTGGGGTAAATAAATTGAACTTTAATATTATGGGTAAACATTTTTGAAGATTTTATGTTTTAACAGATTTTATTTTTGAAGATTTATCTTATATTGTGTGGGGGCTGGGGGAGGTGAGGTACAATAAAGCATACAACTCTCCTGTGTACAACTCAAAGACTTTTTGAAAAGTGAACACACCTGTGCAATAACATACAAAATTGAGTTATAAAACATTATGAGAACCATAGAAATCCTTTCTTGGACCCTCCCAAATAATCCCCAAAGGTAATTACTATGTTAGCTTACTAAATTTTTTACTGTAAATTAGTTTGTTTAGTTTACTGTAAATTAGTTTGTCCATGCTTCTACTGTATATGAATGGAACCATGTACATGCTCTTCTGTGTCTAGTTTCTCTTTTTATAATATTATGTCTCTGGGGTTCATCCATGTTGTTTTCTCTATGTAATCTCAAGCTGTTCCACTTGATAATATAATACAATCTATTACTTTGTTCCCCTGTCAGGATATTTACATTGTTTACAAGTTTCCAAAAATATTACTTTACATTTGCATTGGTGTATATATGTATGCAGTTCTGTTGATAATGGTAGGCAGAGTAATAGCCACCCCCATACACAAAGATGCCCATGTCTTAATCGGTAGAATCTTGAATATGTCATATTACATGTCAAAGTGCAATTAAGATTTTATGTAAAATGAAGATTATGAATCAGTTGACCCTGAAATGAGTTCTTAAAAGTGGAAGAAGGAGGCAAAAGAGAACCAGAAAGATGGCAACACAAGGCTTTGATCCAATGTTGCTGGCTTTCAAGTTGAAGGAATGAGCTCATGATTTAAGGAATGCCAGTGACCTTTAGAAACTGGAAAAGGAAAGGATATGGATTCTCCCCTTACAATCTCCAGAATTAATGTAGCCCTGATAATAAATTGATTTTAGCCAACTGAAACTCATTTCAGATTTATGACATCCAGAATTATCAAGATAATAAATTTATGTTGTTTACTTAAGCCACAAAGTGTGTAGTAATTTGAAAACTAATACAGAGAGTTAAGATGCATTATATTATATATATGACTATCCCAGTAAGCAAGATCCATTTATATATAATTTTACCATTCTACCCTGCAGAGGCAACTTCATTGTAAATGAGAAGACCATATGTGATTCTATTATCAGACTGCCTAAGCACTGTACCTTTATGGTAAATCTTGATATGTGATAGTGTACATTTTCAAGCTTCTTTTATAATGTATTTTGACTTAGTCTTTTGACAATATTATTCTAAAATTTATATGAAAATATAGCTTCAACCAAAAAAATCCTATTGGATTTTTGACTAAGACTACACTGATTTGTGGAAAATTTGGGGGGAAACTGATATCTTATAAATATTGAGTCTTTATTAATAGACACTTTTCCAGATCGCTAACAGACGCATGAAAAAATGCTCAACATCACTCATCATCAGGGAAATACAAATCAAAACCACAATGAGACACCACCTCACCTGTCAGAATGGCTAATATTAACAACTCAGGCAACAACAGCTGTTGGTGAGGATGCAGATAAAGAGGATCTCTTTTGCACTGCTAGTGGGAATGCAAACTGATGCAGCCACCTGGAAAAAATGCATGGAGGTTCCTCAAAAATTAAAAATAGAACTACACTACAACCCAGGAATTGGCCTACTAGGTATTTATCCAAAGGATACAGGAGTGCTGATTCGAAGGGGCACATGCACCCCAATGTTTATAGCAACACTATCAACAATAGCCGAAGTATGGAAAGAGCCCAAATGTCCATTGACTGATGAATGCATAAAGAAGATGTGGTATATATACACAATGGAATATTACTTGACGATCCAAAAGAATGAAATCTTGCCATTTGCAACTACATGGATGGAACTAGAGGGTATTATGCTAAGCGAAATAAGTAAGTCAGAGAAAGACAAATATCATATGAGTTCACTCATATGAGGACTTTAAGATACAAAACAGATGAACAAAAGGGAAGGGAAACAGAAATAATATAAAAACAGGGAGGGGGACAAACCATAAGAGACTCTTATATACAGAGAACAAACTGAGGGTTGCTGGCAGGGTGTTGGGTGGGGGGAAGGGCTAAAGGGGTGAAAGGCATTTAAGGAAGACACTTGGGATGAGTACTGGATGTTATATATAAGTGATGAATCGCTAAATTCTATTCCTGAAATTATTATTACACTGTTAACTAACTTAGATTTAAATTGGAAAAAAAAATAAATTATTAAAAAAAGTAAAAAAAATATATTGGGTCTTTAGATCCATGAATATGGTATAGCCTTCCATTTAATTTAGGTCTCTTCACTTTTTGCATTATGTTTTTCTGTTAGTGTGTGGACATACTGCCATCTGGACCTGCAGTTGTCTTGTGGGAAAGTTGTTAATTTCAAGTTCAATTTTTGAGATGTTTTCAAATTTATTTTTTGTGTCAGTTTTGGCTTAGAGTGATGATTTCCAAGGAACTCACCAATTTTCAAATTTCACCAATTTTATTTTTTAAAATATTTTTTTTGAGAAAGAGAGAGAGCTATCCTAAATGGAAAAGAGGCAGAGAGTAAGAGAAAGAAAGAATCTTAACAATTCTCTCTCATGAGACATAGAGCTTGGTCCCATGACCCTGAGATCACAACCTGAGTGAAAATCAAGAGTCAGGTGCTTAAACAACTGAGCTACCCAGGCACTCCCATTACACCTAACTTTAAAATTTAGCTGGTATCAAATTATTCATAATATCCTCTTATCATGTTGGTCTGTACCCTTTATATTCTTGGTAATTGGGAGCACTTTCTCCTTTTTTTTTTTTTTCTTTCCTTTTTTGGCTTTCCAGTGGTGATAGTGGTATTGGTCTTTATCATAATCTCTCCTGCAAAGTAATACAGAGATCATATGCTGGCCATCACTATTAATAACAATAGTAAAAAGAAAGTAGTATTTATAAAATATGATCATGTCATGGTTCAACACCACATTCAACAGCTATTAAGTAAGTGTTTTTTTAATCTGGTGAAAAGATATAACCCTGATCCTAATACATTAAAGTTTGTAAATATATCCTTGTTAGTATATAATAGTTTGATTTAAGATTTAAGGATTTATACTAAATCAATTTAACAATGATCAGTGGTGAAGGAAACTGCATACACTAAGAAAAGTAGCATATAATAGAATATCTACATTGGAAAAATATGTCTTAAAAGGCTGGCTTATGACCTCAATTATTTGTAATCCTTACAAAACCTCTGCCAAGTTTAAATTTTTCTGTGGTAATTGATCTCAGAATAATTAAATCAACAACCCAAGTCACAGGGTCAAATTATGAACATTGGGCCACATGAATTTCATCTCTTTTTAGATATATATGATCTTATTCTTCAGATAAGCAGATAGGTAATTGATGAATCTGAAATCTTCCAACCTCAACAGCTTTTTACACTATCTAACTAACATTATTAAAATGGGGAAAATCTTAAATATCTGTTAGAAACCCAGTAATGTTTTTGTTTCAGACATTTCTTTTTCACTATTTACATCAATTTTTGTATTATTACTACTGCTTCACTGGCATTAGACATGCTTAATTTTGCCAATATCTCAGCAGAAAAACATACATTGCCCAATTATCTTTTTTAAAAAGGGAGGGGTGGTAGAAATGGAACCAACAATTCACTCTATTCACTTTAAATCTCATAATTCTCAATATTTAAGTCTTGAATTAGTACAGGATTTAGTGACAGACAGTCTTACAATCTATTATGACCTATATATAATGAGAGGACAGTCCTATTAAGCATTTATATCTTACTAATAATGAATACAATGTTATGCTAAATGCAAGATATCATCAAAGTATTTTAAGAAACCTCCTAAAATCATTAATACTTTATCAAAAGGAAATACTTTAGTAATTGGATTGGTCAGATTTATATATAATACACCATGAATCTCAAATTATAGTTAGTAATCAATTACCATAATTAAGGGATAAAGCTATTCATTTCTATTTCTCTCATAAAATTAGAAAAATTTTAGTACTTATAATTCTGTTACTTTCATCTGTGAAAACAAGTGACTTTTCAACATATCCCAAGAAAATCAACATATAATGTATATCATCTAGGAACTTAAATTGGGATTTGTAAGAAATATAAATATTTTCTTATATCCAGCTGAACTTCTGGCCAGGAAAACTTGGGGAAATGCTGGACTTCCTTGACATAGTCTAATTTTGCACTTTCTATCCTTGGTGAGATAGCTATATATATATATATATATATATATATATATATATATATATATACACACATATATATGTATATATATATACATATATATGTATATATGTATATGTATATACACACACACATATGTATACACACACACACACACACACACACACACATATCCCTAAAGTGTCCTCTCTGTAGGCCATGCTAAGATGACTTTGGGACCTGGGCAGAGGAAATATAGGAGGATGGTGCTACTCTTGGTTTACTTTCTCCCTCTTCAGTTAGTGAAAAAAAATTTTATATACTCAAATGTAAAAGTTCACATAAATTTTTGGGGGGATAAAAAAATAAGATTCCACTTCTGACATAGTTTGCAAACTGGTCAAACTAAGATCGAGAGATGTGTAGAGAGGAGGACGAAGGAGACCGAAGACTGATCAATGTTAGTCCTTATGAATAGCCATTTGTTATAAGATTCACTACCAGTTGAACATTCAGCTCTGTGTTACTAAAGTATGATCACAGGAGACAGAGATGCAAATGAATATAAGCACCTATTCCATTGCAATCTAGCGACAAAGCCAAATAACATAGACTCCTTGGTGCCCGATAATCATTACCACAGTATTACCAACTCTTACTATAGAGTGTTTCAAATAGGAAATGATTATAAAGCTGTTGAGGACACAAATCCAACCCCAACTTGACACGTAACGATAACTGCATTTGTTGAAAAGATGAAACAGAAACTTCTTATAAATTCAGATTTAATTCAGCTATTAATTCCCAACATACATGCCAAGACTCATCATGTTATTACGGACCAAAAGAAAGGCTAAAATCTATGGATTTTGTTATAAGAACTGGAGTCTCTGAATTCCTCTTGTATGAATTGGAAAGTAAATGTAAAACTCCTATACTCTGCATTCCTGAAGCTGGGCAAAGCAGTGGGGGTTTCAATTAAAAACCACAGGAACAGAAAGGAATACGTCAATAAAACCACAGACTTGTAAGTACTGCATACTAGTTTGCAAACAAACACAGCAAGCCTTCTTGGAGTATGAGTCTATTACTGTAGATTTAAACTGAATGTGTGATAGTGGAGGTGACTATCTCAGCGTGGTTTTCCCTCATTTCATGTACAGGGGAATGCAGGTTTGCATCCTTCGTTCCCTGTACAAATGCAACGAGGAAATTGCCTAACTGAAGAATGCAGCCCTGGAGTGGGAAAACTTAAAATGATACTAAATCTGTCTTTTTGGTAGGAAGATCATTAAAGTGAGAGAATTTTAAGGCTGAACTGATATGTAATCAGTAATGGTGGAAAATTAGTTTTTTCAAATATAGACATCAGGTTAATATCCATTTAAATTACATGGTTTTCACTATAAGCTTTCTGCAAACAGTGTCTGACATTAGAATATATTTGTTGAGTAATCAATTGGTTATAGAGGGGTATAATCACTACATAAAATGTTACATATTTTACAAGGCTAAAATCAGAATAAAGGCAGTCATGTTGAACGGAACATAGGCAAAGTATTTAATTTATAATTCACTGTACATAGCTGTGTATTTTTTTTAAGATGCCATGTGTTTCAAATATTTAAAAGAAGACAGCTATGTGGGAAACATTGGATAGTTTTACCTGGTTAATTAATTAGGCTAAATGTGGCTTAACTTTGCTACCAGTTAGTAACTGGTTTCAAATATATTGGCTTCTCATTATGCTTGAACAGTTCATGAAATTAATCTTATTGAATACCTAGTGTATAAAGAGACTGTTTGAAGCTCAAAGAAAAATTCATGATATTTTTAGTTAAGGACTATCTCAACTGACTTTGACAAAAAATGCTTTATTTCTCTTTCCACAGAAAATGTTTGTTCTATTTACATTTAATGACAATGGAAATAAAAGTCAGCTTTATTTGCTAAAATTTTGATGTTACTATATTGCAGAGCTTAATGAAACATGATTATAGATACAGCACTTATTGTGGGGTTTATTTATGAAGGGTTTTATTTTTGAGAATTAAGATAAAAGGCTGGGGATGAACATGAATATATTTTACCTTCCGAGGTTCCTATATTGTCAGGAAATTCAAGGGTTGTGAGAAGTCTTGCACTTCCTAAACAATTCATTTTTATAATTTATAAATTCCAAAGAGTTTGAAGAGGCTTAATCCTAAATCTCTTGGTCATCTTATCAGCCAGTAGTGGCATCTTTTGATTACTATAATGAAAAAGCCCTACAATTCTGAGCTGTGCTATCTTAAAGTCAAAATACAAGCATAAATTTTTAAAATGAAGTATACCATTCTTGTATTTAAAAATATAATCTTAGTGATTAAAAATAGAACAGAGGTCAAGTTCAATCATAATCTGTATTTACTGCTATGTCTCCTAATGTTTATTCAGCCCAGTATCCGGCACAGAGTAGGTATTATGAAAGAAGCATTTGGGTGAATAAGTAAAAGAATTAATGAATGAAAGTATGACATTAGTTGGAAACAAATCTAAAAGCTAGATTTTCTAAAATGTGCCTCCCTCTGCTATATATATATATATATATATATATATATATACACACACACACACATATATATATACATATATATGTATATGTATATATATATATATATATATATATATATATGTATCTTTTTTAATGTTTATTTCTTTTTGAGAGAGAGAAAGAGCACGAGCAGGGGAGGGGGAAAGAAAGAGGGAGACAGAGAATCCAAAGCAGGCTCCAGGCTTTGAACTGTCAGCATAGAGCCCACACAGGGCTCAAATTAAAGAAACACGAGATCAGGACCTGAACCGAAGTTGGGATACTTAAGCAACTGAGCCACCCAGGCACCCTGCTTTTTCTTTTTTAAATGAGACCTATGGCATCATAAAAACATGTGAAATGTTTTGCGCCCTCAAGGACTCCAAGTCTGAGACTGCGTCACAACCAAGTAAATACAATTTAATGAAGAACACCACTTTAGGAACAGACACCATGAAAAAATAAATAAATTTACATTTTCATTGCATAGATCATAATATAGAAAACTCAAAAATCAGTATTTGAACATAATAATGTTAAATATTCCTGTGAGGATTTGTGATTGTTGCAAATGATAAGAAAAGGATAATTATGACTAGTCTTTATTCCTAACCTACTCAAATATACTATTAATAAAATATCAAATGTTTAATACTGAAGTCCCTAAATGCTGCTTAGTTGTATGAAGGCACATATTAGATTATTAAAAAGCAGTTAGCACAAAGCAGACTAGAGTAGCTGTAAGTAGTTATTTACCTGATGTAATATGTATACAAATTAAAAGGTTAAAGTTAATAATAAGCTGAGAAAGCAAAGCAAATTAAGAAATAATACATTTATCATTTGCTAAATGGTTTGACATTTGTTTAAAACACATCTGGCTAAATCAGCTCACAGCATAAAAAATAGTTAACTTTATATATTAAAATATGTCACTTAAAATTTTAAATGTTTTGAAACTCCTAATTCAAATATTGTAATGGGCACATTGGGGGGTACAAAAATCAAATGATAATATATTAATATGTTAACATAATAATAATAACAACAACAATAAACTAACTATACTTGAACTGCTACTATGGTTCAGTGAAGTTAAACCATCATTGACACCTACTTGTTCATCTCACACGAACTGCAAAACTGCTTATTTCAGTCTCAATACAGACAGCAATAACTGATGTCCTGGGGCCAAGGGCATGTACCTATGAGGACATGTACCTAGGAGTCAAGATCTGTTTGAGTCCAAGGCTCTTACTTTTTCCCCAAACTGAAATAGAGTATGTAAAACTTGCACACGTGCACATACGCACGCGCATGCACACGGGCACACACACTGCAATATACATAGAAATATATAGTGGTGGGTCCTAGAAGTGGTAGAAAGGGAGTGTATCCACATGGGAAATTACTTTTTGCTCGAGAGGGATGAAAGAAAGAGATGGTTTTTGAAATGAACTTTGATGCATCAGTAGGATTTCACTGGTTTAGGATATAGAAGACATGGAAGGCAAAGAAAAAAAAAGAGACACAGAAAAAGAGAAAAATGAATGAAAAAAGGATCTACACTATTCAAGTTGTTAACTAAGTTGTTAACTAAGTTGCTAAGTAGCACTCAGGATGCCATTGGTATCTTCCTGTCTCTTCAATACCATTCCCAAAATATTACTCTTAAGCTCTTATATAAAAAGAGCTATTTCTTTGAGGTATTTGTATACAAAATTAAAAAAGAAAAATCAAAGCATGATTGTGAATTAATACCCTAAAGAGCTAACATTGCATTCCCTCTGAATTGAATAAAACAAACTGAAATATTTAGTTTGAGCCTATTAAAAAGTTGGACAGCATAAACTTGGATTTATAATATTTCACATGTACATTTCTTCAGCTTGGATTCTATTATTTTATGTATTTATATGGAGTATGAAAATTTATAATAGACAGTGTCAAAGATCTCAAACTCCTAGTCAAGATCAAGTTTAAGTTTGGTGTCTTCTATAAATGAAATAAAAATGTGTCTACCCCAACATGGGGCATTATACACAGAATTTGGGAAAGCAAGAAGTATGTAAAAATAATGAACCATTAATAAACAATAATTATGATCTAGAGATGTATTTTCTAGATACATAGAAATATCTAACACTCTCAGCCAGTTAGCTAAGACATGTTTTATAAAATAAGGTATTTTTATAATAGAAGAAGTATGAAGCACTTTATTTACTGTAAACACAAGATATAAATTTTCTAAAACCAGAAATATTAAATAAATTAGTGGCAACTACTATGGGTATAAGATTGACATTATTGATGAAATATAGATCTCCCTCCACACAACCACCTCTGAGTGACAGAATTTGGTAAATTTGCCTAAACTGCTTTGGAGTTAGTGGGCATAAATCTTGTCATATGTACACATGTATACATGTGTATATGTGTATACATGTGTTTACACACATATGTGTGTATTATATATGCATATATAATTCTTATTTTAGCTAGGTAAATTAATAACATTAATAATGATCATTTCAGGAAACTCATAAGATAATGAAAATCTATAGAAATCATTATTATCTTGTGAACTCCAAACTTAGAGATAACAATTAATATTTCAGAATGTTTTCTTCCATATATTGTTCTATACATATATGCTTGCAATACTGAATATCTACACCTTTATGAAAGGAGGCATTCAAAATCAATCAGTTATATTAATATTTTAAAAGTCATTCTACCTTCCTTAAGTATTGTTTAAAGACTGCCTAATACTTAAAGTACAACTGTATCAAAATGTTTAATCATTTTCTCAATTATTATTCATTTCAATTATTGCTAACCACAGTTATAAATAAATTGTGGCATAAAATATTTTTGACCATTTCTCTCACTATTTCTCCGGGTGGAATTCCTCAAAGTTGGATTCCTGCATCAAAGTGTACTGACATTTAGGGACACCTGGGTGGCTCAGTCGGTTGACAGTCTAACTTCAGCTCAGGTCATGATCTCATGGTTTGTGAGTTCGAGCCCTGCATCGAGCCCTGCATCAAGCCTGCATCAAACCTTGCATCGGGCTCTGTGCTGACAGCTTGGAGCCTGGAGCCTGTTCAGTTTCTGTGTCCCCCTCTCTCCCTGACCCTCCCCCACTCACACTCTGTCTGTGTCTCTCAAAAATGAATAAATGTTAAAAAAATTTTTTTAAGTGTACTGACATTTTTAAAGCTCTTAATGAAGAAGGAATATAATTTTTATAGCAGTTGATATGGACTAATTAATTGAGAGAAAACATGTTTAAAATTTATCAGAGGGGCACCTGGGTGGCTCAGCTGGTTAAGTGTCCCACTTCATTCCGCTCCGGTCACAATCTCACGGCTTGTGAGTTCGAGCCCACGACAGGCTCTGTGCTGACAGCTCAGAGCCTGGAGTCTGCTTCAGATTCTGTGTCTCCCTCTCTCTCTGCCCTCCCCCCACTTGCACTTTCTCTCTCTCTCTCTCTCTCTCTCAAAAATAAACATTTAAAAAATTTTTAAATTCATCATCAGACAAGGTCAAAAATTCATTGTGAGTAAAAGTTTTATTAAGCCATATGTCCAATAAAGCAGCCAAACTGTACTTTTTGAGTGGTACCTTTTTCTGTACTGTTTTTGTACTTTTTGAGTGGTACTCTTCATTATTATAATGCAACTTTGGCTGGCTTGGAGTTGAGATTAATATTGTTTGGCAGAAAAAAACATTGAAACAATTTTAGTAAAAAAATTCTGTTGGAAATTGTGAAATCGTTTATTGCAAAAATAAATTAGTCAAGTTTTATACTTTATATAAATATACCAACCACGTTCACACTGGTATCAGACCTAAATAATTATTGTCTGAGAAAACTGAGTGCTCACCATATCAAGCATTTGTCTGAGACTCCTGATGAATATGTGGCCTTCACCGCCAGCAACCCACTCACAGCCTAGTGCTCACACCCCGCCAGCTGGCTGGACACATGGATGAATAAGGAAATGGTTTTCGTGACTGCCATGGGAGCAGTGAGTTGGCAGGGGGCCACGTGATCTTCGACAGCCAACTGGCATCTGGAAGTTCCTTAACTCTCAAAGGGTTAGCCATGCACAGCGTCCAAGCCACGCAGCACATGTTGCCAGGGAGCTACGTTTGGAAAGGCATTCTCCCAAAGAAGCAGGCAGAGTGCTCCCTTCCTGAGTAACTGCCTCATTCACGGTTTCAGGCACGTCAGTAAACATTGAAACCAAAAACTGGCATCGCTCCTGAGGTTTCTTTGCTTATTATATTTACTCATTTATTTGTTGACTTTCAGAAAGTGCATCTTTAAAGGGTATTTAGTAGAATTCCTACCAAATGGTAGACCATCTATCTCACTTTATTTTGGACAGTCTTATTTCATGATTGCAGCCCTGACACATTAAGAGCACCTCCAGATTCATTCCCAGCAGGGTCCTCGTTTAGATGATACAAGACAATATCTAAGTTCAATGTTTGGCTAAAAAATATGAAATGACCAAAGCTACTGTTTCTCAATGAAAGAATATGTGAAATGACAAGCCTCCACATTAAAAAAAACACATTTTTAGCTTATTATTATAAAAATTTCAGGCATATGAATATACATAATATATTATGAACCTCCACATACCCATCACCCAATTTTTTCTCCTTTCTAAACTTCATATTTCACTAAATGAAACATGACTTTCTAGAACTCTCACTTTATCACAGTGTTAAGGAAGTATTTACCAAAGTTTGTTTTTCATGCAAAACTAGCCCTGGGAATTGTTTTATGGAAGTCAGGGTGAACGAGGAGAGCTATATATTAACTCCCAACTTTGAAATTCACAATAAACATTAATGCTGCTGCAGAATTGTAATATGTAAAGAAGCTGTGTTTACGTGTGTTTTGAAAGCAATGGGATAGGTGATAGATACAGAAGGATAGGTGGATAGATAGAAAGATATAGATAGAGAGATAGATGACAGATAGACAAGTAAGTAGATGATAGACGATAGATAGATAGATAGATAGATAGATAGATAGATAGATAGAAGATATAGGAAGATACAATTTTCATAAATCAAATCACTCATATTAAGAGTCTGAAGAATCAGTATTAACTTAAAAACTATCTGTAATTTTCATTATTTATTTTTAATATTTATTTTTAGAGAGAGGGAGAGCACAAACAGGGAGGGGCAGAGGGAGAGAGAGAGAGAGAGAGAGAATCCAAAGCAGGATTCAGCACAGACCCATAAGCCAGGCTTGAACTCATGAATTGTGAGATCATGACCCGAGCTGAAGTCAGACGCTTCAGATGCTGAAGACGACCATCAACCAGACACCCCAAAATACCTCTAATTTTAAAACATAACCAGATTTCTTTAAGTTTTCATTTAAATTCCAGTTAGTTAACATACAGTGTAATATTAGTTCAAGTGTACAATATAGTGATTTAACACCTGGTGCTCATCATGACAAACACACTCCTTAGTCCCCATCCCCTATCTCACCCATCCTCCTACCCACCTCCCCTCTGGTAACCATGGGTTTGTTCTCTATAGTTTAAGAGTCTATTTCTTGGTTTGCCTCTCTCCCTCTTCTTTTTTCCCCTTTGCTCACTCGTTTAATGTCCACATATAAATGAAATTTTCTTTAAACCATGGTATTTGGAAAGATACACTTTTGTAAAGTTAAATTTGATCTAGGTACATAGGCTCCTAGGCAGTCAAATCAATGTTTGATTTATCTAGGACCAAGGAAAACAACATGTTGGGGGAAGTATATGTGTGCTGCTCTTCACCAATGCAAACCACATAGAATTAATTGCCCTACACTTCTGGTAATGCACTCATCCAATGATCCAGTTACTGGGTGCCTATTGTGTTTTAAGATCTGTGTCAGAACTGGGATGAAAAAGACACTGAACAGAGGGGAAAGATACTATAGGCTCACCACCTATTTAGTTGTTTAAGTGCTTCTCATTCATTCATGAATCTCTCATTAATATTTGCTGAGTGCCTACTGTTTTCCAGATCTCTTCTAGGTACTAGGGACATGATACTGAAAGAAACACATTTCTATTCTCGTGGAGCTTTCCTTTTGGTTAAGTAGGGGCAGCAGGCAAAAAAGAATGAGGACAAATACCAACTGTGACCTACCTGAGAGGATATTGCAGGGGAGAGGCAAGAGGTTTTCTTTGAAAACAAAGAGTTAGATAGGAAGAGAAAGAGACATAAGGGAAGATCAGGGGATGACATTTGCAAAGACTAAAAGATGGGACAGTGTCTGTTGCATGGCTTAGTTTTACGTGACACCTCAAGGACAATGAACAAGGGCTTTGCTCCTGTCTCCACCATTCTAGCATAAGAGTATTCTCATGAAATACTTTTGGGTAGATTCTGCTCTGGGGACTGCTTAAAAAATAGAAACAACAACAACAAAAACAGCAAGCACTAGGAATACGAGTCAGCAAGGGATTTTTCATACCCTCTTCGATGGGCATCCTTCGTTTCTCCCTGTAACCCTCACTTCTAAGACATTAGAGGGAGCCTAGTGTTTCAGCGGCCCACACTCACCTTATTACCTTTAGCCCTGATGACACCACAGAAACAGAAACAGACTATCTTCTGACTTGTCTTATTCAAGAGCCATTTTCTTTGGTCCCTGTTTACTTCAGCCCATATGGTCACCAGGCCCCTAACTCTCCTTTTGCTCCAATCCCTGCACTACCTGCGTGTTCTGTGTATATCAAGGGTACTTTCCACCTCAGGGCCTTTGCTTTTATGGTTTCCACTTCCTGGAACTCTCTTTCACCTGAGGGCCATACACTTTTCCCTCCCATGTCCTGCAGGCATCTGCTAAAATGTCCTTTAATCAGTGAATATTTTCTGACCACAGAGGTTAATATAGCAACCACCTTATCTCCCTTATAGCTACTTAAGATTTTTTTCTTTTAATTCTTATTACAACCTGATACATGTTTTTTTTTCCCCTTTTTAAAAAAATTTTCCTCCTACACGAGTTTCCACACTCCACACAAAAGAAACTTTATCTGTTTTGCTCACTGCCAAGTCTTCAATACATGAATACTTCTGGTGCAAAGTAGATGTTCACTGAACAAACAATCAAGTGAATGAATGAGGGGAAATTATGCCAATTCCAGATAGTCTCATGCTTTTTCTTAGAGCATCACAATGTCAAAGGGTCAGTATTAGGGAGAACATTGGTAATGACCTGGTATAAAGTAAAGAGTTTCCAGTTGGCGTTTTAAAATAACATGGATTAATTGTTGCGTCCTTTATATTTGCTCTTGGAATCATTAGCTGAATACTCAACATGGAATGAAAAACTTGTTTTTGAGTGTCCACTCTAATAATTACTAGTTATGCCATCTGAAACATTTAAATATGCTGTACCTCAGTTTCCAATTCTGTAAAGGAAGGTAGTCTTAACTACTATAAAATTCAAAAGCTATAACCATACTTGGTGGTTACGAAAACAATGTCACTGGTTAATCCATTATTGTACCTGGAGAAGAATAACAAACCCTCAGGTTGAACTGTCAAAGTAGCAGATCTGCAGGATGCTTCTATTGCCACAAAGGACAGCTCTTCTCCTTAGATTAAATTGGAGAAGTGACAATTATACCTTTCACGCATTCCAGATTTTATAGGACAGTTTCATTGTAATATCCACTTGCAAAACTGTCTGGAGTGAGGTGGTGTTGAACAGCACATATTTTTAATTTAAAATCCATTAGCATTCCATATAATTAATTAGAATTTTACACTCCAGTGGCTTTTGGTTCCCTACAGAAAATTGAGCACACAGAATATAATTTGATTTAGTTTTTGGTCTAGGTTTAATCTACCTTAAACATTTTTTTTAATATCTCAGGGGAAATTTTAACAACTTAAAAATTTGTGATTTTTTCCCCTTAGTAAACCCAGAATTCTATTCTGGTATTTTTTGGGGGTAGGGGAAGCTTATAAAAGTACAGGTAAGGCAAAATATTTAATACAAATATTTAGGACCCAAAATACAGAGTCCATATCCTTGCTATGGTAACATACTTGTGGGAAAAACAGAGAGGTTGTGAAATTCTGCCGATTTTACACCCCTTGTCTTCTTATTAGAATTATAGAACTAAACCTCCATATAAGTCTTTTTAAGTTTCAGTCTGTGCCACTAAAATGATCTTTCACAAAAGGTATCACATGTATTTGACATTCTTATAGCACATTTATTGTGGCTCAAGAGGCTGAGTACTGGGTCATAATTCCATTCCATTCCAACTTCCAAGGGCCATTTCTGTGGGTGAGTTTCCTGTTGGATTATTTATAACCGCAGAATTAAATCACAAGGTTTGGAGGTCCTTGGCCTAACTTCAAATTGCTCTGCAATGATTATAATAAATATTTGGTCTTTTGAATTCCATGACTATCCAGTTTAGTAAAGTCATCAATCAATTTTTTTGGACAATATTTTCTTTTTCTTCTAATGTTTCCCTTAGTTTCTTGCTCTCTTTTAACTATTGGTTATCGTGTGCCCTGCTATCTCAGAAGTTGACACATTCATATAGTATTCTCTACATGTGCAAGCATATTTACTTATTATTCACCTGGATAAGGTTTTCCTATCCTCCCACATTATGGTTACAGTGACTTGTCTTTTAAATACTTAGATGGAGTACAACCCATTTATCACCTACCAAAAATAAGTAGAATATTGTCACATACTTTCTATAAAAGGCTTTATGTTTCAATAAAGGATTGTGACAATAAAAAATATTACATATAACATGCATATACACATAAGTACACACACATATGCATACATAAAATATATACACTTGAAATAAGCCTATTGAATAACAAGCTTTGAAAATTTTAATAGAACTTAATACCCAGGATCTGTTGTTCCTTCTGTTGCACAACCAGTGGTTTCAATATTGTATTTCATTTAAAAATATTTTAAAAGCAGTGCACAGAAAGTACAGTGTGATCTTTTAGTTTTTCAAATCTTGGGGGACATAAGATATTTAGTTTCCAGATCCAAAGTTAAATGAGAGACTTTCCAGATATAGTCATTTTTATGTAATTCAGCTTCACTTTGTCTATAAGTAGAATTTAAAATTTTAAAGACATATACAATTTTAATATAAATGGTGGCTTCAGGCTTATTTTGACCTTTTAGACAAGTTCAATTCAAATGTAGGGTAAATCTGGTTCAATCTCAATCACAAACTTATTTTGAATATTACAATTTTGCATATAAAACAAAATATCATGAAACACAAGTGAATTAAAAGAGGCAGACAAGATCAGGTTATTATATTAAAAAATGCTATTCATTGGTTTTATGTCATAATGTGAATATGCTAATAACTGTGGGGATAATTGACACCATAGGAACAAATATAAATGCATTTAATGAGGTTATTGATTTTTCCCTCATAAATTTTCTTACATACTTTATATTGTAAGGATATCACTAATGATGTATGTCTTTTCATTAGAGTTGGCATAATAAAGATGACAATTAATTTTTAATGTATCTGTTAGTGAAATTTAATATTGAAAAATTAATAAAGGAAACTAAATTTCATTGCTGAGTCTATTATTAGAATTACGTGTATTAGCAAGCAAATTTACCAGTATGAACATTTGCAACAGGCAACTTAGTTAAGAAAGCTTTGAGCATCCTAAATCTCTATTGGCTTGGTCAGGAAGAGAATAAAATGCAGTTACTCAAAAAATAAACCAAAGCAACAGCCTGAGAGCGCTATAATCCTATAGAACCCATTTCATGGATCCTCACTTCAGGATGCCCTACTGACTGCCCTACAAAGTTCAGCTTGTTGAGTAAAATTTCCCAATGGTTTTAAATGACTTGGGCGACTCTGTGGTGGTCTTTGGACTAACTGTGAAGTCCTCAACAGGCTCAGTTTAATAAGGATTATAGAAAGGGAATTCTTGTTCCCATCTACTTACACCAGCTATTTTATTCTATTTTTTTAAGTTACCTTTAAAAAAAATTAATGTTTATTTATTTTTGAGAGAGAGAGAAGCAGAGAGAGAGACAGAATCTGAAGCAGGCTTCAGGCTCTGAGCTGTCAGCACAGAGCCCAATGTGGGGCCCAAACTCAAAAACTGTGAGATCATGACCTGGGCTGAAGTTGGACGCTTAATAGACTGAGCTACCCAGGTGCCCCAACCTTAACTATTTTAATATACTGTCTTATTGAAAACCTCTTCCTTCTGAAACACAGGTATTATTATTCCCATTCTATAGATTAGAAAAACAAGTGCTGGAGAAGTCAAGGAATATTCCGTCAATAAATGGAGCTCTGATTCTAAAACAACTGGGTCTCTTTTCAGTATGACTGCTCTTTCCAGTCTTGAGAAGGCTACATCCATTTTTTTTCCTGTAAATTGCATTTTAGCAAAATGACAAATGTCTTAAGATTTTGAATGTGATGAATTGGTCGTTTTCCTAAGGAAAATGTTAAGCTCAGAAAATTTTCCTCATGTGATTAAATTCAGCACAAATTCTATTTTACACCAATTCATTCAAAGACATTTTAAAAAGTGGCTGTCAGGTAAGCTATGCATCTTTTTTCTTCTTCTACGCAATACATGATACAAGCATCCCTCTGGTCTATCATTTGCAACTATTATATCTTTAGAAAAGCATTCATTTTAAATGGATGATTTGTTGCTAATTTTCCGCTTCCTAGATATACAGGCAAAGGATCTGAGAGAAGGCAAGTGGATGAAAGAAACAACAGCCCAGTTTTCTCCATCTAGAGTGGCATGAAGTCTTTTAAAAGATAGCAAATTCATCAGAGGCATAATAATATTTAATATATCCCTGACATAAATGTTTTTGAAAAGAAGAAAATTGGAAAAAGAAAACAAGAGCAAAAAGAAATTTCACACCAAAAATATCACAGGTTTTCTTGCCTTATAATGTTAAGCCAATTCCCTAAAATTCTCCATCTTTATCAATTGTTTATTCAAGATGCTCATTTACTCATTTGGTTTGTGCATTTATTGAGCATGGGGTGCATAAAGAACATTGGGAATTGGAGAAAGTTTTCAAGATCATTGAAATGTCTCCAGACCGACTGTCTTTACATGGTCTGCTGACTCAAAGTAAACCAAAAAAAAAAAAAAAAAATTCAGAGAAATGTTACATGATTTAAATTATGGTTCCATTACTTATTAACTGATGTCCTTAAGAAAGTACTTAATCACAACTTCACATGCAGAAGTCATTTACATTATTTAAGCACATATAGGGCCATTCATATTAAAAATAATAATCACAAAGGTAAACTATTAGACAAAGAAAACCCAGAAAAAGCAAAGAAAAAACATAATAAACAAACAAAAAAATTTTTTAATTGGATAATAACTAAACCCAGACAGATCTGTCATGTCAACTAACATAAACAGGATGAGAATAATTAGGAAAAGTTCCAGATTGGACACAATGGACAATCATAACCAGAAAAACTTGGGGGTAGGATGGGGGGTGGTGGCAAACAAAAAAAAAGTAGGGCTCTTGACAAGGTAGAATTCAGACCCAAAACAAGTGAAGAAACTAGGCTAAGAAAGACAATTTATACTGGTAAAATTGTAATTCGAATAAGCATAGCGGTTATGAATATGCATAAGCCCCATGATGGTGCATCAGTGGTGATAAAGCAAAAACTGTAAAAGATACCAGAGGGAAATATACAGAAATACAGTACAAGCAGGAAGCTTTAATTCATGGATCTCCAACTACAGAATATCAAGTGCATAAAAACAAATTTGAAAAGAACGCACAAAAAAACAAGATTTAACTAATATGCATTAAATTGCCTTCCCTGAAAATAAAGAAGATACTTTCCTTTCCTATGCTCATGGAATGGTCACAAAATTGATCAAAGACATCATGCCACAAAGAAAAATCATCAATGGGGTACTTGGGTGGCTCAGTCAGTGAGCATCCGACTTTAGCTCATGTCATGATCTCAGTTTGTGGGTTTGAGCCCCACATTGGGCTCTACTGGCAGCTCAGAGCCTGGAGCCTGCTTCGAATTCTGTGTCTCTGTCTCTCTCTCTGCCCCTCCCTGCTCATGCCTGCTCTCTCTCTCTCAAAAATAAATAAACATTAAAAAAAGAAATCATCAATAGAATCCAGAAATGTGGAAATAAAACTGTATTCTCTAATCAGATGCAAAAAACTAAAATAATAACTAAACCAGAAAAACAAATCACCCCTACCACCAAGAAAGAGAAAATTATATTAAGAAATTCATAAGTTAGTAAGAATATAAACAAAAACAGTAAAAACAGACTATAATGTTAATTACAGTAGTTAAGATCAAGCATTAGATATAGTTAACTACATTCTCAGAGGAAAATTTGTAACTTTGAATTTATGTGTCAATATTAGCAAACTTTTTTTTACATGAATTGGGCAGCAAAAGAGTGCTGACCTAAGTAACTTTATTTAAAAAAATGGTTTCACTGGATACTATAAGGCTAAAAAAACAACTATACATGAACATTGTAGTCTAGTTGGTAAATGTATTTCTCATAGAGGTATATATGGATTAATAATTCTGAAACTTTTATTTATGTATACTAGGCCTGAATTCACGAATTCAATACTGACTTACTGACATGAATTCATACTGATGTTGCCAACTCTCATATATGTGTGTATACATGCATAAAACTATATACATGTATAACCATATATATATATATACATATATATGTATATATATTGTTGGTTGGGGTCTGACTCTTGATTTTGGCTCAGGTCATGATCCCAGAATCATGGGATTGAGTCCCATTTTGGGATCCGTGCTGAGGGTGGAGTCTGCTTGGGATTTTCTCTCTCTCCCTTTGCCCCTCTCCCCTGCTCGCTCTCTCTCTCTCTCAAAAAAAATCCTATTGAGGCTAAAACAAATCACCACATGCTTAGTAACTTAACACACCACCAATTTATTCTTATAGTCCTGGAAGTCAGAAGTCTGAAAGGGTCTCACTGAGCTAAAATCAAGGTGTCAGCAGGGATGTATTCCTCCTGGAGGCCCCAGGGAGGGAGAAGGGTGAATCTATTTCCTTGTCTTCTCCAGCTTCAGAAGCCACCTGCTTTCTTTGGTATATGTCCTTCCTCCATCTTCAACATCAACAGCATAGCATCCTCACATCTCTCTCTCCGACTCTTACCTCTTTTGCCTCCATCTTCCACTTTAAAGGACACTGTGATTATACTGACCACACCTTAATAAATCAGGATAACCTTATTTTATTGTTAATTGATTAGCAGCCTTAATTGGATCTATAACCTTAATTTTCTCTCTTGTCACCATGTAACCTAATATATTCACAGGTTCCAGAAGTGAGAACATAGATATTGTTGGGGACCACAAGTCTGCCTACCACAAAATCCAAAATCTTTTATAATACAACTCTACCAAAATTTTAAAGAATAATTCCAATGCTTTTTGAACTGCTTCAGAGCATAAAAAGAACATAATTGTTTCTTTTAATCAAGCATAAATAAAATTGATACTTAACTTGGCTCCTTCTCAAGCCCCAAAAGATAATTACAAACAAATCTCATTTCTGATTGTCAAACTAATATCTTAAATAAAATATTAGCAATTAGAATACAATAGCACATCAAAAGAATAATATATCATGACCAAGTGCTGTTTATCCTCTTAAATGAGAAAAGGTACTTACTAGAGTTAATCTATTTTTTAAAAAAAAAACTTTCAGGGCACCTGGGTGGCTCAGTTGGTTAAGCATCTGACTTTGGCTCAGATCATTATCTCACAGTTCGTGGGTTTGAGTCCCACGTCAGATTCTGCACTGACAGCTCAGAGCCTGGAGCCTGCTTTGGTTTCTGTCTCCCTCTCTCTCTGCCCCTCCGCCCCTTGTTCTCTCTTGCTCGCTCTCTCTCTCTCCCTCTCAAAAATAAGTAAACACTTAAAAAATTTTTTAAAACTTTCAAATATTAAGATTGTTGCAGCAAAATGTATATTAACCCAAAAGACAACGTTATACTTAATGAAGAGAAAAGAATAAAGCACATGACGTATGAAATTGGAAAGAAGGAGGAAGTAAAGTTCTCTTATGGTTTTATACCTGAAGAACGCAAAGAATTCACTACAAACCACTATAAACAAGGTAACTTAGCAATGTAGAAATTTCATATTTCAAATAACAGCTTTTCTATAAGCATAACAACTAGCTAAAAGACTTAGAATAAATATCTGAATTTACGAAATAAATATAAAACCTGTGAGAATAAATTTAACAAGAAATGTCTCTAAGAACTACATGGTGGAAAATTTAGCACAGATGATAATTATATGTTTACAGAAGTATTGAACTATGTCAATTTCCTCTAAATCATGACTACAATAAAATAGTAAAAAGGTCTTTTGTTTTTAAGTTAGCAAAATGAGTTAAAATTCTTAATGGATCAACACTGCAATGATGCCACTTCACACCCACTAGGATTGTTAGAACCAGAAAGTCAGATAGTAATAGTGTTGGTGAGGTGCTTCGGTGACTCAATCAGATGTGTGTCCAACTCTTGATTTTGATTCAGGTCATGACCTCACAGCTTGTGAGATCAAGCCCTGCATTGGGCTCTGGGCTGACAGCATGGAGCCTGCTTGATATTCTCTCTCACCCTCTCTTTCTGCCCTTCCCCTGCTCATGCTCTCTCTTTCAAAATAATTAAACTTGAAAAAAATAATAGTGTTGGTGAGGCTATGGAGAGAGCAGAAATCATACTACTGGTAGGAAAATAAAATGGTACAACCATTTAGTTTAACTATCTGTGGTTCTTCAAATGACTAAACAGAGAATTACTAGCAATTCTGTTCCTAGCTATGTCCCCCAGAAAAATTAAAACATATATATATCCACAAAGAAATGATTGCACAAAGATGTTTATAGTAGCATTATTCATAATAGCCAAAAGAAGAAAACAAACTAAATGCTCACCAAGTGAGGAATGGATACACTGTGGTATGTCCATACAATGGGATATTATTCAGCCATAAAAAGGAATGAAGTATTGGTACACATTACAGTGTGGGTGAATCTTGAAAATATTTCCTAAGTCAAAAAAGCCAGTCAAACAGGACCACATATGATATGATTACATTCATATGAAATGTTCATAAGAGGAAAATTTACAGAAACAGAAAGTAGACAGGTGGCTAACAGGGAGGTGAGATCTAAAAGACAGTGTTTCCTTTCTAAGGTGATGAAACTATTCTAAAACTAACTGTGGTGATGGTCACATAAATCTGTGATTATAGTGAAAATCATTGAATCACATACTTTAAATGAGTAAACAGTATGATGTGTGACATTAAAAATATTTATAAAAATGAATAACCAAGCATGGCTAGGGGGAGGATCTCTGGGGGAAAAAAAGCAATAAAGATGAACTCAGTCCTTTAATGAGATTATAATACCAGCTCATGAACAAAGGATAGACAAATGGAACACAATATACAGAGCAAACTCCAACACAAATAAGGATGGAAAAATCAAATCAGTGGGAAAATATAGACTATGCAAAAAATCTGTTAAAATATCTACTTCACTAGCTGGGGCAGGGGTGGGGAGAAAAATAAAACTGGATCCATATCTTATATAAAATAACAACATAAATTTCCAAATACCAAAGATTTCATTACAAAAATAAAATCATAAAAGCAATAAAACTTTGGATTCCAAATTATTTAATAATCCCACAGCAGAAAGTCTTTTTTCTAAATGTGACTCAGAGCATAGAAACCATGAAATAATAAATCAATTAAAACTCAAAATGTTCATGGAAAAAATATAAAATAAAATTTTAAAAACACACTGTCAGAATGCAAGTGACACTCCAGGTATATTACTTGTATATCATGAAATAGAAAAAAGTGCCCGAGAAACAACAAAAAGAAAAACAAAGTGATTTTTAAAAATTGGACAAAGACTACATAAGAAACAACATGTGTTGATGAATATTTGGAGAAAAAGGAACACTTGTGCACTGCTTTTAGGAATGCAAACTGGTACAACCATTGTGGAAAACAAAATGGAGGATCCACAAAAAATTAAAAATAGAATTTCCAAAAAAAAAATTAATAATTTCCCTATCGTCCACTAATTACACCTCTGGGTATTTACCCAGAGAATATAAAAACACTAATTTGAAAAGATTTATGCACCCCTATGCTTACTGCAGCCTTGTTTACAATAGTCACATGATGGAAGCAACCAGAGTGTCCATCAATAGATGAAAAAAGAAGAGTCATACAGACACCCCCCCCCCCACACACACACACACACATGCTGGAATATTACTTAGTCATATAAAGGAATCAAATCCTGCCATTTGCAAAAACAAATGGCATCTAGACAATAGATGGATCTAGACAATATAATGCTAAGTGAAATAAGTCAGAGAAAGACAAATACCATATAATTTCACTCATATTTAAGATTTAAGAAACAAAGCAAATGAACAAATAAAAAAAGACACAAACCAAAAAACGGAGTCTTAACTACAGAAAACAAACTGATGGTTACCAGAAGGGAGGGGGTGTGGGGATTGAGGAGCACACTTAATGTGATGAGCACTGAGGAATGTGTAGAACTCTTAAATCATTGTATTGAGCAGCTAAAGCTAATATAACACAGTATGTTAACTTTATTGGAATTAAAATTTAAAAATAAAAATAAAATTTTAAATACTAATAAAAATTGGGCAAATACTATAAACAACCATGCACCAAAAAACAAAACAAAACAAAACAAACAAAACAAAAAACATCTAACAGGCCCTTGATTTGAATGGATGTTCAACCTAACTCATAATAAAAAAAGGAAAGTTTTAAAACAGATTTGGATACTACATTTTCAGAATGGTAAATTTCTTAACATTTGATAATACACAATGCTGGCCATGCTGTTGGAAATAAACCTTCACAAATTTCTAAAAGGATTACCTCTTGACAAAACTCCCAATGCAGGAAATTTGGCAGTATCAAAATGAAAAAATTTCTTAACTTTTAAAAAAAAATTTTTTTTAATGTTTATTTATTTCTGAGACAGAGAGAGACAGAGCATGAGTGGGGGAGGGGCAGAGAGAGAGGGAGACACAGAATCAGAAGCAGGCTCCAGGCGCTGAGCTGTCAGCACAGAGCCTGACACGGGGCTCAACTCACAACCATGAGATCATGACCTGAGCCCAAGTCGGTGGCTCAACTGACTGAGCCACCCAGGTGCCCCCAAAAATTCCTTAACTTTTAATGATGAATTCCACTTCTTACTTTTAATGTTTATTTTTTTATTTTGAAAGAGAGAGAGCATGAGCAGGGGAGAGGGGCAGAGGGAGAGAGAGAAAGAATCCCAAGCCGACTCCACACTATCAGCACAGAGCTTTACGCAGGGCTCAATTCCATGAACTGTGAGAATGTAACCTGAGCCAAAAATCAAAATTTGGATGCTTAACCAACTGAGCCACCCAGGTAACCCAATTAATTATACTTCTTACAAATATTCTCTTACATGCGAAATAAAACATGTAGTTATTCATTGTTCATTATTATAATAACATTTTAGAATTAACTGTCCCTAAATAAAGAATAGATAAATTGAGGCATATCAACATAACATAGGGCTTTTTGATCTCAGCCTTATGGACATTTTGGACCAGATAATTCTTAAAAAAGGGAGGAGCTATCCTGTGCATTGTAAAATGTTTAGCAGTATTCGTGGTTCCTACCTACTAGATGTCTGTAGCACACCCTACCCCAGTTATGACAGCCAAAAACGTCTCCAGACATTGCCAAATGTGCCAAAACGGGCAAAATTTCTCTCTTTAATTCAGATACATGGATATAATGGAATATTCTGTGCATTGAATTAGAAAGACCTACAATATATGTTTTGTTAAGTCATAAAACAAGCTATAGAATATTTATATAATATGCTACCATTTTTTAATAAAGGTTGGAGAAAAGTAAATATTCATATTTAGCATATATGCACAGAAATGCTTTGGAAGAATTAAAAAATGATTATTGACTATTGGAAGGTGAGTAGAGGGATGGCTATATGGACAGGGAGGTATTTATTATTTTAATTGTTATGATAGATTTAATAAACTCTGGGAATTGTTAATAAGTAATCAAATATTCAATAGTTAATAAACAATTAAATAGTTAATAAACAATTAAACACATTGACAAAATTAATAAATGCATTTGAGTCTTTTCTATTAGCTCTGTCTTAATAATAATCACTTATAAGGGTTCTGGGCCTTGATTTCCCTCTGAAGCTACTGAGAATCCCTAAGTGGAATTAGATTTTCTTTTCCTATACATTGGTTTGGGTGCCTAAAATATCTGTAGTCAGTCATGTTTTGATGTCTCAAGAAGTGAAAAGTTTAAGGAAGTAGAAATAATGTAGTTTGTTAGTGTCCTGATACATCCCAGTTGAAAACCTGGTACCCTTCTGTGAAGACCTTTAGAATGTCAATTTTATCACGTCTCAAGCTATTAAGTGAAGAGGGTTATCTTCTTTTAGAAACACAGAATAGCAGCAATTCAGACCAGAGCAGTCCTTAGGACCACCAGTGTCGGCTTGACTGGGCAGGCCCTCTCTCCAGTCACTCCATACCTATGGAAGCAGGGCCATCCCTCTCCATGTGGCTCCTGAATCATGAAGGTTCAAAACTGGTAAAGTTGAACACAGTGTTTTCCAAACAGCCAACTTTGAAGCAAAGAAGCAACTCTAGATTCTATTTCCCAACCCCTATCCTAATTGTGTACCATAAATTACAACTTCCTATACCACTTCATTCTGCAGAACTTGCAGATTCAGGGGAATATAAAATTCCTCCAGGAGATCTAAGTGACTTACAGAAATTTAGGAGAATTAACAGGTCATAAGCACATGTTTAAGCAACATTTTAAAGCAAATTATATTTAGGAATATATGAGGAAATTCAGTTAAGAGGTTAAGCAACCTCTTCAGTTAAGAGAGGTTAAGCAACATATCTAGGACCAAATAACTCAATAACCTGAGGCTAAATCTGAGATGAATGCCTAAGCAAATATCTATTTGAAAAATCGGTACTTACAGATTCCAAACTAGAATTTATGGAGGCAGTTTTCAATTGGGTTATAATGAAAACAAGGATAATAAATGAAACCAGAAGGAAGAGGGCGTTCATTAAGAAACAGCATGAAAAGGGGCACCTGAGTGGCTCAGTCTGTCAAGCGCCCAATTCTTGATTTCAGCTCAGGTCATGATCTCACAGTTTCGTGAGTTCCTGCCCCACAAAGGGCTCTGCACTGACAGTGTGGAGCCTGCTTGGAATTCTCTCTCTCTCTCTCTCTCTCTCTCTGCCCCTCATCCAAATGCACTGTCTCTGTCTCTCTCAAAATAAATAAATAAACTAAAAAATATATATAAGAAACAGTCTGAAGAAAAACCAGAGCAGGGTGCCTGGCCAGCTCTATCAGAAGAACATGCAACTCCTGATCTCAGAGCCATGAGTTTGAGCTCCACATTGGGTGTAGAGATTACTAAAAAAATAAATAAATAAACTTAAAAATAATGATCAGAACAATGGAACATGAACTTGCAGGAATACCCACAGTTGAAGCAGAAGAGGAAGAGAAGACAATTTTTCCTTTAGCTTTACATTTCTTCTACTCCAAGTGTAGTATAGTTTAATTTCATGAAGGAAGAAAGAGATAGACAATGCCACACATGGAATAGGGCTTATTTCTTGGCCATCCAAGACATCCAAAGATGTCTCTTAGATGTCTACTTCGATCCAACAACTTCAGTGTTCTCCAACACATTTTATATGGGCACTGTTTCTGTGGAATATGAACTAAAATCTCAGATTAACTGTGTTAAACTCAGTATTTCCAAAATCTAAAGGCTCTGAGAAGCTTTAAGTAGAGCAACCTGCTAGGGTGCCTGGGTGGCTCAGTTGGTTAAGCGTCTGACTTCAGAAGCTCAGGTCATTACCTTGCAGTTCATGAGTTTGAGCCTCATGTTGGGCTCTGGTGAGTTCAGAGCCTGGAGCCTGCTTCAGATTCTGTGTCTCCTTCTCTCCCTGCCCCTCCCCCACTTGTTCTCTGTCTCTCTCAAAAATAAACATAAAAAAAAATTTAATGATAAAAAAATAGTAGAGCAACCTGCTAATAGGCTATTTTCCCCACTCTTTTAGATTCAGAAATCTATTGACCACAAACCATTCCTGCTTGTGTCTAGCAGTACTTCTTATGAATATAAATTTATGAGCAAACCTTGGATAACACTGTTCTAGCTCTCTTCCTATGTCCAAGAAAATATTAAGAGTCTTGTAGTTGGCACATATTGTGAACTCTCTCCTTCTATCCATTCTCCATCCTTCCCTGATCTGTGCCTTTAGGATCCCAATGTTGAGGACAGCGTCACCAGGGATTCCTCACCTCCTGGCTTCTACACTGACTCAGCCAAAGGAGGCACTCTCCACAACAGTCACAAGTAACAGGAAAGAGGGGCACCTGGGTGGCTCAGTCAGTTGAGCTTCCAACTCTTGATTTTAGCCCAGGTCATGATCCTGGGGTCATGGGATTAAGTGCCACATCAGCCTCTGCATTGAAAATGGAGCCTGCTTAAAATTCTCTCTCTCTCTCTCTCTCTCTCTCTCCCTCTCCCTCTCCCTCTCTCTCTCTTTCTCCCTCACGCATGTGCTCTAAAATGGAATAAAATATAATAGAATGGAATAGAATAGAATGGAACAGATGGAATGGAATGGAATCGAATTGAATCGAATCGTAACAGGAAAAAGAATATAAAGCATTTGTTCCTCACTTCCTCCCTACATCATCATTGAATCCTCTGGAAGTAAGTGAGATACTCCACAAAAAATCCCTCTCCTGAATAGCCCTGTGGCCACCACAATTCCAGTTCTCACTGGTCATCACTTCCTCCCCATCTCCTTCCAGCCCTTTGAGCTTCCTGATATTACTAGCGTCTGGATTTCTCAACATTCTTTGTCCCCTTAATATCTCTACCTTTGAACCAACTACGAAGAATCGCACTTTTGTCTAAAACTTTGAATACTATAAGTAGTATTTCTTTCTACAAATTTCAAATATATATATACCAAAAAAAAATCCCCAAAGAACATTTATCCTTCTGGTACTTCTCATCTTAAATATACACAAAACTATCATAAATCTAATATTAAAGTATCATTGCTATATGTGAATATTAGCCATATACTTTTTGGACAATAGTGATTGAATTTTATAGAAAAAAAAATTGCAAACTCCTTTATTGAGGAGCATTTTTATGCTCTTTTGGTACTTGTATTTTTTATGTAATAGAGCTTAGTAAAGGACTTGACATAATTGCTGACTATTTTCTAAAAGACACATGTTGACACAGCATTTGCTTCTAATCAATATTACAAATGCTTGCTGAGGGGAGACTCAGCCATTGAATGAAGATCTTCCATCATTTTGTCAACAGTATTTGAAAGTTCCTTCAGCTGAAAAGTACCATGAATTGCTAGAAATGAGGGAGAGGAAGTCCACTTGTAAGCTAATAAGGCAGCTTATTAATAAGGATAGTTTTCCATCATGTGATTATCCTGCTGGGGTTATTCAGTTCATTTTTTTCCCCAAGTGTTAGAAACTTTTTAAGTTTCTGTTTTTTTAAAAATTTCTGTTTTAATTCCAGTTAGTTAACATGCATTGTTACATTAGTTTCAGCTGCAAAATATAGTGATTCAACAATTCCATACATCACTAGGTTGTAGTTTCAGTTTTAAATGGCTTAGAGCAGTCAGGGTTGGCCACCATACCCTAGTGTTTCCAAAATACACATCCATTGTTGGATGTTTCCCTTGACACTCTGCATTAGTCCTTAATGATGCATTAGTTTTCAGTGCCATTTTTTATCAGTTCCTTTCTGTGAAAAAGTTTTGCATGTCCTTTCAGGAGACATTAATGAAAATAAAATGTCACATCCAGATCCCACAAAACTCATACTGGCTTTGTGTCCTCTCTACAAAAGACATCTTGCATGGATTTTTTTTTTCATGCAATCTCACTTTATTCACACATACATACATACATACATACACACACACAACACACACACACACACAGCCCTTCAGTTACCATTGAGCATACATCTCTGGTCCTGCACTCACATTTTACTAATGCCTCTTCACATAGGTAGCTTCCATTCACAAAACAGGATTTGGTAGAAAATGATATTACAAGGAAGTTACATATTCAAGAATTCAAAAGCAGCAGTGTTTTATCTACAAAGTAGTTAATTCTTTAAATATAAATCAAAGACGATTTATAAATTAGCTAGCAGTAAAACTAATGAACATTTGTAGAATTAATAGGCTTGGGGGAAATCTCCCACAATAGCTTTAGAGTATTCTGATCAGGAGGTAGATAAGTAGTATAATATATGGAACACACATAGAGACAGTAGATGATAGATAGATAGATAGATAGATAGATAGATAGAAAGGTAACAGGTAGATGATTGATTGATTGATTGATAGATAGAAAGATAGATAGATATTCATGTTCATCAGGGAAATTGGTCTATAGTTCTCCTTTTTAGTGAGGTCTCTGTCTGGTTTTGGAATCAAGGTAATGCTGGCCTCATAGAAAGAGTTTGGATGTTTTCCTTCCATTTCTATTTTTTGGAACAGCTTCAAGAGAATAGGTGTTAACTCTTCCTTAAATGTTGGGTAGAATTTCATGGAAAGCCATCTGGCCCTGGACTCTTGTTTTTTGGGAGATTTTTGATTACTGATTCGATTTCTTTACTGGTTATGGGACTGTTCAAATTTTCTATTTCTTCCCGTTTCAGTTTTGGTAGTTTATGTTTCTGGGAATTTATCCATTTCTTCCAGATTGCCCATTTTATTCGCATATAATTGCTCATAATATTCTCTTATTATTGTTTTTATTTCTGTTGTGCTGGTTGTGATCTCACCTCCCTCATTCTTGATTTTATTTATTTGGGTCCTTTCCTTTTTCTTTTTGATCAAACTGGCTAGTGTTTTATCAATTTTGTTAATTCTTTCAAAGAACCAGCTTCTACTTTCATTGATCTGTTCTAATGTTTGTTTGTTTGTTTGTTTGTTTGTTTTTTGGTTTCGATAGCATTAATTTCTGCTCTAATCTTTATTATTTCCTGTCTTTTGCTGGTTTGGGGTTTTATTTGCTGTTCTTTTTCCAGCTCTTTAAGGCATAAGGTTAGGTTGTGTATCTGAGATCTTTCTTCCTTCTTTAGGAAGGCCTGGATTGCTACATACTTTCCTCTTATGACCACCTTTGCTGTGTCCCAGATGTTTTGGGTTATGTTGTTATCATTTTCATTGGCTTCCATATACTTTTTAATTTCCTCTTTCACTTCTTGGTTAGCCCATTTATTCTTTAGTAGGATTTTTTTAGTCTCCAAGTATTTGTTATCTTTCCAAATTTTTTCTTGTGGTTGATTTCGAGTTTCATAGCATTGTCGTCTGAAAATATGCACAGTATGACCTCGATCTTTTTGTACTTGCTGAGGGCTGATTTGTGTCCCAGTATATGGTCTATTCTGGAGAATGTTCCATGTGCACTGGAGAAGAATGTATATTCTGCTGCTTTAGGATGAAATGTTCTGAACATATCTGTTAAGTCCTTCTGGTCCAGTGTATCATTCAAAGCCATTGTTTCCTTGTTGATTTTTTTATTAGATGATCTGTCCATTGCTGTGAGTGGGGTCTTGAAGTCTCCTACTATTATGGTATTACTATCAATGGGTTTCTTTATGTTTGTGGTTAATTGATTTATATATTTGGGTGCTTTCACATTTGATGCATAAATGTTTACAATTGTTAGGTCTTCTTGATGGATAGACCCCTTTATTATGATATAATGCCCTTTTGCATCTCTTGATACAGTCTTTATTTTAAAGTCTAGATTGTCTGATATAAGTATGGCTACTCCTGCTTTCTTTTGTTGACCATTAGCATGATAGATGGTTCTCCATCCCCTTACTTTCAATCTGAAGGTGTCTTTAGGTCTAAAGTGTGTCTCTTGTAAACAGCATATGGATGGATATTGTTTTCTTATCCATTCTGTTACCCTATGTCTTTTGATTGGAGCACTGACTCCATTAGTGTTTAGAGTGAGTACTGAAAGATATGAATTTATTGCCATTATGTTGCTTGTAGAGTTGGGAGTTTCTGGTGGTGTTCTCTGGTCCTTTGCAATCTTTGTTGCTTTTGGTATGTATGTATGTATGTATGTATGTATGTATTTATATTTTCATCTTTTCTCCTCTCAGAGTCCCCTTAAAATTTCTTGCAGGGCTGGTTTAGTGGTCACACACTCCTTTAATTTTTGTTTGGGAAACTTTTTATCTCTCCTTCTATTTTCAATGACAGCCTTGCTGGATAAAGAATTCTTGGATGCATATTTTTCTGATTCAGCACATTGAATATATCCTGCCCATCCTTTCTGGTCTCCAAGTTTCTGTGGATAGGTCTGCTGCAAACCTGATCTGTCTTACCTTGTAGGTTAGGGACTTTTTTTCCCTTGCTGCTTTCATGATTCTCTCCTTGCCTAAGTATTTTGTGAATTTGACTATGATATGCCTTGTTGATGGTCAGTTTTTGTTGAGTCTAATGGGAGTCCTCTGTGCTTCCTGGATTTTGATGTCTGTGACTTTCCCAAGTTAGGAAAGTTTTCTGCTATGATATGCTCACATAAGCCTTCTACCCCTATTTCTCTCTCTTCCTCTTCTGGGACCTCTATGATTCTCATATTGTTCCTTTTTAATGAGTCACTGGTTTCTCTAATTCTTAAATCGTGCTTTTTTGCCTTAATCTCCCTCTTTTTTTCTGCTTCATTATTCTCCAGAAGTTCATCCTCTACATCGCTGATTCGTTGTTCTGCCTCATCCATCCTTGCCTCTGCAGCATCCATTTGAGATTGCAGCTCAGTTATAGCATTTTGTATTTCATCTCGACTAGCTTTTACTTCTTTTATCTCCGTAGAAAGGGATTCTAATCTATTTTCTACTTCAGCTAGCATTATTATCATGATTCTAAATTCTGGTTCAGACATCTTGCTTGTATCTGTGTTGGTTAAATCCCTGGCTGTCGTTTCTTCCTGCTATTTCTTTTGGTGTGAATTCCTTTGTTTTTTCATTTTGAAAGGAGAAAAGGAATTAATGAGGTAGAAAAAATTAAAATTAAAAAAATTAAATTAAAAAATATTAAAATTAAAAAATTAAACACACACAAATCGAATAAATGATGCTAGATCCTAGGTGTGTTTTGTTCTGGGTATTGAAAGTGGCTTGACAGATTGGAGAAAAAAGATGCTAGATCCTAGGTGTGTTTTGGTCTGGGTGTTGAAAGTGGCTTGACAGATTAGAGAAAAAAGGGGGGGAAATGAAATCATTTGAAAATTTGAAGAAATGAATACACTGATGTAGGCTAAAATGAAATGATGGAAGTAAAATAGAATTTGAAAAAGTTTACACGTGGGAATGCAAGCTGGTGCAGCCACTCTGGAAAACAGTGTGGAGGTTCCTCAAAAAATTAAAAATAGAACTATCCTACAATCCAGCAATTGCACTACTAGGTGTTTATCCAAAGGATACGGGGGTGCTGTTTCAAAGGGACATATCACCCCAATGTTTATAGCAGCACTATCAAGAATAGCCAAAGTATGGAAAGAAACCAAATGTCCATCAATGGATGAATGGATAAAGAAGATGTGGTATATATATACAATGGAGTATTACTCAGTAATCAAAAAGAATGAAATCTTGCCATTTGCAACTACGTGGATGGAACTGGAGGGTATTATGCTAAGTGAAATTAGTCAGTCAGAGAAAGACAACTGTCCTATGACCTCACTCATATGAGGACTTTAAGAGACAAAACAAATGAACTTAAGGGAAGGGAAAGAAAAATTACATAAAAACAGGGAGGGGAACAAAACAGAAGAGACTCATAAATATGGAGAAGAAACAGGGTTACTGGAGGGAGTGTGGGGGGGATGGGCTAAATGGGTAAGAGGCATTAAGGAATCTACTGAAATCATTGTTGCACTATATGCTAACTAATTTGGATGTAAATTAAAAAAAATTAAAAACAAAACAAAAGAAAAAATTTACAAAAAAGTAAAAAATATTGTAGAAAAAATAAAGGAAAAATATTTTTAATAAAAATTGAAAATAAAAAAGAATTTTTTCTACTTCTGGATTCAAGAAAGAGAAAAGAAATGAGAAAGAAGAAAAAAAGAAAGAAAATTGAATAGATGGACTGGCTAACAGACTGCAATATGACTGAAATTACTTCGTTTTCCCCTAGAAGTCAAACTATGAAGCACTTATAGTCCATAAACTAAGCAGGTGGTGAGACTGGTGTCTTTGAAGAGTGAGGTTGGCCCAGTTGGGCAGGGCTTAGTGTAATGGCTCCATTCTCCATTAGATGCTGCTGCTGGCCTACTGGGGCAGATTGTCGTGCTGCTTGTAAGTGCATATGCACATGTACGGGAGCAGTGAAAACAGCATCAACCAGCTACCCAGTCTCTAGTATAGGAACTCTGTTCTCCCCGATCAGCAATTGCACACCCATCCTTTGTCTCTGGCTTCCATCCACTTCCTGCTTTTACACGCTCCGTGACCAAGCCCAGGCAACACCTCCCTCCGAAGTTTTGTCTCAGATGCAGCTGCCTTCCCCGGCCTCCCACTTCCGAGGGACTGCAGCTTTGACCCTCTCCTCCCCTCTGCAGAGGGTCCCAATGAGCAATGGCCAGGTGCCAGCCACACCCAGGAATGCTTGCAGGACTGTGCTGCTGCCAATGCCCAGAGACTGCAGCGAGGTGCCAGCCCACCCCAGAAAAAGTTTGCAAGACAGTGTAGCAGGATTATGGAAAATCACAACACACATCTGGCACCAGGCTTCAACCCCAATGACCTTGTTCCAGCACCAGTGAGTGTGGCCATTCTCTGGGGTCTGCTGGGCCCAGATGACCTCACAGCCTCTACCAAACGTCCTTCCAGCAGTGGAACCGCTTCTCTCCGTGTGGCCCAAGAACCTCCCGGACCCCACTCTGCTCCTGGGGATTTGTCCTTCCTACCAGAGCCCCACCAGGTATCAAGCTGCAGAGTTTCAGACTCTGCGATCCCCTGTTTACAGTCTTAATGGTATTTAAACCCTCTCCTTTCTCCTTTCTCCCTTTTTAGTTCACTTCCTGTGGCTGTTTCCAATTTTCCACTATCTTTCCAGCTGCTTTTGGGGAGGGGTGCTTTTTCCATATTCTCCCCCCTGTCTCTGTCCTCTCTCTGCATGCAAAAGCAGCTCCCTGCCCTCTGTGACTTCTCTCTCCCCAAGTTCACGTCTCCATGCCACGTACCTGCTGACTTCTGTGGTTCAGGTTGTGCAGATTGTTGTGTTAATCCTCAGATGAGTTTTCTAGGTGTGCACGATAGTTTAGTGTTGGGCTGGCTGTACTTCATGGATGTGAGACACATAAAAAACTTCTATGCTGTTCTGCCATCTTGGCTCCTCTCTCTCTAGATAGATATATAGATAATGATAGATACAGACAAGTTACTAGTTGTAGTAAAAAAACATATTAGGCTTCTCCTAATACTCACCTCTTTGAAAACTTGGGTTTGAGTATGGGGTAAGTCTGATGTGACAGTTGTTTCAGGCAGAAAGAACTGTCTCTTGTCTGCTGTCTTGGGGTTAGGCTTAAACTCTTGTGAACCTCACCATGCTGTGTTATAATTCTACATTCACGGTATTTATTTATTTGTCATTTTACTTAGCTGTTGAAGTGCATTCTGTCATCTGTGTGCTAGGCCTAAAGAAAACAAAGATGACTGTTGGTGACACAGAATATATGAAGTGAGTGTTGTAGGGTGGTTGAGAAGTCATTGTTAACTCCATTTTACAGGTAAGGAAACTAGGGCTATAAGCACATTAACCAATTTAACACACACACACACACACACACACACACACACACACATCACACAGCAAGTAAAAAGCAAGCCAAGATTGAGAACCAAGGTTGTATGCATAATTTTTGTGGTTGATGTGACCATTAAAAAAATAGTGTTTACATGTGTTAGGATCACTTCCTCTCGTACTTTGTCCTCCACTTTTTCATTATTATATTAGGCAATTAATGTTGTTGAAAGAAAGAATGCATGATTAAATACAGAGATGAATGCCTCAGAGGCTTACCCAAGGCCACATAACCTCTTCAAACCTACTTCTTCACCCATCAAATAGAACCAACCACTCCCTCATTGTCAAGCTTGCCGGACTAATTTCACATTGTTGCATGGTAATAGCTGGTGTGCATGTATGTGTAATATATATTAATATACAGTTTACCGAAATCTATCTCATAGGATTTGATGGAAAAAAATACAACTATCGGGGCACCTGGGTGGCTTAGATGGTTAAGCGTCTGACTTCAGCTCAGGTCATGATCTCACTGCTTGTGGGGTCAAGCCCCGTGTCAGGCTCTGTGCTGACAGCTCAGAGCCTGGAGCCTGCTTTAGATTTCATGTCTCCCCCTCTCTTTGCCCCTCTCATGTTCGTGTTCTCTCTCTGTCCGTCAATAATGAATAAATGTTAAAAAAATTTTTTAAATATAACTATCACACAAATTGAGGTTTTTTAAATAAAAATTTATTTATTTATTAAATTCAAGTATAGTTAACATCAAAATTGAGATTTAAGAGAAAATTCATATTAGTATATCTTTGAATATTGAATCACATTTAAATACTTTTGACGTAACTTTCAAGTATTTTTTAAAGTGATGCTTTCCTATATCTCTTTACTTTTTTACTTTAGAACAAACCTGAGGCTATAAAAGTTGCCTGAATTCTCAAGGATCCTTCAGCTTCATCTGAAAAAAAATGCTTTGAAACAATGTGAAACTCACTTAAATTCATCATTTTTATATGGTAAAATTGAGGAAAAGGAATAGAGCAGGTTCTAATGGGCTCTTAATCATAAAGATAGTTGGTACCAGAGATTTAAAAAATGTATTCTCTAGTATTTTTCATCACGTGTTAGAAATATGACTAAGGTAAGAGTTTTATATCATCAATTTTTGTCATCCCAATTTCTAGATGTGAATCCTTTGGCAAAGCATTGATTTTAATATCTATTTTATAAATTAAGAAACTGAAGCTTGAAAGTATTCACTTTTCACATGATTGTTTTGAGGATTAAATGAGAAAGTACATGATAAAAAATTATCAATGCAGTTGCCTGGCATTTATAGTCAATAAGTGTTTTTATGATTATCCAGTGAACAGAAATAAATGAACTTGTAGAATTGTGGTCTCATTGGTAAAATAGCTTCACACAGGATCTCAAGTCTTAATGAGGTCCCTAAACATTCCTGATCAAAGTTTCAAAATCAGGCCTGGATATTGCTTTTCTAGTGGAACTGATGAGTGGAAACTAAATTCACTGCTTGTTTATTACCTCTGGAAAAAAAGGACTCAACAACCAAAACAAAACAATAGAAACAAGAACAGCAGCTACAAAAAAAATCCTCAAACTTCACATACTCTTTTCCACCACTTTCTTTACTTTAAACAATTTCACGTACTTAGAAAACTCTGACATTTATATCCTTTTCATATAAATAAAAATAACTATGGCTAGGTTTCTATGATCTAGTTCTCCACTTAGAAGAAAAGATGAGGGAAAAAATGTGTCAGTAGGAAGCTATGTAAGAAAACAGAGGTCATTACCATTTGGACTTAACAAATATATTCAGAATATTTCACCCTAAAAGAGTAGAATACACATTGTTTTCAAATGCACATGGAACATTCTCCATAATGGATCATATGTTAGGTCACAAAACAGGCCTCAACAAATACAAAAGTGTGAAGTCATACCGCACAGCTTTTCTGACCACAACACTATGAAATTAGAAGTCAACAACAAGAAAAAAATCTGGACAGAATACACACACATGGAGGTCAAACAATATGCTACTAAAGAATTAATGAGTAAACCAGGAAGTCAGAGAAGATTTTTTAAAAATACATGGAAACAAATGATATTGAAAACATGATGGTCCAAAACCTTTGGGATGCAGCCAAAATGGTCCAAGGAAAGAAGTATATAGCAATACAGAAATAACTGAAAAAGCAAAATAAAACAATAAAACAATAAAAAAAACCTCAAACAACCTAACCTTACACCTAAAGGAACTAGAAAAAGAACAACAAATGAAGCCTGAAGTCAGTAGAAGGAAAAGAGTAAAGAGAAGAGCAAAAATAAATGATATGGAAACTAAAAAACCATAGAACAGATCAATGAAACCGGCAGCTGGTTCTTTGAAAAAATCCATATTGATAAACCTCTAGCCAGACTTATCAAAAAGAAAAGAGAAAGAACCCAAATAAATAAAACCACAAATGATAGAGGAGAAATAACAACCAATACCACAGAAATACAATTATAAGAGAATATTATGAAAAACTATATGCTAACAAATTGGACAACATGGAAAAAATGGATAAATTCCTAGAAACATATGAATTACCAAAATTGAAAGAGGAAGAAATAGCAAACTTGAACAAACCAATAAACAGTAAATAAATTATATCAGTAATCACAAATCTCCCAAAAAATAAAAGTCCAGGGTCAGGTGGCTTCATAGGTGAATTCAATCAAATATTTAAAGAAGAGTTAATACCTATTCTTCTCAAACTTTCCAAAATAAATAGAAATGGAAAGAAAATTTCCAAATGTATTCTATGAGGCCAGCATTACCATGATACCAAAACAAAATACTCCATTAAAAAAGAGAACTATAAGCCAATATCCCTGATGAACATGGATGCAAAAATTCTTAATAAAATACTAACAAATTGAATTCAACAATACATTAAAAAAAATCATTCACCATAATCAAGTGGGATTTATTCCAGGGTTTCAAGGGTGGTTCAATGTTCACAAATCAATCAAGGTGACACAGCACAACAAAAAGATAAAGGATAAGAACCAGATGATCATTTCAATAGACACAGAAAAAGCATTTGACAGAGTATAACATCCATTCATAATAAAAACCCTCAACAAAGTAGGATTAGAGGGAATATACCTCAACATAATAAAGGTCATCTATGAAAACCCCACAGCTAATATCCTCAATGGGGAAAGAGAGCTTTTCCTCAATGGTCAGGATAGGGAGATCCACTCTCACCACTGTTATTTACCATAGGACTCTAAGTCCTAGCCTCAGCAATAAGACAACAAAAAGGAAATAAAAGGCATCCAAACTGATATGTGTTGAAGATATTGAAGATATCTTCAAAAATATTGAAGAAATAAGTCTTTGACTATTTGCAGATGACATGATACTCTATATAAAAAACCTGAAAGATTCCACCAAAAAACTGCTAAAACTGACACATGAATTCAATAAAGTCACAGGATACAAAATCATTGTAGAGAAATATGTTGTATTTCTATACACCAATAATAAAGCAGCAGAAAGAGAAATTAAGGAATCAATCCCATTTATAATTGCACCAAAATCCATAAGATACCTAGGAATAAACCTAATCAAAGAGATGAAAGACATGTACTCTGAAAACACTGATGAAAGAAATTGAAGAAGACACAAAGAAATGGAAAGACATTCCATGTTCAGAGATTGGAAGAACAAATATTATTAAAATGTCAATATGACCTAAAACAATCTACATATTGAATGCAAACCCTATCAAAATACCACCAGCACTTTTCTCAGAGCTAGAACAAACAATCTTAAAATTTGTATGGAACCACAAAACACCAAAAATAGCCAAAGCAACCTTAAAAATAAAAGCAAAGCTGGAGGCATCACAATTCCATACTTATATTACAAAGTTATATTACAAAGCTGTAGTAATCGAAATAGTATGGTACTGGCATATAAATAGACACATAGATCAAGTAAACAGAATAGAAAATCGAGAAATGAATCCATAACTATATGGTTACTTAATATTCAACAAAGTGGGGAAGAATATCCAATGGGAAAAACAGTCTCTTCAATAAATGATGGGAAAACTAGACAGCAACATGTGAAAGAAGGAAACTGGACCACTCCACTTTCTTACACCATACACAACAATAAATTCAAAATATATTAAAGACCTAAATATGAGACCTGAAACCAGGAAAATCCTGGAAGAGAACACAGGCAGTAACTTGTTTGACATCAATTGTAGCAACCAATTTCTAGGTATGTCTCCTTAAGCAACAAAAGCAAAAATAAACTATTGGGACTATATCAAAATAAAAAGTTTCTACACCGCATAGAAAGCAATCAACAAAACCAGGGGCGCCTGGGTGGCTCAGTCGGTTGAGAGGCCGACTTCGGCTTAGGTCATGATCTCGCGGTCCGTGGGTTCGAGCCCCGCATCAGGCTCTGTGCTGACAGCTCAGAGCCTGGAGCCTGTTTCAGATTCTGTGTCTCCCTCTCTCTGACCCTCCCCCGTTCATGCTTTGTCTCTCTCTGTCTCAAAAATAAATAAACGTTTAAAAAAAAAAAAAAGAAAGCAATCAATAAAACTAAAAGGCAACTACTGAATGGGAGAAGATATTTGCAAATGACATCTCTGATAGAGAGTTAATATCCAAAATATATAAAGAGCTTATAAAACTCAACACCCAAAAAACAAATAACCCAACTTAAAAATGGCAGAAGACTGGGAGCCTGGGTGGCTCAGTTGGTTGAGTGACTGCTTCAGCTTGGGTCATGATCTCACAGCTCATGAGTTCGAGCCCCGCATCAGGCTCTGTGCTGACAGCTCAGAGCCTGGAGCCTGCTTTGGATTCTGTGTCTCCCTCTCTCTCTGCCCCTAACCCACTCATCTTCTTTCTCTGTCTCTCTCAAAAATAAACATTAAAAAAAGTAAAAATGGGCAGACGACATGAATAGGCATTTCTCCAAAGAAGACATCCAGATGGCTAAGAGACACATGAAAAGATGCTCAACATAACTAATAACCAGGGAAATACAAATCAAAACCACAATGAGTACCACCTCGCACCTGTCAGAATGGCTAAACTCACAGGAAACAACAGGTGTTGGTGATGATGTGGAGAAAGAGGATACATCTTACACGGTTGGTAGGAATACAAAGTGGTGCAGCCACTCTGGCAGAATATGGAGGGTCCTCAAAAAGTTAAAAATAGAAATATGCTAGAATCCAGCAATTGCACTCCTAGGCATTTACCCAAAGAATACAAAAATACTGATCTTCAAAGGCGTACATGCACCCATAAGCTTATAGCAGCACTATGTACAATAGCCAAATTATGGAAACAGCCCAAGTGTCCAACCACTGATGAAGGGCTAAAAATGTGGTGTATATATACAATGTAATATTACTGAGCCATAAAAAAGAATGAAATCTTGCCATTTGCAATGGCATGGATGGAGTTAGATAGTATTATGCTAAGAGAAATACGTCAGTAAGAGAAAGACAAATACCATATAACTTCACTCATATGTGGAATTTAAGAACCAAAACAAATGAGCAAGGAGAAAAAAAGAGAGGGAGGCAAACCAAGAAACAGATTCTTAATTACAGAGAATAGACTAATGGTTACCAGAGGGAAAGTGGATGCAGGAAAGGAGGAAATAGATGATGTAGATTAAGGAGTGCATTTGTCATAAGCACTGGGTGATGTATGAAACTTGAATATTACTAATATTACACTGTATGTTCACTGGTCTTAAATAAAAACTTTTTTTAAAAGATTACCAACACATAAACACACACACACACACACACACACACACACACACACAAATAAAAGAGAGGTCATTAGACTTCCTTGATTTTTGATATTAACTATCATACCTACCAAATTCAGATGCCATAAAAGTGAATTTTTTTTCATATTTGTGGCATGTTCTTGAAGACTATGTCTTCAAAATCTCTCATCTGATTACCAGCCAATAGATTCTCTAGCATCCTATCACACAAGTGTGTATTTGTTGATTCATATAACACAGTAAATCAACGTCTTATAAAAGTTCCTGTGTGTGTTATCTCCTTCATCTTGAATTTTTGTTGGTAATGTTTAGATCTAATCTAAATATTTCAAATGACTCCTGCTGCTTATCTTAGAGTCCATACCAGCATTTTGTGATCTCTGAACAAGTAGAGATGAGGAAGAAATTTCATTAAAGCTTTCTGACATTAATCAATGAATAATGGCTGCTTTGACTGTGAACTGAAAACTATTTTGAGGCCAATGAAAATGAATGTTATAATCAACTAGGGATGCCTTCCATGGTTAGGAGAGAAGGGAATGGCTGCCTGCAGGCCATTTCTACCTAAAGAGATGAGATATCAAATACATAATGCATGAAAGTTTCCCTGGATACCATGTATACATGGTCCGTGTGACTGCTTTCTCCTATCATCTGTCTCATCTACCACTTTTCAAAAAGTCAGACTCAGTCCACACATGTCTAAGTTTCAAACTTTGAAGAGGTCTGTCAGGGGCCCCTGCCTGGCTCAGTGGGTAGAGCACACAATTCTTGATCTTGGAGTATTGAGTTTGAGCCCCACTTCAGGTACAGAGATTAAATACATACATACATACACAAATACATACATACATATATAAATAAATAGGGGCAGCTGGGTGGCTCAGTTGGTTAAGCATTCGACTTTGGCTCAGGTCATGATCTTGCAGCTTGTAAGTTTGAGCCCCACGCCGGGCTCTGTGCTGACAGCTCAGAGCCTAGAGCCTGCTTCGGATTCTGTGTCTTCCTCTTTCTCTGCATCTCCCCCACTCACACTCTGTGTTCCTCTCTCTCCAAAATAAATAAACATTTTAAAAAAGAAGTTCTTCCAAAGCCAAATGCAATTGTGAACATTGTTTGATTAACTGATCATAATTGAGGAAAGAAAAGTAGACAATAGCAGAGAGGCAAATGAAACAGAGATTATTTAGTGAGAAGAAACTCTAAGATACTAATGATCAGATGAACGAATTACCAAATGAAAACCCTGCAAACATGCAGATAGAGCTTCTGTTTTCCATACAATGAGAAACCTCATATAATTAGAAAAGTCATATAAAATAGAAGCATTTTACCCAGGAACTTCATCATATTTGAAGTTAAGAACATGCAGAAAAAAACACCAAGAGTTCTACATTTAAACAAAGCTAAAAAGTTAGGTGGTACAAATTATTTTAGTAATAGAAAACATTTAAGAAATGATTGTATAATGGATAAATGGTGATAATGATGATGATGATGATGATGATGATGATGATGATGGAGACAACTGTAGTCCCAGGCACTGTACAAAGTACTTCTCATGAATTACTGAATGTAATCAAAACAACTGAAGAAGCAGGTGTTATAAATATCCCCATTGTCCAGAAGAGAACATTTCTTTGAGATACTGAGCCTGGTCAAGGTCACAATGCTGTAGAGTTGGAACATTATAATTTACTTCAAACTCCTGACTCACAACAACTACATGGTACTGGCGTGGTAACAGTGACATAGTCACTGCTGATAATTCTTACCTTCATCCAAACTCAAGTCAATTTCCTGTATTACACATAAAAAAGACTATGATGTTAAGCATAGCAGTATAAATCCTGGAAAAAAGTTGCATTTGTAAAGATCCAGGGACAGTGTCTTCTCTATTTCCAGGGCCTATGCCTCTGTCTTTCTCAGTAGTTTTATGATCTGTCACTACTTTAGCAGACAGCACATCAGCAAGTTTGCAGGGTAATCTTTTTGGACTGATCTCATTTATGCTTGCCCATTTCTTGCCAGTAACAAATCTTGTAAAAACACTTAGCGTTCCAGGGCTTTTCACATATAACTCATCTACCCGAAGGTTTAAAAAAGTAATTCACAACACAGCTCTCCATCAAAAGAGATAATCATTTCCATTTCTGTCTTCATGTAAGATATAATAATTCCGTAATTTATGGGGCCACAGAAGCTCTATGACTTATATCATTTGGAGCATAATGTGATCTTCTCTGATTAATAGCTGCCATTTATTCAGAGACTGTGCAGGACACTTTATATTTATTGAACGTTCTCACTTAATTCTCACAACAATTGTAAGGGAAGCTATCATTATCTCCACTTTACAGTTTCAGTAACAATTGTAGGTCATGCAGCCGGTAACCACAGCCAAGATCAAACATGGGAACATCGATTATTCTGTCAATGAATAAAGGGGCAGGAAAGTATATTGAAGGTTGGGTACCATCTGTTTCATATTAACATTTGCCATTTTATGATTTATTTATTCAACCGACCTTTGCGAAGCTTTATCTGGATATGCAACACAATGGGATTATTGAATTATACATCTAATAGGTGGAATATTTAAAAGGTATCACCACCCAGAAAGCAGTTGCTCAGCTGTATGACTGCCACAGTGATTCTCAAAGCTCCATCCTCTGCCTATTCCCTCCCATCACCTATTCCCACCGTAGATCAGGGTTTCTCAACAGTGTTACAACTGACTTTTTGAAGCAAAGAAATCCTTGTTGTGAGGGTTGTCAGGTGCACTGTAAGACATTTAGCAGCATCCCTGGCCTCTCCCCCATTAGAATGCAACAGTTCACCCCTCTCCAGTCATGACAATCAAAAATGCCTCCAGACATTGCCAAATGTCCACTGAGGGGCAAAACTGCCCCTAGTTGAGAAACCCTATTCTAGACTAGAAATTCCATCTAACATGTCTCAATAATATTCATCATGCTTTTTACATTTAACAAATAATTATATCTTCTTTGGTTAAACATAAGATCCTTTAGTGTGTGGCTATAACCATAATGACCACACAGCATATGGGACCTATGTGAATCTTAAAGAAAAGTTGGTTGGATGAACATATGGAATACCCAAACTCAACTAATTTATTAAGACACTGCTTTTGAAAAAGGTGCTTTAATGAGTTTTTAGACTAGCCAAACAGGGTGTATTTTTTGGGTCAGAACTGTCGTTAAGGGAAGTGTTATGTAAAACTACAAAAGCCAAAAAGAGCGGCTTTTGTGGCCAACTAAAAATACTTGCATAGAAAATAGCTTTGACTTTTCTGGCAGCCATATATATGACATTGATTCTCGACAACATAAATATCAATACTCCAAGGTCATCTTTCAGGTCTCCTTTCTCCAAAGGGGAACTGGAAAGCATTTTTCTCAATATGGTAACATAAAATTTTAATATTAAATCTTATATTAATCATATTATTCATTCTTCAATCACTTTTTACACTGGAATTGAATCAAGGTCAGAGAAGACCTCCAGTTTTGTTTATCATATTAAACAATAAATGTTATTGAGTAAAAGAATACATAAATGAAGGAGAAGAAAGGGTACATGTTGAGAAAAATAAAAATAAAATATCCTTTGCATTATAACTTTAGACCTTAACTCTTTACCCTGGATGAGTTGTACAAATTTAGGCTACAACAAAATCTTTTTTTCTCCAGAAAATTTGTAATTGTCTGATCCATAATCTATTATTTAGTTTAAACAAAATATTTTTGAGTGTCTACTTCTCTAATAAATATAAATGTCAGATAATAGAAACATTAGTGTTTGTTGGCACCAAGTTAATTCTTAAAAGGGTGAACAAGATTACCAAAAAAAGTTACCATTATACCCCACTCCACTTTCACCTTGGGCTTATCTGAGAACCATGGCCTTATGTAATAAAAGGGAAAGATGTACCAGAGCCAACACAGATGCTGCACAGACTGATTTTAAACATCCTCTCCAATGCTTTCTGGAGCAACACTGCCTACCACAGAGGCCTTTCAAAGAGACCTTCTCTACTACCAATAAGCTCAACCTTACTAATCCTCATCAACCTCCAAACAAATGTCACCTAGATACCTAGAGTTTACATTCCATTAACCTATGACCAGTTTTCAACGAAAGCATGTGCATAAACAGGGCAATGATCTATACTGTATTTGAACTACCCTTTACCACACCTCCTTGCCAAAATAGCTGCCCATCCCTTCTCCACTCTTTGGAAATTTCTCCTTCTCCAGAATGGGATACTTCTGTCTCTGTTACCCTCGGACCTTCCCTTCTAGGATTACCCAACATCATCATCCATTAATTTTCAGGTTTTTAATATTGTTAAAGGCCTGTTAATTCTCACTGGGGATGAAAGGAGCCTCACATCTCCAGAAAGGAAAGACTTCATTCTCTAAAATAGGAAAAGGAAAATTCCATCTCATTATCTTAATTATCCTACAGCATCTAAAACCAAAACCAATTCATAGCTCACTGGATTGCCACGTGACACATATTATGAGGTTTGTAATAAGGCAAATAACCAGATTCTTCATTGTTATGCCTATGAGTATTAGAATTATTAGCTATATAAAGCACAAAACTGACCTAAAAACCCCAAAATGTAAAGCACTGAAATGAACACAAAATTTGTGCCACACTTTACCAGTAGAAAATGTCTTTCCTACCTTTCAGTGCTGGGAACTATTTAGCAATTTAAAGTATAGTCTTCTCTATAATTTTTATAGTTATTAATATTTATTTATTTATTTATTTATTTATTTAATAGGAAGTTGTGTAGCTCCACTTTTCTCCAGGAATATAAAATTCTTTTGTCATGGCCTTCAAGTAAGAATCAGTTTATCTAGTATATGATAAAGGACAGTAAATTTTAGGTTACTAAATATTGCCTTGATATGTACCTATAAGTTGGAAATTAATTCTATATTTGGTTATTAGTGATATAGAATTGGATACTTGGGGCACCTGGGTGGCTCAGTCATTTCAGCGTCTGACTCTTGATTTCAGTTCAGGTCATGATCACAGGGTTGTGGGATCAAGCCCCATATCAGGCTCCAAGCTAAGTGTGGATTCTCTCTCTCTCTCTCTCTTTCTCTTTCTCTCTCTCTCTCTCTCTCTCTCTCTCTCTCTCTCCCTCTTTCTCATGTTTCCTCTCTCTCAAATAAAATAAAATAAAATAAAATAAAATAAATAAAATAAAATAAAATAAAATAAAATAAAATAAAATAAAATTGAATTGAATACAATAAATGTTTTCTATTTTAATGGTAGATTTCAAGAAAATAAATGCTATTTATATTTTCCAAGAAAATATTTTCCATATAATATTTGCTATCACCAACTGTGAAGAATTGAAGACACCCGATTCTGGAATTTCTATCTACCAAAGTTTTGGGAATTTGATGAGCCTCTTAGAATTATACATAATACATAAGTAGTAACTTACTCATTTCAGATATTAACTTAAAAGATAGCAAAAAAATCTGAAACAGTGAGGCTTAGAAAACTGACAAAAACCTGACTGAAAGAAAAAGATTGGAAAGTGTCCAGCCATAGTTTACATTTTTATTGAAATTGGCATTAGTGAAAATTATTAGAAACACTGAGATAGTGCCTTTCAATGCAGTTGTCTCAACATTAAATACTAACCCATTTTTACTGCCAGAAACTGATATGTCTCTGAACTCAACCTTGGGACTTATACGCTTGTTGCAAAAATGTAATAGAATATGCCACATGGTCCACCCCACGTGGAGGAAGGTAAAAGCCCTTTGCTGTAGTCTTTGACATTGTTGTACATATTTCTGGATCACCTAATTTACTCAAAGATATTTTTTACAAAAATAATAAATTACACAGGTTAAAAATGTAAGGACACATTTATGATAATATGTGTTCTAATTATGGAAAAACCAGCACAGTCTGAAATTTCATCCTTTATCTTAAATATTAATTTAAAACAACTTTTGCTTACGGTGAGTCCATTTACCTCCTGATGCAAAAGCCAGGATACGAGACTTCTGTCATCTAACTCCACATGATCTTAGCCATGTTTTTCATTAGCACTTATTTCCTCATTATTTTTAAAATGATTTTTTAAATTCTTAGGAGATGAGATATCAATCAATCCTTTATCCATTTCTCCGTATTTTGATCTGACTTCATAATCACAAGGAAACTTTCTGATTTCAAAATTTGCCTTCCAGGAACTCTATACACAGCTCTGCAGAGAGATACAACTATTTTAGAATTCTAGTTTTTGTAGAACTACAAAAAGTAGCTCCCCCGTGAAAAGTTCTAAGTTTGTACCTATATCTAATAATATATTTGTGTTACAGCTTCTCTAAGTATAAAGTGGCATTCAGATTGGGTTCCACATTTGGTGCCACAAGTGTCCCTGTATATTCCCAAGAAGTACAATCATAGATGCCTTCTATTTGGGTTGCTGAGGCATCCTTAGTGACTGGGCTGGGCAGTAAGGGAAAGAGATGAAGAGAACTTAAAACATAATTACTTATAAATGTAAAATAAAGATTTCATAATTTTAATTTCTGATAATATGAAATCTCTGCTTTCCCCACATTAGAAACTACTAACTAACATTATTTTTCCTCTATTTAAAAAATAATACTTGTCAAGAATTTGGAAAATTGAGAGAATAAAAGTAGTGAAAAAAAAAAAAACTTGGTTCCATCAAGTCAGACATAATTGGTAAAAGTAATTTGAAAGGATATACAAAATATATGTGATATTTTCATACATATATACACAGACATATATATTTTTATGATATATACTTCCATAAATGTATACATGTGTTAATAAATACACATGTATTCACATATATACATTTGTGTGAATGTAAATTGTATGTCCATCCTAAATGTAACTTCTTGGTTTTTTTTTAATGTTTTTAATGTTTTTTGTTTTTTGTGTTTTTTGTGTGTGTTTTTCTTTAAGGAGAGAGAGAGAGCATGAGCGTGGAGAAGCAGAGAGAGAGAGGAAGACACAGAATTGGAAGCAGGCTCCAGGCTTTAAGCTGTCAGCACAGAGCCCGATGCGGGGCTCCAATTCATGAATTGTGAGATCATGACCTGAGCCGAAATCAGACGCTTAACTGACTGAGTCACCCAGGCGCCCCAGTAACTTCTTACTTTTTTAATCTGATAACTTGTCAGCATTTTCCAGTAACTGGCCATCCATCTACAACATTTTTTTTTTACTAGTTTTGAATGTTGGTTTATGGATGGACTATCATTTATGTAACCAATTCTTTCTTATTATGTATTTACATGTATATATGTCATAGTGTATCTTTTATTAACAATACTACAGTAAATATCCTATCACTTAACTCTTTCTTCGCAAACATAATCGTTGTGCCAAAGAGCACAAGTGAAAACTTTGCCTAATTTCGTATGAAAATAAGTTGAATCATAAATAGCTTTTTGCAGGGCACCTGGGTGGCTCAGTCAGTTAAGCGTCTGACTTCAGCTCAGGTCATGATCTCACAGTTCGTGGGTTGCATCCGGCTTTACGCTGACAGCACAGAACCTGCTGGGATTCTTTCTCCCCCTCTCTCTCTTCCCCTCCCCCACTCATGCTCTTTCTCTCTCTCTCCCTCTCTAAATAATTAATTAATTAAAATTTTAGGCCTATTTGAATGAATAATTTTGATAAATAAGGAAACTTTAGCGACCTGCTTGGAACCTTTTAATCCATGTGACACTATGCTTATGAAATATTTCAATTTATATTCACCTTTTCTGGCCCAACCCCATCCCAGTGTAAATCAATATGGTACCTGATGACAGAATATTAAATAGGCCATTGGTTAAGATTTTTAAATTCTGTATCACCTAAATATATTTTAGTGCAGATAAACACTGTTTACAAACCTGTTTAGAAGGAGAATTATTTAGTGTGGAAAACTGGAAAGCCTGAGAAAAGAATTTGATGGGACGTCAGAATTCCCGATAGTGCTACTTTTTACATCACTCAGCTTAAGTGACATTGTGGATTATTATTGGTTTATATGTTAAGGTGGTGAGGTTATATATTTACAGAAGATCCTTAAGCATCAGAAAGTTAACGTAGAATTAAGCATCAGAACAAAGGAATAAATAATGGCATGAAACTGAGTGATAAAAATGAGAAACAACAAAAATAAATACTTAAGAAATCTCTTGCTTTTGCCAATTAAAATCAGACAAGAAAATGGAGAAGAAAAAAGAAGAAGAAAAGACAAATTTTGTGGAAAAATTTATATCATTTAACTAACTATAATGGGAAAATGTTTCATTATTTCTCTGTCACTATATCACACAAAATTTAGGATTTTTTCCCTACATCCTGTTTGAATAATAATTCCCCTGTACTTAGAGTATAGCTTGAGTAGGAATGAGCTCCCTGTTCTCTTTGAGGGACATGGAATATACTCACATCATCTTTATTTTATTTAATGAAGACACAAAAAGTGAATGTCACCTTCTTACATATTGTATACTCTCACCAATAATAGCTTCATTTGGCATGAATCAATTGATGGCCCAAAATGTCCTCACTTTTCAGTAACAAGGTACAGAATTTTAAAATAATCATATAACATGTTGAATTATTCAATAAATAACCATGAATAATTAATGCCAAGAAGTATAACAAAAGTCATCACAGCTTGCTTTACAGAGAGTTTCCCTCAGAAGATAGGTGTCATTGATTTTCAAAAGATAGCTTCAGAATTGGGAGCCCAAAAGCTGTAAGTGAAGCAATTTATATAAGAAGTCTACACATGAATAAATAATAGCAGAATGAATGAGTCACCTCAATAAAGAAATACTTCATAGCAGGGGTTGAAATAATGGTATATTGAATATATTTCCTCGAATGCATTGAGTGATCATGGAACCAACTAGAAAGACCTTGGAGAGGGGTTTTTGTACCTCTCAGTGAATGCTGGTCTAGCATCTACCAGTCAGTTTGCATTAGATCCCTACAGAGGTAATAATTTGGGTCAGCCCGGGAATATAATTCTACTTCCTCTTTGTTCACAGTACTTAGGTATTCCCAAAGATAATTAATAATCTGGGGTGGAGGAGAGGGCAGGTGGGGTAGCTGGGGGGAGATGTATAGTGGGTAAAACCAAGAGTTTTAGTGAACTTTTTAAAACTGCTCCATGATACGGCAGTCAAACCAGTTGGACAAGTTACCCAACTTACTTTGATCCATGAAGTTTTAAAGATCCACCTGCCTAGACAAGAGGTGCAAGATATATTCATTCTTTTTTTTTTAATGTTTATTTATTTTCTTTTGAGAGACAGAGAGAGCAGAAGCCGGGGAGGGACAGAGAGAGTGGGAGACACAATCCAAAGCAGAATCCAGGCTCTCAGCTGTCAGCACAGAGCACGATGCAGAGCTGGAACCCACTCGCTGTGAGATCATGACCTCAGCTAAAGTCAGACACTTAACTGACTGAGCCACCCAGGAGCAACAAGATATGTTCATTCTTAAAGAAATTCTAACATGGAGACAGACATCTGAATTAGATATATGCTTGTACTTTACAGCCACATGAATACTCTTTAATTCAATACATTTAGCTTCTAAAATTAAAAGGTGTTCAAACTAAGGTTCAAGCTAAATTATTATTCTAACTTAGAAAATGGCTTAATAATAATGACAGGTAACAATTTATAGTATTTACTTTATATCAAACAATGTTACAAGCTAGAGTTGGACAAATTTTTTTCTGTAAATGGCCAGATAATGAATATCTTAGGCTTTTCAGGACCTATAGTCTCTGTCACAGCTACTCAACTTTGCCTTTGTAGAATGGAAGCATCTGTAGCCAATATATAAGCAAATGAGCACAGTTGTGTTATCTAGGGACACTGAATAAATGGACACTGAATATCATATATTTCTCATGTATCAAAAAATCTATTTAATTTTAATTTTTTAAATTTTTAAAAAATGTAAAAATTACTCTTAGTTCCTGGGTCATACAAAAACAGGCAGCAGGCTGAATGTGGTTGACAGATAGTTTGTCAACCCCTTTTGTAAGTTCAGGGGTATACACGTACGCACACACTCACATACACATATGCACTCACAACATTTAAACCTCATAACAACCCTATAAAGTAGGATGATTATTATCCCTAATCAGAAGGTGAGAAAATTGTGATATAAAGAGATTAAGCAACTTATCAGTCACACAGTAAATAAATGGAAGAGATAGTATTTGAACTCACTCCAGAGTTATGTTTATTTCTTTTTTTTAATGTTTACTTATTTTTGAGAGACAGAAAGAGAGAGAGATGGGGGCAGGGAGGGGGAGAGACACAGAAGCAGGCCCCAGGCTCTGAGCTGTCAGCCCAAGAGGCAGACACAGGGCTCAAACCCCTGTACCACAAGATCATGACACGAGCCAAAGTCAGAGGCTTAACCAACTGAGCCACCCAGGTGCCCCCAGAGCTATGTTTCTAAACACTGTGCTAGAGTCTTTCCTCCCTAAAATGTGCAGAGGGAAATAAATTGTTTCACCTGTGACATGTATTAAAACTATATTACACTCACGTGATGTTTTCTCATGCTTGGCATCTGTGAGAAACCAGAACTGGGGTTTAACTCCCATTGAAATCATGCCTTTACTGTACCTTCATAACTAGTCAATAGTACTACCACCTGAAATTGCCTGACATATAGTGGGCACCCAAAAAATCTTTACTGAATTAAAAACTGACAGTATGTGAGAAACAACATTGGGTAGAAATAAGGCCAATGAGAAGTTTACGCCATGCCCTAGTTGATTAGCTCTACTGAAAACCAAATGAAACAAGGAATGCAGCCCTATAAGAGTAAAAAGCAAACCCACCCAATGTCCTTTTAATAACTTTGAGAATGCCAGAGAAGATTAAACTTCCTCCTTGTGTAATCAATTACAGATTTGGATATTTGATTCAACTAATTGTCCATTTCCAAGTTGATCATCATTTGGGACGATTACATCTATTTCTTACTGATATTATCAAAAATGAGAAGTACAAATGCATTAAGAAAATTAAATCCAGCAAAGTTATACAGTCTAAATAATATTCAAGCAAGTTCTTTACTTTGTCACAAACTGCAAATTGCTTCACTTATAGAACCAATTAGCTCTTATCTCACTGGCTGGTACAAGAGTATACAGAAAAATTTTATGAGTGGTGTCATTCACCATGATCACCAAGGCTTGGGGAGCTTGCTCTTGGTAACTTGTCCTTTGATGTTTCTAATGAGACCAGAGCTACTAAGAATCAAAAAAGAGATAAATCGTTGGACACATCTTCTGAGAGCCTAAGGACAAGAACTAAAAAAAAATACATGGAAAAACTTATTCTTGATAATATCTCAAAAACATATTCCAACACCTTCCAGCCCTGTGTGAGATTGGCTTAATTTTTGTGCTTTTATATAAGCCCCTTGCTCCTGTTCAGTGCTCAGTGCAGATGGGGAACAGCTGGTCACCCCCTCATTATGATTTCCCTCAAATATATGATGGCAGTAATTAAGTCACATTTCAACTCTACATTCTCAAAACTCAATAATTCAGGATACTAAATTGTAACATAAAATTCTTATGAAATTACCTCATTTCTAATTTTAGCAAACTAAATCATCGCCTACATTAAAACCTGGATTTCCCCCCTTAAAATAGAGATGTGTGTTTAGTAGAAACGTGCTTTCATGTATATAGTGGCCCCAGATGTGACTTTGGAATCAGATATTCAGTCAGTCAGCAAATACTCTTGACATGAAAAGTATCTTTCATGTGGCAGGCGCTACCCCACATGCTGGTAATGTAACTGAGACTCTGCTGCCATGAAGCTGGCATTTTGGTAGGAGAGAAAGAAAAGAAAAAGTAAATAATTAATTGCACATTATGACAACTTTAGTGAGTAAATAATCAAGACACCGAGATAAAGAACAAAGAGTGATTCAAGAGAAAGTGGGTTCAAAATTCTAATTCTGCTACTCACTTGGGTAACTTACCTAATTGTTCTAAGCTTTTATTCCCTCATCTATAAAACTGATAGAATAGTATCACCTGCTTGATAGGGTTGGTTTAGGGATTCATTCAGATAAATAAATATAAAAGCACTTGGGGCCATGCCAAAGACTTTGTAAAACCTCATTAAGAATAATGATACTAATGGTTAATACATTTTGTCATTTTTAACATGAAGACAAAAGTCAGAACAGCCATTTTGGCCATCAAGAATATAATCTAAAGGCTCATGTTGCAAAGGAAATGCAAACCTTCATGCATTTAAATCATTTACACATAAATTATCTCACTGATTGTTGTTACACTGATGTCGTGTACTTAATTTTTAATTTTTAATAACTGTATTAAGTGCAGTTATTTAAATAACCTGTATAAGGTGGGTCAGAGAGTGTTATAAAAATAATTACCATCACTTAATATATTACAGAAAGACACTGTTGGAGGGCCAAGATGGAGAAACAGTATGGAATTTTTTTTTGCATCTCTTGTCCATGAAATACAGCCAGATCAACACTAAACCATCCTGCACACCTAGAAAACTGATTTGAGGATTAACACAACAATCTGCACAACCTGAACCTCAGAACCCAGCAGGTTTGTGGCGTGGAGAGGTGAACTGGGGGGGAGAGAGAAGCTGCAGAGAGCAGGGAGCTGTTTTTGCTTTCAGAGAGAGGACAGAGATGGGGGGAGAGTACGGGAAAAGCACATCTCCCAAAAGAAGCTGGAGAGAAAGTAGAAAAGTGGAAAGAGCCTCAGGGACTGAACAAAAAAGGGAGAAAGGAGAAAGAAGAGGGTTTGAATTCCATTAAGACTCTATAAACAGGGGGTGTGCAGAGTCTGAAACTCCACAGCTTGATACCTGGTGGTGCTCTGGTGGGAAGGGCAAATCCCCAGGAGCAGAGAGTGAAGCTCAAGGGGTCCTCAGGCCACACAGGGAGAGGCAGCTCCCCTGCTGGGAGCTTTGTGGAAGCTATGTGGCCACCCCACAGGCAAAGGTCCCAGCAGACCCCGGAGAACACCACATTCACTGGTGCTGGAACAAGGACATTAAGGGGGTAGCCTGGTGCCAGATGTGTGTTGTGATTTACCATAATCCCTGAAATGCTGCTACATGGTGGTGTGAACTTTTTCTGGGGTGGGCTGGCACCCAGCCACAGTCCCTGGGCATTCATGGCAGCATGGTCCTGCAAACGTTCCTGGGTACACCGGCACCCAGCCATTGCTCAGTGAGACTCTCCCCAAGAAAGTCTGAGCAGGTCAAAGCCGCAGTCCCTCAGATGTGAGAGGTCTGGAAACAGCTGCATCTGAGATAAAACTCAGAAGGGAGGTGCTGCCTGACAACATGATGCTTGGTCACAGACAGGGTAAAAGTGGGGAGTGGATGGAAGATGGAGACAAAGAATGGGTGCATGATTACTGGTTAGGGAGAACAGAGTTCTGATACTAGAGACTGGGTAGCTGGGTGACATCATTTCCACCCCTCCCATGCATGCACGTACACACCTACAAGTGCCACAACAATCCACCCAGTAAGCTAAGCAGCGCCATCTAGTGGAGAATGGAGCTGTTACACTAAGCCCCACCCAACTGAGCCAACCTCACTCTTCAGGAACACCACAAGTCTCTCCATCTTCTCAGTTTACAGACTATAAAGTGCTTCAGAGTTTGACTTCCAGGGGAAACTGATGTAATTTCAAGTGTATTTCAGTCTATTAGCTGGTTCATCTATTCATTTTTTTTTCTTTTCTTATTCTTGAATACAGAATGAGAAAAATTTTATTTTTCTTTTCAATTTTTATTAAAAATATTATTTTTTATTTTTTTCTACTATATTCTTTACTTTTTGGAAAATTTTTCAAATTCTACTTATTTCCATCATTTCATTTTATTCTACTTCATTGTTTTCATTTTTTCGAATTTTCAAACGTTTTCATTTATTTTATCTTTTTATTTTCTTATCTTTTCCTTTTTTCTCTAATCTATCAAGCTCCTTTCAACAGCCAGACCACAACACATCTAGCATCATTTATTTGATTTTTTTTGTTGTTTTTAATCTTTTAATTTTAATATTTTTACCTTATTATTTCCTTCAAAATGATGACAAAGGAATTCACACCAAAAGAAAGAGCAAGAAAAATGACAGCCAGGGACTTAACACAGATACAAGCAAGATTTCTGAACCAGAATTTAGAATCACAATAATAAAAATACTAGCTGGGGTTGAAAATCACTTAGGATCCCTTTCTGTGAAGATAAAAGAAGTAAAAGCTAGTCAAGATGAAATACAAAATGCTATAATTGAGCTACAATCTTGAAAGAATGCCACGGTGGCAAGGATGGATGAGGCAGAGCAGTGAATCAGTGATACACAGGACAACTTATAGAGAATAATGAAGCAGAAAAAAAGAGGGAGACCAAAGCAAAAAAGCACGATTTAAGAATTAGAGAAATCAGTGACTATTAAAAAGGAATAATATCATAATCATAGGGGTCGCAGAAGATGAAGAGAAGAGAAAGGAGTAGATGGGTTATGTGAACAAATCATAGCAGAAAACTTTCCTAACCTGGGGAAAGACACAGACATCAAAATCTAGAAAGCACAGAAGACTCCCATTAGATTCAACAAAAACTGACCATAAACAAGACATATCATATTCAAAGTCACAAAATACTCAGACAAGTAAAGCAGCAAGGGGAAAAAAGTCCCTAACCTACAAGGGAAGACAGATCAGGTTTGCAGCAGACCTATCCACAGAAACTTGGCAGGCCAGAAAGGAGTGGCAGGATATATTCAAAGTGCTGAATCAGAAAAATATGCAGCCAAGAATTCTTTATCCAGCAAAGCTGTCATTCAAAATAGAAGGAGGGATAAAGAGTTCCCCAGACAAGCAAAAATCAAAGGAGTTTGTGACCACTAAACGAACCCTGCAAGAAACTTATTTTTTATATTGTTAATGTTTATTTATTTTTGAGAGAGAGACAGAGACAGAGCATGACTGGGGGAGGAAAAAAGAGGGGGAGAAACAGATTCCAAGCCAAAGCAGGCTCCAGATTCCGAGCCATCAGCCCAGAGCCAGAAGTGGGGCTCAAACTCACAAACCATGAGATCATGACCTGAACCAAAGTCGGACACTTAACCGACAGAGCGCCCCATAGCCCTGCAAGAAATTCTAAGGTGGACTCTCTGAGGGGAGAAAAGACAGGGAAATAAAAGATCAAAAGCAACAAAGACTAGAAAGGACCAGAAAACACCACCAGAAACTCCAACTCCGCAGGCAACATAATACCAATAAATTCATATCTTTTAGTACTCAGTCTAAATGTCATTGGACTAAATGCTGTAATCAAAAGACATAGGGTAACAGAATGGATAAGAAAACAAAATCCATCCATATGCTGTTTACAAGAGACCTCCTTTAGACTTAAAGACACCTTCAGATTAAAGTAAGGAAATGGAGAACCATCTATGATGCTAATAGTTGATAAAAGAAAGCCAGAGTAGTCATACTTATATCAGACAATCTAGACTTTAAAATAAAGATCATATCAAGAGACAAAGAAGGGCATTATATCATAATTAAGGAGTCTATCCACCAAGAAGACCTAACAATTGTAAACATTTATGCTCCAAATGTGAGAGCACCCAAATATATAAATCAATTAATCACAAACAGAAAGAAACTCTTTGATAATAATACCATAATAGTAGGGGACTTCAACACCCCGCTCACAGCAATGGACACATCATCTAAACAGAAAATGAACAAGGAAACAATGGCTTTGAATGACACACTGGACCAGATGGACTTAACAGATGTTCAGAACATTTCATCCTAAAGCAGTGGAATACATATTTTTCTCCAGTGCACATGGAACATTCTCCAAAATAGATCACATACTGGGACACAAATCAGCCCTCAGCAGGTACAAAAAGATAGAGATCATACCGTACATATTTTCAGACCACAATGCTATGACTCAAAATCAACCACAAGAAAAAATGTGGAAAGATAACAAATACTTGGAGACTAAAAAACATCCTACTAAAGAAGAATGGGCTAACCAAGAAGTTAAAGAGGAAATTAAAAAGTATATGGAAGCCAATGAAAATTATAACAGCACAGTCAAAAACCTCTGGGACACAGCAGAGGTGGTCATAAGAGGGAAGTATATAGCAATCCAGGCCTTTCTAAAGAAGAAAGAAAGGTCTCAGATACACAAGCTAACATTACACCTTAAAGAGCTGGAAAAAATAACAGCAAATAAAACCCAAAACCAGCAGAAGACAGGAAATAATAAAGATTAGAGCAAAGACCAATGCTATGAAAACCAAAAAAAAAAAAAAAAAAGAACAGATCAATGAAACCAGAAGCTGGTTCTTTGAAAGAATTAAAATTGATAACCCTGTAGCCAGTTTGATCAAAAAGAAAAAGGAAAGGACCCAAATGAATAAAATCAAGAATGAAAGAGGAGAGATCACAACCAACACAGCAGAAGTAAAAACAATAATAAGAGAATATTATGAGCAATTATATGCCAATATAATGGGCAATCTGGAAAAAATGGATAAGTTCCTAGAAACGTTTAAACTACCAAAACTGAAACAGGAAGAAATGGAAAATGTGTATGGATTCATAACCAAAAAAGAAATAGAATTAGTAATCAAAAATCTCCCCCCCCCCCAAACACACACACACACACACACACACACACACACACACACACACACGAGTCCAGGACCAGATGGCTTTCCAGGGGAATTCTACCAAACATTTAAGGAACAGTTAACACCTATTCTCTTGAAGCTGTTCCAAAAAATAGAAATGGAAAGAAAATTTCCAAACTCTTTCTATGAAGCTAACATTACCTTGATTCCAAAACCAGACAGAGACCCCACTAAAAAGGAGAACTATAGACCAATTTCCCTGATGAACATGGATGCGAAAATCTTCAACAAGATATTAGCCAACCAGATTCAACAATACATTAAAAAAATTATTCACCATGACCAAGTGGGATTTATACCTGGGATGCAGGGCTGGTTCAATATCTGCAAAACAATCAATGTGATTCATCACATCAATAAAAAAAGGACAAGAACCATATGAACCTCTAAATAGATGCAGAGAAAGCATTTGACAAAATACAGCATCATTTCTTGATAAAAACCCTCAAGAAAGTAGAGATAGAAGGATTGTACCTCGAGATCCTAAAAGTCATTTATGAACGACCCAATGCTAATATCATCCTCAATAGGGGGAAAAACTGAGAGCTTTCCCCCTAAGGTCAGGAACAAGACAGGGATGTCCACTCTCACCACTGTTGGTCAACACAGTATTGGAAGTCTTATCCTCAGCAATCAGACAACACAAAGAAATAAAATGCATCCGCATTGGCCAGGAGGAGGTCAAACTTTCACTCTTCGCAGATGACATGATACGCTATGTGAAAAACCCAAAAGATTCCACCAAAAAACTGCTAGAACTGATCCATGAATTCAGCAAAGTCACAGGATATAAAATCAACACACAGAAATCGGTTGCATTCCTATACACCAAGAATGAAGCAACAGAAAGAGAAATCAAAGAATTGATCCCATTTACAATTGCACTAAAACCCATAAAATACCTAGGAAAAAAATCTAACCAAAGAGGTGAAAAATCTATACACTGAAAACTATAAAAAGCTTATGAAAGAAATTGAAGAAGACACAAAAAAAAGGGAAAAAGATTCCATGCTCCTGGATAGGAAGAACAAATATTGTTAAAATGTCTATACTACCCAAAGCACTATACATATTCAATGCAATCCCTATCAAAATAACATGAGCATTCTTCACAGAGCTAGAACAAACAATCCTAAAATTTGTATGGAACCAGAAAAGACCCTCAATAGCCAAAGCAATCTTGAAAAAGAAAACCAAAGCAGGAGGCATCACAATCCCAGACCTCAAGCTATACTACAAAGCTGTAATCATCAAGACAGTATGGTACTGGCACAAAAACAGACACTCAGATCAATGGAACAGAATAGACAACCCAGAAATGGACCCACAAACGTATGGAGAGCTAATCTTTGACAAAGTAGGAAAGAATATCCAATGGAATAAAGGCAGTCTCTTCAGCAAGTGGTGCTGGGAAGACTGGACAGAACCTGGACCACTTTTCTTACACCATGCACAAAAATAAATTCAAAATGGATGAAAGACCTAAAACATAAGACAGGAAGCCATTAAGGTCCTCAAGGAGGAAGCAGGCAAAAACCTCTTTGACCTTGGCCACAGCAACTTCTTACTCAACACATCTCTGGAGGCAAGGGAAACAAAAGCAAAAATGAACTACTGGGCCCTCATCAAAATAAAAAGTTTCTGCACAGCAAAGGAAACAATCAACAAAAATAAAAGGCAACTGACAGAATGGGAGAAGATATTTGTAAATGACATATCAGATAAAGGGTTAGTATCCAAAATCTATAAGGAATTTATCCAACTCAACACCCAGAAAAACAAATAATCCAGTGAAGAAATGGGCAAAAGACACTAGACACTTCTCCAAAGAAGACATCCAGATGGCCAACCGACACATGAAAAAATGTTCAACCTCACTCATCATCAGGGAAATACAAATCAAAACCACAATGAGATACCACCTCACCTGTCAGAATGGCTAACATTAACAACTCAGGCAACAACAGCTATTGGCGAGGATGCAGAGAAAGAGGATCTCTTTTGCATTGCTGGTGGGAACGCAAACTGGTGCAGCCACTCTGGAAAACACTATGGAGCTTCCTCAAAAAACTAAAAATAGAACCACCCTACGACCCAGCAATTGCAGTACTAGATATTTATTCAAGGAATACAGGTATGTTTTGAAGGGACACATGCACCCCAATGTTTAAACAGCAGCACTATCAACAATAGCTAATTTATTGGAAGAGCCCAAATGTCTGTCGATGGATGAACGGATAAAAAAGATGTGGTATATATGGACAATGGAGTATTATTCGGCAATCAAAAAAAAAAAAAAAAAAGAAATCTTCCCATTTGCAACTATGTGGATGGAACTAGAGGGTATTATGCTAAGTGAAATTAGTAAGTCAGAGAAGGACAAATATCATATGACTTCACTCGTATGAGGACTTTAAGGTACAAAACAGATGAACATAATGGAAGAGAAACAAAAATAATATAAAAACAGGGAGGAGAAAAACATAAGAGACTTTGAAAAATGGAGAACAGAGGTTTGGTGGACGGGTTGTAGGAAGGGGATGGGCTAAATGTGTAAGAAGCATTAAAGAATCTACTCCTGAAATCATTGTTGCACCATGTGCTAACTAACTTGGATATAAATTCAAAAATAAATTAATTAAAAAAAAAAAGGAAGACAGTGTTAAGACTCTATTGTGTGCTCTGGCTGGAGAGACACAATATCTACCCTTAAGCAATTTGGCTTCTGTTGTGGATAACAATGACCAATCAATGTGAAATAAAGTAAAGAAAACAAGTCTGCATTTGAAATAAATCATCTATCTTCTCTAAACTATAGTTTTACTTTTGGTAAAATGTGCAGCTTCATCTGTCTGGTCTTTAAGAGGACCTCCTAAATTTGATATTCTTAATTCTGTGATTCTATGACAGCAATTTATAAAATGGATAGAATAGGGACACAAATCTTCCATAGAAGAAGATTATAGTAATTGTCAGCATTAAAAGCTCAACTAGACCCCAAACTTAGAGATGACTGGCTCATATTTTACTTGTTCTTCTTTTCCTCCTAAACCAGCACCCCAAAACCCATGCTCATTTCTAGCTGACAAAGGTAACAGCTGCAATTTAAGTTCCAACATTCACTGAGTGTATAACTTTTGGAAGAGGTCTCCAAGAACCAGTTTCTTCCTACATAAAGAAGAAGAGTTAATAAAATACTTACATCAAAGCACTGTTGTATGAAGAGAAATAAACCAAAAAAAAAGAGCTTTGACTTTTCACTGATAATTTCTAAATAAATATTAGCCTATATATTTTATTCAGTGGCATATCTATATATATTCTTCAATTACAAAATGTGAATAGCATTACCCCATGGCATGTATTTTGCACAATTAAAAGTTGATTTACATGCTGAGAGATGAAATCCAACATCAATAATAACAAGAATAGACACGCAATATCCACAATAATAATTACATCAGAGTTTCCCAGATCATTTTTTATAAAACACAAACCTTAAATTCTCCGTGGGCAGCAAAATCAAGCCTGGTCTCAATTTTCAGATTCACAGCACATAGTAACACACTAAGTTCACTGACCAGCGGAATGCCAGTACCAAACAAAAGTTTCAGAGACAGAAATATTTCAACAAGATAGAGTGACAGAGCTCCCACTAGAACATATCCATAACTCTGTGTGGAAGACGGCAGTGATAGTGGAAGCTTTTCCACTCAGAATTACTTACATTTTAACAGTGAGACCATAAAGGCATTAACATACATTAAATATGTATCTTCACATATTTAGATCCATGACAGGTTATCATCTTAAAATAAAATCTGAAAATTGCCTACTGCCCAAGTATAAATTAATAAGACTGGTGAAAGAATTCCAGAATATCAGAAATATACACACACTGATTCAACTTGTGAGCTCTTGTGAGTGTTTTCTATGATTTCTCTTAAAACTAATGCAAAGGATAGCAACAGGCCTAATCATAATAAAAAAATACAAAAAAAGATCACTGATATCTTTAAGTTAAAAGTGTATTCTGTTGCAATTGTTAAAGCCAGAGTGGAGGATGTTTCATAAATAAGGAGGGCTGGTGGGAGTATAATTAAAATTATTAGTTTAGAGATGAAAGCCACACTTTACATTATCAAATCTTGATTTACTGGTGAAGTCAGCCTGAGGGCAAAATCCAGGGTCACTTTCCTTCTCAAGAAAGATATTTCTAACGGGAGGGAGGGTAGGGTAGAGATTTATATGGCAGAGTCAAAAAAGAAAATATAAAGCTAACATCATAAAAGAAGAAAACAGAAGGTAGAGAGCCATTGCGGACAATTGAGAAAACAAAACATATTATATTTGTGTTATTAGGTTGAATTTGTTTATGATACATTTCTGGTTGCACATCTTCTTGGATATACTCTGAACTTGTCTTCAAGGAACGTCCAAGAACAGTGAGTACAGATGCCTGGGACAAAGAGATAGCATGGGCAGCATCAAATGCAGTATAAGTTCTTCATGTGCATTGGGAAACTTGCTGAATTATAGGCATTCATCTTCCTCTCCACTGTCTTGCCCCCTTGGAGATACAGAGTTAATATTTATCATCAGCATTCCTTTATAAATTCAATCAGGTTGGAAGTATAAACAAAAGACACATGGTGTATATAAGGAAGAGAATAGCCAACAAAATGAGGCAAGTTTTTTTTTAACTTCCAAAAACTTTGGTAGTTGTCATAAGATAGAATTAAACTGATCCAGTTTGCAAAGAATTTAGATGTAGAAAATAAACACTGGAAACTAATTTGGGGGATGCCTGGGTGGCTCAGTAGGTTGAGTGTCTGGTCAGACTCTTGATTTTGGCTCGGGTCATGATCTCACGGTTCCTGAGTTCGAGCCGGCATTGGGCTCTGCACCAACAGGACCAAGACTGCTTGGAATTCTCTCTCTCCTCTTTCTGCCCCTCCCCCGCACTTTCTCTCTCTCTCTCTCTCTTTCTCTCTCTCAAAATAAACAAAAACATTTTAAAAATTAACTTGGGACTTCAGTTTCAGGCAATAAAGCATATTAGGTATGCCAAGAACAATCCCACTGTATGATAGCTAAAGGTGCTGAATAATATACTTCTAAAACTCTTCTGGCTAAATACAGCAAAATCCTCAGAATCCAAAAACAAAACAGTAGTTGGAATCCAGAGGGGTGAGGCAAGGTTTTAATAACCATATCAAGAGCACAAGACACAAGGTCCCAAATCCACATAGCATGGACAAAAGATCATAAATCTCCCACATTGTACTGAATCTCCATGGTGGCAAACCTTCTGTGAAACTGTAAACTAGAAGAAAATATATCATCCCCACAAGGAGAAATGGTAGGAAAATCATCTTAAACCTAATTTTAAAATAGAGAAGAAAAGGAAATCTCCTGTGAGGATGCATAGTCACTCACTGGCCATCATTTGCCTTCAGACCCAAATTCAAGTCAAGAATTTAATTTAAATGATTTAGGTTGACAGTGCTCCCAGGCATCTGGAAGAAGGAAACTCAAATGATCTCTGAGTGTATACACCACTGATCTAGGACTCAGGAGGCACCTACAGATAAAGTTCCAAGGAATAGAAGCTCATAATGAAAATAATAAAACAAGGTAGATACAAAGATCCAGAAATAACAGTTACATGGAGAATATATTTAAGAAGCAAAAATTAGAAACTGAAAATATGATATAATAAAAAGAGACAAGCTGAAAAAAAGAATAAAAAGATATATATGATATATATACATATTTGTGCATATACATTATATGTGTGTGAGAGAGAGAGATTTAGACAGAAAATCCAAAAGGCAGAAAGGACACATACAGGGAAAAATCCATTCAGTGGAAGACAGAATTATGGAAAACAAGCAGAATAAAACACAGAGACAAAGAGATGGAACATATAAAAAAAAATCTTGGACAGGTAAGACAGAATGAGAAGTTGTAATATAAATGCCTATTCCAATTCTAGAAGTCAAAACTAAAGATAATATGAGAAACGATATTCAGAGACAATGGTTGAGAATTTCCCCAAACTGGCCAAAGACAAAGAACCTCAGATCTTAGAAGAATATTTATCTTAGAAAATAAATAACGTAAAATCCACTCCTAACTAGAGAAAAAAAAAGACAGTTGTGTTTTTTTTTTTGGGGGGGGGGGGTTATTTTTAAATTTTCCAAGATGGGGCTTGAGTCCACAACCCCAAGATCAACAGTTACATACTCTACCAACTGAGCCAGCCAGGTGTCCCTAGGCAGCTGATTTATAAAAACAGTATTTGATTAAAAGTCACTTGGGGGCACCTGGGTGTCTCAGTTGGATAAGTGTACCAGCTCAGGTCATGATCTCACAGTTCATGCATTCGAGCCCCACATTGGGATTTGTGCTGACAGCACAGAGCCTGCTTGGGATCCTCTGTGTCCCATTCTCTGTCCCTTCCTGGTCATACTCTCTCAATAAACAAACAAACAAACAAACAAACAAACAAATAAACATTCTTAAAACAAGTCACTTGCAGCAGCAACATATACAGGCATACCTTATTTTACTGCACTTCACTTCATTGCACTTCTCGGGTACTGTGTTCTTTACAAATTGAAGATTTGTAATGACACTGCATCAAGCAAGCCTATCAGTGCCACTTTTCTTTTTTTTTAATGTTTTCTAATGTTTATTAATTTTTGAGAGACAGAGAGAGACAGAGTACCAGCAGGGGAAGGGCAGAGAAAGAAGGAGACACAGAAGCTGAAGCAGGCTCGTCTCTGAGCTGTCAGCACAGAGCCTGAGGACGTGGGGCTCAAACTCATGAACCGTGAGATCATGACCTGAGCTTATGTTGGACGTTTAACCAACTGAGTCACTCAGGCACCCCTATTGGTGCCATATGTCAAACACCATTTGCTTACTTCATGTGTCTGTGTCACATTTTGGTAATTCTCCAAATATTTCAAACTTTTCATTATTATTATATTTGTTACGGTGATCTGTCATCAGTGATCTTTGATGTTACTATTGCACTTATTTTGGGGCACCATAAACTGTACCCATATAAGATGGTAAACTTAATTGATAAATATATATATATATATATATTTAAACTACAATTTTGTATCTTTTGATCTATCACCCATTTTCCCTACCTCCTTGACCCTGGTAATTATTTTTCTACTCTCTGCTTATATATATTTAGCTTTTTTACATTCCACATGTAAGTGGGATCATGCAGTTTTATTCTGTGTATTATTTCAGTTAGCAGAATGTCCTCCACATTGTTGCAAGTAGCAGAATCTCCTTTTCTAAGCTATATAATATTCCTGTGTGTGTGTGTGTGTGTGTGTGTGTGTGTGTGTATCACGATTTCTTTATCCATTCATTATATGACAGTGTTCCCTATTTCTAGTAATGATTTTTGTCTTAATTTTATTTTCTTTTATACAGCAAGCCAAGCATTTTTTTAAATGTGTATTTATTTGTTTTGAGAGAGAGAGAGAGAGAGAGAGAGAGCAGGGGAGGTACAGAGAGAGGGAGAAAGATAGAAACCCTAGCAGGCTCTGTGCCATCAGCACAGAGCTCAATGCAGGGCTTGAACCCACAAACCATGAGATCATGACCTGAGACAAAACCAAGAGTCAGACACTTAACCAACTGAGCCACCAGGTGCCCTAAGCCAAGCATTTTTAATTAATACTTTTCTGTTATGTTATTTTGCTATTTATTTTATTTTAATGCTTTCCCCTCTCCTATTCTTTTTCTTTCATTCTTTATATTTTGTGATGATGATGATATATATGTATATATGTCTAGAGATCCAAAGTATAGCATGATGACTATCATTAATAGTACTATATTAAATTACCAAATACCAGAAATATGCTAAAAGTAGATTTTAGGTACTCTCATCACAAAAAAAATATGGTAACTATGTGAGGAGATGATATATTAATTAGCTTGACTATAACTATTTCACTATATATGTGTAATCAAATTATCATGTTGTACAACGTAAATATATACACTATTTAAAAAGGAACAATGTTGTAATATGATTAATATTTGTGATTTGTGCATACCTAATGAAATAGTTCAATTAAGTATTTTTAAATCACAAACAAAAAATTTGAAAAATCAACATTATGATGAAAACAATACTCATATCATTTAATAAATGATAACTTACTTGGACAAGAAAATCAATAAGCCTCTTGAGATATAAATAATAAAAAGCTCATAGAGTAGATGTAATTGGCATATTTAGAATACTGTAGACAATTTCAGAATGTATATTCAATCCAAACAGATATGACATACTTGTTTTAGAATGTTCATTGGCAAAATCTCAACAAATTTCAAAAGAGCAGTTTTACATAGACCTTCTCTTTATACAACAAAAGTAATAAATTGGAAGCTAAAAGCAAGAAGATAATGTATGTGCATAGAGATATATAGAAATATACATATTTTTATGTGTATGTATATATGCACGGGAAAACGGAAAACCTTTGAGAATTTAAAAACACATTTCTAGATCCTTAATAGGTATAATAGAAATAATAACAGATGAGCAAATAAAATATTTGAAAGTTGTGGGGATACACTTAAATTGACACTAAAAAAGAACACTTAGATGAGCTAAAGCACTTGTTAGACAGAAGACTGAAAATTAAAGTTCCAAATTAAAAATTTAGAAAAACAGAAAACAGATTGAACCCAAATAAAAAATAATTTAAAGTAATATGAATAGAAATTAATTAAATATATATTAAAAGTTACAACAAAACAAAATTAGGAAGAAACAAACCTATCATGACCAATGAAGAAAAATGTGAGAAAGCTCACATAAAGAACATTAACAACATTAAAAGGAATAATAAGCTGGTCTCCTAATGCAAGAGACTTAAAAGCATACTATGATGGGGCACCTGGGTGGCTCAGTCGGTTGAGCGTTTAACTCTTGAATTTGGTTCAGGTTATGATCCCAGGGTCACGGGATCAAGCCCCACAATGGGCTACTTGCAGAGCATGGATCCTGCTTAAGATTCTCATGCGTGCGCCCTCTGCCCCTGTCCCTTGCTTGTGTGCACTCTCTCTCTCTCTCAAAAATAAATAAATAAATAAAAACAAAAACAAAAAAACAAAGAAATCCCACATTTTTAAAGAGAATACTATGAATGACTGTATACTAACAAATTTGAAAACTCAGATTTAAATATATAAATATGGGCTCAATATAAACAGAAAATCAGGACATTATCCTATAAAGATTGCAGAAATCAAATCAGTAGTACATATATGTCAACAAAGAAAACAACAGACGTAGATATTTCTACAAGTTATTTCTACCAACATTTAAGAAATAGATTATTGTAATCACACACATATAATCTCAGAAAATAAGGGTAAAAAGAAAAAAAAAACATTTTAAAAGGCTTATCTACTCATTCATTTAAAATCTCTGAGACAGAGATTTTAAAATCTGACAGACAGTATGAGAAATGAGAACTATAAGCCAATTTCACTCATTAATAGTAAAACAAAGATCTTAAATTATTAGCAAATTGAACATAGCAAAGTAAAATTCATATATAACAATTATACATTCAGACCACACTGAAGTTCTAGAAGTGTGGTTTAACATTAGAAAGTAGATTTACATAATTCCCCATATTAATTTAGGAGATTTTAAAAACAGGATTATCTTGATAGATAAAAACCTAAACTGGCTCTTCATAAAGTCATCCCAGGCTAAAGTTCGACCTTCCCTTGATGCTAAAATAAATGTGTATATTCCTACAATCGAATAAAGTTTAAACTGCTCTTTCTTTCACTAGAAATAAGAGAAGTTTAGGTCTTCCAGAACACCCCCCCCCTAATTTTTCTGTATTCAAAATTACATGGATCATCAAGCATTCTCACCCAAACACCAGATGCATTAAGATTACTCCCTACTCCCCTATTCAAAAAGATAAACTTCAAAGGTTCAATATCTTCTACATAACACAATGAACTTAAATTGACACAGATGGAGAGACAGCATATTCCAGGTTGAATGCAAAGTCAGGATGAGCCACTCCCGTTTCTGTGCCTTCCCTCACTGTGCAGTCTCTGCCCATAATATCCTCTCCGATGTTTTCACCTATAGTTCTACAACTCTTCCTTAAGACTTAGTGCCAAGTAAGCTGGATAGATAGAATCATGTCTTGGGAATTTAGAGAAAATGCTGATAATTTTCAGCTGGATTGACCAAGGAACATTCATGTTGGAGCTAGAATATATCTTACCTTCTCTTTTAGTTCATGGTATATTTAACTTCTCCCCACCGTAACTGGGAGATATTCAGAGTATAAAGACCATATTTTTCATCTTTGCATTAATTATGTAGTGTCTTAATCATAACATTGATTATTTGATTTGTTGTTGATAGTCTTTGATTTTTTGACAAAACCACATTAAAACAGCAATTAGCACTACTTAATCTTTTATATTTCAAGGCTGCTTCTTGAGCAACAAAGTAAAATAGGAGAGCATAAACACAGATTGTGATGTTCTGAAGGAAGGGGAGGAGTATACATGGAACTTTTCCCATGGCTTAGTTCACTGTGATTATCAAGAATCTTGACTTATGGTTGTTAGGAAATAAATAACTCCCTGAAGGGTGTTGTATAAGTGTGAGTGTGGGTGTGGGTATGTGTGTATGTTTATTCCTGAAGGTCTCTAATAGGAAACTATTTAAGGGATGCCCCATTCAAAAATGGACACTGATAAAGTATATTACACATATTTACATACAACGAACTTTAAAATGAAGACAATGGAGTCTCATAAAATTTTCCAATTCAGCTCAAGATAAAGTCACTTTTTATACAGTATTGTTCTTTGTTTTTTCACTTATTCCATATGCAGACCTTGTGTATTAGAGTTAAGAGCACAGTCTCTTGAATCAGAAGGACTGGAATTTAAGACATGGTTATTTCCTAGTCATGTAGCATTCTTCTAATTACTAACCCCTCTGTATACAGTTACCTCATCTAAGAAATGGGGAGATTGTGAGAATGAAAGGAGATGACGTGTGTGATGTATTTAGTACAGTACTTGCCTCATTCATTTCACTTGATCTCCTCCTTTCTCTCCTGCCCATCCCTACCCCCACCCCCACCCCTCCTCCTCCCTCTTCTTTTCCTCCCCCTCCTCCTTTTCTCTTTCTTTCACCTTTTCCTCCTTCCTTTTTTTCCTTCTACTTTTGGTTCTCATTTAAATTTTTATTGTTATAATTATGTTATTGTTTTATAATCTGAATCTTTTATGGCTTCCTACAGAAAGTTTTGCTCCACAAGAAAGTGCTTTGCACAAAGCTAATTGAGCTCAGTGATTCCAGAGATCTCGTTCTTTCCAAATTTAGAGCTCCTTGCCTGTGTCCTGCTTGGCATAACCAAGTTCTTTTGGGCTATGGAGTGGCACTGTAGTTCTTGTTTGATCTCTAAGGTCTTTTGTTTGGGAAAGGAAGGTAAAAAGTGCCCATTGTGTAGAACATTACTGATAATGTCATTGCATTCTCACCACTAGAGACAGAGAAATGATTCATTATTTTATGCCTTAGTCAATGGATTCTATAAGTTTTCTAAAACTACTAAGGCTTTTTGTTAATTCTACGTGTTGTCACTTATTAGCTATACAACATCACTTAGGTTACTTCACTCTCTGAGCCACAATTTCCTCATCTTAAAAAAAGAAGGGGGTGTGTATGTATGTACCTAAAACTAATATTACACTGTATGTTAACTAACTGGAATTTAAATAAAAACTTAATAAATAGGGGCACCTAGGTGACTCAATCAGTTAAGTGTCTGACTCTTGATTTCAGCTCAGGTCATGATCTCATGGTTCATGAGATTAAGCCCCATGGCAGGCTCTGCACTGACAGTGAGGACCTGCTTGGGATTCTCTCTCTCCCTCTGTCTCTGCCCCTCCCCCACACCACTCTCTTTCCCAAAATAAATAAATAAATAACTTAAAAAACAATAAAAAAAATCAACCAATATATACATTAAGTACATACATAGATAAACAAATAAGGATAACAAATAGTTATTACTTTAGAAGGCTATAAAAAAGATCAAGTAAAAAGTGTTTCAGACAGTGTCTGGCACATAATAAGCACTCAATAAATGCTAATTGTTAATATATTAAAGTAACCAGAGATAACACGGTAAGTTAAAATTAGATTTGAATTAGAATATGAGGTTGTATGAAAAAAATTAAAAATTAAAAATTAAGAAAAAAGGGGAGGTGCCTGGGTGGCTCAGTCAGTTGGGCATCCGACTTCCACTCAGGTCATGATCTCACAGCTTGTGAGTTCGAGCCCTGCGTCGGGCTCTGTGCTGACAGTTTGGAGCCTGGAGCCTGCTTCAGATTCTGTGTCTCCCTCTCTCTCTGCCCCTAACCCACTCGCATTCTGTCTCTGTCTCTCTCAAAAATGTACATTAAAAAATTTTTTAAAGAATATGACGGTGTATGGAATGTATTATAGAAGACAGTCCAAGTAAACCAATTGTTGCTTTGAGAAGAAAACCCCCAGCTCTCCAGACAGCTTCACCCATGTAGAAAGGCTCAGTCCTTTAAGATGTTAGGCAAAGGACATTTTACATTTCATTTCATATGCATGATAGAAGTTAGTGTACTATTTTGGAGTACATGGTTCTCTTCTTCCAGACACCCTCCTTATCAAGCCCCTGCATAGGTTTGAAGCTTCTTTATGCCTAAATATTCTTTCAATCCATTAGCAGCCATCTTCATCTCCTAGAAAACATAGTCCTGATTATGTATTGGACAGTAGAGCCAATAGCATTCTCTGTGCAATACATTTTTTGTTTATGTTTTTCAAAACTTATGACTTAGCTTCTAATGGATATTTTTAGAAAAATCTTTGACCTAGTAAATTCAGAAAAGGAATGAAAATCCTACCAGTCTAAAGCCTAAAGAAGGCATCTTGGATATGGCCTTTTTTTCATGCCACCAGGAAGTCCCATCATCTCTACTATTACTCTGAACAGATTTCTCTCCATCTCCATGCTACCACTCTAATTTACATTCTCTCATGAGACCACCACAATAGCCCCTATTTCCATCACGTTCCTTGTAGAGGGCTATCATTAAAGGGCACA